>NC_088795.1:7867440-8467440 GCF_011386835.1 Chrysemys picta bellii
CAAGTGCATCCTAGTGCTTCTCACTTTAAAACTCCTAGGTAACGGTGTGGCTTCACATTTTCATACTGCAGAAAAAGAATAGTAATTCCAAGTATCCTGTAATGTCCGCTGTTTAAAAATGGTAATCAATACCTCCTTAACCCATTGTTTGTCTCGAGGCCTATACCTAATGGAAAGATCTGAGCAATGGTATTGGTTTGTTGTACTTTAATGGTTCTACATCAGAAATCATAGCTCTAAGGGCCTGTGGTCTAGAAGCTAAAAGTAGTAGTTGGAATTCAATTCACCAACAGTAGGGGACTGAATTCATGCCAGCAATTACTGTAGAAAAATAGTGTCTTCCCTAAAGGATGAATGCATAGCTTTCTGCTTTTGATTGGGAAAGTTCAGTGGCAGATTACTGAGGGGGATCTTTTTGCAAACTCTTTTTGATAAAAGTCAGGTCCTTACTCTTTTTTTAAAAAGTGTCTGTCACTTTGTCTATGTTCTCTTTATCATAAGCGAGTAGAAGACACATTTCTTAAAGTGGACGGCCTTGTCAGCTTTTGAACATAGAAACAAGCTGAAATAGAAGTGTGTTACCATTGTTTTACACACTGATGACTTTTCCAGAGAGAGTCTTCATCACTGGTTTTGTCTCATTAGGGAGACAGCACTTCCTTGAGAGGAAACGTTTGCAAGCTCTAGCTAGGGTAAATGTCTTTGTGGGAGTTCTTATTGTAGGGCTGTTGATACATGATCTGTATGTGCTTTGCCCTCTGCCTCACTTAATTTCCTGACCTATTGCTATGACTGCAAAGTGGAACCATTTTGGTACCAGAGCTGAGAAAGATGGATTCCTTTTGACCCCTTCCCATGGTTCCCAACTTTCAGCTGCACTATGACTTTCATCTACCCTACAGGTATATATTTATTATTTTCTCGAAGTCCTGAATCCTGCAAAGCATTATGCCCAGTTAAGATTTTCGAAAGATCTCAGTTTCCACTTATGCACCCAAATAAGGACTAGATTTTCAGAAGAGGTCAGCAGTACAAAAACAGATACAAGATGCGAGACACTGTTGCATGGACACATCCCACCACCCAAGAGGCTGCAGTCCAGAAAGAGCTTTGCCTTTGAAAATCCCTTACCCCAAAATATCACTGTGGAAGGCTACAGGGTAACAAAACATGGGAAATGCCTTATGATTAACTTGGAGAGCCTGGTTCCTTCAGAATAACTCCATCCAGGCACTGACCTCAAACCCAGTGAGAGCTGGGGTGGCAAAGACTGGTGACAGGATGACCAAGTAGAAGCTGATGAATGGCCCCAAATGTGAATATGCGGAAGCTAGGCAAACACTCATAGCTGCAGTGCCCTCCCCCACCCCCCATCAGTTTCCATACTCCCCAGGAAGTATGCAGCGTAAGAGGTAACAGCAGATCGTGGCTGCAGTTTTGGCGCAACAAGCTGTGATGATGTGCCACACCCCTGCAGCAGCCTCTTGTTCTCCATGGTTGCTGCTGGGTGCAGAGCACTTCTGAAAATCCGGCCCTTAGCTTGGTGCATACGTAGAAGAGTTCATCAAAAATGGAATTTGTGTCTTGCAGGAAATTGGACTATTTTGATCCCAAATGGAACTGAAAAGTTGCAATGTTTCATGGACCAAAAAGTTCAGGGAAAAATTCAGGTCACCAATGCAGAAACCGTTCTGTGACCGGGAGAGCTGTCGGTCGCAGCTGGGCAAAGCAAAAGCACTTTGGCCACGCTTCTGTGCCTCCGCTGCCACCCCTTTGCGTGGGCATGTAGCAGAGACTCATGAGACTATCTATGCCACACTAGCACTCTGCTTTACAGGGGGAATATCCTAGTGGCTGTATATGCTGGATTTACAGCCCATTGTAGCATATATAATAGGACCATAGTGCAACAATCAATCCGGTCCGTTGCTTACACAGGAAAGGATGGCGGTGACAAAAAGTGGTTACATTTGGATATCGTGCTTTGTTTCTCATCACTGACATTTGTCTCTCTAACATGAAGCTGGCTCTGGAAAAAAAGCATTATCACTTTATCCTGCATTTCGTTTTCATAATACAGAAACCAAATACAATAACACCAGCGTGTGTCATTGGGTGGCTCAGCTGCGACACATGTGTTTAGATTGCATTTTTCATCTTGCTTATTAAAAATACAGTGCAGCTGTTTCCTTCTAGTGGTTTTTCACATTAATGGATTGATTGCTTTGCTTTCATAAGGCTCTCTTTGTGTTTCTTTGGGCATTAATAAAAAGTTGATTGTTTAAGCACTAAACTAATTATCTGTGAGGACAATCCAATAAGAAAGGAATAGAGCCATGGCAAACCATATCAAAATAGGAGTCATCTATTTTGAAATGGTTCTGAGAGTGGCAAATTATGTGTTTTGTTCCCTCATAGTAGGCCAAAATATTATTCTAAACTATATTAAAAATAGTACAGGCAAGGGGCCCCAACCAGCCCTGGAACCCAACTGTGCTAGGTGCTGTACAATCACATAGGAAGAGACAATCCCTGTCTAAGGGTATGTCTACACTACAAAATTAGGTCGATTTTATAGAAGTCTATCTTTAGCAACCTATTTTATACAGTCGATTGTGTGTGTCCCCACTAAGCACATTAAGTCAGTGAACTGTGTCCTCAATACCGTGGCTAGCATCGACTCACGGAGCGGTGCACTGTGGGTAACTATCCCACAGTCCCCGCTGCCCATTGGAATTCTCGGTTAAGCTCCCAATGCCTGATGGGGCAAAATCATAGAATCATAGAATATCAGGGTTGGAAGGGACCTCAGGAGGTCATCTAGTCCAACCCCCTGCTCAAAGCATGACCAATTCCCAACTAAATCATCCCAGCCAGGGCTTTGTCAAGCCGTGCCTTAAAAACCTCCAAGGAAGGATTGTCATGGGTGGTTTGGAGTACACGTCGTCCGTTTCCCCTCCCTCCCTCCCTGAAAGCAATGGCAAACAATCATTTTGTGCATTTTTTCCTGGGTTAAGCCTGGAGCCTGTTCAGCACCGCACTGCTTTTGTGAGCATTGTAAACACCTCGTGCATTATCCTGCAGTACGTGCAGAGCCTGGTTAGGGGCCGCCAGCACGAGGACGATTGTGAGGACATGGACACAGACGTTCCTGAATGCATGGGCTGTGGCAATTGGGATATATTGGCGGCAGTGGGGCTGGTTGATACAGTGGAACGCTGATTCTGGGCCCGGCAAACAAGCACAGACTGGTGGGACCGCGTAGTGTTGCAGTTTCCCAGTGGCTGCCAAACTATCGCATGCGTAAGGCCACTTTCATGGAACTTTGAGAGTTGCTTTCCCATGCCCTGAAGCGCAGGAATACCAAGGTGAGACCTGCTCTGACAGTTGAGAAGCGAGTGGCGATAGCCCTGTGGAAGCTTGCAACGCCAGACAGCTACCGGTCAGTCTGGAATCAATTTGGAGTGGGCAAATCTATCGTGGGGGCTGCTGTGATCCAAGTAGCCAATGCAATCACTGACCTTCTGCTAACAAGGGTAGTGACTCTGGGAAATGTGCAGGTCATAGTGGATGGCTTTGCTGCAATGGGGTTCCCTAACTGTGGTGGGGCGAAAGACGGAACGCAAATCCCCATCTTGGCACTGGACCACCTTGCCAACCAGTACATAAACCACAAGGAGTACTTCTCAATGGTGCTGCAAGCACTGGTGGATCACAAGGGCCGTTTCACCGACATCAATGTGGGATGGCCGGGAAAGGTGCATGACGTTTGCATCTTTCGGAACTCTGGGCTGTTCGAAAAGCTGCAAGAAGGGACTTTCTTCCCAGACCAGAAAATTAACATTAGGGATGTTGAAATGCCTGTCGTTATCCTTGGGGACCCAGCCTATCCCTTGCTCCCATGGCTCATGAAGCCGTACACAGGCAGCCTGGACAGCGGTAAGGAGCAGTTCAACTATAGGCTGAGCAAGTGCAGAATGGTGGTAGAATGTGCCTTTGGACGTTTAAAAGGGCGCTGGCGCTGTTTGCTGAGTAGGTTAGAGCTCAGCACAACCAACATTCCCATTGTTATTGCTGCTTGCTGTGCGCTCCATAATATCTGTGAGAGTATGGGGGAGACATTTAGGTGGGAGTTTGAGGCAAATCGTCTGGCAGCTGATTTTGAGCAGCCAGACACCAGGACAGTTAGAAGAGCACAGCTAGGCGCGCTGCACATCAGAGAGGCTTTGAAAAACAGTTTCATGACTGACCAGGCTACGGTGTGACAGTTGTATGTGTTTCTCCTTGATGCAAAGCCGCCCCCTTCGGTGAATGTACTTCCCTGTAAGCCAATCCCCCTCCCCCCCTTCGACCACAGATGGCAAAGGAAATAAAGTCCCGATTGTTTTGAATCCATTCATTCATTCTTTATTTATTTAAAAAAAAAATTGAGATCACTGACAATGCTGACTACTAAAAGGTTGCCCAGGTCGGGTGGGATAGGAGGGAATGACAAGACCACATTGCTTATTATGGCCACACTACAAATCAAAGCTGTTTGAATGACAGCCTTCTGTTGCTTGGGCCATCCTCTGGAGTTGAGTGGCTGGGTGCCTGGAGCTCCCCCCGCGTTCTTGGGCGTCTGGGTGAGGAGGATATGGAGCTTGGCGAGGAGGGCAGGCAGTTACACAATGGATACAGTGGCGGTCTGTACAGTGGCTGCCTTTCCTGCAGCTCCACCAGATGCCCCATCATGTCCATTTGCTCCCCCATTAGCCTCAACATCTCCTCCTGCGTGTTCCGATCACGCTCACTGTATGCTTTCCTGGCCTCTGCCACTGAATGCCTCCATGCATTGAGCTGTGCCCTATCAGTGCGGGAGAACTGCATAAGCTCGGAAAACATGTCATCGCGAGTGTGTTTTTTTCCCCCTTCTAATCTGCGATAACCTCAGGGACGGAGATGATAGGGGGAGCATAGAAATATTTGGAGCTGCAGGGGGGGAAAAGGGAGAGTAAAATTTAAGATGATACATTTCTGAGAACAAAAGGGAGACTCTTTCACTGTGAATCAAGCAACTCTCAGCAGACAGCACATGTGCTTTAGGTACTAAGTCACATTTTGCATTTTATATTGAGCACCTGCCGGTATGGTGACACATCACACATGGCTGGGCAACAAAATTTGGTTTCCAGGCAGCCATGGTAAGCCAAAGGGTACGCGGGGTTGGCTTCTTCCACGTTCATGACATGTGGGAATGGTTTCAAACTGCAGCGCCCTCCTTTCCCATAGCAACCAATGCCGCTTGGTTTTGCTGTTTAAAAGAAGGGCCTGCGGTTGCCATTTAAAAGCAGGGGCTGCGGGTTTCGGGATGGATGTGCAACACGCCCCTCCCACCCCCCACGTGGCTGTTCTTCGGGATGATCCTTTTTAGCCAAGCACAAACAGCCCAGCATGACCAGGGTCTAATGTGCCAGGCATCATCAAACAGAGGGGATTACTGTTCCCTGTTTCTATATGCATCCGAAGAAGTGGGCTGTAGTCCACGAAAGCTTATGCTCTAATAAATTTGTTAGTCTCTAAGGTGCCACAAGTACTCCTGTTCTTCTTTTTGCGGATACAGACTAACACGGCTGCTACTCTGAAACCTCTGTTCCCTTACAAAAATTCCCCTATTTCAACCAGGTGACCATGAATGATATCACTCGCCTGAGGCTGACACAGAAAGATAAAGACCAAATGTTGCATGAGTGCGACCAAAACCCAGGACCATTCGCTGCCATGCTTTGTGCTGCAAAGATTCCAGACTACTTGCTGCTGGCTTGGCGTGGTAACGTATCCTACCGTGGAGGATGAGATAAGGCAGGCCTCCCCAGAAACCTTCTGCAAAGGCTTTCAGAGTACCTCCGGGAGAGCTTCATGGAGATGTCTCTGGAGGATTCCCACTCCATCCCCAGACATGTTAACAGACCTTTCCAGTAGCTGTACTGGACGCAGATGCATCCCAATTGTTCAGGGCAAATCAAACATTAAACACAATTACTTTTAACCCCTGTAGTGTAGTTACAAATGTGCACTCACCAGAGGTACCTTCTCCACCTTCAGGGACTGGGAACAATATGCCTTGGGAGGGTATTTGCTCCAGGGTGATGAAAAGCCACTACCTTGGCTGCTGGGGAGAACTGATTCTCTGCTTGTCTGCTGCGCATTCTACTCCTCCTCCTCTTCCTCATCCACAAAATCCTGATCCATGTTGCATGAGGCTCCCCCCTAGCAGGTGTCCACGGACAGTGGTGGGGTAGTGGTAGGGTCCCCCCTAGAATGCCATGCAGCTGATCATAGAAGCGGTATGTCTGGGGCTCTGACCCGGAGCAAAAGTTTGCCTCCTTTTGGTAGGCTTGCCTGAGCTCCTTAATTTTTACGCAGCACTGCTGTGTGTCCCTGGTGTAGCCTCTGTCCACCATGCCCTGTGCGATTTGGGCATATATATCAGCATTTCTTCTTTTTGATCAGAGTTCTGCCTGCCCAGATTCTTCTCCCCATACAGCAATCAGATCCAGTGTCTCCCACTCCATGCTGGAGCTCGTTTGCGATTCTGGGACTGCATGGTCACCTGTTCTACTGAGCTTGCCACGCTGACCAAACTGGAAATGAAATTCAAAAGTTCTCTGGGCTTTTCCTGTGTACTTGGCTAGTGCATCGGAGTTGAAAGTGCTGTCCAGAGCGGTCACATTGGAGCACTCTGGGATAGCTCCCAGAGGCCAATACCATCAAATTGCACAGCACTGCGTCTGCCCTACCCCAAATTCGACCCAGGAAGTTAGATTTTAGTGCTACTCCCCTTGTCAGGGAGGAGTACAGCCGTCGATTTTAAGAGCCCTTTAGGTCGGTGGAACGGGGTTGGTTGTGTAGTGCAGCGACCTAACATGGCTAAATTTGACCTAACCTCGTAGCGTAGACCAGACCTAAGAGCTTACACTCTAAATAGGCCAGCTGGGGTAAAGGGTTGAAGGCGAAACCGAGACATGAAGGGACTTGCCCAAGGTAACATAGCAGATCAGTGCCAAAGGCAGGAACAGAACCCTGGTTTCGTGGTTCCCTGTACATTGCCCCTACCCACTGCAGGACAATGCCTCTGATTGAATAATCACTAGGAATAGCTACAATAGATGAGTGGCTTGCAACCAAACCAACAAATACAAAGGCAGAAAGTGCATGTTTGCTTTAGATGGTTTCTCTTGGAGGGCTCAAGTGAATTTTATTTGGCTCTAACAAACTCTTCTTTACATTGTCTCAGTGTTGTAGTCCAGTTGTTTCAGAGTTTGAATGAATGTGCAAAATCAGTTATAAGCTAGCAGTAAAGAGTGCTTTGGTTTGTCTTGTCTGCTGATGTAACTGGGTTATTTTCCTAATGGGCATTCTTGCTAATGATTGTTTAATGGCTGTTTAATGGCACTTACTCTCTTCTCCCTGGGGACTCTAGAAAATGTGTTTCCAGAGTAAATAAATAAACTCAGAGAAAAGATGATTTAACTGGGCAGCAAAATATTCAGCCTTTAACAGCATGGATCATAATGGTGACAATTCTGTGTCAATCATTATGTTGGCGGAGTTGAAGAGCCTCCATATTGTCCTCTGTACAGAGAAGGCAGACTCGTGCTGCTCCATGCAAATACAACTGGCCCTGCAGTAAGCATCCACAAGGCATTCTAGTGCAGTGTGACAGCAGTAGATGTCTTCTAGAGCCTTCCCACCATCTAATCCCATCGATCTGCAAAAATACCACATGGAGGTAAATGAAGGTAGAATTTGGCCCAGTGTAAGGTTATGAGAATGAGGGGGAAAAGAACTAGAAATTCCTTGGGGTTTCAAACCTTCATAGTTTCTACTCTCTTTGGCCCCAGTTCAGAGAGTTTCTCAAACATGTGCCTGACTTTAAGCACACGAGTAGTCTCTTTGAAGTCAAGGGGGTTACTCCTTGTTTAAAGGGCCTGTCACGGGGCAGGACTCACCACTGTGGCGCCTCCTGCTGGTCGTCCAGGGAATTAGCGTTTCCAGCCTCCGGAGTGCCCTCTGCTGGCCGGTGTCCCGCTTGCCGCTGGGCCCGAGTCCCTCCTGGACCCCAATGCCCCTTTCTCTTGGGGGCTGCCCCCTAACAGTACCCCCACAGTTTCTGGGTCTCCCCACCCACTATCCCCACCTCGCCGCAGTATCAGGCTACTGCCAGTCACCATCTAGTCCCTGCTCACTGGGGTGGACAGCAGTGTACAAGCCATTTATCACAGGCAAGGGTTTTTTTTGGCCTGCTGCCTCTGCCTGTCCTTGGGCTGCCCTCTGCAACCCCAGTACCTTCTTCGGCCTTTACCAAGGCCTGCAGCCTGGGGGTTTTCTAGGCTGGAACTCCCCAGCTCCTCTGGCCTTTCCCCAGCCCTGTTCCAGTCTAGGTACCCTGCTCAGCTCCCAGCAGCCAGGCCCATCCCTCTCACCATCTAGAGAGAGGCTGTCTATTCCTGGCCCACTGCCCCCTTATAAGGGCCAGCTGGGCACTGGTTGGGGCGTGGCTGCATCTGTGGCTGGTTCCCCAATCAGCTGAGGCTTTCTTCACAGCCGCAGCCCTCTCCAGGGCTGCTTTTAACCCCTGTTCCTCAGGAGTGGGGCAGCTGCCCCACTCAACACCATCCCTCTTAAGCCCACACTGGGTGGGGAGGTCCCTATCTCCCCAGCTTCCCTCTTAGCTGGGCCTGCAGGACGTCTCTTCTCGCAGGCTCTCCATCTCCTGGAGCCACTTCCCACCTCTAGGGTCTGGGTTCCCATCATAGACCGCTCTGGTCCTACGTGGGTTCCCCCTTCAGTTTGGGTTCCCACATTGACCCTCCTGGCTCTCCTGTGGGTTCCCTGATTTAGGTGGGACCTCTCTGCCCCAGCCCCCTCCACTCTGGGGGCCTCGGTCTGCACCGCCTGTTCTGGTCGGCGGGCCGCAGACCGAGCCTGTTTTTCGGGCACCCCCTCTCCCCACTTAAGGGGTCAGTGCCTCTTTAAATGACCCTCTTCGTGGCAGCGGAAGCACCTCTTGTGTTTCCCCTTGGCCATGTCCCTCCCACAGCTTGTTTTGGGCTTAGCCCTTGCTTCAGGGCTGGCCCGGGCCTGG
This sequence comes from Chrysemys picta bellii, assembly GCF_011386835.1. NCBI lineage: Eukaryota > Metazoa > Chordata > Testudines > Emydidae > Chrysemys > Chrysemys picta. The sequence continues at coordinate 7,876,568 of NC_088795.1, forward strand.
TGAGTCCTGTAGGGGCACTCCCTTTTCAAGTGCCCAGGATCCCCGCAGTCCCCCCCCCACCCCCGTTAGCTTCACAGGGGTCAGTCGAGTCTCTCCACCATGTCCCGGGCGGAGTGTCTTTGCTCCATCCCGATGGGGGCACTACAGGGCCTTATCCAGAGTCCATTGAAGTTGATAGGAATCTTCCTATAGACTTCAAATGGATGCTGGATAAAACCTAAGGTTAGACATGTGCTTAAATACCACCGTGTGTCAGGGCCTTTGTGAAGAAAAGGGGGGAAAAAACTTAAGATTTAGATGACAGTGACAGGACATTGGCTATTTGTGGGACCATTAGAGGCACATTTAATAGAACAGCATTTGTTGTACATTATGCTGTGTTGCAGAGTACTTTCGTAGCCCCAGATTTTCAGAAAAGTTCATCATTCGGCAGATCCCATTGACAGTCTAAAACAAAGTGGCCAGATTGTCAAACGTGTCCAATGGCTCCCACCACTTCTGTATCTTGGCTGTTGTCTGCTCCCGTATACATTGTGGAGCTGAAAAAGATGGTGAAAACTGATAACTAAAGCATAGATGTATGCAGAAAAATCAGGAGGAAGTCGGCCAAAGGAGATGCTGGTCTAAAAGAAAGATCAATGGGCAGTGCGAGCTGGAGTCAGACAGCACGTGGAAAACAAGATGATCAATGAGAGTTGGAAGTTTTCTAAGAGTTGCAATCAATGAAGGTAACTCAGACTGAGCGTATTCTCGCTATGGGAAAGCTTACAGAAAACACGCGTGATGGATAAAAAGAGAATATTTAAAGTAATATTTTATTTGAAGCAGTTAAAAGAATTCACAGTGGAACAGCTCAGACAAGGGACCAATTTCAAAATGTTAAAAGCTAGAGAGTGGAGCAGGATATAGATAAAAAAGGAGGCGAGGGAACTGAATTGCTGCATTTAACAGCACAAGAGTAAAGGAATTTTGTCGAGCTGCAGTGCAGTCTGATTTAGTTTGAGGGACGGATAAGAACAATAGAATTTAATGTTATAATAGGCTGGGGAAGATTTTACATCCATACCTAGGCAGGAGAGAATTTCTGTGGTTCTGGTAATGATACATGGTGTCAATCAGTTATGACACAAGTTCATGCACTTTGACTAGATGAGAATTTTAAAACCCATGTCAAATTACCCGCAGAGTCCTAAGCTTTTCAGAGTGCAGTGCAGGACAGCTTGGGGGGTGGAGTGGGGTGGGAGGGGTGGACAGTGGAGATTTCAGAATCTCTAGCACATGCAAATAAAGAATGCTGTCCAGTATCACTCACCTTTATATTTAATGAACCCCTCCCTATTTGCAGCTCAGATGCTCAGTGCAACAAAGTAAAATTCAATCTCAGGTGGTTTATTTCTAGGCTTTTTATTGTATTGTATTGTGTCTTGATCCTGACACTTTTGTAACCAGCCTCCAGGGCTTGGAAAATGAATCAAAGGCAGAACCATTCCACCCCAAAGACTGAGACATTTCTCAATAGCTCCCTAATTCATGCTTTTCAGTTCCTCAGACAGTTGTTGTTGTTGTTGTTGTTGTTTCTGTTTTTTCTTCAACATAAGGCTGAGTGCCTGGAGGTTGAGTGGAATGTGGAGTCCAATAAAATGACTTTTGAAAAATTAAAATCCATTGTACCTTTTCAGCTCCAAATAAACTTTTTTCTATCCACATTCCGACTGCATACATGTGACTGTTGGTCATAAAGCAAAAGTGGATTGTCGCTGGGCAGAAGGTTTCCCACCAGCCTGTGAATGCTACTGAAAAGGTGAACAGGGAACATGAGACCTTGCTCAGGCTAGGTGGCAAACAGCAGTTACTGACACTCTGCAGGATAGCAGTGTCTGGAACCTGGAACAACAAAGCGACAAACAGGAGCAGAAATGAACAAAGATGCTACAAGTATCAGGTGGTAGCCGTGTTAGTCTGTATCTACAAAAACAACAAGGAGTCTGGTGGCACCTTAAAGACTAACAGATTTATTTGGGCATAAGCTTTCATGGGTAAAAACCCACGAAAGTTTATGCCCAAATAAATCTGTTAGTCTTTAAGGTGCCACCAGACTCCTTGTTGTTTTTTAAAGATGCTACATGCAGAGTTAGTAGGAAGCTCCAAGGGGATCACCTAGACCTGAACCGGGGACGTCTTAAGCTGCAGGCAAATGCTCTACCACTGAGCTATGCCCCCGGCAAAGACACTTTCCCTTTTTCACAGATCATAGTTCAACCCAAGAAAAAAACCTACACATTTCTAGTCTCCTTTCCAGAGCATATCGGGTCACATCTTCTATTGTATTGACACGTGTACTGCATAAAGCACTAGAGGTCCTAAACGATGTTGGATTGGTAGGAAAAACTGAGAGAAAAGTCTTGGTCTGCCTTTTCACATCACATTCTCTTCTTTCATAAAGACAATAGGCAGGCATAAGACCACTGGTCAGTGGGAGTATACCGAGAACAATTTCACAAGCCTAAGGGGCTGCAACTCTAGTATGTGCAACATAGCCAGGGTGAGGGGTGGGCAAACATTACAAAAAGGCAAGGGACTCTCTACATGGCACTGGCCTGGAGAGAACGGAAATGGAGAATTGACTTCTTGCCTTAAGAAGCAGCTGTCGCTTGCAGGTGAAGGGAAGCGTTCAGGAGGGCATCTAGATGTGCCACCACTGAGTTATGCCTCCCTCCTACTCCCTTCCTCAAGCCTCTGATTCGCTGATTCTTGCTTAGTCATCCAGTGCTAACACGCACATTGGACTGAGACCTCAAACACAAGGGAAATTGACGTCAGCCCACGGGCTTTCTGTCCTCTTGATGTTCATTAGCATCCTTCAGGCTACGCTCTCCTGCCTGGCAGATAATGTCTTTCACACTGGCTAGATTCCCAACATTTGCAACGTCCCATCTTTGAAATACTAAAGGGAACAGCAAAATAAATAAAAAAATAGTGAGTGCTACACTACAGGCAGGGCGGTGACTTCTGCGGTGACTTCTCAGTTTCCACCTGATGGCACAAGAAATCCATGTTTCAGCCCCAGTCTTGCTATTCGCTCCATGTGGCATCAGGAGCTGGTTCACCTAGACTCAGTTGCAGACTCAAGGTCATAGGAGCTAAGGATCATCTCATCAGCATTGTGTGGAATATGTTCCCGAGTCTGGATTTCAGCTAAGTGTAGGAATCTCTCTTTTTGTCTGATTAGCCAAGAATAGAAATGGACGGGGCTAAAAGACCAGCTGGATCTGATTTCCCTAAGGTAATATGTTAACCTGAACTGAATGACACTCATAAAAGTTGGATCCCGGTTTGATTCCCAAGCCTAAATACTGCAAATTATATGAAAAGTTAATTGATTTTACCATGCTTACAATGCAACTGGCATAAAAATAAATGAAGAAGGGGGAGGAAAAAAATTAGCAATAAAAAGAGCAATTTTGGGCCTCATAAACTTGTGTTTAAAAAATCAATTGGTTGTGTGCTTTGCCTTGTAAATATTCCACCACTCTGCCCCTGAATGCCAGCTTCCTTTTCATCCATCTTGCTTTTTTATTTTATTTTATTTTACTTATTTTTTGTTGAGGGCAGGAGAGGAAATACTTAAAAGTGCTTTGAGGAATTAATCGTAGTGTATTCTTTCTTCTCGGTTTCTCAGTTTCTTGTAAATTGGCCTTGGTAGGAAGAGATCATTTCAGAGTTTCAGCTCCTGCTCCATCTCACTCTTATCTGGAACAGGCAGAGACTGATTTTGTTCCAATTCAGAGGAAACAATTATCTTAATTATCATCTGATAATAATCTAGCACGGCCATCACTTCTCAGTATGCCAGTCATAACTGTCAAGCTGATAAGCTTGTGCTCCCCTTGTCTGTCTGTCTCTTTATCATCTGTTCTCTTACGCTGCTTGGATTTCTTGCTTTTTGCCTCTACCACTCTCTCTGTTCTTGTCTGGTCTCCATTTCTGTGTGATCTCCCACACCCCCACACATAGACCTGGTCACAATATGCAGCAGACCCTTCCCACGCACCTGGTCCTAGTTTCTGGGCAGACACTCTCTAGACACAGGATCTGGTCCAAGAGGTGAATATAACTGGGCTGTTTTGTAATAGTGACCATAATATAATTAAATTTAACAGCCCTGTGGCAGGGAAAACACAATAGCAGCCCAACACTGTAGCATTTAATTTCAGAAAAAAATGAGGAGGTTAGTTAAACAGAAATTAAAAGGTACAGCGCCAAAAATTAAATCCCTGTAAACTGCATGGAAACTTTTTAAAGACACCATAATAGAGGCTCAACTTAAATCTAGACCCCAAATTACAAAGCACAGTAAGAGAACCAAAAAAGTGCCACCGTGGCTAAACAACAAAGTAAGAGAAGCAGTGAGAGGCAAAAAGGCATCCTTTAAAAAGTGGAAGTTAAATCCTAGTGAGGAAAATAGAAAGGAGCATAAACTCTGGCAAGTGAAGTATAAAAATATAATTAGGAAGGCCAAAAAAGAATTTGAAGAACAGGTAGCCAAAGACTCAGAAAGTAATAGCTTTTTTTTTAAAGTACATCAGAAGCAGGAAGCTTGCTAAACAACCAGTGGGGCCACTGGTTGATAGAGATGCCAAAGGAGCACTCAACGACGATAAAGCGATTGAGGGGAAACTAAATGAATTGTTGAATGAGCCACCCAAATACCCAGGGAGAACCTGCTTCAATACAGAAACAAAATTCCCTCCAACTGCACACCCCAATCTGGCACCTAACTCCCCACATTGAAGCCAATATAGGGTATCCTTAAACAACTACAACCCATACCTGTTGGGGACCACATCCAGAAAGAAATCTTTCCTGAACCCCCCTCTTCTGGCCTGTAAAGGACCCCCTGACCTCTCCAAGCTCATCTGCAGAAGAAAACTCCCTACAGACCAGGACACACCAACTCAAAGTGACACCAGACTCTACCATAACAACAGATTCAAAACCTCTAGACATTTCTCCACTGCTATGATGATCAATACCCCCAATGACACACTTTTCAAGATCCATAGGTCCTGCACATACCTATCACAGCATGTGATATACGTCATCCAGCGCTCTAAATGTCCCAATAACTTCTATGTGAGTGAAACCGGACAATCACTATGCTCTCAAATGAACTCACCCATAAAAACAAGACAAAAACACCCTATCAGCCATGGGTGAACACTTTTTACAAACCAATCCCTCTACATCTGACTTCTCAGTCCTTGTCCTCAAAGGAAACCTGCACAATACCTTCAAAAGACAAGCCCGGGAGCTTAGATTCATAACTTTGCTAGACACTAAAAATCATGGATTGAACAGAGACACTGGATCTATGGCTTATTACAACAATCTGTAACTCACTAACTTCCATGACTGGAGAGACGTTAATGGACCACTTCACCTCGAATAGTCCCTTGAAATATGTGTTGACTATTCATGCTAAACCATCTGTTGCATCTTGTATTTAGCTCTGACACTCTGAGTACATTTCCCAGACCCTAAAAAAGAGCTCTGGGTAAGCTGGAAAGCTTGTGTCTCTCACACTGACAGAAGTTGGTCCAAAAAAAGATATTGCCTCACCCACTTTGTCTTATTAATTAAAGTGAACACTTGTACTACTGTATCCTACAAAAGACTTCAAGAGATCTTGTAGGTGGGAACTGAGGCACAGCTAGCGAACGGGGGGGGGCCGCAAACAGGGGAGTTTGAGAGAAGTCAAAGGAGATCCCACTGCTGAATGAACAAGGTGCGAGTACTAACCTTAGGGTGAGTGAGTTTGTTTGGCTGTTTGTGTTTTTCTTTTTCTTTCAGGTTATTTAAGTTACAGGGTCAGTTGGGTCAATTGGGATTGTGTGTTTGGGGACTGTTTGAGCGTTTGTTCCCTTGTTTCAGAGTAGCAGCCGTGTTAGTCTGTTCCCTTGATCATCCTTGATCAGCTTCAATCAGCCTTGTGATCACCCTCCCCCTGTGTGATTAACGCGGGGGTAGGGCTGACCTAGGAGGGAAGGCCTTAAAAGCCAGAGGCTAAGTGACCAAGAGGAGCTAGCAAACAGGGACCACAAACGGGAGTTTGAGGGTGGGAGTTTGTGGGCGGGAGACGTAATATAATCCCTATGGTTAGGAAGGGCCACATCGCCAGTGCCAATGATGCTCCTGTCTCCTCCACCTGCGCTTGTATCCAGACCGAGAGCCTAGCCATGGATGCCTCTACCCAGATCCTGGTGTGGATTTGCAGTGACTGTGGACTGCATTTCCCACTCACAGAAAGCCAGGCTGGGGAGACCATCTAGTGTGAGAGGTGCCTGCTGGTGGAATCTCTCAGGAAGCAGGTGGGAGAGCTACAGGAGGAGGTGGCCAGGCTGAGGAGCATCCGTGCACACGAGGAATTCATTGACAGTATTCGTATGGAGACTTCCAAAGCTGAGGACGCTATCCAGCTAGAGCAGACTGCTGTCATGCCACTGGGGGAGGAGGATAGGGGTCTGGTACAGGGAAGAGACTGGCTGCTGGTTACTTTTGGCAGCAGGCAGTGCTCCACCCCTACTCCCAACCCACCCACCATGGTTATGGAAAACCTTTATGCTGTCCTGGCAATGAGCAATGGGGAATTACCCCCAGAGGAGGAGGAGAAGCCATGTACCCCCAAGGCTGGGAGGATCACAGCCACCACTCCCAGGAGGAAACGTAGGGTAGCAGTGGTTGGAGACTTTCTTCTGGGGGCGGACGGAGGTACCCATCTGTTACCCTGACATGGCATCTCGGGAGGTATGCTGCCTGCCAGTGGCCCATATCTGAGACGATACGGAGTAATTGTTGAGGATCATCCGGCCCTCTGACTACTACTCCATGCTACTCATCCATGTGGGCACTAATGATACTGCATGGTTTGACCCTCAGTAGATCAGAAGTGACTACAGGGCTCTGGGAATAAGGATGAGGGAGTTGGAAGCATGGGTGGTGTTCTCTTGGATCCTTCTTGTCAAGGGTAGGGGCCCAGGCAAAGACAGATGCATCCTGGAGCTGAATGCCTGGCTGCGAAGATGGTGTCACCAGGAGGGCTTCGACTTCCTTGACCATGGGATGCTGTTCCAGAAAGAAGGACTGCCAAGCAGAGATGGGGTCCATCTATCGAGGAAGGGGAAGAGCATATCTGGCTACAGACTGGATAACCTAGTGAGGAGGGCTTTAAACTAGGTTCGAAGGGGGCAGGTGACCAAAGCCCACAGGTAAGTCAAAACATGGAGACCTAGGAGATGGTTTGGAATTTGGAGGGGAGCATGGGCTGTTATAGCAGAAATAAGGGAGAGACAAGACAGAACTGGGGGAATCAAATCAGTATCTTAGATGTCTGTATACTAATGCGAGAAGTATGGGGAATAAGCAAGAAGAACTGAAAATGCTAGTAAATAAACAACTATTACATAGTTGGCATCACGGAGACTTGGGATAATACGCATGACGGAAATATTGGTATAGAAGGGTACAGCTTGCTTAGGAAGGACAGGCAGGGAAAAAAGGGAGGATGTGTTGCCTTATATATTAAAAATTTATACACTTGGACTGAGGTTGAGATAGAAATAGGAGACACACTTGTTGAAAGTCTCTGGGTAAGGATAAAAGGGATAAAAAAAACAAGGTGATGTTATGATAGGGTGTCTACTACAAACCACAAAACCAGGAAGAAGAGGTGGATAAGGCTTTTTTAAAAACAACTAACAAAATCATCCAAAGCACAGGACTTGGTGATGGGGGACTTCAACTACCCAGACATTTGTTGGGAAAATAACACAGCTGGGCACAGATTATCCAACAAGTTCTTGGAATGTATTGGAGACAGTTTTTTTATTTCAGAAGGTGGAGAAAGATAGTAAGGGGAGGCTGTTCTAGATTTGATTTTGACAAATAGGGAGGAACTGGTTGAGAATTTGAAGTGGAAGGCAACTTGGGTGAAAGTGATCATGAAATGGTAGAGTTCATGATTCTAAAGAATGGTAGGAGTGAGAACAGCACAATAAAGACAATGGATTTCAAGAAGGCAGACTTTAGCAAACTCAGGGAGTTGGTAGGTAAGATCCCATGGGAAGCAAGTCTAAAGGGAAAAACTAATTGAAGACAGTTGAACAGTTTTTCAAAGACATTATTAAGGGCACATAGAATCATAGAATATCAGGGTTGGAAGGGACCTCAGGCGGTCATCTAGTCAACCCCCTGCTCAAAGCAGCACCAATTCCCAACTAAATCATCCCAGCCAGGGCTTTGTCAAGCCTGACCTTAAAAACCTCTAAGGAAGGAGATTCCACCACCTCCCTAGGTAACACATTCCAGTGCTTCACCACCCTCCTAGTGAAAAAGTTTTTCCTAATATCCAAACTAAACCTCCCCCACTGCAACTTGAGACCATTACTCTTTGTTCTGTCATCTGGTACCACTGAGAACAGTCTAGATCCATCCTCTTTGAAACCCCCTTTCAGGTAGCTGAAAGCAGCTACCAAATCCCCCCTCATTCTTCTCTTCTGCAGAAGAAACAATCCCAGTTCCCTCAGCCTCTCCTCATAAGTCATGTGCTCCAGCCCCCTAATCAGTTTTGTTGCTCTCCGCTGGACTCTTTCCAGTTTTTCCACATCCTTCTTGTAGTGTGGGCCCCAAACTGGACACAGTACTCCAGATGAGGCCTCACCGATGTTGAATAGAGGGGAATGATCATGTCCCTCAATCTGCTTGCAATGCCCCTACTTATACAGCCCAAAATGCCATTAGCCTTCTTGGCAACAAGGGCACACTGTTAACTCATATCCAGCTTCTCGTCCACTGTAACCCCAAGCTCCTTTTCTGCAGAACTGCTTCCTAGCCATTCAGTCCCTAGTCTGTAACAGTGAATGGGATTCTTCCATCCTAAGTGCAGGACTCTGCACTTGTCCTTGTTGAACCTCATCAGATTTCTTTTGGCGCAATCCTCTAATTTGTTTAGGTCCCTCTGTATCCTATCCCTACCCTCCAGCGTATCTACCACTCCTCCCAGTTTAGTGTCATCTTCAAACTTGCTGAAAGTGCAGTCCACTCCATCCTCCAGATCATTAATGAAGATATTGAACAAAACCAGCCCCAGGACCAACCCTTGGGGCACTCCACTTGAAACCAGCTGCCAACTAGACATGGAGCCATTGATCACTACCCGTTGAGCCCAATGATCTAGCCAGCTTTCTATCCGCTGTGACAAAGTTCTGTCCTTGACTCGATGGGTCCTGCATTTCCTGGCAGATTTTGCTAGCCTCAGAGGCTCACTGTGACCCTCCACATAGCCCTTCTCTCTCTAGAGGAAAGGGTCACAGTCTACTGAGCCATTTTCATCATAAGCCAGCAGGGGAGGTGAGGAGAAACAACCCTCCCTCACAGTCTCTGTTGTCTCCCAGTATCAGTGATTAATCGGGGGGGGGAGGGAAGCCCAAGCCCAAGCCCAAGCCCACCCTCTACTCCGGGCTCCAGCCCAGGGACCCTAAACTTAGCAGCTATGAAAGCTGACTTTTTGGAAATAGGGCATATACAATTCCCTGGGCTACTTCCTCAGAGCAGCCCCCACTCAATATCTTCTTCACAATTACCTCAGGGCCTCCTTCCTTGCACCTGATATGGATTCATACTTCTTCGTTCCTCCAACAGCACAGCTCCCTCCTACAGCTCCTGACACCCACCCCACACTGACTAACTGAGAGGCTTTTAACTAGTTCCAGCCAGTCCTTAATTGGCTTCAGGTGTCCCAATCAATCTAGCTGTCTCTCCTGCCTTCTAGAAGGATCTTAATTGGCCCCAGGTGTCTTGATTAACCTGGAGCAACTTCCATTTGGTTACCATGGTACCAGGGATTTGTTTAGCCTGGGGCTAACATACCTGTTCCTCACTACTTTACTGTAGCCATCTGGCCTTGCCCCATCACACCACCTTATAGTCCATTCATCCAGCCCATACTTCTTTAACTTGCCGGCAAGAATACTGTAGGAGACCATATCAAAAGCTTTGCTAAAGTCAAGGAATAACACATCCACTGCTTTCTCCTCATCCACAGACCCAGTTATCTCCTCATAGAAGGCAATTAGGTTAGTCAGGCATGACTTGCCCTTGGTGAATCCATACTGACTGTTCCTGATCACTTTCCTCTCCTCTAAATGGTTCAGAATTGATTTCTTGAGGAAGGAAGAGCAAACAATCCCACTGCATAGGAAAGATAGGAAGTATGGCAAGAGACTATCCTGGTTTAACCAGGAGATCTTCAATGATCTAAAACTCAAAAAAAGAGTCCTACAAAAAGTGGAAACTCAGTCAAATTACAAAGGATGAATATAAACAAATAACACAAGTATATAGGGACAAAATTAGAAAGGCCAAGGCACAAAACGAGATCAAACTAGCTAGAGACATAAAGGGTAACAAGAAAACAATCTATAAATACATTAGAAGCAAGAGGAAGAGCAAGGACAGGGTAGGCCTGTTACTCAATGAAGGGGTAAAGATAATAACAGAAAATGTGGAAATGGCAGAGGTGCTTAATGACTTCTTTGTGTCGGTTTTCACCAAGAATGTTGATGGCGATTGAACATCTAACATAGTGAATGCCAGTGAAAATGAGGTAGGATCAGAGTCTAAAATAGGGAATGAATAAGTTAAAAATTACTTAAACAAGTTAGATGTCTTCAAACCACCAGGGCCTGATGAAATGGCATCCTAAAATACTCAAGGAGCTGACTGGGGAGATATCTGAGCTATTAGCAATTATCTTTGAAAAGTCATGGAAGACGGGAGACATTCTAGAAGTACCCATCTATAAACAGAGAAATAAAGACAGCCCGGGGAATTACAGACCAGTCAGCTTAACTTCTGTACCCGGAAAGATAATGGAGCAAATAATTAAGAAATCAGTTTGCAAACATCTAGAAGATAATGAGGTGATAAGTAACAGTCAGCCTGGATTTGTCAAAAACAAATCATGTCAAACCAACCTGATAGCTTTCTTTGACAGGGTAACAAGCCTTGTGGATGGGGGGAAGTGGTACATGTGATATATCTTGACTTTAGTAAGGCTTTTCATATTGATTTGCATGACCTTCTCATAAACAAACTAGGGAAATACAACTTAGATGGAGCTACTATAACGTGGGCGCATAACTGGTTGGAAAATCATTCCCAGAGAGTAGTTATCAGTGGTTCATAGTCATTCTGGAAGGGCATAATGAGTGGAGTCCCGCAGGGATCGGTTCTGGGTCCGGTTCTGTTGAATATTTTTATCAATGATTTAAGACAATTGCATAGAGTGTACACTTATAAAGTTTGCGGATGATACCAAGCTGGGAGGGGTTGCAAGGTCCCTTCCAGTCTTAGGATCCTATGTGACTTGCTCAGATTCATTTAGGATGTTTATGGCAGCGCCAGGAATGGAACCCGGCTCTCGTGAGTCCAGTGTGTTCGCCACAAGACAGTCCTTCCTTTAAGAGTATAATTTAAGAGATTAAATCAATATGAACTTCTAAACATTGAAGAAATCTCTTCTTACAACCTGCAGGCAAAATGATTGCATCTGAGAATCCTTCAGTATTGAATGGGAGCTATTTCAAGCTTCCTATTCCGATCCTTTCATTTTAGCTATGCTGAGCCTCAGAAGTTGCCAGACTAATCTTTGAAGGAATAAATATGCAGAGAGGTATGGAATCTCCGAATCCATTTCCACTGTCATTGAAAAACTTCATGTGTGATTTAGAGAGCTTTTATTGTGAGTGAACAGCTGGAATACACCTTCTCCAGTAACTTTGAATCTGTCTCCTGCGCCCCAAACTTTCAACCCTTCTTGCATTGGGGGATACGATAAATGATTGCAAACCAAGGAAATACAGTCTGAAGGTACAATGCCTTTGTAGGAAGAGATCTTTTGTTTGCTAATGGTTTCTTCTAGGAAGTCAAATACCTGTAAATATCATAAGAAATTTTATCATATATATAGAGCGAAAATATATAAATCAAAAGACAAGGTCGGGGGGTGGGGGGGAGGAGAAGGGGGAGCAAAAGCATATTTAGGCCTGATAAGTCTGCTGTGATTTTTCTTTGTTGAGTCTGTTCTGATAACATTTAACAGTTTAGGGATACGTAGAATTATGGATGTGTAAGAAAGTGCAGAGTAATCATTTTTGTGGGCAAAACAAAAGGTAGAGTAACCATAAAGCTCGAAAAGACTAGTCTGAGTTAGCACAAAACTTTTACTGATGGGGTGGCGAATACTCAGAGAAATAAGAAACTAACCCATATGCCTAAGAAAATATAAGTTACACATAGTCAGCCTGAGCGAAGGAAGTTGAAGCTGTGTATTGTGTGGCGATGGATGCAACTGTGGGTGAGACTGTCCTGATGAGCTTCCGACTTGTGAGTAACCTGATCGTTACTTAATGAGTGTTTTTTGCCTTAACAATGATTTATTAGACCCATTTCCAGAGTAGCAAATCTCAGTTCAATATTAAGATCTGCTGCTGTATGATCGTCTGAACCATTATGCTCCCGTTACCAAATATGGGGGGTAAGTCAAACTGCCCACTGCATTATAAGGTCCATCACAACTTGCACCTGGTTGAGGGGGAGGAAAATTCCCTCTGTTAGGGAACTTGCTGGCTGTTCTCTCTGAACCTGGTATAAGATGGGGATCCAGATCCCGGGTTTTGCATAACTTCTGATTTCATATGATGTGCTAGAGGGCAGAGCCTTCTGCATGGAGCCCCTGTATCTCTCCCATAGCTCTTTGTCACCGTGCTATATCTGCAGGATTAAATATACACCCCAGAACCATGGGCTGGTATGGTACAAGGGTTGTGGTGAGAGTTGTAAGACTCACAAGGGCTGTAATAAGGGTTCATGTCTACTCTGGGCATAATCCAGGACCCATTTGAGTATTTCAATTTACTTCAATAACCTTTGGATCAGACCCTTTGTGAGGTGTGCAGGGGAAGATGCTTTACCCCTGCGCCTTCAGCAGAACTGCCATCATCCTATCCAGGAAAGCTGGGCTGGGGAACCATATTCAGATAGTTCACATGTGCACTAAATTCCTTGTGTTGAACCAGAGGCAAAACTGTAGTTTGTAAGAGGTGCACAGCTGAATCGAGAGATGCCATGGGCTCGATAAACTGCATGGAGGATGGAGTCGGGATGTTGGACTACTGAATGTACAAGCATGATTTGCCTTTTCATGGAAGTGAGGAGAGCTTTTATATCGTGGAGATTGAAGCTTCTTCCACTAACATTTCATTTCCCTTTTTTGTTTGAAAAACACCTAGGTAATTCCATAGAAAAACAACACAAGAAAATGGTAAAGTTGCATATGGCTAAACATGGGGAATGACAAAGTTTAAGGTGATACATGTATCCATGAAGCTGCCCCCTCCAGGGTATGCACCATGAAACACAGCCAGATTCTCCATTGAATTAAGGACCTTTTGCGCTGCCCAAGTTCTTAATGGCCAGCAGGGAACTTCCCTGTTGGAGGGCAGCTCCCTGCTGGTGAAAGTATACCATTTATGGGTCCTTCCCCATTGGCCTCACCCCTCAAGGTATAAGGGTAATGTTGGGGGGACAGAATGGGCATGTCGGGGTGGGAAGAAAGTGTGGTGGAGCAGAGCTTTTATTACACTTGTTCACCACTGATGTAGCGTCCATTAAAGAATCTGTGAGTAGCATAGCTTAGAACAGCCCAGCAGTTACTCTAAGTATCATTGGGGTTGGGGCTAGTGCATACCAGCCCTACGAATCGGGGAGCCTTTCCTCCTCGGCAGAGGAGAGAATCTGGCCAAGAACCATGAAATAATTTTATTGTATATTATTTTTTAAATAATATTTCGTTTCCGGACAACTTTTGTCTCAAAGCTTAGATACCCCTGATATACCCTCACAATGTGATTTCCCTTCATTTAGCCATAAACTGCATGTCTTTGGGCATGTGGGAAATGCACATATACTGAGATTTTCTGTTTCATTGAAATGATTCTTAGGGGAAATGTGTCAAATCTCTATAAAGACATCAAAATGTGTCACTTTCTTTTGCCATTTAGTTCCTTTTAAACGCAGCCTTTCTAAACAGCAGCAGGCAATTGTTTTACAGCGCTCATTTCCATATCACAAAGCTATTCATGAAGGGTTTGCTCGGATGGCATTGAAGTCAACGAGAGTCTTTCCATCAGCTCATTTGTATTTGTATTAGAGTAGACCCCAACTGAGCCTGGACCCCTACTGTGCTAGGCACTAGTACGCACATATAGAGAGAGAGAATCACTGCCCTGAAGAACTGAGCATCAAACAGAGATAGTCTATGGGTGGGAGAGGACACAGAGATGTAAAATGACTTGCAGCAGGCCAGCAGCAAAGCCAGGAATAGAAACCAGGTCTCTTGACTGCTAGATCTATCCACTAGGTCATAGTAATGGGATTTGGGCCAAACCCTAATACGAGCGATGGCAGAACCAGGTGTGCAAATTAGAGAAAGTGAGCCAACAGAATTGCAATGTGGTCCATGATCAAAATTAGTACCAGGAAAAAGGATGTGCAAGAAGTATGTATTGGTACATTTGGAAATGGATGTTGTTTTTCATTGTTGCTAATACAGAGAAGCATCACCATCCAAAGCTTTATAATTAGATGTTCGGTATTAATGCTGTCTTACAAAATGACATTTTAAAATGTGGGATGTCATAGTGTGATGTGGTTGGTGAAGAACTCCTAGCAGGTTTGCTCAGTTGGAGTTAATTGCGGGGGGTTAAACCTCTCTTCAGTCAACAGATGGCAGCTTTCATCCAAGTCATTCTCTAAGCATAATTCATACCTTACCACTGGGGAAAAAACCACCAATTATATTCTGTCTGTATGTATATTAATAACATGAATAACTAGAGCCACCAACATATGTGTATCATTAGTGTTGCTCTATAGATAATCCTAAAGATATAGTGTGATTTTTAGCAGGCTCCATGATTTATTAGCTTAGCTATTGCCATCTGATAAAATAAATAAGTACATTGTCTACTCTCACTCTTTTTTTCCTGTGTATCATGGGTGGGGTTTTAACAGATCCCAAGGAAGTAGCCAGGCAAATCAATCCCATTGCATTTAAATGGCAAACCTGTCATTTACCAGATTAAGGCTGTGATCGTACTCCCATCAAAGTAAAAAGTGAAACTTCATTAACTTTAGTGGTGCAGAATCCGTCCCTAATTCAGTGTAAGCCTAGTTTTACATTGGTACCGTGCATGGAGCTGGTTAAAATTTTTCTGATGAAATGTTTTTTTCTGTCAGAAAATGCAGTTTTGTCACAATCAAAACATTTTGCAGGAGCGTGCCCATTTGGACAGAATTTTATTTAGAAAAAAGCATGAATGGAGCATTCAGTAAAGGTTGAAACATGCCATTTTGACCTTTTTTTTTTTTGAACAAAATGTTTCAGCTCTCTGTTTTGAAGTGACTTTTTGTTCCTTTTTTAAAATTAAATATCAGAGGGGTAGCCGTCTTAGTCTGGATCTGTAAAAAGTAAAATGCGTCTGACGAAGTGGGTATTCACCCATGAAAGCTTATGCTCCAATACGTCTGTTAGTCTTAAACGTGCCACAGGACTCTCTGTTGCGTTTTAAAATTAAATTATTCTAATAGCTGAAAGCTTGTGTTGTCTCACCAGTAGAATGTATAAAGTCATGATTGTAAATAACTCAATAAAGGGCCAACAATGAACGTAGAAATGTGATGGAAACAGCGCAAATTGCAGTGATTGAATCTAGAATCATAGAACCATAAGGTTAGAAGGGACTGCAAGGGTCATCTAGTCTCACTCCCTGCCAAGATGCAGGATTTATTGTGTCTAAACCACCCAAGACAGATTGGTCTGTCCCGCCTCTTCTTGGAAACCTTCAGTGAAGGAGCTGTCACAACCTCCCTAGTGGTTTTTTCCATTGTCCTTCTGTTCTTACAGTTAAGAAGTTTCTTTTCCCCTGAGATTTAATCTAAATCTGCTGTGCTGTAGCATTGCTTCTTATCCTGCCTTCTGCAGCATGATGGAACAACTTTTCTCCATCTATTTTACTGCAGCCTTTCACCTGAAGACCACTGTAATGTTCCCCCTTAATCACCCCTTTTCCAAACTAAACATACCCAGTTCCTTCAGCCTTTGCTCATATGCTCATTTCTTTGCTCATCTTTGCTGCTCGCCTCTGGATCCTATCCAGTTTCTCTACATCCTTTCTATACATTGGTGACCAAAATTGGACACACAACTCCTACTGAGGCCTAACTAGCATTGAGCAGTACTATCACCTCCCGTGACTTGCATGCGCTGCCTCTGTTAATGCAACTTTAAATTGCATTTGCTTTTTTTGCAACAGCATTGCATTGTTGACTCGGGTTGAGGCTGTGATCCACCACAACTCCCAGATCCTTCTGAGCGTACTGCTGCCAAGCCAGTTATCCCCCAACCTGTATTTGTGCATTTGGCTTTTCTTCCTTAAGTACAGCACCTTACATTTGTTTTTTGTTGAATTTCATTGGGTTGTCTATAGTCCAGTTCTCCAATTTATCAAGATCCCTCTGAAGTTTAACTCCGGTGATATTCTAAAGAAAAAGAGCTCTTAGCCCTTCTTGTAGCTGTTTCCATTGCTTCACACTTACTCAAATGTTTTAAGAAGAACAGGAGTACTTGTGGCACCTTAGAGACTAACAAATTTATTAGAGCATAAGCTTTCGTGGACTACAGCCCACTTCTTTGGATGCATATGTTTTAGGCTTCAGTGATGTTTGGGTTTATTGTGTGTGCTAGTTGTTTGGTTGTGTTGTGTTGGGAGAGTTGTGTGGATTTGTGCAGGTGGCAAACAAGATGTGTACTGTGGTGAGGAACTATCTGTGTTTGTGGTTATTGTGTGTTCTGGTTGTGTTCCTGTGTGTGCTTTTGAAGACCCCTAGTAGTTGGGCCAAGGAATCCACCATCTGTGCAGACTCCCTCATATAACCAATGAAATTGTTGCATCAAAATTAGCTGTAAAATAAGGGTGGTGATTGGTTGAGTTACCTCTGCTATCACAATAGTTTAGAACTGTTGGAATGGCATAGATACATGTCTTGCTGTTGCACAGGTATAATTTGTAAAGTCAAAATGGCTGAGACCTTAACAATTGGCTGGTAACACATCATGTATCCCAGTGTTGATTCAACCTGGAAATATCCTAAACAAAAAGAGCTCTGAACCATACTTGTATCTGTTTCCATCACTTCAGGCTGGCTGTGCAGACATTCTAGGCTTCACAGCAACATACAGGATGACAGTCCTGGAATTTTATGCTGATAAAATACAAAAGTGAAAAACAGAACCAAACGTCTTGATTTTGTTGAAACAGAATGTTTTGATTGACAGCAAATGAATTTCATTTAGTGGGAAATGTCGACCTTTTTTGGTTGTGTTCTGATTCACACTGAAAACAGTTTTTGAAATGTTGGAATTTCCTGCAGAATGAAAATTGTGAATTTCAGCTGAGCTGTAACTGGTCTTCTCTACACTATCTGCCAGATTGGAGGGCAGTGATCGATCCAGCGGGGATTGATTTATCGTGTCTAGTATAGACGCGATAAATCGACTGCTGAGCACTCTCCCGTCGACTCCAGAGTGAGGAGTGCAAGCGGAATCGACGGGAGAGTGTCAGCTGTTGACTTACTGCAGTGAAGACACCACGGTAAGTAGGTTTAAGTACTGAAGATCTAATCACTTCAGCTACCCTATTCACGTAGCTGAAGTTGTTTATTTTAGATCGGGGTCGGCAACATTCAGCACGCGGCTTGCCAGGGTAAGCACCCTGGCGGGCCGGGCCAGTTTTATTTACCTGCTGACGCGGCAGGTTTGGCCGATCGCGGCCCCCACTGGCCGCAGTTCGCTGTCCCGGGCCAATTGGGGTGGCGAGAAGCAGCGCGGGCGAGCGATGTGCTGGCCGCGGCTTCTCGCCGCCCCCATTGGCCCGGGACGGCGAACCGCGGCCAGTGGGGGCCGCGATCGGCCGAACCTGCCACGTCAGCAGGTAAATAAAACTGGCCCGGCCCGCCAGGGTGCTTACCCTGGCAAGCCACGTGCCGAACGTTGCCGACCACGTCTTAGATCAACCCCATGCGGCAGTGTAGACAATCCCTGTGAGTCTACACTTTGGCTATAGCTGGGGTAATAATGGTTTATGTTTGGTTCATTGGCAATTTTTAAAAAAAAAACAAAAGCCTAATTTTGGCTTGGGTGGGACAGGCAATGAAAATTTTCAAAATTTTCACTGTGATCCCATTAGCAAGTTGGAGTTTAGTTCAGCACTTTCTGTCCTGTTATCTCCTCAGGGTGATTATTGGGTTTACCAGTGACCAGTCAGCTTTCATAAAGCATAGTACGTTTATAGGACAAAACTATTATGGAAAAAACATAAAATAATAAACAGTTCACACACACTAAGCTTACCAGCTGTCACCCTTCACCCTCAGAGGATCTTTGGAAGTCCTTACACACAGTACTGTATGTGAGGGTAAACTGAGTTTACCCACTCTTATTTGGGGAATATGGAGTTGTTTGTAAGTTACTCCTCTACTTCAGTCACCACTGCACCATTGTTTATACAAGTTTGGTAGCTCTTTGTTTGTCTCCTATTGAGTCACGCTGACTCTTAATACAATTTTGGGACCTTTGTCTCCCAGGCCTCCTGAGCCAGGTAGAACTAGTCAATACTACATCCCACATGTGGCAAAACCTCAAGGGACTGGGTATCTGCATAACTAGCATTAGGAAGTTGCATTAATCATCCCCTAGTGATTCCACATTCCACAGAGAACAAGCACAGTGAGCTAGGAGCACAGATACATATACATTATTAATACAATAGTCTATGAATGTCCCAGGTGTCCGTCATGCCTGGCACATCTCAATATCATAGTTTGCAGTTTCCACACTTTCAAGGTCTCACATCTGTCAGCGTGCACTCTCAGCTTTGCCACTATAAATCCCTAATCCCAGGAGATTGTTATGCAGAGCTGGGGATAGTTCCTGTCCATTTATCTGGCATTATAGTCCCAGACTTCAAATACCTACAGTAAACCAATTGACAGGAAATTTTTTCCAGGCTCTCCTGCTTCCTGAGAAGTGTCATTGCTGGCTAGGGGGTGTCATGCTGTCTGTAGTGACTCACAGCTGTCAGTGGCTACCTCAGGGCAGCACTATAGCCCACGCTGATGGTTTGTTCTATAATTCAATTTCATCGAGCCAGGAACAAATGTGAATTCTTGCATCACTATAACAGTCTTACAACAGAGTCACAGACTCTCCAGCCCGTCTGGCCACCCAGATAAACTGGACTTCATGATAAATGGTCACATAAACCAAAAATCACACCACAGGTTGCTCCCAGTCTCAAGAGACAAGTCGTTTACCCCAGATCAATTGGTACTCCAGATCTTACACCAAAAGACAATGCTGGCAGCCAATTCTATAGTAAACTACCTAAAGGTTTATTAGCTAAGAAAAGGAAAGGGGAGTTATTGAGAGTTTAAAGCAGGTGTAGCAGGGTGGACACCTGCTCCTGCCTGGAAGGGCCTGAGATAGCCCAGGGAGCAGGCAGCGTGAAGGCTGAGCTGATTAGGGGAAGTGGCTGCAGCTGGGGCCACGCCCCAATCAGGCCTCAGCTGGCCCTATATAAGAGTCTGGAAGCCAGGAGCTCAACAGTCTCTCTCTGAAGGGCCTGGCTGCAGGGAGCTTGACATAGGGTACCTACAGTGGAGTAGGGCTGGGGAAAGGCTGAGGAGATGGGGAGCTCCAGCCTGGATAGCCCCAGGCTGCGGCCTGGTAAGAGGCCAAGGAGTACTGGGGGTTGCAGAGGTCACCCCAGGGCTAGTCCAAGGCAGCAGGTCCAAACCCCCCTTGCCGGTGATGAGTGGCCTATACTGCAGTCTGCCCAGGGAGCGGGGGCTAGTTGGTGACTGGCAGTGGCCTAGTACTGAGGCAAGGTGGGGATAGTGGGTGGGGGTTCCCCAGGGAGGGGAGACCCAAATCTGTGGGGTACTGCCAGGGGGCAACACCCAGAGCAAAGGGCACTGCGGTCCTGGGAGGGACACAGGGGCCAGAAGTAGGAACAAGGAGGATCACTGCCCTTCAGAGGGCGCTCCAGATGCTGGTCGAGCTGATTCCCTGGAGTAACCAGTAGGGGGTGCCGCAGGGGTGAGTCTGGACTTCTACAGCAGGTAAAATATTTTAATAGGTGAGTCACAGTTTGTAATTCCACATGGTGACAGTGATGTAACAAACTGCCAGTTTCCCAAAAGTCTTTTCAGGGTACCCAGATTGTCTCTGGGGATCTCTGCTTTTGCACCTTGTCCAAACAGTCCAGAGATGAAGGATTTTTTCCTTGAATCCACATGTATAGCTTTTTCTGATAGTGTCTCTAACCACATGGGCTTTCCCTCTGATGACGGTGAGTGGGGAATGCACTTTGGGTCTCTGACATCCAGTCATCACACACAGCAGTCATTTGCTTTGAAGTTAGCCCTTTTACTGATTAAGTTCTTCAGGAGCATTCCACACGGCTTCTTTGATGAGTTATTTAATTACAGGGCTATACACAATGTAAACGTTTGCTGCTGCATCGTAATGGGATACAGAGAAGAGAAAACAATGCACGTAACGTCCCATTAGTTTTATGAAGCCTAAACACCAAATATACTCTTCTACCTTCAAGAATCACGTGGATGTATACTAATGTACAAGTGAATTGGCCTGAGTAGGCTCTGGCATGACCTGGTCTGCCAGCATCACAGGGGACATGTGATATATGTGCTCACTGCTTCTTGCTAGGAACAGCCCTTTCTTGAAGGAGTGACTCAGCTGTGGGCCGTGCTGGAGCGCATGCTGCTATTTGCCCATCACTAGGCCATGCCAGGGCTTTTTCCCTGCAGAGGCCAGTCAGACCATGTGGAAATGTACAGCTATCAATAAATGTCCGGCCTTTCCCATGCCAAAAAGAGCGGCTGTGATAGTGTGGCCCCCTGCTGGGCCCTTTTGGAAATCCAGCCATAGATGTCACAATGGGAGCTGCTGGGTGCTGAGGCCTTCTGGAAATGTGGCCACTTCACGTAGGCACCTCAGTGGGAAAGGAGCTCTTTTGAAAATCTGGCCCCCGTTGTGGGGATGAGCATGCAAAAGTCTAGCCCTGAGTGCTTTATCCAAAGCCCATTAAAGCCAAAGGGAGCATTTTAATTGTCTGCAATTGTCTCGCCATGTTGGGTGAATTTCGTGTGTAGGGACTTGTCAAATACATGGACTTCCTCCCATGCATAAGTGTTGGAAGGATCAGGGCCCATGTCATAACCTTTTACTCCTGAAATGCAGAAAATTTCCCATCCCAAGAGGACAATCTTACCGACAACATTTGATGTAAACCTACCCTGTTTCCCCGAAAATAAGACATCCTCCGAAAATAAGGCCTACTTACAGTTTTGCCTCTCGTTGTAATATAAGGCATCCCCCCGATAATAAGACCTCCCCGATAATAAGGCATCCACCGATAATAAGGCATTTTTCATTTCTGAAAAATAAGACATCCCCTGAAAATAAGACCTAGCGCATCTTTGGGAGCAAAAATTAATATAAGACACTGTCTTATTTTCGGGGAAACGGTAGCTGGCAGCCATCAAGAGAGTAGAAAGCAAACAACAATATTTTGGCTGGTTTCTGACATTTTCATGCTGCTTTTTCTCGTGTCCCATTTGAACTGTGGAATTGTCATGATGTGTTTTGTTTTTTAAGAGATCATTCCAAAATGAACATTAGAAAACCAGCTGCGTTGCAGGAAAAGTAATTGACAGTTCTTGGTTTTTAAGCATGCGTTTCTTATTGTGAAACAGCAATGATTAGAATCCATGGTCACCTTGTTTTCAATATGACGTCAAGGGTCTTCATTCAGGTTTGAGTCCTGCTAGGGAAGAATTGCTTGATATCTCCTGCATTTTCCTTGGCTTAATTTCATTCCAGCTAGTGTCCCTTGGAGTACCCTGAACAATTCTTCTAGCTCCACCATTCAGGGACTAGTTGCTCACACTGAATACTGCCTTACCAAACATATAATCAATGAAATGAATGGGAGTTAGGCACCTAAAAACCTTTGTGAATCCCACCCTAAGTTGTTATTCACTGTAAAATAGCACAACTGGGACCTCAAAGAGTAGGAGATGATAATATTTCTCCAATGCCATGGAATCATAGGCTAGGTATTTGCTGGTGGTGGCATAAGAGTGCGGAGTCCATGCACTTCACGCTCTGCTAGCACTTGTATAAACAGTAATGTAGACAGTGAGCATCTGCTTAAGGGAGTAGATTATTCCCCTCTATTCGGCACTCATGAGGCCACACCTGGAGTATTGCGTCCAGTTTTGGTTCCCCCACTACAGAGGGGATGTGGACAAATTGGAGAGAGTCCAGCAGAGGGCAATGAAAATTATTAGGGGGCTGGGGCACATGGAGAGGCTGAGGGAACTGGGCTTGTTTAGTCTGCAGAAGAGAAGAGTGAGGGGGGGATTTGATAGCAGCCTTCAAGTACCTGAAGTGGGGGTTCCAAAGAGGACGGAGCTAGGCTGTTCTCCGTGGTAGCAGATGACCGAACAAGAAGCAATGGTCTCAAGTTGCAGTGGGGGAGGTTTAAGTTGGATATTAGGAAAAACTTTTTCACTAGGAGGGTGGTGAAGCACTGGAATGGGTTACCTAGGGAGGTGGTGGAATCTCCATCCTTAGAGGTTTTTAAGGTCAGGCTTGACAAAGCCCTGGCTGGGATGATTTCGTTGGGAATTGGTCCTGTTTTGAGCAGGGGGTTGGACTAGATGACCTCCTGAGGTCCCTTCCAACCCTGATATTCTTTGATTCTAGTAAAGACATGCTAGAACCTTCTAGGTGAGTGGTGGACACTACTGATTTAGTTGCCTTAATGTACCCTTTCTACACATCCTAACCCATCATACGTCATTGGAAAGCTTGTTATGTCTACTTTAAGATGAGATAGGATGAGGATCTGTCAAGTGGTGCCGTTACAACATATATGGGGATAAACAGTTATATCATCAACACATTAAAATGACCACTTTGAAGTATTTGCATTCATTTTGGTCAGTGTAATGACTCTGTGTATTATTCTGAGACACAACATGGGATTTCCTTGTGACCACATTTGTACAGGTGTCATTAGGATTCTAGATTTTTCAAACATTGCACACTTCTAAGAGAATCTGCCCAGGCAGAGTGACTGACTGACTCATCTCTCCCACACGTCAGTGCTATTTCTTGTGATGCTGGACTATAGGCAGATTGTTCTTGAAATACCACTCTAGCCCCTGAATGGAAGGTATTCTTTCCATATGCAGTCTCTACATTGATGTCTATATTATCATCCGCTTTATGGATGAGATTTCCACCAGCATGAAATGGTACAATTCCATTTGGAATGAACACACCTCCCTGCAGCCTTTCTACTTCTGTTTTTGCAGCATTAGTGATGAACTGCCGCAGCTCAGTAGAACAGATGGTGCAGCATGCCAATTAAACAAGACCCAAATTCATGGTGTAGATGTGTGGCCAAGCTTCTGTGCAGTGGGGTGCTAGTTTGGGTACTGTTAAATACTATGCACGCCGCAATTGAGAGGCGCCTTCTTTGAATATCTGCTGGAGGATGGTGCCCATTGCTCTCTGAATTATACAACTCTTCATCAACCAAAGGAAAAACTAAAACTCCTGCCCCAACTGGGGCAGGCGCAAAAGCAACTGAACTCTGTAAACTACAATCCCCTGGCTTTGCCTCATACTCTGAGGCTTTCATTTTGGCTATTTCAGACCAAACAATTGAAGCAGAATTATACAAAACGGCGTATTTGTTTGAAAGCTGTTCCTGGGGGTCACTCACCAGAAGAATGTCCACAAAATAGATGGACGACTTAAGTTCCTGCTTTAGATTACGTGCAAGTTGGATAGCATGAGCTAATGTTGCACTTCACAGAGCAATGGCAGACTTGCTTTGTCCATGCTGGGCACGGAATGAAATTTCAGAACCACAATGGCTTTCTAATCTTGCCTGTAATGTGCTACTGAAATAGCTTGCAGTTACTTCATCTGAGGGGAAATGGGGCTTTATATCTTTGTAGCAGCTTGGGCAGGAGAAAAGCCTCCTTGTTGTACATAAGACCATTGTCTGTCTCGTCAATCAGCTGATAAAATACAATGTCCTAAAGTGACTGTGTTGTTGCAGTGGAACTAGATGGTTTTGGTTTAAGATTTGTTTTATTCAAGTTGGGGGAAAAGACATGTTGAGTGATAAATGCCATCCTTAGCAATCAAGTCTTCCCCAGATAGTCCGTGCAGCATGTCACCTCCTCTTTGAAGTGCTACCTCCCTTAAATTGGTTACTTTCTCAAACCTTCTATTTTATGATGTTTCTTGTCTTTCCTGTGTGTTTTTTCTCAAGCAAACACTGCAACTGGACCAATCTCTGGAAGACGTGCTTGCTCTGGTGGCTATAGAAGTAGGTGTGCATGATGCTCTCTGATCAGATTGTCTGTTTGCTTGTCTGGGTACAATATAACTCTGACATGTGCCAAATTCAACTTGCTTCTGTATTTCTGAAAGCAACCCCTGTGATAGAGTATTGGTGGCACATCATCAAAAGTAGAAAACTCATCCACTACCTGTCAATACAATTCATCTCTCCTGGCTTCTGCAGCTAGCATCACTTAATTCTGTCCAGCACCAGTGGCTTTGGACAGTTTTTTGCATTTGTTTGCTTTCCTGACAAAGGGCACACAACTCAGAGTTTGTGAAGAGTCTTTTTCTCTTTGATGTAAGCTTTAAGGGGCTTGTATCTTCCATGTCTTCATATACTGTAACTTCTCTGTAGAGGTAAACTTCCCAAAGTACACTGTTAGCATTACCACTACCACTTCCACCATTTTTTTCATTTTGTACAAGTATACAGATTTGTGCGAAATTAGACATAAATTAGATCTATATGTAAGTATCAGAATTGCCAGTTTTGTTTAGTGAGCACTTTCACGGAAGCCCAATATGAAGCTGTGTGTTATCTCTAACACTACGTCTACACTTACCGGAGGGTCCGGCGGCACGCAATCGATGTTCTAGGATTGATTTATCGCGTCTGGTTAAGACGCGATAAATTGATCCTGGATCGATCCCGGAAGTGCTCACCGTCGACGCCAGCTCGGCGAGAGGAGTATGCGGCATCGACGGGGGAGCCTCCCTGCCGCGTCAGGACCCGCGGTAAGTTCGGACTAAGGTACTTCGAATTCAGCTACGTTAATAACGTAGCTGAATTTGCGTACCTTAGTCCGAAGTGGGGGCTTAGTGGGGACCAGGCCTAATAGTGATCTGTGCATAAGTGTCACTGAATTAAAAAGCTAGTTTCTAGAGTATTTCAAAGGCTAGTACTGAATGCATAGGCAACTACAAATTAAAATCTTCTTCCAGGCAGACTAGATGCTACATTGTATGTACAAAAGCTTACAAGTGGAGAGGCATTACATTAGGAATTGACCTGTATTTATATCTACCCACTATGCAGTACCTTTCATGTGAGACTGATCTGGTCAGCACACTTCAACTGAAAATTAGAGAAAGCTATTACCACTTGTGAGATACTTTGACAAGTGAAAATATGCAACGTGAAAACATTTCATGTTCGTATACTGCAAAATGTTATTTGCCATTTTCCCCACATGCTAAACAGCTTCATCATTCCTAAACATATATACTTGTCCATGCAAAACCAATACAAATCTGAATACCAGGTTGTTTGGTAGCTTTGACCAATAAACACCATATTAAGTTGGTAAACTCTAGTCATAGTCATGTTTCAGTGTTTCTGGAATTGTGCGAAATAGGACAGTATCTCATTTGGGGTGCTGTTGTTTCTCCTCACCTATAGGCTTATGACTCCACTTGACAGTTCCGTATCAAACCTCATCTAAACATAAAGAAATAAGCTTTCAAATGATATTTGATGTGTAGGTGGGTATGCTAAACATTTTGGCCCTTTTTGAGAACTGACACATGCCTATTAGGATGTAATCTACATTCACAGCTTTCTACATGCCCAAGCAGTACCTGCCACATCTATACTGCTGGTTTTGGCAGTGTCGTGTCCCACTACCAGAGTTTTTCCCTGAGATGGGGAAAGGCTCCAGCAACAGGAAAAGACTCTGGCAGAGGGGAGGCAGCGGGGAAAGGCTCTGACAGCTCCCTACTACCGGAGACTCCCCCCCACCCCTACCCTATCTGAGCCTTTCACTGCCACATGTAGCTATGTGATCCAGTGTGGATGCAGCCTGCTTTCCACTGCCTCATGTAGCTACATCTAACGTACATGTTACTGCCAGCATAGACAAGGCCATAGAAATGTAGGGCTGGAAGGGACCTCAAGAGGTCATCAAGTCTAGTCCCCTGAGCTGAGGCAGGATCAAGTAAACCTAGATCACCCTTGATATGTATTTTGTCCAACCTGATCTTAAAAACCTCCAAGAATAGGGATGCCACAACCTCCCTTGGAAGCCTGTTCCAGAACTTAACCACTCCGATAGTCAGAAGGTTTTTCCTAATATCTGTAACCTAAATCTCCTTAGCCGCAGATGAAGCCATTACTACTTGTCCTACCTTCAGTTGACATGGAGAATAACTGATCACTGTCCTCTTTATAACAGCTCTTACCATAGGTCTCCACTCAGTCTTTTCTCAAAACTGAACATACTCAGCTCTCTCAATCTTTCTTCCTAGGTCTGGTTTCCTAAACCCTTTAGCATTTTTATTGTGTTTTTTCTGGACTCTTTCCAATTAATCCTTTCCTAAAATATAGCTCCCAGAATCAGACACACCATTCCAAGTAGAGTGTGACAGTTATCTCCTATGTTTTACATACAACGTTCCTATTAATAAATCACAGAATATTAGCCTTTTTTGCAACTGCATCACATTGTTGGCTCATATTCAGCTTGTGATACAATATAACCACCAGGACCTTTCCAGAAGTACAACCACCTAGCCACTTATTCCCCATTTCATAGTTGTGCATTTGACTTTTCCTTCCAAAGTGTAGTACTTTGGACATGTCCTTATTGAATGTCATCTTGTTGATTTCAGACCAATCCTCCAATTTGTCAAGGTCGTTTTGAATTCTAATCCTGTCCTCCAAAGAGCTTGTAACCCACCCACCCCCAGCTTGGTGTCATCTGCAAAATCTATAAGTGTACTCTCCACTCCATTATCCAAGTCATTAATGAAAATGTTGAATAGTACCAGACCCAGGACTGACCCCACTAGATATGCCTTCTCAATTTGACAGCAAACCATTGATAACTACTCTTTTTGAGTATGGTCTTTCAGCCAGTTGGTCACTCACTTTATAGTAATTTCCTCTAGACTAGGGGTTCTCAAACTTGGGCCGTGCCACTTCCCACAGCTCCCATTGGCTGGGAACGGCGAACAGCAGCCAGTGGGAGCTGCAAGTGGCCGCACCTGCGGACGCTCAGGTAAACAAAGCGTCTGGCAGCCCGCTAGGGGCTTACCCTGAAGAAACTGCGGCCCAAGTTTGAGAATCCCTGCTCTAGATCACATTTCTGACTAGATTGTAATCCTCTTAATCATTTTGCATAGCACTTTGCTCCAGACCCATGGAAGTCAACTAAATTACTGTGGAGTAAAGGTTTACTCACTGTAAGGGAATTACAATCTAGCACTTAGAAGGCATGTTGCCTTTTTACATATATAATATAAAATACTTGCACATGCACACACCAACATTAAGATTGCAAATCCCAGCACTCAAAAGTTAGGAAATGCCAGATTTTAAGTGCAACATTAACTCTATCATTTCATACATACGCATTATGGTGCAGCCTTTAACTACATGATCATATGTTATTTTCCCCCACTATTTTTCAGTGTTGCTGGCCTTGGTGCTGTACCCTGGAAGGGAAAACCATCAACAGCGATAGGTGCCAGGTGCAACTGCACAGTTCGAACAGCCAGAGGAATGCCTCTGACTATGAAGGTTAACTAAGACAGTGTGACAAGTGAAAGGTGCTGCAATTTCTGTAAAAGGTTAAAAGGTCCCAGATGGTCATATGGCTGCTCAAGGTGGAGTACAAAAGAAAGGGAAGCTGGGTGAAAGGGGAAGCATGTGCCCTCTTCCTTCCTGGCTGGCTGAATTGGGTCAAGCCTCCTTGGAATTATCGCTCACTGTTCTCAGTTGATTTGCTGTTTGTTTCTGTGATTGTTAGTGGATAATAAACAATACCTGAGGAATGGACCTTAAAGGACTGAATCTCGGAGTTTTATTTCCATGTCCAAGCTGGAAAGACCACCCACCTGCATACAGACACTTTGGGGGGATACTGCTAGATCTCTGTGCAAAGCACGCTGCAGATAAATACTATTTCAGCTCCACTGTCATGAAACGGCAATGCTAGCAAGCTGCTGGTTACACAGGACCTTATATCCCCTGCGAGCTGATGTATTTAATGCTGAGATGAAGGGCCGGGTAGGATCAGGCTGTGGAAAGCTTGTGTATATTACCCATTAACGATGACCCAACTCACATGATCACTGAGCAATTCAGTGCTTAGTGAATAAACCTCATAGGCCGTGGTCTTAAGGCTTCACGTTTGAATGGCATGATTTCTGGATTTCCTAGACCTGCTGCCAGGATGAATAATTCCTTTGGGTTTTGCATGTTTACTGAACACACACGCTCATGATTAGATTGTGGTTGGTGACTCAGCCAGTTTCAGGACACTGTACATTCGCCCTGTACAGAGCAGACACAGTACAGGAACTCCTCACTTAAAGTCGTCCCGGTTAACATTGTTACGTTGCTGATCAATTAGGGAACAGGCTTGTTTAAAGTTGTGCAATGCTCCCTTCTAACGTCATTTGGCAGCCGCCTGCTTTGTCCACGGCTTGCAGGGAGAGCAGCCCGTTGCAGCTCGCTGGTGGGGGCTTGGAACCAGGGTGGACCGGCAGCCCCCCATCAGCTCCCCGTTCCCCTAAGTTCCCTGTGCTGCAGCTGCCCAGCAGGCTACCAATTGCCAACAGTTCAGCTGTCCCTCCCCCCACTGCCCTGTGCTGCTCCTGCCCTCTGCCTTGGAGCTGCTCCCGGAGACTCCTGCTTGCTGTGTAGGGGGGTGGGGGGTAATGTCAGGGTGTCCCCCTCCTCCCTGCTCCTGCACCCGCTTACCCCTTCTCCATATAGAGCAGGGAGGGGACAGGGATGGAGAGAAACAGAGAGCTTGGGGCAGCAGCTGCAGTCTCAACTTCCTGATCCACTTAAAAAGAAAGTGCACTTAAGAGTGGGTCAGCTTACTTAAAGGGGCAGTGTGCATCTCTCCCACACACAAGGTGTGTGTCTGTCTCTGTCTGCTATGTTGTCTCCCCTCCATCATGTTCATGCTGCCTTGTGTGATAGGCTACATTAACAATGTGTTAACCCTTGAGGGAACAGCCAAGTGCTAGTTCATCATTTAGCAGCAAGGCATTCCCTGGGCAATATCCCTCCCTCTTCCACCCTCTAACTTCACCACCTCAACCAAGCTTCACAACCATCATAGCTGTGAACAGTATTAAAACATATACTGTGTGTATCTATATAATATATAGCTTTTTGTCTGGTGAAAAAAATTTCCCTGGAACCTACCCCCCCCCCCTTTACATTAATTCTTAGGGGGATATTGGATTTGTTTAACATCGTTTCACTTAAAGTCGCATTTTTCAGGAACAGAACTACAACGCTAAGTGAGGAGTTATTGTAATTGAAGCTAGAGTCTCTCACGTGGCAGACTGTTCCCACACCCTGATCCTCAGAGCAGAACTTAAATGCAGCTCCAAGTTCTAAATTAGGGACATTCATTATGAATTATGGGTTGGCCTAAGATTAAAGATTTCAAGATTCTAGCTGAATAGAAACATAGAAATAGTTGGTTACCCCATGACAGCTGTCAGTACGACAGTAGACTGAATAGTCACAAAGAGGAATGGGTGATTTCCTGTTATGATCTTTAGTGTTTGCAAATTGATATTTTTGTTTTTAATTGTCTGTGTACACTAGGGTTAATATTTTTCAAAAGCAACTAAGTCCCATTTTCAAAAATGCCTGAGTCACTTTTGAAAATGGGACAGAGGTTCTCAAGTCACTTAGGTATTTTTTTGGATCATATTACCTCAAGAGTCTCCCTAAAATGTGCCTGTGACAGATATAATTTAACAGTTGAACTTCAAATGCTAGATCTGTTTTATTTTTGGCTAGTTTTTTTCCATTGCATCCTTCAAACATGTCTGGTGCAATTTCACTTCCAGAACAGAGTATGTTTGTGTATTGCAATACTCAGGGAATTTTATGACCTTAACATCAAGCATCTTGAAATGTGAAAGTCTGTTTTTCCTGGGGGCTCTGACTGTAATTGACTCATTATTTGTATGTTTAATCTCCTTTCAGTTTGGGCTAGGAATCCTTAAGGCTGTGGTTGCTGCATTATTTTGTGATCCTGATCTCCCAAAGGGAAACTTGTAAAATGCAGTCTCCCTCCCCTGGGGAAATTCCAATACGTCAACATTTGTTTTGATTCTGAATCAGGACAAAAAGTCAAAATATTGAAATTTTTATCAAATGAAAAGTTCAGAAAAATGTTGATTCAGAAATGTTGAAATGATGCATTATGGGACAGGTAGTCTAGCTGGGAAGGATAGCCCACAGGGGAAAATGGGAGTATAAGCAACCCAGAACTACAGTCCCCAGGGGGCACTGTGGAAGCTCTGGACATAGGGACTTGACCCAAAACAAAACATTTGTTTAGTTTCCTGACTGAAAATTCCACATAGGTCATGATTAAAAAAAATTCAATGACAACCCCATTTTCTGATGATCAAATATCTTGCTTGGAATGTTTTGACCAGTCCTAGTGTGAATATTGGAGTCCTACAACAGCAAGGGTCAAGAGTGTTCCCAGGCATCAGCACCCTAAAGGAGCAGTGCACTAGGCAATAAGCAAGACAGGCTAAGGGAAAGAGTGGGAGAAACCCAGAGAGAGAGTGGCAATGAGAGCCCTGGGGAAGGCCCATGCTACTGAGGGCTGACTACTAATAGCTAGTGCTCTCCCTCGTCCCGAAATGCACTACTTGCATTTCCAATCTGGTGTGAATGGTGAGCAGAAGAGCCATTGTCTCTCCCCGACGGGCTGAGTGAGCCAACAGTACCTTTTAGAGATGCCCTAAGACTTTGGTTTGTCTGTGTTATACTCCGTGGTGGCCACCACAATCCGCTAATTCTACTGTACAAGTCAGCTTTTGCCAGAGTTTTGCCAGCCCTGGCAATTTCATTGAGTCTCATAATATTTGACAGGCCCCAGCTACTGGAGTCATGTGATTGCATGAGAATCACAACTTCCTTTTCTTTTAAAACAGTAGATGTGACCGAAAACACCCCCTCTTGTCACACCCTACACATTATTGTAATAATCTTTGTATATAATTTGCAGTGTGAGGTATCGTTTAAAAACTAATCACTTGCCGGTCAATAATATCATGGTGAAATGTATGTAACAACATTATACATAAGGCTATGAATTCCCCCTGAATGAGTATGTTAGTACACGTTCAAACCCACACAGCCCTGACTAGGCAAAAGTTGTTAAACAGGTCTGTCCTCAATAAAACGATGTGTTTACCTCAATTTAAATGTAAGGTGTAAACAGGGTCCCTAAGACCGCAAGAGGGGGAAATGCCAGTAGACAAGGCAAACTCACATTTCAGCATAGACTGGGAGAAGACAGAGCATGAAGCCACCTTCCTCACCAGATTCCACCTTGCCTTTTTTACTGTTAAATAAACTTTTGCTTTAATGGGTCATCCTCAGAATAATCCACTTCAAAGAAATGACTGGACTATGAAATAGGAGGGCAAAACCACCCCAAGGCGCGCCTCTCTCTCTCACACACTCACTCACACACACACACACACACACACCTCTGAGATGAAGGAACCAGCCCTTTGACTTTGGGGAAGACACTGACCTGAGAATTTGGTCAGCCATATTGCTGGGAACATATGGTAAGGATTTTACCTTGAACAAAACCTAGCTCTCTGGAATGGGACAGCAAGTTTATATCCCTTGTGGTTGTAGAATAGAGATTGAAAATGTGACCACTAAAAACTGAAGAACCAGCAGGCAAATAAAAGGTACCGATGGTTGATCCATTTTATAAAATCTCATTATTTTAACGCCAATTGCATGGTTTTTTGCATCATGACTAATGGTTTCTGAACCTTTTGAGGAGGGCAGTATGGCTACCAACTTTTTTTTTTTTTATGGCTTCTACCCTAGAACGCTTTTTTCATTTTGTAGATTTTAATAACCATTGTGATAATCTAGTCTGACCTCCACCGAACACAGCCCAGAGAACCTCACCCAGTCATTCTTGCGTCAAGCCCAGTAACTTCTGTGTATATTTTCTTTAAAGTGCTTATTGCAAGGTCAATAAACATATGGTACCGATACGGACTGCAAATTATGGGAATTAAAGGAAGAAAAAGAAAACAATCCTTAGGATATACACACTGAGAACCCTCGTAGGTAGCCATGGTAGGCCATTATAAGCATTTAGAATTTGTTTTTATTGGAAAGTATTTGTGTGCTATAAAATGCCATATAAAAGAGGATTGTATTGCGTAAATACAAACATTTGGAGGCTTAGAAAGCCATTTGGCAAGCAGATGTGTGGAGTTCTATTTTACAGATCCCTCCAATGTTATTAGAAAACTGACATCTAATAAAACTTAATTCTACAACATTAAAAGATTCTCTTATTTGCTGTGGGAAAAGCCTCAGTAGCAGGGGAGAGGGTGTGGGGGAGGAAAAGGCCTTTGGTTGCTTAGCAACTCATTCCCACATTTCTACTTTAGTGCAAATGAGACATTACAGGCTGAGAGGGGATGAAATATTGTGATTAGAGGAGTAGCTTTCAGCTTGAAGAAGTTATCATATGCAAATAAAATGGGGAAAGAAGCAGCAACGAGCACATTATTAATGTGATGGGGAAAGGGAAGCTGGGGGTTGCATTCAAACTCTAAAGAGCTGCAAAGCTCCCATAAATGTCATAGCCAAACCAAAAACTATTATCCATATTCCAAACAGCATTGCCTAGCATTACATTTAAGGAGGGCAGGAATGCATGGCCAGTATTGCGCAATCAAGCGTGGAGGCTCTCCAAGGTATGAAATAAGGAGCAGTGATTTATTTTAGCGACGGAGGGGTCCTTTACCTCCAGGGATCTAGCTGAAATTTTCAAACAAAGCACTTTCTTCTGAAGAGATAGAAAGTGTTATATGGACCCAATCCTGCTTCCTGAACCTCCACCAGGATTTCAAAAACACTCAGCACCCACAATTGTTGTGGCTAGATTTTTTCCAAAGGGTGCAGCCCCAGCAGTTCCCATTGGAAAAGCAATCCCTTGATGGCTGTTTGGTGTCTAGAGAGAGACCCCTTTGGTGGGTCAGCCCAATACCCAATGAAGGGATCAGCCCTTTATAAATATAATTATGATGGGTCGCACTGCATCACCCTCCCCTTCAGGGAAAGGAGAGTCATCTACTTCCACAGTAGTGTACCTCCTTCTGCTGGGCACCAAATGACCCAGGATTGTCCATGTAGGGAGGAGAGGAAAGGAAAGCCTGAGGCTGCCTTGCCTTCCCCTCCACAATTGTGAGCCCCCTTTAAAGGAGCAGGGGTCTGGCAGCAGTGGTGGCTAGCAGTAGATTCTGCTGCCCTAAGTCAATTGTAGTCACGTTGTTAGGTAACATGTCGGACCCATCAAAGATACACAGCCAGTGTGAAGGGACAGAGCTGAGGGGGGAGTTTGGAAGCAGGCTCCACTCTTCAGAATTCTGTGGGGACCAGGGCCTACCGTCCTGACAGAATAGTTGTGTTGAAACTCTGCAGAGGAGTCTTATATCATCCTGAACTTCCTATTCCGTCACCCAGCGCTTGCTGCAAGCCATGAAAAGTTCCCAGGCATCAGAACTTAAAACCATGACATTTTTCTACTTAGAAGTGCTATTTCGGGCAATGTTCAGAGGTTAGATGCAAATGTTCCTTGCCTTCTAAGATGGTTTCAGGGTGCTAAAACCAGACTGATTTAAAGGTGGAAGAATACAAAAAATAGTCCCAATTCTTAACAAAAAATCTATGATATGTTGCTAATAGAGAATACATAGTGGTAGCAACATAAAGGCAAATCCCAAAGGGAGGCAGCCTCCTTGCAGATGAAGGACCACCTGCACTGATTTCTAGCTAGTTTCTTAATGTGGCTGAATATTCAGTTCATGTCCATCACTGGTAATCTTATTGTGCCACTAAAACGTTTCAGTGACTATGTGATCATCAACTGTGTATCAGTATTCCTTGGTAAACAAGCTTTGTAATTCATTGGTCTTCAGTCCACATGATGGTGCAGTGTGCTACAATGGCATTGTTAACACTCCTGTGCGTTAACCTGCAACACTCACCTCTAGTTTTGCTGTTCACCCTCAATTCAACAAAGATAGCACACCTCATGTGTTCAAAATATGCTGCTTTGACTCTTATGTGGATGATTACTTGTTAACAGGTTCCTTATAATACCAGAATTTCAATTCTCCTGTATGTGTATTTAGAATTCTACTGTATCATGTGCAGAAAGCCTATGTGAATTATGGTGTTTGCCTGACTGCGAATGCAAAACAGTAGTTTGTAATTTAAAATGGTATCTCTTAAATTAAACTCCTGTTGAGCAAAAACATTATTTACTGGAGTTTAAATTTCATCATGCTGTTTTCATATACTCTTTACTCCGTTTAAGTTTATTTGCAAAAAAAACACTGGTGCCAAAAACCACTGGTTTGGAGAGCTGCTGCATCTAGCAGCTTGGGGTGGCTGGCATGGCTCTAGCTTACAAAATTATTATTTTTGATACTTGTATCCTCAAAACTTGAGTCCCCTTTTTTAACTTATGTACTGCAAATCCAGTGATAAGCAAAAAGGTCTGTGACAAAGTTCCTCCTCTATCTTGGTGGGTCCTGCGCTTATTGGCAGATTTTCTTGCCTCAGAGATTCACCATGTAGGTTGGGGAACAGCCCAGAGACCTTCCCCTCTGGGAGAACCCACAGTCCAGGTCAGTTGGGAGGTTTGGGGGGAACCCGGGCCCACCCTCCACTCTGGGTTCCAGCCGAGGGCCCTGTGGACTGCAGCTGTCTGTAGTGCCTCCTGTAACAACTGCATGACAGCTACAACTCCCTGGGCTACTTCCCCATGGCCTCCTCCAAACACCTTCCTTATTCTCACCACAGGACCTTCCTTCTGGTGTCTGATAACGCTTGTGCTCCTCAGTCCTCCAGCAGCACAGCACACCCTCTCCCTCTCAGCTCCTTGTACCTCTTGCTCCCAGCTCCTCACACTCCCACCACAAACTGAAGTGAGCTCCTTTTAAAACCCAGGTGCCCTGATTAGCCTGCCTTAATTGATTCTAGCAGCTTCTTCTTAATTGGCTCCAGGTGTCCTAATTAGCCTGCCTGCCTTAACTGGTCCTAGCAGGTTCCTGATTACTCTAGTGCAGCCCCTGCTCTGGTCACTCAGGGAACAGAAAACTACTCATCCAGTGACCAGTATATTTGCCCTCTACCAGACTCCTGTACCCCACTGGTCTGGGTCTGTCACAGGTCATACATTCAACGAGGCATTTTATTTAGTCGTGTGGGTATGTCAGTTTTGAACTGATGAGCTAGAGTCTTAAAACACTCACCCCTGAGAGAGTCACTCAGCTGATATCTGTGGACTTGTCCACATGCTGGGGTAATGCATGCTATGGGGGTATGATTTCAAAAGTGTGCTCATATGTTGCCATTAATTGGTCTGTATAGATCTTGCTGATTTACACTACAGGTTTCCCTACTGTGCTTTAAGATAGAGCTGTCTACAGAAGGCTCAGTAGGGACCAATTAATGAACAATACATTACTGTCCTTCAGAAATCACATCTCCTTAAAGCACATTACCCCAACATGTAGACAAGCCATGACTGTGGCGTCTGCTCTTTCAAGGTATGTGTCCCCACCCTTTTGGTTCTTTCCTGGGTGAAACGTGTGCACAAACATGCTCTCTTGCAGGAGCACATAAGGCCTGACAAGCATGGGCCATGCATCAGCCATGCAAAGATTTCAAACTATGTCGACCATTCCTTGTTGGCAGTGCAGATGGACAGAGAATTGGTTTAGGAGTGGGGGTTGGCTAGTGGGTCAGCAAGCCAAGTCTAGAATACCACAACCACTGGCTTTCTTTTTCAATTGTGATGCTTCCTGGTTTTACAGATTCACAGATTTTGAGGCCAGAAGGGACCATTATGATCATCTAGTCTGATTTCCTGTATAACACAGTCCAGAAAACCTTATTTGGTGTTTCCATTTCAAACCCATAACTTCTGACTTTAGAGTATATCTGTTGTGAAAACATCCTGTCTTGATTTAAAGACTTCAGTGACAGAGAATTCACCACATCCTTAAGTTGTTCCAATAGTTAATTCCCCACACTGTTAAAAAAATATGCTTTATTTCCAGTCTGATTTAGTCTAATTTCAGCTTTTAGATGTTGGATTTTGTTATGCCTCTGTCTAGATCTGAGATCCCTCTTCTGCCAGACATCTTCAGCAGATGTAGAGACTTAATCTTAGACTTAATCTTGAATCTGAAGTGCAGCCACATGAAAACATGGGGCGGGGGGGAGAGAAAGAGTTAAGCAGACATCAAAAATTATCCCATTTGGATTAGGTTCCTTTAACTAAAATTGATTGCCCATCTCTTTGGTTGTCAGTATAGAAATCCTGTATTGAAACAGAAAGTGTGAAATCATTGTGACGAGTGAATAGATCATGACATTTGAAGAAGACTACAATGTCACTGTGGCCATTTGAACAATTTCAAAATAGCACATAAGTGTCTTCATTGAAGGTGGTTTATTGTTCCCAAACATTCATTGGGTTGTCTTGTCTCAGTAGAAAAACGACTATGGAGATAAAGTAAGTTTCTGTAAACTTTAATGGAGAATGGATGAGCAACTGAAACAGGAGCTGAGATAAAATAATGATCATTACTATCACTTGGAAGATGCCAGGATACATTTTACAGTGTTTTCCCCTTAATTTAATTGTAGAAAACATTGTGCAAGGGCTTCAGGGAATTAGAAATGTCAAGGCCAGAGAGATGTTGTGGAAATTAGACAAACCTTGGGAACAAAATGAACCATGTAGCCATCAAGTCTTTCCAAATAGTTCTCAAATTCAGATACTTAGGCTTTGTATTCACTGCAAAGTTTTGCTGGCGTGGTGATGTTGATTAGGATTGTGAAAAAAATCACATCCCCTAGCTGACGTAGCTATGCCACCAACACCTCTTCCCCTCTACTCTGCTTATGTCATCTGTGCCAACAGAAGAGCTATATTGACATTGCTAATGTTTGTTCACAGTGCACCTATGATGGCAGAAAAGCTCCTTCTGTTGGTTGCGCTGTACTTCCACTGGAGGTTTGCCAGCACAGCTATATGTGCAAAGCTTTGGTAGAATAGAGACACCCTTAAAGGAGGACATACAAGTCACACATTTTGGACTGCCCTAGCATAACCCTCTTTACAGTGAATGTGGGACATAAAACCAAAATGTTAGAATACAGAAGGAATTTTTGTTTATGTGAAGGCAGAAGATTCACAAATCACAGGCCCTAATTTAGGAAAGTATTTAACCAAGTGTCTAACTTGTAGCCAGGGGACTATGTGTGTGTTTAAAGTGAGGCACCTTGTTAAGTTCTTTGAGTCAGGGGCCATCTGAACTGCCATGAGTTGTACAGTTTCTCCAATGAAAAGAGCATTATGTAGAAACGCCTCTTCCATTGCTTATCGCAAACCCGCTCACAGCTCTGCACAGCTGTTAGAAGAGGGGAGGGTCTGTAGAGGAGGTGGGAAGATGATGCAATGCCACCCAGTTGGGAGGGGTCAGCACCTACTGACTCATGTCAAAGGGGTACTAATGTTTCGTAACCTGGCCCAGACCATGTGACAGCTCCAACGGCTGGAGAGCTAATTCCCGGCGACAACCAGCAGGAGGCACCGCAGGGGTGAGTCCCGCATGTTTACACACACGAACAAAAAACCCCACAGCATTTAAGGAAGAGCTGTGGGGGGAGGTAACTTACAGGTTGCACCATAGCAGGGTGTGATTATGCAGTTTCTATCAGCCAGAAACTCTGCGTAGAGGATGCAATGGGCTGGAACCAGGGACTTATATTTCACTTCACATTCAGCTGGGATAGAGAAATTAATTGCAGTCAAACAGCTCTTGACACAGGGGGTAAAAGTTTCTGCAACAATGTGCAGTTTGGCAGTTGTCTCAAAATGAGTCTTGCTTGCTGGTTGGTAATAGCTGGTGCTGACTCTTCTCAGTATAATCAAATTGCCCTTTTGCTTTGCAGTCTAAGCATATGTTATCTGCTGCTAATTTCATCTAGTAGTTAGTATAAGAATCAGAACATTGTCTAATTAGAACTATTAGATGTAACATTTAATAGTGAAAAGTTTTCAGTACCCACAAAAAAAAATCATATTTGGTTCCATCCAGGCTAATTATGACTTATTTTGAAATATTTCACATCAGCATCCCACTTACAGCAGTATTCTGTGTGGAGCACTGTGCTTGTTGTTAATCTAACAGTGCCAGTTCCTGTTTCACTTACATTTAACAGCACCTTACTCCATAAGTAGAGGTCAGACTTTATATTAAGGTTTCATTTATAAAGAGTTAATAAGTAGATGTTTTAGCTGATGGTTAATCATTTGTTCTAGATGTCCACCATATGAATGGGTTACTTAGGGTATGTCTACACTACCTGTGGGATCGGCGGGTAGCGATCGATCTATCGGGGATCGATTTATCGCGTGTAGTGTAGATGCGATAAATCAATCCCCGATTGCTCTCCCGTCGACTGCTGAACTCCAGCTCCGCGAGAGGTGGAAGCAAAGTCGACGGGGGAGCTGCGGCAATCGACCCCGTGCCACGAGGATGCGAGGTAAGTCAAACTAAGATACGTCGACTTCAGCTACGCTATTCTCGTAGCTGAAGTTGCGTATCTTAGGTCAATCCCCACCCTAGTGTAGACCAGGCCTTATAACCATGGCTCATAGGCATCTATAAAACTTTCTGTAGATGTGAGTCTAACCATCTGTAGCACAAACTACTCATGTCTGTAACATGCTTACAACAGCTATCAGTCATTTATTAATCCTTCATAAAGTCTTTTAAACAGAGCCAAAATATAATATTTGACCCCCACATGGGTCAAGGTCCAATTTGAGTGTGTTGGCCATGTGACAAACAGTATTTTAGAAGGCAGAGGGATTTTAAGGGCAGAAGGAACTTCTATAATCATCTAGTCTCGCCTCCTGAATAACACAGAACTACAGCTGGTTGGGAATGGTCAGAAAATCATTCTGATCATCATTCGCTTTCTGAACAACCAAACTTTTCTGCTGGAAAACTTCAATTTTTTCCCTACAGGTCCTGGCCTGGCCAGCTGCCATGGTTTCAGGTAGCTTGGGCAGCCTTAGAAATGTTTCCAAAAAGTTAAAACATTTTGTTGTAACTTTTTCTAAATGAACGTTTGAACTTTGCATTCCATGTAGAACAACATTTCATTTTTTCGTTGCATTTTGGAACTTTTTTAAAAACAAATTTGGAATTTCCCAGAGAACAGGAATTCCAGTTTCCAGCCAACTCTACAAAGAACTTCATCCAACAATTCCTGCATCCGGCCCCACACTTCTCTTTCTGCTATAGTGTATATTTTAGAAACACCTCAAATGGTGGAGAATCCACCATGTATGACTGAGAATGTATGATAGGGATGGTGGACAGGCTTTGGGGGGAACACTTAGAAAAGTTTAGGAACAAAAGCCAAGATTTTACAAATATTATATGAGAATAACCCCATTTCCATTAGATATTTTATAAAATTAGACAGGAATGCTTTAGGGCATAAGCCAACCACAAACTGATAGGGCTATGAAGACACTTCCCCCTTTGGGCAGGTTATTCTATAGTTGTCCACGATTGGATTTTTTGTACCTACCTATGATGCATCTATTCGAGGCCATGGTTAAAGACAGGATACTAGCTGAAATGCATAACTGGTTTGATTCAGTATAGCAGTTCCTATGTTGCTAGAAGGTATAAGCCTTATAGAAAATTAATAAAACCAATTCAGTTTAATGAAATAATTAAAATTGATTGTAGCTATTGTTACTATGATTTAAACAAAGAGCTGACTGAAGGCACATTTCAAACCCAAGGTAAAACATTATATTTGAAAAATTAATTCCAAGTGCTCATTAATTAACCTGATGCCCAGATGAATCACTTGTGAATTAAAGATTATTTTTAGCCATGTGCACTCAAGAAATGGATGAAAATTTCATCTTTGTGCCGAGATTATGGGTGAAATGCTGGCCCCAGTGAAGTGGATGGCATTGACTTCATGGAAGCTAGGATTTCACCCCATATAGTCACTAGCCTTCATTCCTGCAGTGAACTTCACACAGGTAGAGGGGCTTGTCCTCACACACAGCTCATTGTAGGATCAGGGCTTAATTTCTGGAAGTGGGTGTCTTGCCTTTATTTTTAGATACAGTTCAGGAGCAGGCCTTTTTTTGAGCATTACCGAAAATGCCACCCAAATTGTTTCCATCTCTTACTGCCCTAGAAACACAGCAGGTTCAAAAACAAATTCAGAGAGCTCTGGGGTCTGCTACCATGCTGAACTGAACCATTAACCCTTGAGCAAAAGAAACCAGAGCACTGGTTCACAGCCGCTGATTAGAACTTTTGAAATAAGGTTTAAAACTCTGAGACTTGCTCTCTGAGCTTCATCAATTGATCTGAAGCCATCAATATAGAGGCAAAAAGATTATGAACAGTTACATTCCTCTCCCTTGGATGAGAGCTGAGAAATGATCCTGTTCAACTACTCTTTGGTTATCATTTTCAAACCCTTCCCAGTTACCCGGCACCACACTTGCTGATTATTAATAAACACTTTTGAGTAGTGTTCTTCCTGCTGTGTCCTAATACAGCTATTGTAGGAGCACTTCCCTCTCCAAATTTCATTAACGTGTCACTCCTATTCCAGTTCATCTAGACTAGATGCTGTCTCATAGTTAATACACTGCATTGTCTCTAGGCAATGGTGTCAGAAGCATGTGCTTTTTTGTTGCAGTTTGCATCACTCTGAATATATTTAAAAAAAAAGTGATCTAGCTTAAATAGTTTTTTCATATCTGTCTCTTGTCATGGAATGCAGCAACCTCAGGGTATAGCTAGAGGTGTTGTCCATCCTCAGATGCTATGGTTTATCTAATAACAAATGTTTTCAGATCTACTGCTGAATCTGTTTTGCTTCTCCCTTGCTGCAAGGCATGATATTACTGGAAGATATATTGCTGTTGCCAATGTCCAATTTCCTTTATTTCCCTACAGGAAGAACTTTCTTTCATCATCAGATGAAGTGGGCATTGACCCACCAAAGCTTATGCTCCAATACTTCTGTTAGTCTTAAAGGTGCCACAGGACCCTCTGTTGCTTTTTACAGATTCAGACTAACACGGCTACCCCTCTGATTCTTGGGTGCTTGTCA
Organism: Chrysemys picta bellii; assembly: GCF_011386835.1. Classification (NCBI taxonomy): domain Eukaryota; kingdom Metazoa; phylum Chordata; order Testudines; family Emydidae; genus Chrysemys; species Chrysemys picta. The sequence continues at coordinate 7,918,414 of NC_088795.1, forward strand.
CTCTTAAAAATTGGCTTTCTCATATAGGTGCCCAAATATGGCTCCTGTTTCTGAAATTCTTGGCCAAGACTATTGTTCTGTCCACAAACCTTAGCACTGCTGTGACATCCATAGATTCCATCCCTATTATGTGTCCTAGCACAGACCCCAATCTAAAATTCCCTTGAAGGCAACAGGAACCCTCCCCCCCCTTGCTACAGGGGAGATGGATTGTCCCTTGCTGATTTCAGTGCTAGTCACAGGTAGACTGATTCTAACAGTGGGTCTATATTTACAGCAGCACATACAGTACAGTCACTGCATGCCCTGCTAGCATGGGTGGATATAGCAATGTTGATGATGAGGCATGCCGGAACCACCAGGGTAAGTACTCGACATGGGCTCTGTACATGCCCAACTCTACACTGCTAGTTTATGCAGCATAGTGTCCCCCGGCCAGAGCCTTGTCCTGCTGTGTCCCTGCATCCAGAGCCTTTCATTGTTGTGTGCAGCCCCATAGCTCAGTGCTGAGTGTGGATGTATCCTGCCTTTCACTGTGGCATGTAGCCATGTGCAGTGCCTGAACCCTACACATCACCGTAAGTGTAGACATAGCTGTGTTCAGTTGCTGCTTTTGGAAGCAAGTACAAATTTGAAGAGACCCCTAATTTCTCCTAGGTTGAATTTGAAAAGGGGTCTCTCCCATGAAGTGTAAGCCTTGGGCACGTGTTTTAGAGGAACCCGCAAAGAGTAAAGAGAAAATACTGGATACAGGGGGGAAATAAATAGATTTTAGCTATGGCACTCTTGTCAGTATTTTTTTTAATGTGAAGCCAGTATTTTTATTTCAAGACTCACAAGTTTTATTTGTTTAATTCATATGTTGTGTCTCCACTTCCACTTTTGCTTCCGGTGAAACTGATGACAATTTACTTCCATTGGACGGTGATTAGATTCTCTTTCTTACACATGTGCATGTTCTTATTTCTTACAGCTATGGGGCTATCTGCACTTCTGTCTCCTTTCCCCTCTATGCGTGCGTCCATCTCAAGTGATATGTCTCTCTTTTCCTCATCTGTCTCAGGTTGGAGTCTTTTGTGATTGCTGAGAATGAGATCAAGGGCAAATGCATTCTTCTGCTCATGTTCAAAAATTCTTACAACACTTTATTTAGATCTTCTAGCACCTTTATGCTTTGGAGCAGGGACTCGAAATTTGGCAGGCAGGTTATCCTTGAGGCAAAAATGTGCCTTTTGCCATCACCATGAGAATCTGCCCAAATATGACCAAGTTATAAACTTCTGACAAATCTCAATTTGAATATACTCAGAGGTGGGATTTTTTAGAGTTTGTCAACTAAATTGTCAGAAGAGAATCTGCACTGAGCAAGCTCCATCCCCTCACTTCTCCTACGCATCATCCCCACAAAATAACTAAGTGTGATCCATCCAGGGCTGGGGGTGCAGGGGATTAGCAGTGCAACCAATGAGTTCATTTTATCATCCATTTATCATTGTGTTATTTAGTGTTATGGTCAATTCACGTGCTATTTCATATATAATCAATGTATGTTAAATAGATTTAAAGTGTAGGATTAGAGAGGTATAAAATCGATAAGTGTTTAGGAATGATGAGTGTGTATTGGGTATAAGTGAAGTATGGCTGGAATGCAAGGCCGACAGGCCGAGGCCTGCAAGATTTTAGCTTAGGTCATAGGCTTTAGAACGATTGCCATGAGTGGGTGACGTAGGAATAACCCTAGGCCAGTAAGGTCACAAGATTACTGTAAAAGGTGATATTACGGAAAAAATAGATTTCAATAGACTGCAATGTATTGTCCAAGACTACAAGACCCCTGATTGTAATATCATGGAATGTTCTGTCCTGATTGCAGGTTACCATGGACACATGTTGTGCGTAGGTGCTAACGTGAATAAGGGGAGCTAAGAAACAGCCTATGAAAAATGGGTCATCCCAATATTCATGGGGTGTAGAAGTACAAATAAGGGGGAAAAGGGTTGAAACTCTCATTCATATGCATAAGGTGCTAGGTGTGGTCAGAACAATAGTATAAAAGAGGTTCCCTGGTTGGGTAAAAGTGGAGAAGAGTTCTGTGTAGTTCAAGAGCTTGTTTCTTTTGGTCCAAGAAAAGATATTATCTCATCCACCTTGTCTCCTTAAAAAAAGAGCTAACACATAAGACCCTATTAAGACCCAGTATAGATTTTTGTGGATGACTGATACACACCAGGCTTGACATTTCAAATCATAACTTCATTTCTTCCTGCATAGTAGAATGATTTGTTATATCCTGACATTTACCTTGTTCACCATTGTATTCTGCTACGGCAGTAGCAAAGAGGAGAAATATTGTTCTTTATTTTAGTTTTTCAACATAGACCCTTTAAGATAGACTGAGCAATGCAAAGAAGCTCAAACCAAACAGTGTTATTCCAAGGAGTGGTATCTGAGATTCTCTTTCCCTCTCTGACTAGGGAGTGAGAGAGATAAATACATGGCTACAGGTGCCATTCTTCCCAACACACAATGTACAACGGAAATAGCTTCGTTCCGTGTGTTCCATAGACTGTACACATCCATCAAACTTTTGTTCCCAGTTTGGAAGCTGACAAGCATTCTGTCAGAATGGGCACTGATGAAGATGTCTGCAACAGTCAGTAGTTTCCCTTTGCAAGTTTTGCTCACACTCACTTTTGCAATATAATTATTGCTCTCTACAAGCCAATGACTGGATTTAGGGATAGGTGCACTAAAGCGTGGTAAGTAATGCGTGCTGGTCTATGTGAGGCCTTGCAAAGGAAACCCAAGATTCTGATACAAAATTTGTTCATATCTGATGCTGTAGATGTTATCAGGACAACCGACAATTATCAGCGGCTGGGCAGGAAGGACAGGGAATAGCGCAGAATTTTCACATCAGAACAAGGACTGACTGGTGTGGCAAATGCAGGCTACGGGCAGCCTATTTAAGGGCTTGATCCAAAGTTCATTTCAAGCTAATGGCTTCCATGGGCTTTATGACCAAGCCCTACATTTCTACATTTCAAAACTAGAACCATAGTCTCACCTTCTTGTTGCTCTTTATTGGTATTACCCTAGTGCCCAATCATGGACCAGGACCTCATTGTTCTAGGAGTTGTACAAATGCAGAACAAAAAAGATTGGTTTTGCCCCCAGAGGACTTACAATCTGGAGCCCCCACTCCCCAATTCATCAGCAGAGGCTGGTGCTGCCCTCAGAGCCCTGTTCAGCAGGGGGGTAAGCAGAGAAGGGAACCTGGCCTCTCCACCCCCAAGACTCCTGGCTGGCTAGACAGTGAGTAGGAGTTCCCAAACCTACCTCCTGCTTCCAGCTCTCCTCTGGCTGGAGGATGGGCTTGCCATTGGAGGAGGGCTGTTATGGGCTGCCGGAGAGGGCACACGCTGCGGCTGGAGCACAGCAGGCTGTGAGCCCAAGCTCTGGGATGGGGGACAGGCTCATGGAAGAGCCTGCCTGTGGCCACTGTGAGCTTGCACGGCAGGTAAGAAACATCCAGAGCCAGAAGGGGGAAAGAAGCCTCTGGCCGGTGACTCAGGGTCTGATTCTGAGCGGGGCTAGTGTTGGCTGCTTACTGACTGTTACTGATCGCGGCCCTGGAGTGAAGTCCTGCCTCCTCAACTGCAGTAGTCAGGTCTCCATCGAAAGGCAAGGGGTGGGAGTTTGGAAGTAACTAGCCAAAAGAGGCACACAGTGGTCACTTGCCTTTTCTCAGTGCTAGGTCTGAGCTAGATAACAAGCTGTTCAGAGTAACGGGCAACGACAAGAATCAGCTCGTGCATCTCAGAGTTATTATTTGGTCCCTATTTTCCCCATTGCTCCATGGGAAAATAAGCTGCACAGTCCTATACCAGATGTGGAGTAGTTTTCCCCTCTGCTGTGCTGACCAGTGCCTTGGAGAGATGGAGCAAGGGTCCCACACTCCCCACCTATGCCTGTCCACTCCCCATCCACCTTCATGGGAAGGGGAGTAGCTGAATGGCATCAGCTTCTCTTCCCCTGCATAGGATCTGATGATACAAGTAGCCCATATAGGATACTTCTTATGCCCCCTTAGAGCGCGTCTACACGGCATGGTAAACTAGGATTTGTGGGACCCCAGCTTGTGGAATTGGTGTTTCCAAGTCCACACTTAAGCGTCCACACTGCACTGTAAAGGTGGGTTTACAGTCGCTGGACCCGGGTCTCACAGCTGCGCTACCACATCCATACTGCCATACGCAGAGACCTTCTGACTTGTGTATGCAGCTTGAGCTGTGTCCATACTGCAAAAGGACAGGGCTTGGGCCTGAGTCCCAGCAGAACTTGAGCTCTGACCCGCCCCCCTACCAAGATTCTAGGACCTGGACCCTGAGTGATCCCTGACCCAAGTCAGACAGATTTGTGTGTGGCTCAAACCTGAGTCAAGCCCGGGCTTAGTGACAGTGTAGACATACCTTTAGTCTCTTTGCATAGTAGCACAGTTGGGCTCAGTCATGTTTCCTATAGTTTTAGGAAAATCTACACAGGAAGCCGTAAGAGTGGGAAGTGAGCAGACTCCTTAAACTGGGGCTTAGGTGTACCATTCATGCAAAAGTATCTTTGCCTGTCCACAGAAGTATTGCAAAACTCATCTGATTTATGGATCCTAAATGAAGTCTAGCAAAATACACAACTGTTGCTCAAGTAGGTACACAGACCACTCCAACGTTATGTATAACTGAGGTAGCGTTACTGACCTCCATAACACAGAAATTGCCCCAGTGCCATTCAGGTGCTGTGTAAAAATGAGGAGAGATCAGAAACTTGCACGAGCTTTGATCTCTGCATGGAATATTTGATTAAAAAAAAAAACCCAACTTCAATTAAGATAAGAATGTTCCTTTATCTTTCTCCTTCTGTGAACATCTTATTTTAAAAACAAATTGTAATATTTTTGATAGACAACTGAGGAGAGAATCTAAGCACATCCCTGCTGGAATTTTCAAAGACGCATAGGAGAGTGTAGTGTCCTGATCCTATCCACTTTCAATGGGATTTCGGCACCCAGTTCCCGAGACTCCTTTTGAAAATCCCAACCATGCTGTAGTAACCGCTGAGGTTTCTTTCAGAATCTCATCAGGTGCCTAATGGCCCTTAGCAAATATTGCCTACTGCCTTCTGCACCATCCTATGAGTAGCCCCAGAAAGTTCAATGCCTGGGAAAGACCCTTATGGGGCATGATTCCTTCCTTGCTCCAGTGAGAGAGTAACTTGCTACTGGTCTGTAACCATAGCAAATTATTCCATCTCCATGGCATCTCACTGTGCTACTCAGTTGAGGAGAGGTGGGGCAACAAAGGGGTCTGCCCCCACCTCCATCTGCCTGCTCCAGATGTTTCATTCACAAAGAGTGAAGCTGAATGCAGGTTACATTGAACAAGTGGGACTTTATTAACCCCTGTGTGCTGCTCTGTCCGTGCCGCTGAGTTTCTTCCTGCCTAACTCCCCACATTCCCTGTTTTCCTGGTGTCCTATCAATGACAGTCCCTCCAGGAGACCTAGGTCTCTGACTTCAGTTCCATGGATCATGATGCAACTTCTGTATTTTACAAACATGTTAATATTAAAAGTAAAAAATTGATGCTCAGGTCCCCAGTCCATGTCCTTTTAGCCAGTGGTTGCTAGTTGGAGTCTTGTCTTTACCACAAACTCAGCTACATACTCTTTTAGATAGTCAGCATGTTAGACTTGGAAATGGATATTATGGGAGACAGAGATAGGTCCCTCCCAGTGTGTTCACCTATAAAGGAGTACAAACTCTCTCTCTCTCTCTCTCTGAAGTTTCCTTCCCTCCTTCCTTGTGGAGTCAGCCTCCACTCAGCTCTAGGTCTCTGTTCTGTGAGGATCTCTGTAGGCTATCTCTGGATGTTGTGTTTGCTGGCTCATAAGTGCTTGCTGTTCCTTTGCATTGCTTGGGCTTCTTGTGTAGTCACCTCGTAGGACCTGGGTGCCACTACGCCGCTTGTGATTCCATCAGTCCACTCCTTCTGGTGTCTCTCTAATGGCTGGATCCTCACAGAAACATCTGTCTCCAGTGCTGGTAGATCCTTTGCTTGCCCATTGTACTCTAGCGCTCAGTTTCTCTGATTGTTGGTAAGTTACATTGCCTCTTGGTGGCGTCTCCGTCCTTCTGGCTGAAACAGATCTTGCTTCACTGGCACTAGGGTTTTGGTCCTTTGCTCCATCGGTGCCTGTGCTGGACTGTTTTGGTATCCCTGTGACGGGGTATTCCTCTTGGCCAAAAATGCTAACAAAGCATCTGAACCAGAAGAAACAGCCTTATGTAACAGCCACTTAGCTATTTTCACAGCTGATTCCATCTTACCATTACTCTGTGGGTATCCTGGGGAGGAGGAGGAGTGATCAAACTCCCAGTAGCATGCAAATTCCTTGAATTCTTCTGAGGCAAATTGGGATCTATTGTCAGGGAATAGTGTCCAGAATGCCACGCCTCACAAGGTCGGCCTTCTGTTTGCCAAACACTGACTTGCTTCTTGTATTAGGCAGGGAATCACCCACACAACATTCTGAATAGGAATCCACTGGAATCGAATACATCCCATGTTTCCCATGGTCAGTTGTGCAGACCATGTGGTAAGTCTCTTTCTGTTGGTCGTTATCACATGAAAGGCAGGTGTCAATCCCTTCTATCAAGGAGCAGAATTGTGCATTCATTCTCAGCAGAGAAACGTGCTCTCAAGTTTGTCTAAGTGGAATGCCAATGCCCACATGTGAGACATGGATTGCTAGCATGACATCTTTATAAAATGAGCCAGGGGTAACAGCTCTGTTCCTGAAATATGATTGCATCTTGCCCACTCAGCTCATCTTTAATTTGAAAATATAGTAGTTCTGCTATGGGTACTTGGCTTTTGTCTTCTGGCCACCCGGCTATATTGCTCTATGGACTGACTGTAGTTGGATGACCTTTTCGGTAGCCTCTTTGATTTCCATCAGCGTCACTGTTGAAACTGGGAGATAACCTGTTGCATTCAGTGTCATAGAATCATAGAATCATAGAATATCAGAGTTGGAAGGGACCTCAAGAGGTCATCTAGTCCAACCCCCTGCTCAAAGCAGGACCAATTCTCAGCTAAATCATCCCAGCCAGGGCTTTGTCAAGCCGGGCCTTAAAAACCTCCAAGGAAGGAGACTCCACCACCTCCCTAGGTAACGCATTCCAGTGTTTCACCACCCTCCTAGTGAAATAGTTTTTCCTGATATCCAACCTGGACCTCCCCCACTGCAACTTGAGACCATTGCTCCTTGTTCTGTCATCTGCCACCACTGAGAACAGCCGAGCTCCATCCTCTTTGGAACCCCCCTTCAGGTAGTTGTCCTGATCCCCTTCCCCCCAGCTTACTGATGCTGGGTATATGTGCTGTGTTCAGGGTGTCAGCTAATGCCAGGAATCATCCTGGACAAGATCTGATCTAATCTAAGTGCTTCAAGTGCTGCAACCTTTTTGGAGCACTAAGAAGGGGCTGTGGTCTGATCGCTGGGTGACCAGAGGTGCACTTGTGCAATCACTTCACTCCAAATACCACGGGCAGAAGTTCTGTCTATTTGGGCATTCCCCTGTTAGATCGCTGACAGGGCTCTGCTGGCAGAAGTGACCAAAGAGTTACAGCCAATCCTTTCTCTGATGCATCACACTGGAGTGTCTGTGGCTACCCTGACTTGCAGTACTTCAGGACAGGAGCATCTGTTATCTCTTGTTTCAGAATGTCAAATGCTTACATTTGGGAACATCCCCAGTCTCCCTCAACATCCTGCGTTGTGAGCTGACACATAGGTTCTGCTATTGCAGTCAGGTGTGGAGAGGACTTGAACAGAAATTGTATCCATTCCCATGAAGCTGTGTACCCCTTTCACATCCATTGCAGCTGGCATGTCTCTGACTGCCCTGATCTTGTTGGGATCTGCTTTCAGTCCCTCTGCTGCGAACAGAAGTCCAATGTATGTCACCTCATGCTCATAGACTCATAGACTTTAAGGTCAGAAGGGACCATTATGATCATCTGGTCTGACCCCCTGCATGCTGCAGGCCATAAAACCGTCCCTAACCCTTCCCTGGACTCTGCTGTTGAAGTCCCCAATCCTGTTTTTAGTGACTTCAATCGGCAGAGACCCTCCTGCTAGTGATCCCTGCCCCCATGCTGCAGAGGAAGGCGAAAAACCTCCAGAGGCTCAGCCAATCTGCCCTGGAGGAAAATTCCTTCCCGACCCCAAATATGGCGATCAGTAAGACCCCGAGCATATAGGCAAGAGTCTCCAGCCTGACCCCTGTTAGCCATTATACTATTTCCGTACCATTGCTTGGTTTTCCTTGACTACTATGTTTTACCATTAAACCATTCCCTCCATAAACTTATCTAACTTAATCTTAAAACCAGACAGGTCCGTCGCCCCCACCGTTTCCCTCGGAAGGCCGTTCCAGTATTTCACCCCTCTGACGGTCAGAAACCTTCGTCTAATTTCAAGCCTGAACTTCCCCACGGCCAGTTTATATCCATTCGTTCTCGTATCCACATTAGTACTAAGCTGGAGTAATTCTTCTCCCTCCCTGCTGTTTGAGTTGCATTTTTTCTTGGTTAAGTTTTATGTTTTTGCACCTGCATTGCTGTAGAAAAGCTTGACATTTTCTGTCATGGTCTCATTCCATGTCTGTATCGTTGCCCCCTTGGCTTACAATGAGGATATCCTCTGCAATTTTTTAATCTCCAAGCAGCCCTGCCAGTGCTTGGGTGAGTTTTTTCTCTGGAACACCTCCAGTGCTGGCCTTATGCCCATTGGCATGCACAGCCATCTGCAGGGACCAAATGGTGTTGCAAAAGTTGTCAACATGCTGATCTCTTGATCCAGCTTTATCTGCTCAAACCTGTTTCTTTCTTCAAACCGTAAAGATTCTGGTTTGGGAAAGTTTTGGCAAGATGTCATCAGTTGTAGGCAACAAATAGTGGCATCTTTTCAATGCCTGATTCAGTGGCTTTAGGTCTGTCTATGCATAATTTCCCTGATGGTATCTTTGCCACCACCATGCTATGCTCCCTACACAGGCTATACCTGCCTCTATAGGTGCATAATACCCTGGCTCTGCAGACTTTTGAGCTGCTTGCATACAAGGTCACTTAGTGGCACTGGAGTTTTCCTTTATGGTACGTACACAGGTTTTACTATGAGGTCTACTTCCAGCTGCAGCTGTCTCCTTTAAGGTCCCTATCCCTTTGAAAACATCCCAATATGCTTTTAGGATTGTCTCCATTGTCCTTTGGACTCCCCCCTTTTGCTGCTTGCATTGCAATTATAAAATTCTGCCACTCTGCCCTGATCAGTAGCATGGCTTGCATAGCTGTATTCCCCATCGTTGTAGTCCCCTTGCATGGTTGTAGTCCTTAGCATCCACCACCACAGTTGGTACCATCTGTTGTTTTCAAGGGTAATTACTATGAAGTCACATTTTCCTATAGGCTGCGCTGTGCTCTCATTGCACCTGCTTATTGTCATAGGTCTGTTCTAATCCAATTCACCCCGAGGAATCCCATTGCAAGAGGCCCTGCTATCTAGCTGAAATCACACAGGGTGTTTCCCTATTTAATGTTGCATATCCAACGGCTGGTGTTATCCCTTGTTGCTTTCCTGTGCTGATGGCCTGAAACGGATATGCTCTTGGAGTCAAGATGGCATCACCACTGATTTGCCCTCCCCCTTGTACAGATCTGACTGTCTTTGGGACGTTTCTCTGGTCTTGCACACACTGCTGAAATGTTTCACCTTGGCACATTCCTTGCAATGCTGTCCTAGTGTGAAGCAGTTCTCCTTTACCCGCTCAGCCTGTATCCCACAGTCAATGCATATGGAACCTGACCACCTGCTCTTCTTTGCTGTTGTCCCACTTCACGTACTTCTGGGTGTGTGGTGGCCTCCTAGGAGTCTCATCCTTTCTCTTGAGGCTTCTACTGCACACCCCATGTCTGAGCATCGGTCTGATGTGAGATCAACTTCCCAGAGCAGCTGCCCCTTCAGGGGGGTGATCCTAAGTGACACAGACAACCCTGCCCTGTATTAGGGAGTCTGTGAAGTCCTAAAAAATGCATGTAGCAGCCACTGTGCATAAGGCAATAATTCAGGGGTCAATCCCCTTCCCCTTCAGATTGGTCTATACTGAAAAACCTGTGTCACAGCACACTTTTGTTCTGCCTGGGGGGGCACTAGATCCCCCAGGCTCCTAGGCCTGTTGTGAGGGTTGGGGTAGGCGTGAGCTTCAGCGAGCTGCAGGCCTCTCTGGCTTGTTTCCTAATACGTTTTATTTTCCTCCTGTGGTTGTCCTCTGGTGTGGGCAGATCTGGGTATAGCTCGAAACCTTCTTCTGCCAGGTTCATCGCTGGGCTAGCTTTATGTCTGCAAAGTGCATGGCTCTGGGGGACTGCACGCTGACAGCTGCTGCACTTCAGAGAACTCGCTGCTCAGATGCTGCCACCATGTTAGATTTGCAAAATGTGAGGCTGAGTGCAGGTTAAGCTGAACAAGTGAAACTTTCTTAAACCCTCTAGGGTAATGGTTTCTGTTGGATGGAAATAAGGGAAAACCACATGAAAGAGAAGGGAAAATCCTTTATTTTAAGGTATATTTTAGAGAAACATCATTTTCCTTTGCATATGCGTTTTTCTCTCAAGTGTACATTTCTACTGCCTTCAAATATATAATGCAATTATGAATTTAAAGTTTAAAATGGTACTTATCAGTTTGGGAGTAGCTGTTGCAAGCAGTCAGAGAGTTTGCTTTTTGCCTGAAGGTCTCTAACTTGAGTCAATTCTTGGGGCATAGTTGGCAGACATCTGTGTTGGGCTAAGAAAAGCATAAAAGGGGATTACCTGCATGCCATTTGACCATCTCTGTTCTAGGATTTGTATATGTAGTGTAAATAAAACTAATTACATGAAGCAAATACCCAGACTCCACATTATGGTTTTCTCCTCTAAAGTGAAACTGACCTGTAAGGTCCCAAAATGTGCTACTGTTTAACAGATAGGTTACAAGATTTTACGTGTACCATATAGAAGGGAAGTAATGTTAATTAGCACTGAGAGAAAAACATTAACATTTGCAGTCCCCAAGTGGTTATTTTATTTTGCAGCATCAATGTTGCATTAGCACTTGGGTCTTGTATTTAATACATTATAAATAACATCACATAAGGAGAAACAGGAATTAAATGATTGGCTTGCATTTTCCAGGTGGTATGCAAAGTAAAAGAAATCTATTAAAATATCACAAGATACCACCTCTCTCCTGAACAACAGTCAGAAGGAACAGCTGAGTGTTTTTTCTGCCTTAGTTTGGAAATCATTTCAATAAACTCAGATTGGCTGCATTTTCCAAGACTCTGCTAGTTGGCTCGTCTGTAAAAGCCATTCTTTTGGTGTTCACACATCTGTCAAAGCTCAGATAAATCCCTCCCTAGAGGAAGCAGATGTTATGAAGTTATAATTTAGATGTTTGTTTTCCCTTTTAGAAGGATTCTGGACTGCAATCATTGTGTCTGTTAAGCATCATTAACTAATGCAAATTGTCGATGAATCTGTGGATTAGTTTGAAACTGGTTTTAATAACAACCCTTTACCTCAAGAATTAAATCTAGAAACAAGATAATGTACTGTACACAACATATATAGATCACATAAATATAGGAACACACACAGGACAAGAATACCGACTGAATTATAATGTTATAAATATACATGGGGTGTCAGTAACAGTACAAACTGCAGAGGATTTAGTGTTTCTGTCAGCTGAGTTAGATCCGTAAGAATAGCGTATTTTACAAATAAAAGGGACATTTTCTGTTGTTGCAATCTGGTATTACATTTAGTGGTTACTCAAAATCCCATAAGAGATTGTATGGGTAAAGATCAAGGGCTAGTTTATACTCACATTCTTTGCTGATATAGCTCTACCAGTATAACTAAACTGGCTGAGACCCCTAGTGTAGACACAGCATATGCAGAGAGAGAGAGAGAGAGTTCTTTTGCCAGCATAGTATCACCACCTCCCCGAACAGTATTAGCTATGCTGACAGAAGTAGGTTGTCAGCATAGGGGTTTTGCCAGCACAGCGATGTTGGCTGGGGGTAGGGGTTTTGTTTGTTTTTCACATGCCTGACTGACGTAACTATGCTGGCAAAACATTACAGTGTAGACCTGGCCCTACCTGGCTGTCCAGGGGCTGGATTATACACTCACTCTAGTCAATGGCAAAACTCCCATTGATTTCCAGGTTGCAGCTCAGGACCTAATGAGCCTGGCGTCATTGTTGTCATTATAGTACGTCTAGACCAGTGTGAACGGTCATACTACTGTTTCTCATGCTTTCCTGTCTGTCAGAGCATCAGGGACCGGACCAGCTGCTGGCCTGTTCCCCGACTAACTGCACTGCTAGACAAGCATGGGCCCAGCTGCACTGCCTTGGAACTGACCGAGTGGCCACAGATCCTATGTTGCTGGTTTAGCAGCTCTGCTTATAAGCCTGGCCCCCTACAGCAGATCAGCAGCTGCTGAACGATGACCCCGCCCACAGCTTTGCTTGCCCTTGTTCCAGTCCTGGCTCCTGCTTGCTCCAGCCCCTGTTCTCCTCTGGCTTTGATCCCCATCTCTGCCCTCGGCTTACGACCTGGCTTAACCTTCTGGCTCTTGTATTTGGCTTCTGTCCCTTCAGTCCTGACCCTCAACTCACTTCCTGGACTTTGCCCATCCTGGACCAACTTCTAACCAGAAGGCTGAACTCTCTCCTTCACCACTAGGCCTGAGCACATCTGGCCCCATCATCAACAGTTTGAGCAAAGGCTGGTGGCCCACCTCACTAGGGTGGACCGCGCTCAGGCCGATGGTGGAGCTGGTAAGGACCGTACAAAGCTTGCAAGTGCAGAATGGGCACCTGTGAGCCCAGGTGGCTTTGTTCGCCCCTGCTCTTATCCCCCGGGTGCTGAAGGTCCTGCTCCCAGACAAGTTTAGTGAGGATTGTGGTCGGTTCAGAAGTTTCCCTAAGCCAATTCTGACTCCTCTTCTTGCTACACCCCAAATCATTTCCCACAGACTAGGCTTGAGTATGGCTTATCATTAGTCTGGTCACTGAGGGCAGGCCTTGGCCTGGGCCTCCTTGCTCTTGGAACAGTCCAGCCCCCTCCTGGGCCAGTTGGAGCAGTTCATTCAGGCCATGACGGTTATCTTCAGGGATCCCCACTGCACCCAAAGGCTACAGCAAGGGCATTGATCTGCTCTCCAAAACGCAGCCAAATTCCATTGCTCCTCCACGGGCACAGAGTGGAATGAGGCCGCACAATGCCATTGTTTTGGACTGGCCTGAATGATGATATAAAGGACAAACTGGCTTGGGCCAAGCCACCGCCCCACCTCAATGACGTGATTGACCTATGTATCATAATAGACAACTTCCTTACTGAGCGGCACGGTGAACACCGCACAGCCCCTCGAGCCATGACAATGCCCCAATCTCCCACCCCTCCACCATAAACCCTGTGTCAGGACCTGGAACGCATGCATAAGGCTCACCCATGCCTGTCTATGGCTGAGAAGAACCAATGCTGAACTTTGTGCCTGTGTCGGTATTGTGGGGGCAACAGACATTTCACCTTGAGATGCCCTGCCAAGGTCAGACCAGCTTTGGGGCTGGGAAATGCCAAGCCCCAGCCCTGATAGGGGGATTCGGGTTGGGTCGATGCTTTTTCCCCCTCCAGAGACTCTCAACCTCCCCGCATCTCTGACAAGACAGCAGGAACCATGAATCCATCCTTGATGCATCTCTGACTACCTCTGCAGCTCCTACTTTTTATGAGCCCATTGGTTCACCTAGAAGCTCTGGTCAAATTGGGGCCTTAGGTAATTTTATGGACCAGGATGTGGCTAAGGCCCAAGGGATCTGGGCCATTCATATTAATTCCCTGGATCTGGTGGAAACCATAGTCGCTCCTGGCCTCGGGGTCGGTCACCCACCAGAACATCTCTTTAGGGGTCATTATCCTTCAGCAACATGAGGAGACTCTTCAGTTTGGGTTGATTCAGGCCCTCTACTCTCCAGTCATCCTGCAAATGCCCTGGCATGCTGCCTATGACCCCTGTATCTATTAGCGAAAAGACACAGTACACTTTTGCTGCCCATAGTGCCAGCAATTCTGCATTCCCAAGGCCAAACAGAACCACTATTCTCTGCAGTATATGTGATCATTGAGGGAATCCCTGCGGCAAGAGAACGAGTCAGTGGGAGTTGGGTGCAACCCCAGCCATTCCCCCTGCCACCACCAAAATACCTTGCTAGTACCACAACCTTGCAGATGTATTAGGGAAATGCAGACGCCCTGCCCCCATACTACAAATAAGACTGCTCAATTTACCTTCCGCCAGGTGCCAAAATTTCCTTTAGCGATTGTGACAGAATATCCCTGTATTCACACTCTATGCACTATTGTAACAATCTCTGTAAAAAGTATGCCTTGTAAGGTATCATAGAATATCAGGGCTGGAAGGGACCTCAGGAGGTCATCTAGTCCAACCCTCTGCTCAAAGCAGGACCGACATCAACTAAATCATCCCAGTCAGGGCTTTGTCAAGCCTGACCTTAAAAACCTCTAAGGAAGGAGATTCCACCATCTCCCTAGGTAACCCATTCCAGTGCTTCACCACCTTCCTAGTGAAATAGTGTTTCCTAATATCCAACCTAAACCTCCCCCACTGCAACTTGAGATCATTACTCCTTGTTCTGTCATCTGCCACCACTGAGAACAGCCGAGCTCCTTCTTTTTTGGAACCCCCCTTCAGGTACTTGAAGGCTGCTATCAAATCCTCCCCTCGCTCTTCTCCTCTGGAGACTAAACAAGCCGAGTTCCCTCAGCCTCTCCTCGTAAGTCATGTGTCCCCAACCCCCTAATCATTTTCCTTGCCCTCCCCTGGACTCTCTCCAATTTGTTCACATCCTTTCTGTAGTTGGGGGCCCCAAAATGGATGCAATACTCCAGATGTGGCCTCACCAGTGCCTAATAGAGGGGAATAATCACTTCCCTCAATCTGCTGGCAATGCTCCTACGAATGCAGCCCAATATGCTGTTAGCCTTCTTGGCAACAAGGGCACACTGCTGACTCGTATTCAGCTTCTCATCCACTGTAACCCCCAGGTCCTTTTCTGCAGAACTGCTGCTTAGCCAGTCAGTCCCCAGCCTGTACATGGGATTCTTCCGTCCTAAGTCATTAGACTCATAGACTTTAAGGTCAGAAGGGACCATTATGATCATCTAGTCTGACCTCCTGCACAACGCAGGCCAAAGAATCTCACCCACCCAGTCCTGTAACAAACCCCTAACCTATGTCTGAACTATTGAAGTACTCAAATCATGGTTTAAAGACTTCAAGGTGCAGAAAATCCTCCAGCAAGTGACCCATGCCCCACGCTGCAGAGAAAGGCGCCAGGGCCTCTGCCAATCTGCTCTGGAGAAAAATTCCTTCTTGACCCCAAATATGGCGATCAGCTAAACCCTAAGCATGTGGGCAAGACTCCCCAGCCAGCACCCAGGAAAGAATTCTCTGTAGTAACTCAGATCCCACCCCAGCTAACATCCCATCACAGGCCATTGGGCATATTTACCTGCTAATAGTCAAAGATCAATTAATTGCCAAAATTAGGCTTTCCTGTCATACCATCCCCTCCATAAACTTATCAAGCTTAGTCTTGAAGCCAGATATGTCTTTTGCCCCCACTGCTCCCCTTGGAAGGCTGTTCCAGAACTTCACTCCTCTGATGGTTAGAAACCTTTGTCTAATTTCAAGTCTAAACTTCCTGATGGCCAGTTTATATCCATTTGTTCTTGTGTCCACATTGGTACTGAGCTTAAATAATTCCTCTCCCTCCCTGGTATTTATTCCTCTGATATATTTATAGAGAGCAATCATATCTCCCCTCAGCCTTCTTTTGGTTAGACTAAACAAGCCCAGCTCTTTGAGTCTCCTTTCATAAGACAGGTTATCCATTCCTCGGATCATCCTAGTAGCCCTTCTCTGTACCTGTTCCAGTTTGAATTCATCCTTCTTAAACATGGGAGACCAGAACTGCACACCATATTCCAGATGAGGTCTCACCAGTGCCTTGTATAACGGTACTAACACCTCCTTATCTTTACTGGAAATACCTTGCCTGATACATCCCAAGACCGCATTAGCTTTTTTCATGGCCATATCACATTGGCGGCTCATAGTCCTCCTGTGATCAACCAATACTCCGAGGTCCTTCTCCTCCTCTGTTACTTCCAACTGATGCATCCCCAGCTTATAACAAAAATTGTAGTTATTAAACCCAAAATGCATGACCTTGCACTTTTCACTATTAAATTTCATCTTATTACTATTACTCCAGTTTACAAGGTCATCCAGCTCTTCCTGTGTGATATCCTGGTCCTTCTCTGTGTAACCCTCCTGCCCATCTAAGTTGGCAGCAACAAGGGCTGGGTTCCATATCTAGGGGTTCCGTTTCAATAACACAATGCAAAACCAGCTCGAGCCCCCACCCAGTGACCTGGGACAATTACATACCACCCCCTGGGCGCCTCTAAGAGGCAATATTTCCCCTCTCGCAAGCACGGAGTCTGAGTGTAGCATAAAATGTTTAATGCTGATGTCGTTTACCTCATGTTATTAAATTGGAAAAAACACCACAAACAGGATTCATAACACAAACCATGAGCAAAAGACCCACCCCAGCAAATTGGGCCGTGTCCTTTCCCATTGGTTCTTGAATCCAGCAACCCAAAAGTCACCCAGAGTCCTCAAAGTCCAACACCCCCAAAGTCTCTGTCCCTGGTCAGTGCAGCCCCAGAGTAAAAGGGGGCACGCAGGGTGTTAAGGGGCACCTTACGTGATCCGAGGCCGACCGGCCGTCTCTCCGTGGGGTTCTGCCACAGCCTTCACCACAAGCCAGTCCACTCCTGCCATCCCACGAACTGCTCTGCTCTACGAGCTGCTCCGGTCCACTCACTGACCTGTGAGCCGCTCCAGCCGTCCCCGCAAATGGCTCCGCTCACTGACCTGTGAGCCGCTCCAGCCGTCCCTGCAAATGGCTCTGCTTGCTGTTCCTTGGGCCGCTCCAACCATCCCTGCAAGGCTCTGCACCGCTTACTGCTCCTCCAGCCGTCTCCGCAAACTGCTCCGCCAGCCGCTTAGCAATATAGCTTCAGGCTCCCCCACTAGTTAACACAGCACTCAGTGATCTCAGCTCTTAGTAACTTTAGCTCTTTTGTGATTTCAGCTCATAGTAGGGGAGCCCCAGTGCTGGTGCACCATTGGCCCAAAGTGAATTCAGCTCAGCAGCCTGTAACTAGACTCCTAATGGAATCAAAGTTAGCTCTGACATTCAACAGTTGAGAGAGAAGGTGGTGCAACTGGTGTTTCAGGCCCTTAAAGGAGGAAATATACCACCAGGTACAAATACCCATCCTCTCTCAATTCACTAGGTTTTGTAACCCATGCCCCTTGTCAAGCAAGTGCTACTTAGTTAATGGTGAGTCCTTCTGTCATACAACAGTTCCACTGGCCTTGATTCACAGAATCAGGGTAACAAAACTTTATTCTTCCTGCCCCAATAACAGAGAAACTGGGGATCCCACACCAGCCAAAATAACCACTTTCAGTTGCTGTTGTCTCATGCCAGGCAGTTGGGCATGCCTATGCAAACAAGATCAGCCCCTGGAGCTCTTTTCCACTTTCGCCATAATTCACCACCAGATGTCAGGGTAGAGCTCATCCTGACTCTGCTTACATCTGTATTGGCAATACCTCCCAGCTTTGTGTCATCTGCAAACTTTATTAGCACATTCCCACTTTTGGTGCCAAGGTGAGTAATAAAAAGCTTAAGATTGGTCCCAAAACGGATCCCTGAGGAACTCCACTAGTAACCTTCCTCCAGCCTGACAGTTCATCTTTCAGTATGATCCGTTGTCATCTCCCCTTTAACCAGTTCCTTATCCACCTTTCAATTTTCATATTGATCCCCAACTTTTCCAATTTAGCTAATAATTCCCCATTTGGAATCGTGTCAAACGCCTTACTGAAATTGAGGTAAATTAGATCCACTGTGTTTCCTTTGTCTAAAAAAATCTGTTACCTTCTCAAAGAAGGAGATTGGTTTGGTTTGGCACGATCTACCTTTTGTAAAACTATGTTGTATTTTGTCCCAATTAATACACTGCACTTGTCCTTGTTGAACCTCCTCCAATTTCTTTTAGCCCAATCCTCCACTTTGTCTAGGTTACTCCTAGACCCTATCCCTAGCCTCCAGGGTATCTACCTCTCCCCCTACCTTAGTGTCATCTGAGAACTTGCTGAGGGTGCAATCCATCCCATCATCCAGATCATTAATAATGATTGAGGAGTACTTGTGGCACCTTAGAGATTAACACTTTTATTTAATTCATTTAAATTTAATAAAGATGTTGAACAAAACCAGCCCCAGGACCAACCCCTGGGGCACTCCGCTTGATACTGGCTGCCAACTAGACATCGAGCCATTATTCACTACCCGTTGAGCCGCACAATCTAGGCAGCTTTCTATCCACCTTATAGTCCATTCATCTAATCCATATTTTTTTAACCTGCTGGCAAGAATACTATGGGAGACCATATCAAAAGCTTCCAATAGTAGGTTTAACTGTTCATGGCCAAGTCGGAGGAGGATACCCACTTACCACCCTAGTACCAACAGGATACCCGGATAAGAATCTCAATTAATTTTCTTTTGAATGAAAATAATTTTTACTTAGACTAGAGCTGGTTGAAACAAAGAAAAACTACCCCCCCACACCACACACACACCAAAAAGCCCCACAATCATTTTCATTCTGTAAAGAAATTAGTTTGGGTTTTTAGAATTTTTTCACACATTTTTTCATAAAAACTGCACTTCTGAAATTTCAAAATGTTGGTGTTTTTTTAATTTTTTTCCCCATTTTGGTTTCCCATACCTTTTTTTCACTGAATATAACAAAATGAATAATGTCTACATTTTTCTCCCTTTCAATTTTTCATCATAGCATAGTGGGAGCTCTGTTATAGTTAAGGTTAAGTTCTTCTTTTTTTAATTCCTTTTGCCATTCTGTAATTTTTCAAAACTTCTTCCAGTAATTCTGACCGTCTTTTATCACAACAGTCCCTTTGACCTTGGAATCTGTGAATCTATGGGTCATGCCCTTAGACAATGCCAGATATACAATATACACTAATAAATCAATGGGTGCATCTCTGAAATGTTTTTTTTTTCTCTTGCTATTTTCTAAACCCTGTTATACACTACATCCCTTGGCAACAAGTTCCACAAGTTGACTGCATTGTGTGAAGAAATACTTCCTTATATTTGTTTTAAACCTGCTGCCTATTAGTTTCATCGGGTGACCCCTGGTTCTTGTGTTATGTGAAGAGGTAAATAACACTTCCTCATTCACTTTCTACACTCCTTTCATGATTTTATACATATGGATCATATCCCCAGTTAGTCGTCTCTTCTAACAAGAATAGTCCCAGTCTTTTTAATCTCTCCATATAGGAAAACTGTTCTATACCCCTAATCAATTTTGTTGCCTTTCTCTGTACCTTTTTCAATTTCAATATATCATTTTTGAGATGGGGTAAGCAGAATTGTAAGCAGTATTCAAGGTGTGGGCACCCCATGGATTTATATAGTGGCATTATGATATTTTTTGTCTTCTTATCTGTCCCTTTCCTAGGGATTCTTAACATCCTGTTCACTTTTTTGGCTGCTGCACATGGAATAGATGTTTTCAGAGAACTATCCATGATGACTCCGATATCTTTCTTGAATAGTAATAGGTAATTTAGAACCCATCCTTATATATACCTAGAGAGAGAGAGAGAAGGAATTATTTTTCCAATGCACATTACTTTGCATTTATCAACATTGAATTGCACTGCCATTTTGTTGTCCCATCACCCAGTTTTGTAAGAGTGGCTGGTAATTCTTCCCAGTCATTTTTGGACTAAACTATCTTGAGTAATATTTTATTGTTTTCAAACTTTGCCACCTCACTGTTTTCCCTTTTTCCAGATCATTTATGAATATGTTGGATAACATTGTTCCCCATACCAATCCTTGGGATACCCCGTTATTTGCCTCTCTCCATTCTGAAAACCAACCATTTATTCCTGCCATTTGTTTCCTGTCTTTTAACCAGTTACTGATCCATGAAAGGAGCTTCCCTCTTATCCCATAACTGCTTACTTTGCTTAAGAGTCTTTGGTGTGGGACCTTGTCAAAGGCTTTCCGAAAGTCCAAGTACACTATATCCACTGGATCACCCATACCCCCATGTTTGTTGATACCTTCGAAGACTTCTAATAGATTGGCGAGGCATGATTTCCTTTTACAAAAGTCATCTTGACTCTTCTGCAACAAATCATGTTCATCTATATGTCTGATAATTCTGTTCTTTACTATAGTTTTGATCAGTTTGCCTGGTACTGGAGTTAGGCTTATTGGCCTGTAATTAACAGGATTGCCGCTGTAGCCTTTTTTTTTTTTTTTTTTAAATCAGTGTTACATTAGCTACCCTCCAGTTATCTGGTGCAGAGGCTGATACATGATAGTATATATACTACAGATAGTTGTTCTGCAATTTCATATCTGAGTTCCTACAGTGACAAACCCCTGCACATAGGTAGAGCCCCATTGAAGTCAGTATGTCCATGCTGAGCTGTTTGCCTGATCAGAGACTAAGACCCTGATGCAATAAAACATCACGTTTCACTTTAAGTAGTATGTTAGGTCCTATTAACTTCAATGGGACTTAAATGAATGGTTAAGTACTTTGCTGAATCAGGGACTGTAATATGCCTCTGCTTTTTCCTAAGACTTGACATAATTAATAGACACAAGAATAAAGTACATTTTCATTCCATCAACCTGTGATTAGAGAAAGGCTGTTACAGTCTTTCTTAGAGGGATGACACCATTTCCATGCATTTGTCAGGTCTCAGAAAGGATTGAGTCCTTTGCAGAAATATGAAACACAAAACACTTATTTTTCCACGGGTGAGTCTAACATTTTTGTTAAAGTCCTTTGCAACTGTCTAAAGGAAGTATTGAAAAAATTGACAAAATAAAGACTAATCAAAATACTCCAACTTTGGTTGCATTAAAGTTTGTGTAGCTTCATTAAAAAGCATATGCTGCCCACACAAAATCCAATTACGGCAGTACCTCTGCCCTCTGGATCTTGGTGGACCAAGATGGGGGCAAAGGGTAGATTTTTAATGAATTCATATGAAAACTCATTTGCTTGTTCCTCCTAAAACACCATAAATTGCCTAACCCAATCTTTTATTTCTTTGCTTTCAAAATCCTGGAGGATCAAGTGTATTTTGTGCAAAAATATTGCCTGTATTTTATTTCCTGAAAGGCTAGTAAAACTTTTTCCATTTTTTATATGCTGAATTAGATTGCATATTTTCTAGAAGAAATGTTGATTGGTAGTACATCTAATGCCTAATTAACAGCAAAATGAGAGTTGTAGCTATTAAGTGCCAACACATTTCAACTTCACTGAAAATCCCTTACCCATGTCACAGTTGATATATAGATCAGATTCTCAGCTGGTGTAAGTTGGCCTAGCTCCATTGACGTCAATGGAGCTGCCTGAACAGTCTACACCAGCTGAGAATCTCACCTACAGTGTCTCCTGATGAACAACTGTGTTTGGATACTATACAATTACCAACATAATTTAAAAGGGCCCATTGTGAAGAAAACATGAAATGGAAAATAAACAAACACTTGCTTTAGAATTGGGATTCTTTATTAGATTCTGTGGCCCAGTGGATGGGACATTAGTGAGGGGGTTCCATTTTCACTCTTTCACTCTTGAGCAAATGTCTTTTCCTCCCCTATCCTCTGTCTTGCCTAATTAGACTATGTGGTCATTGGGGCAAAGATTTTCTCTTGTTTGTACAGCTCCTAGCATAATATCTCAGCTGGGGCCTCTAGATGGCGCTCTAATAGTTAATACCTTCATCATTGAATAAGGTCAGTTTCTCAGTGATGGCAATTCTGGAAAAAATAGGGAAAGGAAAAGGAAGTACGATGGTAAGCAATTTATTCTCCCTACAATGATGCTGTAGAAAGCATTCACATCTTAATAAAAAAAAAATCCCTCCGCACTTAGGTCTTCGGTATCAAACTTTATCAAAATGTTAATTAATTAAACAAGCACAAATGAATGGGTTATTTCAAAACTGAAGTCTTTGCCCAGATATTAAGGCTAGAAGGGTTATCTAATTGGACCTTCTGTAGAATACAGGTCATGAAATCGTACCTAATGATTTCTGCATCGAGCCCATTAACTGGTAGTTGAGCTACAGCATACCGTTTAAAAAAATACCCAGTCTTGATCTGAGCATTTCAAGTAATGGAGAATCCACCACACACCTGGAATCATTGTTCCAGTGGTTTATTACCTCACTGTTAAAAATTTGCACCTAAAAAAAGTGCCACATTTCAGTGTATGTTTTTTTTCACTCCGGCTTCCAGCCATTGGATCTTGTTATGCCACTAACTACTAGACTGAAGAGCCCTCTACTTTTAGATCATCTTTTCCTTGTGTAGGTACTTGGAGTCCATGATCAAGTCACCTCTTATATTATGTTGTACACCTGATATTTTAATGGTTTATTAGTCATGAAATGTGCTAGACAGAAAGCACTGACAATCAAAAGTTGTTATGGACAAAGTAGATTTAGAAGAAACGTTTAATGGTTCTTAGAGTCTACCCCTGTTGCATAATGGGAGAATTTATTTTGTTCTCTCCAAAACATCCCTGATGGGTGCATCAGATTGCAGCACCACAGAGTGTTAGTTTCATGTGGGGGTGCTGAAAGATCTCACATTAAACAATAACAAAAAGTATAGTAAATGGAAAAGGGAATTAACCAAATATCATTTTCAACAGTTGATCTCAAAGCACTTTACAGAGGGAGGTAAATATAATTATACCTTTTTCCAGGGGGGGGAACTGAAGCAGAGGGAGGGGAAGTGACTTACCTAGCAAGGATGGGGATAGAACTAGAGTCTCCTGACCCCCAGGCCAATGCTCACAGAGTCTGTTAATGCTAGCAGGGAAAAGATAAAGCATCAATAAAAGAAGAATGAATCAGTGTTTGCCAATGGGGTTAAGCATTAAGGAAGGTTAGGGTTAAAACAATGGTTTAGTAAATCAAGCACTGGACTGGGATTCAGGAGAAGTAGATTCAATTTCTTACTCCACCACAGACTCCTTCTGTGACCTTGGGTACATCACAAAGGGCTAGATTGACTGCCATGTTCGGTCCTAGATACAATATCTGGTGCCACTGAGTTCCTCTAAATCCACATTCACCTACCACCTAGCCCAGGAGACACTTGCGTTCCCGAGAAGCCTACATTTCTGCCAGTGGGCATGCCCCAAACTATTGAAGTTCTGATGCTGCTGAGCTGCTCGGCCCCAGCAAAGTTCACACACTAGGCCATCCCTGCTTATCTAGCTTGTGGGGCCCAAGCCAGTAGGTGTGCTCAGATCATGTCTACAAGCTTGGGCCCACACCAAAGACAGCTGGGGGTGAGCAGATCAGGTGTTTGGTGTGTGTGTTTCATGTGAGCTATCCACTCGCCTAGTGGTTAGGACACTCTCCTCGGAGACAGGAGACAAACGTTCAAGTCCATGCTCCGAATTAGGGAGAGTAGGGATTTGAAAACCCATTTCCTACCTCCAGGTGAGGACCCCAATCACTGGGCTACTGGCTACAATTGGGTGGAGGGGGGCAGGGGAAATCTCTGAATCTGTTGTTGTTGTTTTTTTTTCCCACAAAAAAAGATTGGCCTGGTTTAGGCAGCTAACTCCAGCAGAGGATTCATAGCTGAGAATCCCACGTAGAGGGAGGTGCCTCCCTCTGCCCCAGAATTAGGTGCCGACCTAACTTTGAGAGGTGGGTTTAGGCCGCACCTCTCTCCTTGTCATTTCCTATTGGCTCGCTAAAGTGGCTCCCTGCTCAGCTTGCTGGTTTCCGAGAATCCCATACTTAGGTGCCTAGCTCTCCCCGTTGCTTTCATGGGGAGCCTAGATGCCTAACTGAGGGCTAAGGATCCCCCTAGGAAACAGTGGGTCTTGGAGTTAGGGATTGCATTGTTCAGCGTGGCAACGTCTAAGGCTCCTCTGTGGCTCTGGCTCTAAAACTATGCAGTCTCTTAGTCCCCAGTCTGCAAAATGTATTCCCCTTCCTCAAGGGTGTGTTGTGAGGGCAAATCCACGAATGCTCAGCTACTATTGTGATGACAGTCAGATAAATATCGGTGTGTGCATCTGAAGGAAAGAAACACAGAGCAAATGGGGCTGTTAGTAAATGAGGAGAGGCTATGACATGAATATCGCCGAGATTAGCTTTCTTCAATAAGAAAAATCAGGAGAAGTTTGAGAATTAGGAAGTGAGGAAAACCCTGTAATAACTATTGATAAAGGATAGGTAGAGGGTTACTTAGGAAAAAAAATACATACATTCATCCAGTCAGGACTGCATACAATCTAGAGGGGGAGGGATAGCTCAGTGGTTTGAGCATTGGCCCCCTAAACCCAGGGTTGTGAATTCAGTCCCCGAGGGGACCATTTAGGAGTCGGGGGGAACTGTCTGGGGATTGGTTCCGCTTTGAGCAGGGGGTTGGACTAGATGATCTCCTGAGGTCCCTTCCAACTCTGATATTCTATAATTCTAAAGTGATTAGGACTCTATGGGCCAGACCACCCAAAGTTTCAGCTTCCATTCAGGAACCTAAATGAAGTGAACAGACGTTTAAAAAGTGCTCCGCGGCACCGAGTAGGGTCTCCTTGATGGGAGCTGTTTGGTGCTGAGCTGTTTTCAAAGTTTGGTAGTATGGTTGTATGTTCCTCAGGGCAGAGTTATGTCTGTTATGAAGGTATACAGCACCATGCACACTTACAGGGTTACGCCTGCTAATGGGACATCAATAAAAATGTAATATCAAGAAGTGTAATTACCTGGTTTCACTGGACAATCTATTGCACCGAAGTATTTCATTACATCGTCTTAGCCCCACTGTTAGTGTCTCTGTCATCTAAGAGTGAGGCAACAGGGTGAAGGATGCTGTGGCAATGACTCTGTAACTCCTCTTGTTTGAACATAGTGTTACTGGGGTTTAGATGTTGGTTCTGGTTTCTTTAACATATTAGCAAAGAGATTGATTGTGGTGCTTGGCAAAATCAAACTCTACAAGACAGGAGGCTCTTTAGCTGGACCCAGAAGGAAATGGCCTGTCCCGAACACAAAGATGTTCTAGTTTATGGAACAGGGTTAAGATTAGGAAGCAATTTGCAGCCAGTCACAGAGGAAAATGTGGGTCATACGAGTAGATACTGTCAGGTTAAAAGAATCTGACTAAATCAGGACTGAGTCATTAACTTTTTCTCTGTTTGCCTGCATACAGCTCGGTGTAGTTGACTGGTTTATTGCCTGTAATAAATAAACAATGGGCAGATCAGTTTGGAATAATCTTCTTAATCTTCCTGGGAAGCAATTTGCAGCATGATGCAAAAACTCCGGAAGAAACTGCAGTGCCACCCGTAAGCAACCAAGGATGTAGTCCTGAGTGCATAACTTCTTTTGATTTGAGTGGGCATTATGAATGCACAACGCATCACAGGATCAAGTGCCTAATATAGAACTGATGAGCTGGATATCATGTAGTTTACGATCAAACAAAGGAATTCTTGATAATCCAAGTTGTAGAATTTTATGTGATAAACCAGAGTTATCTACACTAGAAGCAACACCAATAACTACTTCTGTTAATCAGAGAAGAGTCGGAGGGAGATAGCGGTACCTCTGGATTTATGTATCTGGAGTATTCATGTGGCACCCTGTTGGTTCTAAATGTATGCTTGGGGAAAGTAGCTTTTAAAAGCCAGGTAATTAGTCTAAACTAGTTTTTACTAAAAAACTTGCAGTGGTTTTCTATAAGCCTTTGAATTTCCTGGTCTTGATGATTTGAAGCAAGGATGCTTCATGCAGGATTCTGCTGATTTTCCTCCTGGGTTACTGGAAGTGCCAAGACAAGGAAATGCAAAGGTCAGGAGTAGGTTAAATAAAATTCTAGCTAACCGTGACTCTGTTTGGTATCTAGCTTGAGATTTCCTAGCCCCTCTCACTGCTGTATCTAAGCAAGCACTTCCCAGGTGAATTAGAGATGTCTGGTGAGTTTCTTAGTAGGCTTAATGATTGCAGATCTCTCAAAAATGAAAATCTTTCCTGCCAAGAGAAGCAGCGAGATTGTAAATTAGGCTCAGTAAGAAATTAGTAATTAATGATATTATTATTATTACATGCATGATAGGGTCCCAGCCTTGGATAGAAGTAACCCCTTACACATGAGTAGCCCCTTTTAAGTCAACGTGACTCCTCCTGAGAGTAAGGATTTGCAGGGTCAGACACCAGCCCTTCAGTAAATGTGTATCCCATTTACATGTATTGTACCTCCATTTCAGATGGGTGTCAGTGGGGAAATCGGCCTGTCGCTGAGCAGCAATTCTCCACCGCAAAGCATCAGATTCATGATGGGAAATATGAGATGAATGAGTATCATAAAAGCTGCTAAAGCTCCGATTCCCTTATCAGTTGCATTTTACTTTACATGCCCGCTTGGTGTAGCTGTAAATTATTAATGCTGGAAACTGTTATTTCATTCATGAATAATTTAATATGGCATTGAATGGGTGATGGGGAGATAGAGTGGAGGGTAGGAACAAAGGAAACAATTCCTGCAGATCCAAGGTGAGCTGTGCGCTAAACAAGACTGAGTGTTGCCATCCAACTCAGTAGATTAGTGAGAAAAGAGAAGGGATCGATCCCAGGGCCTTTTTGAATGGGACCAACCCCAGGGGTGACTGGATGCAGGGAATGAGAGAACTGCAAGAATTGCTGTTAAATACCACATGGCTAGATGGGTACTATGACTGTTTTGCTTCGCTGTTGACAATATACTTTGTAAAGTGTTTGGTTCACTATTTTTGAACTATTTATATATTTCGGAAGTATTAACAGGTTTGCAAATCCTTCCCATGTAAATATCAGAGACAAAACAATCATCACAATAGTGTTTAGAGAAACATGCAGGAATAGAGTAATCAGATCACTCTATTTAACAGGGTTTTACCGTATTACAGAGTGAGCATCATTACAACACCCGTGACTGGCTGCTTCTAGAGATTTTATTACACCGAGTGAAATCTCTGACTACATATTTAACAGACCAGGCGTATCTATACAACATTAATATTAAAAAAAAATGGACAGATGGGCTGGGTTTTTTGCAGAGTGACAGTACTTTCTCTGAACATTGAATAGAAGATAACCAAATGTCTAAGTATTTATCTGTGCTCTGTCTATTTTGTGCATGGCAATTGGTGTGTTAACTTTTCCATAACAACTTCCTACACTTTTTGAACCATTCCTGTACAGTTGGAATATTTTTTGCTTATCAGTGGGAGGCTGTCGGTAGCTGAGCAGCTGCTAATAGATAAGGGATTTCATTTCTTGTTGGGCGGCCATTTCCTCTAGAAAGCCCCAGGATTACCGAAGAATCATTTGGTAAAACACATCCAACCATTTTTTGTTATTTGGTTATGAATTGCATCCCAATATTCTCTTATGACTGGACACGTCTGCCGTGGATACATAAAATCTCCTCTTTCACTGCAATTGCGCCAACATTTATATTTGTATCTTATTTTATCTTCTTATTTTTATCTATTTTTAATCTAACTGGTGTAAGGTACCATTGAAACAGTATCTTAAAGACATTTTCCTTTATTGGGCTACAGACTGAAGTTGCTGGTTCTCTTTTCCAGACCAAATCCCCTTTTTCTGGGGCATCCCATCTATCCAGATCCTTTCCCCAGAGTGTTGTGTATGAACATTTTTTTTTTGTTAGGAAAGTTGTCTGCAAAGATTGATTTAAAGTAATTATATTTTTGTGTGTCCTCTGCCTGATCAGATGACATTGATTGTATTAAAGTTAACTCTCTGTATAAAACATTTTTTATAGAAAGAGGAGAAACATGATGCCTGTCTTGAAAGTACTGGTATCAGGGGACAAGAGGCCAGTCAAAGTTGACTCCACATTACTAATGCTAGTTGTGATATGGTACCCCTCCTCCCCCCAAAAGTCGATGATATTAAAACATTTTGTTTTCATTGAAGTCGTTCCTCTATGCTTTTGAAGTTTTCATTGATCAACTGAACCCCCCCCACACAATTATTAGAACTACTAGTATC
Source organism: Chrysemys picta bellii (assembly GCF_011386835.1). Lineage (NCBI taxonomy): Eukaryota > Metazoa > Chordata > Testudines > Emydidae > Chrysemys > Chrysemys picta. The sequence continues at coordinate 7,946,847 of NC_088795.1, forward strand.
CAGTTCAGTACCGTACCCCCATTTTAGAGATGGGGAAACTGACGCACAGAAAAGGAAGTAACTTTCCCAAGACCAACCCATAACAGAGCCGTGAACGGAAACCCAGATCTCCTGAGTCCCAGGCCCAAATGCTAGACCACACTGCTGCCTCCCTTGTAGTTGGGGTTTTCAAAAATGTTCAATAATACTTTGAGATTTGTTGATGAAAACGGGATTTTTTGTCTACCATCAATTATGTTTAACCAACAAGGCGTTCTATGGGGCGGGGGAATTAGGTGGAAAAATGGCGACCGATTCTAAACATTACCACATTACCATAAAGTGAGTGTAGCAACTCAGTCTGCAATCTGCATTTGTTGTGTCGATTTATCAGGGCTCTGATTCTTTGCTGCCTGGCACCTTGTGTATTCTTTTACACCTCGTTACGTTTTGCACCCTCTTGGCAGAGCTCTAAATGATTACACGAGTGGAGAATCAGGCAATGACCTGTGTGAACCTTGCCAGATTGGGTTCACAAAAGGGTTTTGTATGCTGAGGCCTGCGGTTTGGTTTTGCAGAAACTGGATGCAAATGAACCCTTGTGAATCAATCATAGAGGTGATAGAAATGTAGGGCTGGAAGGGACCTCAAAAACTCATTTAGTCCTGCCTCCCCACGCTGTGGCAGAATTAAGTATACTTAGACCATCCCTGGCTGGTGTTCGTCTACCTTGTTCTTAAAAATCTCCAAAGTAGTGGTTTGTGGTATATCTCCCTGTTGGACTTCTCTCTACTCATGCCCCGGAAAGTAGTCCCCAGTTTATGTTAGTCCCTTATTCCCAAGTACACTGAAGGGACCGGCGGCTTAGTTTAAATGAGCTTGAAGTGTGATATGCATATTTCACCCAGCTCCGTTGGAGGTTAATTGCATGGTTCATGTGAAATATGGACTCTAGGATAGACAGTTGAGGCAGTAGCTGTGCAGCGACGGACCCTAGTTTTGGTTCAGAGGGAGTTCATGCATCACTTTCTTTTCCAGGTTCCATATGGTGTTCACCCACTGGGTATGGCTTTCTGGTTTGGATTTCAGTGAACCACAAAATGGCTTGTAAGCAAAACCTCGTGGTTCTGCAAGGCTTCTACCCAAAGCCACATCTCAGCCCCGCTTCTCATAAAACTTCACTCAGGTCACTGAAAGTTTTGAAAACCTTTCTACAAACCTAGCCTGCATTTTAGGTGCACAAAGAAACTCCACTTTAGATGAACAGCTGCTGGTTTGAGGTTCTGCTGTGGAAGTTTCACGGCTGAGTCCTTCCTGGCTGGCAGGGGCTGAGAACACCATGCAGTCACTGCACTATTCCCAGATGTACACACCCTCTTTCCTTAACCTGTGTATTAGATATTTTTAGCATTAGCTTTAATATATTTTTTTTAAATTTGAATGTAGGGGTAATGAAATGTTGTCATCCTTACTGTATGAGTAAAGGGCAGGAGAACTGGGCTTAGCCTGCCCTGATTGAGAGGGGCACGCTAAACTGAACCTCACTTACTAAGCAGGGGGTGGGGATGCCAGTGAAGAGGAGAGCAAATGGGGAGAGGTGTTTCTCCTAGGGTGGCATGGAGTCTGCCCGAAGAGCCCTAGACACCATTTGAAATGCCCCCCTTTAGCATTTAATGATTGAGCTGATTGGAGTCAACTGAGAGCCCTTATTTCCGGTTGGTGATTCCTACAGCTGACACCACTGCTGAGCAAGACTAGGGGGTAAGCGCTAGACCTTGTGTAGGAACCATGAATGACAACCCAGAAACTGCCCTGGCCCTGAGGTTCCCCACGACCTGCTGAAATCATGGGGAGCTGGGTTAAGTGGCAGAACCTCATGGGATGTCATGGGAGCAGGAAGCAGTGGCCAGCAGCCGCAGAGACACGGCAGCAGCTGTGAGACAGTTGCAGAGGCAACAGCATGGCGGTGTTGTCAACGTCCCGACCAGAGGTGGGAGAGGAACCTCGTAAATGTTCCTCTGAACCAGGGCCGGCTCTAGGTTTTTTGCCACCCCAAGAAAAAAATGTTTGGTTGCCCCCACCCCAGCCCTGGGCTCTCACCCCCCCACACCCCCTGCCGCCCCAGCCCTGGGCTCTCTTCCCTTCCCCGCACCCCCTGTTGTCCCAGCCCATGGTTCTCTCTTCCCCCCCACCCACCTGCACCCCCTGCCACCCCAGCCCTGGACTGTCCCCACCAGTGCTGACTCCGCCCGCTCCCCCCTCGCCTCCAGCCGGTCCGGCGCTGGCAGGGTCGGGGTAAGCAGCGGGGCTCCTGGGCCACGCCTCAGCCCAGGGTCCCTCCAGCCAGGGCTCCTGCCTCCAGGACTGGCCGGGACCCGGGAGGGAAGAGCCGGGGGACCACCCTGGTAGGGGGCTGAGGAGCCGGGGCAGGGTAGTCCCAGAGGGAGAGGAGCCCCGGAGAGCGGGACGCAGGCCCCGCCTGGCAGCGCCCCGCCCCCTATGGCCCCATTGCTGCTGCTGCTTCTAGCCACCCTGCCGCAGTCCCTGGGCGGCTCGGGCCGCTTCGCCCAGCCCCAGCTGCGGCGCTGGGGGGCAGCCACCCTGAAGCACCTGCAGGCGGCTTCATGTGCCCCGCGGAGCAGCCCCCAGCCTGAATGTCCCCCGCTCAGAGCCTGCCTGGCCCAGCCACAAGGTGCAGGCGCTGCTCCCCCGCGGCGCAAACCGCAGCAGCCCCAGGGCACCCCCTGCGCACGACACACTGCTGCTGCCAGGGCCAGCTCTAGGCTTTTGCAAAAAAAATAAAATAAAAAAAGGTGGCCGGAATGCTGCCCCTGAAAATGTGCCGCCCCAAGCACGTGCTTGGTTTGCTGGTGCCTAGAGCCGGCCCTGCTCTGAACTGTGGGTCTTTGCTCAGCAAGAACAGCTAACGGTGAGCGGGGTGCAGTGGAGGGAGAAGGGAGTGATCTGTTTAAGGGACATTTGCTCGTCAGACTTTCCCGCCACCGGGAGGGAAACTGAGGCAAAAGACACTGCCCAGGCACAGTGGGGTTGGGGTTGCTTATGGTCGCATGCTTTTGAATGTGGTTGTGGTGTTTTCCCAACTTTTCCCTTTCCCTTCTAAGAGAAGTTCTGTCTTGTGGAACACAGACTCCGTGCTTGCGAGTGGGGTAATATGGACTCTTAGAGGCATGCAGGGGGGTGTTAAAATTTCCCAGGTTACTGGATGGGGGCTCGAGCTGGCTCTGTGTTTTGTTATTATTAGAGGAACCCCTAGATATTGAACCCGGCCCTTACTGCTCCCGAGTCCACCTGGCAGAAGGGTTACACTGAGAAAGTGCTATTGGTTAGTGCAGCGATAGAGAGAGAGTGCCTATCAACGTGCTACTGAAACTGGTGCTGGGCACATTTCCTACGGGTATGTCTTCACTACCCGCCGGATCGGCGGGCAGCGATCTATCCAGCGGGGATCGATTTATCGCATCTAGTCTAGACGCGATAAATCGATCCCCAAGCGCTCTCCCGTCGACTCCTGTATTCCAGTGCCATGAGCGGTGCAGGCAGAGTTGACGGGGGAGCGGCAGCAGTCGACTCACCGTAGTAAAGACACCACGGTAAGTAGATCTAAGTACATCGACTTCTGCTACGTTATTCACATAGCTGCATAACTTAGGGTGCGTCTACACTTACTGGAGGGTCCGGCGGCAGGCAATCGATGTTCTGGGATCGATTTATTGCGTCTGGTTAAGACGCGATAAATCGATCCCGGATCGATCCCGGAAGTGCTCGCCGTCGACGCCGGTACTCCAGCTCGGCGAGAGGAGTACGCGGCATCGACGAGGGAGCCTCCCTACCGCGTCTGGACCTGCGGTAAGTTCGGACTAAGGTACTTCGAATTCAGCTACGTTATTAACGTAGCTGAATTTGCGTACCTTAGTCCGAAGTGGGGGCTTAGTGGGGACCAGACTCAAGATCGATCCCCCCCCTCCCCCAGCGTAGACCAGAGCTAAGAAGAATTAGACTTTAAGAAAAGGGTACTTCCCAACTCTTGCATTTGAAATGTGCACTAACATTCAGCCATTCGTGCTTTGCCCACTATTCTTTCTGTACGCTTCCTGTGCTGTGACTGATCAATGCTGTTTAGATACCCTGGGTAAAGTCCTTGCCCCACTGAAATCAGTGGCCTAGCGCTCATTGATTTTAATGGGGCCAGGATTTCACCCCTTTTGTGTCTTCATCAGGGCAGCAGCACCATTATGCTAAAAAAAAAAAAAAAAAAGATATAGGGCCTGATTCTGATTCCCTTTCTCATGGCCTACTCCATGAGTAGTTTCATTTGGGCCACTCTTTATATGGTGCAAATTAGTGCAACTCCATTGATTTCCAAGGAGCCAAGCAGATCTACGTCACCTGAGGATCTGCCCCATTGACTTCAGTGGAGCTACTCGTGGAGTAAGATACTGTCCAGCATAAGTGAGGGTATCATAACCTTGCCCGGAGATACATGCACATACCTCAAATGTGGATGGAAAGACTCATTAATACTTTTTGAGCTTCTTCAAATCTGGTGAAGCTAAGTAAATTAAATGATCTGGTAATGCTAATTTCACGCACGTAGAAAACTGCTCCTCGCCTCTGCATGTGTGTTTCTGTAAATTAAAGACATTTTTAGCTATGCTGCTGGCCCAGTCTTGCTTTGATTGAAGTCAACGGTGAAACTTCCATTGTCTTTGAGGGAAACAGGGGCTGTCTGTTACACGGCTGTCGTCTTTCTGAATTAAACAGTTTTGTACAGTAAAAATCATGATCTATTAATGAGCCAGTTAAATCAAGAATATGTAACGCATTCATTTTGAGAAAGTGAAAAAAAAAAGTGATTTTATTGGGAGAAAAAAAATCATCTGCTGCAAGTTTTTATATAGCTACACCGGTTTACACCAGCTGAAGATCTGGCCCATCACATCTATAATGCAATGAAATGATAGCATTCGTTTTTGAATTCTTGCAGCTTCTTCCAGATTTACTGAGTTCTTTGAAAGGGGAGGTTAGATTCTACTCTTGGTAACACTGGGGCAAATCCACTGATTTCAGTGCAGCAACTCCAGATTTGCACCGGTGTAATAGAGCGGAATCTGGCCCAGACATCCCATTTCCAGAACGTGGCCTTTATAGTCTCCATTTGCATGATAATTAAAGATCTTATACAAACCAAAAATCTTCAGATTGAATGAAGTTTTGAACATGGGATGTGTGAAGAATGAATCCTCTGACTAACATATCCCGTGGATAATATAATTAGCCACATTTAAGCTTCAGCATTGCTTACCATATTGGTAAAGGTTAGTTAAGTTTGATATTATCAATTTTAAGAAATGTTTGATAGGAATGGTAATTTGTGCTTATTAATCAGAAATCAAATTGTAGCTTGTTGTGACCTAGATTCCAGGATAATTTGCATGCGGAGGCCTCTACAGATAGCAGTGCCATAAGTTTAATGATTTCAGATGCCGCAATAATCAAATTATAATCCTTGCCGTATGATTTTTTCCTCCTTCTCTTGTTTTCTCATCTTTGGAAAAAATAATCAAAATTATTATTGAGGCAGAACAAATCTGCAAATTGCCAGCACAACTCTGTGACAATTACTTTGCAAGATTGTTGCCAGTTTAATCCACATGCAAAAACCTGTAGGTCGTTCCTTATTAATAAAGATGACACCACATTTCCTGGGCCTGATGCGCCAAGTCCACAATCTTTTCTTTCACTTGTTAGTATAATAGGTCAAGGAATATTTACTCTGATCTTGCAGGATGCCTCAGCCTCTTAAATCACTGGCAAACATTTCCTTTCTCATAGTGCAAACTAGCAAAACATTGTTTCAGTAAAGATGTAAATTTAAGGTCCTTAGAAATTACACATTGTTTTTTCTCTCTAAAAGGCTATTTAGATGCATCAACTTTTTCATAATGACATATTCCCATGGAGTAGAATTAGAGCCAATGTTTTCTTTGAACTAGGTACGCTACTTTCCAATTGACTTCAGTAGGAGTTACCTGCACATATCTGAGCAACGCACTGGGAAAACGTGTTCTTGCCAGCTTTGCATTTCTGGATAGGGTTGTAAAGAATGAATGAGTGTGAAACTGGGAGGAAGATTTTTAATGGAAGATATTATACGGTAGTTAGTATAAACACTCTGTATTTGACCGATTAACAGGTCCAATCATTTTATTAGAATCAGTTCTCTCTTAAGGATGTGCTGTGTAAATACAATACATATAACAATTTGTGTCTGTATATGTACAGTAATGCTGAACAATGCAGTATGAGAGTCAAATTGGCCAGGCCACAATTGCAGAAGAGGACTTGTCCAAAATGCTGTTTCTGGTTGAAGTAAATGTAAGCCCCATGACCAAAAGACTGCCCTCCCTCTGTTGTTGAAAAGAGGAAACACCGTCTCTGGCCAGCCTCCTTTCAATGTTTTGTTAGAGGGTAGAATTGCGGGTAAGTTTTTGTTCTTTCGGTTAAAATTTGTTTAAATTCTATGTGCAAATATGATACGCAATTATCTTTATTGCTAGTGAAAGAGCATGTGCTAAATATGCTGTGGATGAAAGGTCACCCTGCGGCTCTAAGATGTGTCCCAAAGCTGGCTAATGAACTGTGAGTCCAGTAAAGGGGAAGGGAAAAATTTGCTGTTCTAGCAATTGGACAGCTGTCTTAAGGGGACCAGGGACTCTGCCCAAGTATTTTGTTTGCCCTATGACCTGCGAGGAGGGGGATGAGGGAGTAATGAGATCCACTTGAACCAGAGTTGATGGCATTGGTGGTGTGGAGCAGAGAAGACACCATCCCCAGGCCACCAAAGCTTGGCTGAGCTAGTTTCATGGGACCTGACCCACTCAGTGCTGGGCTGAGCTGAATCATGGAGCTGGGCTGTGAGGACCACAGCCAGACCAGCAGAGCAGTGTGTCACCCCTGGACGCCCCAGGCTACATAGAATCATAGAATATCAGGGTTGGAAGGGACCTCAGGAGGTCATCTAGTCCAACCCCCTGCTCAAAGCAGGACCAATTCCCAACTAAATCATCACAGCCAGGGCTTTGTCAAGCCTGACCTTAAAAACCTCTTAGGATGGAGATTCCACCACCTCCCTGGGTAACCCATTCCAGTGCTTCACCACCCTCCTAGTGAAAAAGTTTTTCCTAATATCCAACCTAAACCTCCCCCACTGCAACTTGAGACCATTACTCCTTGTTCTGTCATCTGCCACCACTGAGAACAGTCTAGATCCATCCTCTTTGGAACCCCCTTTCAGGTAGTTGAAAGCAGCTATCAAATCCCCCCTCATTCGTCTCTTCTGAAGACTAAACAATCCCAGTTCCCTCAGCCTCTCCTCATAAGTCATGTGCTCCAGCCCCCTAATCATTTTTGTTGCCCTCCCCTGAACTCATTCCAATTTTTCCACATCCTTCTTGTAGCGTGGACACAGTACTCCAGATGAGGCCTCACCAATGTTGAATAGAGGGGAATTATCACATCCCTCAATCTGCTGGCAATGCCCCTAATTATACAGCCCCAAATGCTGTTAGCCTTCTTGGCAACAAGGACACACTGTTGACTCATATCCAGCTTCTCGTCCACTGTGACCCCTAGGTCCTTTTCTGCAGAACTGCTGCCTAGCCATTCAGTCCCTAGTCTGTAGCAGTGCATGGGATTCTTCCGTCCTAAGTGTAGGACTCTGCACTTGTCCTTGTTGAACCACATCAGATTTCTTTTGGCCCAATCCTCTAATTTGTCTAGTTATAAGTTGTCGACCACTTATAACTGACTCAAATCATGAGTGGGGTTTCAGGTGGGTGAAGTTGGGATTATTACATTCCTAGTAAATCTGAAGTAATTCATTCCGCTGATGCCAATTGATCTTCTCCAGATTTATTCCATTGTGACTGAGGCCAGTACCTGTCCATACGAACACCAAAACCTACAATACAAAAGCAATGAAAAACAAGTGCAGCGATGATAAGGAATTGTGTTCCAGATCTCAGATAGTGTAAATCAACATAGGCTCATTAAAAGAAGAACAGGAGTACTTGTGGCACCTTAGAGACTAACAAATTTATTAGAGCATAAGCTTTCGTGGACTACAGCCCACTTCTTCGGATGCATATAGAATGGAACATATATTGAGGAGATATATATACACACATACAGAGAGCATAAACAGGTGGGAGTTGTCTTACCAACTCTGAGAGGCCAATTAATTAAGAGAAAAACAACTTTTGAAGTGATAATCAAGATAGCCCAGTACAGACAGTTTGATAAGAAGTGTGAGCATACTTACAAGGGGAGATAGATTCAATGTTTGTAATGGCTCAGCCATTCCCAGTCCTTATTCAAACCGGAGTTGATTGTGTCTAGTTTGCATATCAATTCCAACTCAGCAGTCTCTCGTTGGAGTCTGTTTTTGAAGTTTTTCTGTTGTAATATAGCCACCCGCAGGTCTGTCACTGAATGTCCAGACAGGTTAAAGTGTTCTCCCACTGGTTTTTGAGTATTTTGATTCCTGATGTCAGATTTGTGTCCATTAATTCTTTTGCATAGAGACTGTCCGGTTTGGCCAATGTACATGGCAGAGGGGCATTGCTGGCACATGATGGCATATATCACATTGGTAGATGTGCAGGTGAACGAGCCCCTGATGGTATGGCTGATGTGATTAGGTCCTATGATGATGTCACTTGAATAGATATGTGGACAGAGTTGGCATCGGGGTTTGTTACAAGGATAGGTTCCTGGGTTAGTGGTTTTGTTCAGTGATGTGTGGTTGCTGGTGAGTATTTGCTTTAGGTTGGGGGGTTGTCTGTAAGCGAGGACAGGTCTGTCTCCCAAGATCTGTGAGAGTAAAGGATCATCTTTCAGGATAGGTTGTAGATCTCTGATGATGCGCTGGAGAGGTTTTAGTTGGGGGCTGAAGGTGACAGCTAGTGGTGTTCTGTTATTTTCTTTGTTGGGCCTGTCTTTTAGGAGGTGACTTCTGGGTACTCGTCTGGCTCTGTCAATCTGTTTTTTCACTTCAGCAGGTGGGTATTGTAGTTTTAAGAATGCTTGATAGAGACTGCTGGGTCACACCAGCTGGGGATCTTCTAAAGCTACAAGCCCAAAGCTGTGTTCATCTTAGTGTTAATTCAGTTGTACACCAACATGATGCCTTTGTGTTCCATGATGTTAGGTGGAGAACACACAGATGAAGGAGGGTCCCAGTTTTGCTCGTGTTCCTTCTGACCAGTCTGGAGTTAGAAAGGCTTCAACTTTTCTCCTTTTCTTTCAATCTAAACAAAATAAAGTGAGGCAAGAATGATGATTCATTAAAAGAGCAGTTGCACTTGGAAAATGTTAATATCTTTTGATAAAGCAGCCCTTGCCATTTTATGGTACCTGACAGAAATTACTCCGTATCTTTGATTGCATACAATTAAGTGGCATTATTATCAGCCCATTAGGTTAGATAGATTTCACAGTAGGAAAATAAAACATAATGTTTACTTATCGGTGTTTAAATAAACTGTAATTATCATTTTGTGAGACTCTCGTACTACTGTAATTAAGCTTTAAAATAAAGGGTAATTAGAATTAAGAAGGGTTATCTACATTTCATTTACAAATTATTGTTGGAGAAAGCTGCAGTAACTTTCAGAAAAGGTTATTTGTCAGTTTCTGCTATATACATTCAAATGTCTTAAAGGGATGTATATGGATCTATGGGCGTATATGGATTGATATGTATTTGGGTGCCCCCTGCAACTCTACAGGACCCTGCCCAAGTGGGGTCCTTAAGCCATGTGTATGAACAGTCAAATCTCTGCTAAGAAGAACCATGCACAGCTAAGGGTAGGTCTACACTTACCCGGTAGTTCGGCGGCGAGCGATCGAACTTCTGGGTTCGACTTATTGCGTCTTGTCTGGACGTGATAAGTCGAACCCGGAAGTGCTCGCCGTTGACTGCGGTACTCCAGCTAGACGAGAGGAGTACCGCGGAGTCGACGGGGGAGCCTGCCTGCCGCGTGTGGACCCGCGGTAAGTTCGAACTAAGGTACTTCGAACTTCAGCTACGTTATTCACGTAGCTGAAGTTGCGTACCTTAGTTCGAATTAGGGAGTTAGTGTAGACCTGGCCTAAGTGTCCATTATGTAGGGAAACATCCCTTCATTGAGCTCAAAGGCCTACCCTTCCCTTATCACTTCTCCACGGGTGAAAATTTTCAGTCTAATAATTTATTCAACCTAAAATGCAGGTTTAGGATAATCAAAACTATTTGGGAATCTGGGTTAAATTTGGTGAATAGCGTGGGCAAAATAAATCAATCCAGAAAAGTTAAAATGGTTTGTTCTGACCTTTCTGAAATGGCACATTTTGACTTTTCATTTTGAAAAGATGTTTTGTTTAGAAATTTAGCTAGATTTGTTTAAAAATAATTAAAGGAGGAAAATACCCCAACATGTAACAAAATGAGATGGAAAATACGGAAGCATTTTGTTTCAGGTTGAACACAATCTTTAATTTGACCTCAAATGATTTTTTTTTCAGATTTATCAGCCACTGAACTGAAAAATCAATTATTTATTCAGCTGAATCATCATATTATTGCCCAGGAAAGGAGATCTTTGTGAGATGACGCACTGGAGACCTCTGTCCTTTCTTGGATGATAAAATTCTTGCCAAGGTCTTGTCAAAGAGATTTTTAAAAAGTCCGATGTGCAGACTGATCAGATCTCAATCACCCCAGCTAGTTTGGGTACTTTGGGGGGGCAAGGGGTAGGGACATAATTTCATTTCCCTAATTGGCTTAATTTAGGTATAGGGACTATTTTTTTTAATCGAGAAAAAGCATTCATTTTTAAATGGAACTTGATTATTTATTAGAAGCTGTTTGTTCTTGTGGACTTGGGCCCAGTTTTGTTTCCAGCATTAAATTTCTATGAATCAGTCTGTGTGGTCTAATTAAAGGGAATGGATATAAACTGGACATTAGGAAGTTTAGACTTGAAATTAGACGAAGGTTTCTAACCATGAGAGGAGTGAAGTTCTGGAACAGCCTTCCAAGGGGAGTAGTGGGGGCAAATGCATATCTGGCTTCAAAACTAAGCTTGATAAGTTTATGGAGGGGATGGTATGATGGGATAGAACTAATTTGGGCAATTAATTGATCTTTGATTATTAGCAGTAAATATGCCCAATGGCCTGTGATGGGATGTTAGATAGGGTGGGATCTGAGTTACTACAGAGAATTCTTTCCTGGGTGCTGGCTGGTGAGTCTTGCCCACGTGCTCAGGGTTTAACTGATCACCATATTTGGGGTCGGGAAGGAATTTTCCTCCAGGGCAGATTGGCAGAGGCCCTGGAGGTTTTTCGCCTTCCTCTGCAGCGTTGGGCACAGGTCACTTGCTGGAGGATTCTCTGCACCTTGAGGTCTTTAAACCACGATTTGAGGGCTTCAATAACTCAGACATAGGTTAGGGATTTGGGTGGGTGAGATTCTGTGGCCTGCGTTGTGCAGGAGCTCAAACTAGATGATCATAATGGTCCCTTCTGACCTTAAACTCTATGAGTCTATGAATGGTGGTTTGAGTTCCCCCCCTCTTTGGTACCCAGAAGGATTAGACAAATTGGCTGCCACTCAGGGACAATGTCTTCTGCCTGTCCAACCTCCTGTTCTGCTTCCTATTCCACTCCCACCACTGTGATGTCTCAGCACCATCCAGGAGTGCATTCAGTGAAATAACTGATATTGGTCTCATGTGGTTTGTTCTTTCCCTCCCTCTCTTCTCCCCCTTCCCCAGGATGTAAACTGCATGTGGAATTGCACCTCTCTAGCTTTCCTTATCCATCCGAGTGCTCATTGATTAGTCATGCTAGCCATAGCTGGCTATATTAATATTTCCTCCCAGCATGCTCTTTGAGAGGCTGCCTGGTCTGAGCCGCTGCTTCTACTGTTAGGGACTTCTGGGAGGCAGTGTGTGGCAATACTCTTTTCCTCATTCCAGCCTCCTCCCTCAGTGAGCTGCTGGGATAGACGCCTCCGTCGCTGTGGCTATGCACTATGGGGACTATGGGCTTGTGAAAGCTGCAAGGCTCATGTAAGCTTAATTCGAGGGATTGAAGGTTTCACACAACTCCAGTCACAAGCCTACCTCAAGATCACCCCGAACACAAACCACAGGGATCAATCACAAGTGACAGGTTGGCTTGAAAAGGCTGAACGAGACAACCTGAATTTATCTACAGATTGTTTCCCAACCTGAACCTCACTTGTCATTGTTCCCGTGGGAGGGGCTTGGAGTCACTTCACTCCTTAGTTAGCTCTTAAAGTTTAAGCTATTTTGATATCTCTCAATTACTGTATAAAGCTAATTTGTGCTTACTATTATGTCCTGGTATAGATTGAGAAGGGCATTCCTTTCTAAATTCATAGTTAATTATTTTTAATTGTCTGGTATAAGTAGGAGCATTGCCAGCAGATCGAGGGAAGTGATCATTCCCCTCTATTCGGCATTGGTGAGGCCATATCTGGAGTACTGTGTCCAGTTTTGGGCCCCACACTACAAGAAGAATTGGAAAAATTGGAAAGAGTCCAGGGGAGGGCAACAAAATTGATTAGGGGGCTGGAGCACATGACTTATGAGGAGAGGCTGAGGGAACTGGGATTGTTTAGTCTGCAGAAGAGAAGAATGAGGGGGGATTTGATAGCTGCTTTCAACTACCTAAAAGGGGGTTCCAGAGAGGATGGATCTAGACTGTTCTCAGTGGTGGCAGATGACAAAACAAGGAATATTTGTCTCAAGTTGCAGTGGGGGAGGTTTAGGTTGGATAATAGGAAACACTTTTTCACTAGGAGGGTGGTGAAGCACTGGAATGGGTTACCTAGGGAGGTGATGGAAGGTTGTCAAGGCCCGGCTTGACAAAGCCCTGGCTTTAGTTGGGGATTGGTCCTGCTTTGAGCAGAGGGTTGGACTTGACCTCCTGAGGTTCCTTCCAACCCTGTTATTCTATGACTCTATGATATATTGCCCCCAACGTACCGGTATGCTAGTCTTGAACCACTTTTCACATTTCTATGCTAAAACACTTTTTGAAATTAAACACCATTCATGCACTGATTTCTATATAATGTGTGACTGGGCAGTTCTCAAGTGCCTCCAGAAAGGCACTGAATCTACTGCTTGCGTCAATTGGGTCAATCTGGGATACTTCAGGCCATATCTTCAGCTGGTAGAAATCGGCATTGCTGTGCTGACGTCAATGGTGCTGTGGTAGTTACACCAGCTGGGGAGGTGGTTCATTTACCTGAATGGAGCTATGGCACTTTCTGCTGCTGGTGATCTGGCCCAGAAAGCAGAAGAGAAATAAAAGGTAAGTAAAGGAGTCCTGCAAACTGAGATCTACTGTTTTTGTATTGATTAATGTCTAATTTTAAAATTGAAAGCATCCGTGGGGACTGCCAGCCCCGGTGACATGTGACATTTGTATAGCACATCAAATGACTGCTGGAGACCTGTGCTTTTATTTAAATAGCGAAGGGTTTAATCCAGAATCCACCAAGAAAACGCTCCCATTGGCATCTATGGGTTTTGGATTAAGCCCCGAGCATGAGATTTTCAAAGATGCTCCTTTTTGGATTAACTCTGCTCACACTGATGTCAAGGCTGCTAAGCCACTAGAATAAGAGTAAAGTTAAGTGAGTACTGAGCATTTTTGAAAAGCTCAACCGCAATATCTAGCCCTTTTCCTTACAGAGATAAACCTCAGTGCAACTGGTTCCCGAGGCAATTTTTCCATCAAAAGGTTTGCCAGACAGACAGTCCAGGCTCATAGATGGGTCTGGGGAGTCAGTGAGCCACTCATGGTCCCTGAGGGTGACTAATGCCCTTGTAACAGTTACTGGATTCTGTAGCGCTTAACTCTTTGTTTTCTTGGAACTAGATTGTTCTCACTTCACGCATGTTGGGTGGCCTCTTATTTCGTGAACACTCATTGCAGGCAATGGGGCGACTTGTGGAGTAAAGCACTGCTCAGTGTGCATAAAGAGGTGACAAACTAGCTCTTAGTTACTAACATTTGCGGTTTAATTTTGCATTTTAGGTGCAATGTTCCTGAAAGTTAATAAGCACTCAAAAAAAAAATACAACTACAACAAAATGGTACGCACAACCTTAACTTCACCATAACAGAGGTTTTTTCCGCAAAGGACCATATTATAATATGAACATTGTTTAAAACCAATCAAATCAATAGAAATAGTTTAAAAATCCCAATGGCAACTTATTCTCAGACTGTAATGTTCACCTCAAACTACAGATGACATAACACCTCTGGTTTAGTCTGGAGCAGCAAAGTGCAATCATGTTTTCATATTGCACTATAAAATATTACATTTGATACCGTTGACATTTTGGTGCAGTGGGCCATAAATTGATGCAACTCTGAGCTATGAGACAAAGGCCATTAGAATAATCAAGTGGCTACAGAAGTAGCCAAGTGTGTACGAGTCTGTAGCGCAATTCTTTGATTAGCTCACATTTATGAGCCTTGTCTCTTCCCTTTGTCTGCGTCCAACATACCTTAATTTCATTTTCTCTTGAAGGGAGCTCTAGGGATTGCTAAACCTCTTGAGTTATGAGATTTTTGTGTCAACAGAAATTTAATTACCTCAGAGGAATGAATCACTGTAACTCATCTGGAATAAATCTCTGAACACTAGTATCCCTGCAAATGGCCTTTGAGCCAAAAGGCATAATTTTAATCAGCATTTGTCTCTCTATTAACGTTATCATGTTTAAACTTAATTGTTCACTTTTTGTTGTTGTTGTTTCATGCATGCACTTGTTTCATTAGGCTGAGTTGCTGTTAGCAAGGTATGGCGCAGACAGTGTACTTCTCATGTTAGGGTATATCGTATACTTCACAGAGGTACCATAGAGGCTGCTTAATTGAATTTACCTGACTGCGCTAGCCATTGCAACGCCACTGCCTTGCAACAGTGCTGCCGGGCCCCTGTATCACTGCAAGGCAATTAGTGGGAGGTACAATCACAAGATGACCCCAGATTTCTTGGGAACCAGGGTCCGGGGTTTCCTTTTTTTTTCTTTTGTAGTGTGTTCCACTGTGCCATACAACAATGCTAAATTGACACTACATCAGATCAGCTTGACGCTGTAAGTTACTTAAGCACGTGTCTAATTTGAAGCATGTGAGTAATTCCATTTGATTCCCATTGGTCATAAGTAACGTGCTCAAGTAAGTTGCTGAATTGAGTTATGCCGAGCATTGAGGTTTCTGAGAGCCAATATTCTGTGGTAGGTGATGTGGATGTAGATGGATGTAAAACTGATTAGGTAAACAGAGTGCATGAATGGGTGGTGAAGGGAGTTGGCATAGTCTTTTTCACTCACTACACACCCTACCAGGCAGCTAGAAAAGTGTATTTCTTGATGCACTGAAATGCTTAGCAAAGCCCTCAATAATATGCTATAGGAAATGATCGCACGTGGGTTGGACGATGGCCTACAATAGTCAAGAATGGGTGGAGTGGAATGTATAATCTTTAGATCACAATTAATACAAAAAAGAAAACTCTGGACTACATATTAGCACGCAAGGTCTGAAGCTTTAAATCCAAAGTGTGAAATCCTGTCTTCATCCAAGTCATTGGCCAAACTCCCATTGACGTCATTGGGATCAGGATTTCACCCCTAATTTATTTTATTTTTATCACAGTGCAAAACAGGAGATGGCTGAAATTCACTGTTTTGCATTCTCTGATAACTCCGCAAGGGTCAAATGAGTTTCCTTGAAACTTAAAAGAAAAAATCTCTTTTAGGTACAAGAGCTTTCATCCCAGAGGTAATTTGGAATTAATTGAGAGGGGCGGTAAGGGGGAGGGGGTTTGAAAAAAAAGTGTCATGTCATCAATGAGTCAAATCTTGCTTGTTTTACTCACAATAAATAAAACTGCTTGCTGAATCTGAAGAGAGCAGGATTACTAGCACAGTTGGCATTAGACTACAATAGCTGAGGTGAAACACAATTTATTTTCTTGCAAAGAGATTTCATATAATGGAATTATGCTGTAATTTCCTCAAACCAGACCATTACTGGACTATTTTAATTGTGATTGATCAAAGTAAACAATATGTCTATTTTAAAAAAAATTAAATGTTTGTTTCTTTATATAAACTGCTTCCTCCCCTCTCCAATAATCACATTCACTGTCTTTTATTGAATAGCATATCATTCCACCACAGAAATGTTAAAGTCAGTGAAGTTCCTCATAAAGATGTTGAGGAATGATATCAGAAACTGGCCTTTTATCCATTTTCTCATTCACATGTACTTAGGCCTGGTCTACACTACAGTGTTAGGTCAACATATGGCAGCTTACTTTGGCCTAACTGTGTAAGCATCTACAGTAAAATGGCCCACCAATGTAACTCACCCACTACACTGACTTAATAACTCCACCTCCGTGAGAGACATAGCGCTTAGGTCAATGTAGTTAGGTTGATGTAGTGTCAGTGTAGACACTGCGTTGCTTACATCAACTGTTGCTACCTTTCAAAAGGCATCCCACAATGCCCCACACTGACAGTTACACCAGTGCAAGCGCTCTTGGTGAGAATGTGCACCGCCAACACAAGGAGCATAGTGTGGACATACAAAAGGGATTTAATTACTGCGGTTGCTGTATGTCAAAGTAACTAAGGTCAACTTCATTTTGTAGTGTAGACTTGCCCTTATATTCTGCCCCCGGTAGTTAACCTGGGGCAGACTATGATCCCCTCACTCACGATAGTGAACAGTGACTCTCAAGGGTAGCCCCATTGATTAGAGCTACTCATGTTAACAACCTGACAACTGTCTAAGGAGTTCTGTGAGTAGATCGATTGAAATACATGGGCTAATTAGTGGAGTAACATACTCAGTGTGAGTAAAGGTGGCAAAATCTGGCCCTTAAAACTATTCTAGCTCTGTAAAATTTAATTTGTGAACAGTTTTGAAGATTTTTTTCCCCATTCTTTCTGTCTTGTTTCTCCTAGTATGCTCTGATAGTTGCACTCCCTCTCGGATTCACTTCCATTCTCTAATGGGGCCCTGAGCTGTCTCTGTGGTTAGGCTTATCAAAGGTGCAGTTTAGGAAAAAAGAGGTATGTCTCAAGGAAGTGGTGTGAATGTTGTAATGGAACAACTTAACCTGCTGACTAAGCTGGCTTGTCTGCAACCTTGATATTTCCTGCTCCAGGGCTTTCCTGCTTGCTCAAGGTGATTAGTTGATTATTTGAGCTAATTATATTACAGTGTACTGTGGTGCACGCATGCTGTGGTGCCTTATGTGCTAGTTTATTAATGATGCCGTAGACGCATGAAGTGCCACTTTTGTTCTACGTTCAACTATCAGGGCAGGGAAAACAGCATATATCATGTGAGTTAATAATTGCAAAGCAATTAGTTTCATCTCATCAAAATCAAGGCACTAGTTGAAGAAGACGCTAAAACTTCCACTCAGCTTTTAAAGGAGATTAATGGAGCAGTTTGTTGCTGTTCCTAGAGGTGCCGAAAGCATTGGAAGTTCTATGGTTTGATTTGTGAATAACAATCGACTCTGTGTGTGTGTGTGTGTGTGTGTACATGCACAATATAAACGTGCACAAATGTTCTGCACATTAGTGACCCGTCTGTGTCCTTTGCCCTACTGAGCACCACTTTTTAGGGGTGTTTTGTGAGAAGTGTTTTCTTCTCTAAAGAAAAGACGGTAGCTGTCTGTGGAGCAGTGTGGAGGTATTCTCTGCTTATTTTGCCTTTTCCTTTGCCTCTGAAGACTGATATACTGAAATAAAGCTTATCGTGTAAGTGATTTACTCTAAACATCCTCCTTCTCTTAAAGAAGAAGAAGTCTATCCTCAAGTCATTCCGTGTGTAATATTTTGTCTTTTTGAAACTTTCTTATGAGTAGCCAACAAAGGCTATTGTTGGAAGCCAGGTTCTCAGCTGTTGTAAATCAGAGTAGTCCCAATGCAGTCAACAGAGGAACTCCTTACTGAAACATTTTGTTTTGATTGTTCATTCTGCAATCTATTTTATTGTAGATTATAATGTTAATTATAGTTCAGCCTAGTGCTTAGCCGAAGCAGATTTTTCAGGTTCATGTCAGCCTGTCACATGGTAGTAAGGGTGATATCTGCTTGTGATTAACTATAATTCCTGGGTGCTCAGATCCCATGATGCTAGGTGACTCTACAGAGACCCAGATAGATTTTAAGAGTGGCATACAAACTCTCTACCCAATTCTCTCCCGATTCAAGTTAGATATGACATTTGGATGCTATTCAGTCATGCAGAGATTCAGAATATTTTAGCACATCTTTGCATTTTTTCCCATCAGGTTGTATACTCATTAAAAACTGTTCATTAACTTAGCCTATCCAGGCATTCCTTCAACGTGGCAGCACTAATATTAAAAGTTGTCAGTTATTGTTTTCATGTAAAGTGTTTTGTTGCCTCAGCTTTGTACAAGCCAGGCATTTTAATTACAGTCCTTAATCTCTTCAAAGTGTTTTACAAACATGAGATAATTTATCCTCATAACATCCTAGTCAGGTAGGTATATATTGCAATCTGTGGCCTGGGAAAAGCACCACTGACCACTACTGGGTGACTTAGAACAGCAGGTTATTTTTCATAGGTCCTGACAGTGATTTCACTAAAGCTTGTATAATAAGGCTAACACCTAGCTTTTATATAGTGCTTTTTATCAGTACACCACCAAGCACTTTACAAAGGAGGTCAGTATCATTATCCCCATTTTACAGATGGGGAAACTGAGTCACAGAACAGTACAGTGACTTGCCCAACATCCAGCAGGCCAGTGGCAGAGCCAGGACTAGAATCCCGGTCTCCAGAGTCCCATCTGTCCACTGGTTGGCCTGTTTGCTTTTGGGGCAATATCCTTACCACTGCCCAAAGGAGCTTATTGATAGCATGTTATAATCTCACAATCTTTCACAGCTGCCATATGCAGGCCAATTTTCCATTTTGCAGTTTATTTGTTTGCTCCCTATGTGAGGAAGATGGTCTGTAAAAATGCTTTACAAGACGAGCCCGACCTATAGGCAGGAGATACATTTCAGTGCTGATGAAAACATAGTATTTGACATTATCAACATTTGACTTCACGCTCTTTTAGCAGAAGAAAATACAGACTTATTTGTTTCTTTGACGCAGCAAAGGCCAATGATGATAGCATGTGCAAACTCTGGGTTCAAGATGGGGATGACGGTATTGCAGGCTCACACCCTCTACTCCTGCCTCCGCTCCTCAGGACACTATAGTTTATGGTTTGCCTTGTGACAGACAGTTTCCTGTGCCTGAACATTGAGTGATAAGAGATTACAAATATAATGTACCAACCGATGGATATGGATAATATGTCAGGTAAACCAAGCAGTCAATACACATACAGTTCTAAAGTGATGTATAGAAACTCAGTACGCACTCATTTGTTTTGCTGCAGCTTGACTTGAACTTGGAGATGTACATTTCTTTTCAGTGTGTTGGATAAACATGAAAACTATACAAGAACCAGACCCTCTTAGCAGTGCCTGGCCTTGCTGACTGGATTGGATGCTGTGAATCTCTGTGAAATTAAGGATTCTTCCTTCCAACTGGGCTGCAGAGTGCACATCACAGATCATGTACAACCACCTTAACTCTGCCCCCCACTTTAACTGTACTTTTTTTGCACACTGCTTTACCTAAATTACCCCCTCCCAGCACTATTAGTTGTGCATGTCTCCTGGTTTGGAACTCTGTGATTATCTAGGGGTCTGCTCAAATGCTTTGTATTTGCATTTCAGAACACAGCCTTAACTATAGAGTCATGACCAGAAGTACCCATAATCGGCTGAGCAAAGTCATGCCTGACACTCAACTGGATGGCAATGTAGTGACTTTTGAAAACTGTATCCGATCATTTCCAAAATGTTAGGGTATGTTCTAGGTATCAATGGGAAGAAGCCTACCAGTTTTGGTGAAAATCAGAAAAGACAGATGCCCACTAATCTAATTCTTACTATTATGTACGTTCTAGATATAAGCATGAGGCAGTAATCTCATGGATTAGAGTTGAAGCACCAGAGAACTTCCTCTATTTTCAGTACCAAATGGGCATTCTGTGGGCCAGATTTTAATGGAAATCAGGCTGCTGGAAAATTTTAATCCTCCCCATAGTACAGCCAGACCACACTCAGTTGCACCCTTTGCCCTCATTCTGGCCAGCCCCAAGAAGTGAGGGGCCAGGCTGGGTGCATGAACAAAGTATGCCCCCTCTAGTAATTCTTATCCCTGAAGTCTGTTAGTGGGGTTTTCCATGTGACAGCCTCTCTCCTGTTTATCATGGTTTATCTGCAAATTGAATGTGGTCACGTGTCCCATGCATTTTTAACTAAGAAACTAGGTGTCAATTTTATGAAAGGGAACTGCAGAATAGTCCTAAGTGGAAGTCCCTCAGATTCTATTTCCTGTTATAGAGGCAAGGATAAATTATAAACCTGCTTGCTATATATTTCTCAAATATAATGTACCTGTGTCAGTAACAAAGGCTATAAAATGGAAATGAGGTAGCATGCACGTCAGTGTTTTTCTGACATGCAGAGGTTATCTTGCTGATATATCTCAAAAACCTCAAGCAAATTTTGTAAAGATCAGCACTGTCAATTTGTATAATTTGAGCTATGATTACTTCATCATTAAAAAAAAAAGCAGAATGCTGCTGGAGAAAATGTAACAGTTGTTGCCAATGCGTACAAATAATTTAACATTTGAAAATGCAACATGAACTAACTTATCAGTCACATAAAGAGTGTCTCCCTCAGATGTAAATATAGTTATGACATTCAGGCAAATGTCAAAATTAGTTTTGGTTTATGCATGTACCTATAGCCGAGTTATGACTGGAACAGATTAAATTATCTCTTCTGTCAAATCTAATTGAGTTGGCACTTTTCTCTGTCTTTGAACTTTGACATTTTGCCAGATTGTAATCAGTTAGACTCTGTATTTAACAGAAGATATATCCCGAGTTGCTAGCGTGATGAATACATCACAGTTCTTTCCACACATAACATGGATGATACAGATGTTTTGCCATTATCTCACACTGTAAACTTTGTTGTTCCAGGTCCTCCATGTTTCTGTGCTCTGAACATGCCTCTTACCTCACACTGAAGTCCCACCAACTTCATTGAATCAGATCTGGCCCAAGGCACCAATTGTGCCAGTTCTGGTAGATGCATTTTCTATACAGCTTGTTACTCTTGGGCCTGAGTCCCTGATGGGCTGAGTTGAGTGTCGTCTGGAAGATGTTGAGTAGAACTGATTGGAAATTTTCCAAAGACATGTTGTTCCATTGGAAAAATAGGTATTAATTGAAAGCGAAACATTATGTGAAGTGTTAATTTTGATGACAATTTGTTTAGGAAAAAAATGGAATATTTTAACCCTTTTAGAATGGAACATTTCAATTTTCCATTCCAAATTGATTTATTGTTTCAATATTTCTGTTTGATACACTATATTTTAAACAGTTCAACTCACAACAAAGTGTTTCAATTTTACCAAAACAAAATGTGTTGAGTTGAAACAAAGTTCGGGAGACAGGAATTTTGTTTCATGAGAAATTTCAAACAATATTTCCATTCTCTGTTGGAATGGAAAAAGTTTCAAATTTGCAGCATTCCCCACCAGTTCCTGCCCAGCTCTATTGCTGAGTATTCTAAGCACCTGTAGATTTCCCTGGAAGCTCCAGGTTCTTAGCACCTCATGGGATCCAGTTGATGAAGAGAACAACTGTTTCCCAAGCCTGGGAAGGACTTCATAAGCCTCAAGTTAAACATCTCCTCTTACCATAAAAAAAAAGGTTAGTCACCCCTTCACCTGAATGTTGCAACTGTCTCGAAGCCGTAGCCTTGTCTACGCTACCCAGGTCCTGATGATACAGATAACCTGGCAGAGCCCCCTATAGGAGGTGCAGAATATGCTATCAGAAGGCATTTTTCTACTGGCATTGTAATGCTACCTCCCTGAATGGTATTAGCTATGCCAACAAAAGCACTCTTCAGTTGAGATAGCTGTGTCTGCACCAGGGCTTTTGCCAGAGTAGCTATGTCTCCTAGGGGGCGTGGGTTTTGCATCCCCTAGGCCCTGTCCAATGTAGCTTCTATGCCAACAAAACTTTGGAGCATAGGCCTGGCCTGTGTGTGCTGTTGTTGTGATAAAGGAATGTGTTAAGGATTGGAGAAGCTGAGTTGCTTTAGGGTACTTGACCTTATTGTCAGGGCTTTCATTTTGTCTCGCTCTGGCAGATTGCGCTCAAAAGGTTTCATTTAGATGACAAATTTCTAATATGAAATTTTGTTGACAAACTCGGACCAGCTCTAGAAAAGAATATTAGAAAAATATGCCTGTTTCAGATACCTTTACAATCCCTGCTCGTCGAAGTAGCTGCACTGAAGTCAATGGGTTCTCCTGACACGAGGAAGAGTTGAAATATCAATCATGTTGTCAGACATAATTTGACTTTAAATAAATTGTTATGGTGGTGACAGGTACCAGAAGAGGTGTAGAGAACAACTTCAACAAGAGAGACTGAGAGAACCCTGCATCAGAATATCCCATAGCCCAGTAGCAGAGCCCTGTTCAAATCCCTTCTCCTCATTAGGTGGACAAAGGACTTGAAATGAGTATCTAACCACTGGGCCAAGGCGATAAGGCAGGTCCCTTTCCCCACCTTCTCCATCTGCATTTTGCAAACTACACATTAGGCACCTAATTACAGAGTTGCTGGCTGTGAATCACTAGCAGAGATAGGCGCCTCCTTGCAATCCAAACTTAAGCAATAAACTCCAAGAGTGGGGCAGAATTTAGCACATACCCGTCTCATTGGAATCTCCCACTGGCTCATCTCTCCACCTAACTTTTGAGATTCAGTGTCTCAGGGGTCTGTCTTTCCCCATCCATTATATAGGGGGCCTAGGTGGCTAACTCAGGCTCTGTGAATTACAGTGAGTTCCTGTGATTTCACTCGGCGACTAAAGATGAGGCGTTGTAATGCTCGGCATAACCACGTCTAAGTCTCTTTGTGAATCTAGGCCCAAGTCTGTTAGGGTATGTTTACACGGCCCATAGATGTAAGTCTCTCAGCCTAGGTCAACAGACTTGTGAGAATCATAGAATATCAGGGTTGGAAGGGACCTCAGGAGGTCATCTAGTCCAACCCCCTGCTCAAAGCAGGACCAATCCCACACTAAATCCCCAAATGGCCCCCTCAAGGATTGAGCTCACAACCCTGGGTTTAGCAGGCCAATGCTCAAACCACTGAGCTATCCCTGGGCAGACTTCATGCTAGTGTAATCCACACACCACCTGGGTGTGGTTGTCTGTCCCATCTAGTGGCACCAAGACCGCTGAGAGAGAG
Organism: Chrysemys picta bellii; assembly: GCF_011386835.1. Taxonomy (NCBI): domain Eukaryota; kingdom Metazoa; phylum Chordata; order Testudines; family Emydidae; genus Chrysemys; species Chrysemys picta. The sequence goes on from NC_088795.1 coordinate 7,970,347, forward strand.
AGAGAAAAATGAGTTTGCTCTACAGCCTTAGATACCAGGCAGTTCGCTTGTAGCTCATTCGATAGAGGCTCATGCACTAAGCTCTAGAGGTCCCCAGTTCGACCCTGCTCAGCAACGACTGAGGTCTGTCGCAGTTACACTAGCTCTGTAGAAATAACCAAGTAGATGTTTCTTTGGAGTTGTGGCTCAGGCTGTGAAGCCTAAGGGATGGGATGGACTTCAGAGACCAAGCTCCAACTGAAACTTCAAAGCTCTTCGCATAGCTGTATTTAGAGCGCTAGCGCAAGCCCCGGTAGCCTGAGTCTGTCAACCCTGGCTGGGAGGCTCACTCCTGCGAGCTGTGTAGATATACCATTCGGTTTCATTCTCCTTGATTGTTCAGTCTTTGAGCACACTCCAGTAGAGCTGTTTAAAAAAAGCCTTGTTGAACTTGGAAATATTTGGCCACATTCTTTTCACAAAAAAGTTTCTGAACATTTTTCGCAAAAGACGTTCTCTATTTTCCAACCTGATCTACTCTGTAGCAGGCATAGTGAGCATCTCCAATTGGTATAAGTCAGTTCACGGCCTTTGAAGTGGGCCAGATCTCCACCTGGTGTAAATCGGTTCAGCTCTATTGAAATCAAATGGGGGAATCTACTGAGTACATGGCTGGGTATTAGAGATAGTTGGGGAATTATTCCTCCCGCCCCATGAAAAGTTTCGATAGTACATTTCTGTTTGAAACTTGTTGAGGTTTTTATTGAGAAACCAAATTGGAAACCAAAAAAATTTGGGTCACTGAAAACTGAAAAATGTTCTTTTCTGTCTTTTTTTTTTTTCAATGAAAAAATTGAATATTTTTGACAAAAACAAGATTTTGGGGGGAACAAAATTTTGTCATTTCCTATTGAAAAAAATATGTCAATGGTAATTTTTGACCAGCTCTGGTGGGTGGGTGGCTAGGGGTATATGTGTGTGCCTGGTATTTTATGCCATGGACAGTAGGATTTTGACCAGATCCAAGAAGTTATTTCACACAGTGCAGGCAACATAATAGCCCTCAGGCAGGAAAGACTTTGATTTCTTCCTGACCTGGGCTGCATTAGAAACATTAACCTACAGGTGACAGACTCCATAACCCATTAGAAATTCCTTTCATTACCCAACTCGCTAGAAATATGTGTTCAGTGAGTCAAATTGATACACTGATTTTTTTCAGCTCTTGAAAGCTGCTTGATGTCTTGTACCTAGAGTATATAAATTATCCATTATAAATCATATTTTCATCTCATTGCTTCTAGTACTCTAATTTCCCACTATTTGCATTTCATTTGGGGTTGTGTCTAAATAGAAGAGACCAATGTCATTTAGATATTTGTTTTTAGAGTCCATATTTTCATTTTTCTATTTTAGGAAAGCCTTTACATCTCGTGTTCTCTGCCTGGAAGCAAATTCTGCACTAAAGACGTCAGTATGCCCTATTACCAGATCTTCCTTCAAGTAAGACTATCTAGCAACTGCTATACAAATACATCATCTGCAGAAGAATATGCATTATTTTATAGAGTTACAGATTGAAAAAATGTCATTCTCCTTGTTTTAGAGGGCTATGTAATTCATGGTAGATAAGGGTATTACAATTTTCTTATTTACCCAGACTATCTTTTTTTTTTTGCAAGCTGAATCATGCCTGGGAAAATACACCTCAAGCGTATCTCCAGAGGAAGCTAACATGGAATATAATTTATTTCTTCGGCTGATTATTTTGGTTTTCTCTGTTCCATACCGGATAGTTGTGGTAACTCAGTTTCTCCTTGGGTTTTGTTTTATTTGCCTAATTACTTTATTATATTTATTATTTTTTCAAGCCAGGACCAGCTCCAAATGCTCAAATAATGAAGATGCTCTTGCATCCCACTTTTTAAAATGACGGGGTTCTAGATAGTTAAATATCCTTTTTTTCCCCAACTCACCTTGCAGCCTGGTATTTGGTAAACCTATGCTGTAAGGTCTAATAAAAGGGGGAATTGTGTGCTTGAGATCAAACTATGGCAGCAGACTATCATTTACATAAAGTAATATAGTTAATGTTCCATTGGTTTAGTTCCAGTCCCATTTAAAGCTGTTGTTTAAGCCAGTTTCCACTAAAGACTCAAGTGCAGATGCCAATAATAATTGAGAGAGACAGCAGTGCTGTTTTCATTCTTCATCCCAGGATGACGGAGTCAAATATTATTTACGGTACTAATTTCTCAGAAGAGTGGCAATTTTAGATGTTCAGGTAAAGCTTGAATCTGATGTTTAAAGCCTCGTCCCAAGCCACACTTGGACAAAGTGAAGTGGAGGCGCTGCTAACATAGCCTCCGTAATGTCTTTTCTGTCTCTATGGGCATTTACCGCACTTCCCTGAGCCCTGTCTTCTGAGATATATGTAGCCATCTCCACGTAGTGTGTTATCTGACAAGTGTTCTGTCTCTGCCTTTGGATACACAGTCTACCTGATCTCAGTTCATTAATGAAGGGATTATTCTCCCCACAAGCACATCTAAGGGTGTGTCTAAGATGGAACTGGAGGCTTAATTTCAAGCAGACATACCCATGTGAGCTTTGCTTCAGCTAGTGTGCTAAAAATAACTGTGTTGTCTTAGCTGCATAGGTGGTGGGATGGGCTAGCTGCCCCAAGTGCATACCTAGGGATCTGTTCCTGACTTGACTGTACTCGGTCTAGCCTATCCAGCTGCCTTTGCCATTACAGCCGTTAATGCTATTTTTAATGTGTTAGCTTGATGAGAATTAGCCTGGGTATGGCTACCCAATCTAGAAATAACATCTCTCGCTCCAGTATACGCTTGTCATGAAATCCTGGCCCCTTGAAGTCAATGGGAGTTTTGTCATTTACTTAAATGCGGTCAGGAATTTACCCCACTAGTTTTATGGCCTGCTCCTGAATACCTTACTCTTGTGAAAAGATCATATTCCCATTGAGCTCACAGGTCTAAATCTTTGCAGGGCTGTGCACCTAGGAAAAAGTTTGTAACTCAGGTTTAGGAAGTTGACATGATCTGACTTGAATACCAAATACATCATTCAATGAATGACTGTTTTGCAGAAACATATTTAATTGCACCGTGGCCCCAATTTAGCGAAACACATAAGTATGTGCATTGAAGTCAATGGGACTTAAAAGTGTGTAAAGTTACACGCACATTTAAAAGTTTTGCTGAATCAGAGCTCTAATTTGTTGAAATGTCTCCTGGATTTGGGAAGTTAGTGCCGATGTTCATGTGATCGTTTCATAACAGGGGGTTTGACCTCAGTATTATAGCGGATATGATGTCAAAGTTATGCTTAGTGTTAATATTGTACATGGTCCCTGACTGAACACAAAATAGGAATGCTTTAATATAGTTACGTTGAACTGGCCTTGACTATTTGTTCGCTGGAATATCCAAACCCCTCATCTAATCACATGGTCACTGATTGCAGAAGACCATCTTATTTTTGTCTCATCAATCAATGCCGGTAGAATGCAGTATTTCTGCAGATGACAGCCCAGAGTCAACTAATTGTTGATGTCAGAGGATGTGATTTATTTCAGAAGTATCCCATTCTAGCATGGTAGTTAATGGGCTAATACTATTCAAGATCTTTTTGTTATAACGTGGTTGGTGAAAAGCATCTTTCCAGTCACTGCCTCAATGCATCTGACATGGTTCAACCCACTTGCAGAGTATATAACTGAAATTGCTTTTATTAACATTTTTAATTTTTCAGAGTAAATATTCTGGGTAGTAAATCGGTATTGAAAAGAGGGCTGTAAAATGACCGATTTAAAACTGGTTTAAATTCAGCTTAGTTAATTTCATATTTAGATACTATAGCGTGGCTCAACTTGTCCTCTTTCAAAATCAACAGAATTCAGACTGTTTCATGGCATTTGTTGAGAACAGCATTTAATTGAAGACCCAACCAGTAGTTACAGATGAATACTATTCCTCATTTTGCTTTTGGACACTTTAATCAACCTGCCTGCATGTTGGGATCAATCAATTTCAGCACTTGTGTTCATTCATCTTCGTCCTGCCATTCCTCTCATGGCAGCAAGGAGAACACTGTGTAATTGAATTTAGTTGAAATCTAATACAAGGACCAACCATGACAAGCTGAGTATAATCAACTCGATTCTGTATTAGCTTTTTGTTTCCAGGAGTAGGTGGCATGGGATGCAAGCTAGCATCAATGAGAGCACTGGCAGTGAATGTGGAGGATCTAGGGGGTTGTGTTGTTTGTTTTCCTCGTTTGGAATCCATTAAGAGAAAGCTGATAATGTGTCCTGTGCTGACATTCAGCTTTCAGTGTGTTTGCTTAATTTAAAAGGGGAAGCAACTTAGGTCCAAAAAAGACCCTCCCATAAAATAGATACTGGTTCATATTTAACATTTTAAAAAAATGTATATATGTAAAATCTCAGGGAAACATAATACATTTTTGTTAAACAGATGTAGGCCAAGACTTTCAAAATCTCTCTGCACCCAACAGCTCTTTTTGTTCTATGTGAATGCAGGACATAGTGCAATGTGGATCCCGGATTGGGGCTTTTAATTTCTACCACAATGTGAAAATTATTTTGTTATTTGGCCAAAATGAATTTTTTCACTGACCGTGTCTGTTTTTCATGGGGAAAAAATGAATTTATTTCGTTGAACACCTGAAAATGGAAGCCTTTTAGCTGAAAACTGAAAATTTCAATTGAAAAGTATCAACTCACTTTGGCATTTCCCAATCAAAATGTTTCATTTCAGATAAGTTCAGCACTGAACTGTGTTCACCTGCACTGCTGCAGTGTCTCATGGGAGTTGCAGTCCCCACAATCCCGGCTGAACTAAATCTCTCATTATGTACCATGCTCTCCCTTCTTGCCGAGCTGTCAAGGTACATCATGAGGGTCACAATGACCATGGTGCCTCATGGAAAATGTAGTCCGGCTGGCAAGCTCACGCCAAAGAGGAGAATAGGAGCATGAGGTAGTAGAACCACAACTCCCATGAGTTACTGCAGAGGTTCTTTAAGACTCAATTTAATGTCAGTTTGGGGAACGTCCATTTAAAGTGTTTTCACATTTCCAAACCACATGTTTCAGATTTTCATTTTTTTGAACAGTGTCAAAATTTTCCAGGTAACTCTAATAATAAAATAGAAACTATGTGAGCATGGTGATAGCTTTAGTAAGGCTTTTGATACTGTCTTGCATGACCTTCTTATAGATAAACTAGGGAAATAAAACTGAGATGGAGCTAGTATAAGGTGAGGGCATAACTGGTTGGAAAACCGTTCCCAGAAAGTAGTTATCAGTGGTTCACAGTCATGCTGGAAGGGCATAACAAGTGGGGTCCCTCAGGGATCAGTTCTGGGTATGGTTCTGATCAATATCTTCATCAGTGATTTAGATAATGGCATAGAAAATACACTTATAAAGTTTGCGGACAATACCAAGCTGGGAGGGGTTGCAAGTGCTTTGGAGGATAGGATTAAAATTCAAAATGATCTGGACAAATTGCAAAAATGGTCTGAAGAAAATAGGATGAAATTCAATAAGGACAAATGCAAAGTACTCCATTTAGGAAGGAACAATCAGTTGCACACATACAAAATGGGAAATGACCGCCTAGGAAGGAGTACTGAGGAAAGGGATCTGGGAATCATAGTTGATCACAATCTGAATATGAGACAACAGTGTAACTCTGTTGCAAAGAAAGCAAACATCATTCTGGAATGTATTAGCAGGAATATTGTAAGCAAGACACGAGAAGTAATTCTTCAGCTCTACTCCACGCCGATATGGCCTCAACTGGAGTATTGTGTCCAGTTCTGGCCACCACATTTCAGGAAAGATGTGGACAAATTGGAGAAAATCCAGAGAAAAGCAACAAAAATGATTAAAGGTCTAGAAAACATGACCTGTGAGGGAAGATTGAAAAAAAACAACAACCCACGGTTTTATTTAGTTTGGACAAGAGAGGACTAAGAGGGGACATGATAACAGTTTTCAAGTACATGAAAGGTTGTTACAAGGAGGAGAGAGAAAAAATATTTTTCTGAACCTCTGAGGATAGGACAAGAAGCAATGGGCTTAAATTGCAGCAAGGGCGGTTTAGGTCAGACATTAGGAAAAACGTCCTAACTGTCAGGGTGGTTAAGCACTGAAATAAATTGCCTAGGGAGGTTGTGGAATCTCCATCACTGGAGATTTTTAAGAGCAGAGTAGACAAACACCTTTCTAAGATAAGACTTAGTCCTGCCATGAGTTCAGGGGACTGGACTATATGACCTCTCAAGGTCCCTTCCAGATCTATGATTTTATGGGGAAGGAGACTATGAAGTGGGCTGTAGTCCGCGAAAGTTTATGCTCTAATAAATTTGTTAGTCTCTAAGGTGCCACAAGTACTCCTGTTCTTATTGAGGTCCAGTTGTCCTTGGATAACAGTTTGCTTGCCTCTTACGTTTGAGGTATTAGGCCTAATTTTTCACTTTTAGGTGTTTGTGCCAATGGGGGATCCCAGACATAGGGATGGGCATGGCAAGGTATGTTCAAAAAAATCTTATTGGCTTACCATTAATTATGCAACAACCAATGTGGTCCAATAATGGACAATGGATTGGGATTCGGGAGGCCTGGACAAGTCACTTCATCCCTCTGTCTCCCCTTTTCACCCTTTATCGATCTTGTCCATTTACGCTGCAAGTTCTTTGGGGAACGGACTGTCTCTTACTATGTATTTGTACAGCACCTAGCACAGTGGGACCTCAGTCTTAAGACACTATTGTAACACTAATACATTTTGTGAATTCCCAAGGGGATGGCATGCAGTATCCCCTGACAATTCTTGATGATTGAAGACCTTTCTAACTGTACCTGTGGACACTCAGAAATACTCACAGACTTATAGATTAAGGCCAGAAGGGATCTTCCTTGATGTGTCCCAGTGAGAATCTAGCAGTGTCATTTGTTCTCACGTGAAGGACAATCCGTGGAGTCTTTCCCACTCCCATTAGGAGCCTCTTCAGCCTCATGTCCACCTCCCATATATTGACTTCCAGAATTCAGCAAACCCTTCTGTTCTGCGATCAGCACTGGTGGCCTATCTGTTCTTCTTAGTGGGGAGTCCCCAATCAGGTAGACCTCCCTCTTCCAGGTGTTCATGCAGTTCTCAGACCTTCCCCTTCCTGTTTTTTTCTTTCTGGCTGCAAGTTATTTTGTCTTTTGTTCTCACTTGCAATCATCTGTGACTTATCCTCTATCCTCCTGGAGTTCCAAATTCTGGTTATCTCCATTGTCTCCTTCCCCCTGCTTATAGAACTGGTTGTTCTTCTAGTTGTCCCTGCCTTCCCATCTTCTGTGCCTGCCTGCTGGGCCCCTTCTTCATTTTCCAACTCAGCAAACCTGGTCCTGACCTCTAGTTCTCCTTTGCTAGCAGCTCCTTTCCTTTGCCTTGTTCTCATGGTAACATGCTTTCACAGGCCACTTTCTTCATCCAGTGCAGTTCTCTGGTCCACAAGTCTTGTTTTTCCTTCAGCCACTTCTTTCCTTTCCTCCATCATCTCCTCAAATCCCCTTCTAAGTTAAATCATCGTTTCTATCTGCATCTCCCAACCTCAGATCTTCTCTTCCCCCAGTTCCTTCAGGCGTCTCTTCATACAAATAAAGCACCTTTCAGGTACCCTCTTCAGAATAACGTACATCCTGCAGCTTCCACATCCTGTCATCTTCACTGTCTCTTCCATTCTTTGGGTCACAGCCACTGCTGCCTGTGTAGCTGTCATAGCCTTCTGCCAAGATCCGGTCAAGGGAGGAAGGAAAACACGCATGCACACACCTCCCCCCCAAATTCCCCTTTCAAATGCCGCTGTTTTCAACTCTGTTTGTTGGGTCCTGCACTGCTGGCTGCCTTAATAGGCCAGCTGCCTAGGGCAGCCCTACCCTCTACCAGACTCTGCAAACTGAACACAAACCAGCAAGCAGACATGCTCCCAAGAACTCACTCACTGCCTCTAAGACACAGGAGCGTGCTTCGTTTCTTCTCCAGCAGATCTCCACTCACGCACCCCTGTTTTCAGCTCTGTTTGCTATCTCTCGTTATTTCTGCTTTTACTGCTAATTCTTAATTTGATGGAGGAATTTTAATTCAGAATGATAAAATCACGTATAGCCTTATAAAACCCCAACAACCTTAATCTAAAGTTTTGTCTTTTTGTACCTATTTGATGGTCGGAATATATAACTGAAGGTAGAGTGAAATAGTCATGTATAAATAATTGCAATCGTTTTCCCAAAGGAACGGCTTCTATTTCTTTGTCTTTGTTTTACACTAGATGTCTACTGGCATGACCAAATGCCACTGAATGTGCACAGTGCCTTCAGGACGGTGCGTCAGAATGTCTGGCTAGAGCAACATTTGTTTCTGAATTGTGCTAAATAAGGTCACTTCTGTATATTCCAAGCATGATCCCGATTTGTTTACATTCAGTTAAAATGAATATTAAGGAAATACAAGGATACAGTAGGTATTTCATTAAAAAACAAGGGAGTGTTTTCCTGGTGTATCAATGTTTCTAATTGTCAATACTGTGACATTTTATACGTTGGGGGAGTGTACTGTAACCCCCATATTCCTCATTTTCATATAATCCTGATTTTACATATAAAGCATGCCTTGTAAGGTATCAGGGGAAAGGTTATGATCTGCTGAAAGTCATTTCTCTATCCAAATATGTGTATCATTAATGCATATGAAGTTATGAGAATTGTGTAGTATGGTTGTCACTAAAACATGCTGTAAGTTGGAGAATCAGCCAGATATTAGCTCCCCAGAGGCAACATCCAGGAAAGTAACCAATGCCTGGGCAGGGTGTCAAACAACCCATCACCCGCCATTGTCCAGCATGGGAGCTACAATGCAACGACTCACCTGCATGAGACCACACCAGGGGAATTGCTCAACACTGCTTGGAGAGACTCAGTAATGCTCACCTGACTCTCTCTGAAGGGGAGGGGGGCAAAGCCAAGAGGCAGGAAAGGACATGATAAAAGAGAGAGACGTTTGCCATGCTCTTCCTCTCTCCTACCTCCATCTACAGACACCATCAAGCGACTGAAGCGCTGATCAAAGGGGAAGGCCTGGCTGAAGGGCAACCAGCCAGCCTGTGGTGAGAAGCATCTAAGTTTGTAAGGGCACTGAAAGTGTTAAGATCAGCTTAGAATGTGTTTTGCTTTTATTTTATTTGACCAGATCTGACTTATGTTTTGACTTATAATCACTTAAAATCTATCTTTGTAGTTAATAAATCTGTTTGTTTCTTCTACCTGAAGCAGTGTGATTGGTTTGAAGTGTGTCAGAAACTCCTTTTGGGATAACAAGCCTGGTACATATCAATTTCTGTGTTAAACTGACAAACTCATATAAGCTTGCTGCATCCAGCGGGTATAACTGGGCACTGCAAGATGGAGGTTCCTAGGGTTGTGTCTGTGACTGGAGATATTGGCTAGTGTCATTCGGTTGCACAATCCAAGGAGCAGCTTACATGCCAGAGGCTGTGCGTGAACAGCCCAGGAGCGGGGGTTCGCACAGCAGAGCAGGGTAAGGCTGCCTTCCAGAGTCAAGGATTGGAGTGACCTAGCAGGTCACCGGTCTGTATAACACCAGAGGGGAATGTCACAAATATCTTTATACCGCTAATAATTTTTTAAATTTTAATAACTCACCTGTAAGAGCGTTTGAGTAGCATACTTGGGAGTATGTAACCCCACTGAGAGACTCAGTTTTTCACTTGGAATTTCCCAACTCCATGCTTCCATTTAGACTGGGATACCCCTTCCCCTTCCCCCCGCCCCCCCTGGTGGTATTTCAATGTTACTGGAAGAGTTGGTTGTGAATTTTTTTGATGAAATGTTTGTCTGAGGAAAAACACTGGTTTGTTAAAGCCAATACTTGTTGTGGGAATATACCAGTTTCGTCAAAACTTTCATCAGGAAGTGTTACGAAGGTCCAGAGTGAAATTTCTGGTCAAAATGAGACAGCACCCAAAATAGTCAATAACCCAGTTGATAAGGCACTGACCTGAGATTTGGGAGACCCAGGTTCAAGTCCCTACTTTGAATCAGGAGAAGGAAGGATTTGACTCTGGGTTGTTTCCCATTTCCTAGGTGAGTGCCCTATCCACAGGGCTAATGGCTATTTTGGGGCAGTGTCTCTTGTTTTGGGGGATCATTTCACATGGTCTCCGTTTTTTCCAATACAGGATGAGAAAAATATTTCCTGACCTGCTCTCATTACTAGGCCTGGATTTAATGTGGAAAATCAGTCATGTCAAAATGTAAAATAGTGGTAACAATTATTTATTATTATGTTGTTTGTTTGTACTGCAGTAGTGCCGGGAGGATCTAGCCCGGAGCATCTTCAGGGTAGCCATAGCTCCTTCCATTAAATTCCAGTGAGCCAATAGCATAGACGTTTTCCCGACTGCAGCACTTGTAATAAGACTGGACTGTGACAATGTATACAGGAGACTGTATTCATGCTAATGATTATTTCCCATATTTTGAACATGAACCTGACCTAAGCTGTCTCTCGCATTATAAGAACCCACTTTTCTTTGCTGCTGGAAAACTCATTATGACAAATTCCAAATCTCAGTCTTTATCTGGGTGACAGGATTGCCAATTGACAGCTAGACGTATAATTGTATTTTAGTTAAAAGAAACTACTGTATATACTAAATGCAAGTGTGAAGGGTTTTCCCATGTGTGCGTGTGTGTGTGTGTGTGTTTTAAGGTAATAATCTGGTGTTAGATTGGGGTGGGGAGCAGAGATAACCACTGACAGTAAAGATCCTTCCACCAATATGTGAAAAATAGTTCTTTTTTTCATGGTAGACCTTATTTTTAAAGGCATTCTCACTTGTGAGTTGATCCAGAGCTTTTTGGTGTCAATAGACTCCCATTGACTGTAGTGGACTTCAGATTAGACCCTTAAACTAGGTGAATTTTATTACATGACACTGTTACTTAGGTGCTGTAATCTCTGATAGCTACCTTGCTACAATGCCACCTTAGCCTGATGATTCTGCTTAGACTAATCCTTTATATGTGTCACTTTGGGATTCTCCAGGTGATTAGGAATTTCTTGTTGTTTAGAAAATCAACAAGCCAAAGCATAAAAACAATGAGGAGTCCGGTGGCACTTTAAAGACTAACCGATTTATTTGGGCATAAGCTCTTGTGAGTAAAACATCACCTTCTTCAGCTGCATGGAGTGAAAATTACAGATTCAGGCATGATTATACTGACACATGAAGAGAAGGGAGTTATCTGACAAATGGAGAATTATTGTTGACAGGGCCAATTCAATCAGGGTGGATGTGGTCCACTCCCAATAACTGATGAGGAGGCGTCAATACCAAGAGAGGGAAAATTGCTTTTGTAGTGAGCCAGCCACTCTCAGTCCCTATTCAAGCCCAAATTAATGGTGTTAAATTTGCAAATGAATTGTAGCTCTGCAGTTTCTCTTTAAAGTCTGTTTTTGAAGCTTTTTTGTTGAAGAATGGCTACTCTTAAATCTGTTATAGAATGTCCAGGGAGATTGAAGTGTTCTCCTACTGGCTTTTGTATGTTACCATTCCTGATGTCTGATTTGTGTCAATTTATTCTTTTACGTAGACACTGTCCGGTAGGCCAATGTACATGGCAGAGGGGCATTGCTGGCACATGATGGCATCTATCACACTAGTAGATGTGCAGGTGAATGAGCCCCTGATGGCGTGGCTCATGTGGTTGGGTCCTCTGATGGTGTCACTAGAGTAGATATGGGGACAGAGTAGGCAACAGGGTTTGTTACAGGGATTGGTTCCTGGGTTAGTGTTTCTGTGGTGTGGTGTGTAGTTGCTGGTGAGTATTTGCTTCAGGTTGGGGGGCTGTCTGTAAGTGAGGATTGGCCTCCCAAAGCCTGTGAGAGTGAGGGATTGTTTTCCAGGATAGGTTGTAGATCGTTGATGATGTGCTGGAGAGGTTTTAGCTGGGGGCTGTATGTGATGGCCAGTGGTGTTCTGTTATTTTCCTTTTGGGCCTGTCCTGTAGTAGGTGACTTCTGGGTACCTGTCTCGCTCTGTCAGTCTGTTTCCTCAGTTCCCCAGGTGGGTATTGTAGTTTTAAGAATACTTGATAAAGATCTTGTAGGTATTTGTCTCTGAGGGGTTGGAGCAAATTTGGTTGTATCTTAGGGTTTGGCTGTAGACAATGGATCGTGTGATGTGTCTTGGATGGAAGCGGGAGGCATGTAGGTAAGTATAGTGGTCAGTAGGTTTCCGGTATAGGGTGGTGTTCATGTGACCATCACTTATTTACACTGTAGTAACCAGGAAGTGGATCTTTTGTGTGGACTGGTCCAGGCTTAGGTTGATGGTGGAGTGGAAATTGTTGAAATCCAGGTGGAATTTCTCAAGGCCCTCCTTCCTGTGGGTCCATATGGTAAAGATGTCATCAGGGTAGCGCAAGTAGAGGAGGGGCGCTAAGGGACGAGAGCTGAGGAAGCGTTGTTCTAAGTCAGCCATAAAAAAATTTGGAATACTGTGGGGCCATGCGGGTACCCATAGCAGTGCCGCTGACTTGAAGGTATAAGTTGTCCCCAAATCTGAAATGGTTGTGGGTGAGGACAAAATCACAAAGTTCAGCCACCAGGCATGCTGTGGCCTCATCAGGGATTCTGTTCCTGACAGCTTGTAGTCCATCCTCATGTGGAATATTGGTGTAAAATGCTTCTACATCTATAGTGGCCAGGATGGTGTTTTCAGGAAGATCATCAATGCATTGGAAGTCGGTGGTGTCTCGAAGATAGCTGGGAGTGCTGGTAGCGTAGGGTCTGAGGAGAGAGTCCAAATAGCCAGATAATCCTGCTGTAAGAGTGCCAATGCCTGAGATGATGGGGCGTCCAGGGTTTCCAGGTTTATGGATCTTGGGTAGCAGATAGAATACCCCTGGTCAGAGTTCTGGGGGTGTGTCCATGTAGATTTGTTCCCGTACTGTAGCTGGGAGTTTCTTGAGCAGATGGTGTAGTTTCTTTTGGTATTCCTCAGTGGGATCAGAGGATAGTGGCCCATAGAATATGGTCTTGGAGAGTTGCCTGGCAGCCTCCTGTTCATAATCTGACCTGTTCATTATGACTACAGCACCTCCTTTGTCAGCCCCTTTGATGATAATGTCAGAGTTGTTTCTGAGGCTGTGGATGGCATCGCATTCTGTACGGCTGAGGTTATGGGGCAAGTGATGCTGTTTGTTCACAATTTCAGCCTGTGCACGTCTGCAGAAGCACTCTGTGTAGAAGTCCAGTCTGTCACTTCGACCATCAGGAGGAGTCCACGCAGAATTCTTCCTCTTGTAGTATTGGTAGGAGGATTCCTGTGGGTCATTGCACAGTTCAGTGGTTGGGAGGGAAAAAAGCCAAAGCATATGAACATACAGGATAGTACTATGGAGTGATACCATAACAGGGATGCAGAGGCTGTCACATTTTAGATTGTTTTACTTTAAAATGATTTTCCAAAGTTTTCCTGGAAGAATAACTTTAGAAAACCTGGCTAAGATTTTCTAAGGGGCATCGAAATATAGGTTTCTAAGCACATTTTTAGTTACGTAAGCAAAACGCCTCAGAATGTTTGAGCATCCAGCGTCCATCGTACATGCATGGTATGGGTGGAACTGGAGAGAAGGGGTCAGGTTTCTTGAGGAACCTAGTTTGGTGTGTCTCTAGGTGGCATGGGTCTGCAAACTAGAGTAGGCTGCTACCAGATAAAGACCAGCCTCTGAGCATGTTTAATAAAGATATTTTTTGCATATGGCTGTACCTGCCAGAGGCATCACGTATTGCTAATAAAACAATATTAAACGGCCGCTGCTCCCCAGCTTTAAGCCATAAATAATGAACCACCGTAAAAAAAAAAAATAGGCCCAATATTACCCCATTTCCTGTCCACAGATTACAGCCCCCATCCTGCCCCTGTTGTCCCGGAAGCTCAGGTAAGAAGGTAGGCACTAGATTCCAATACCAAGGCCTCCATGACAGAGAACACCCTGGCAGTAGCTCCTTCTCCTTTACACTGAGGTGGTCCCAACACACGTGCCTTCTGCTGATCACAAAGCTGACATTGTCACATGGGGAGAGAGATCATTTCTCAAGCCAGGTTCCAGGCCTTCATTGCTTTTTTTTAATTTTTTTTTTTAAATGATAAAACCCTAATTTTCAATTCCACCTGCAATCACGTGCAGATGCCACAGCACAGGTGTTAGGAGCTAGCATGGGCGTATCTCACAGCCGTAAGGTGTGTGTCTGAAAGAAGTGGTCCCAGTCTCCCATCTGGGGTCGGGGAAGGGAAAGATTGTCACAGTTAAGCAGCTGGAGATCCAATAGATTCCCCCAGATTGTGAACTCGTGTAAGAAATAGGGGGCGTAAACTCTCAAGAAAAAGGCCGATATAATTCCAAGACAGGTCTCCAGCCTACCAGCATCAGCTCAGCATTTTCCAGCTGGTTTGCTCTCAGCTAAGCCCTGTCCCAACCCAAAGGCAGGCATCCAGTAGCACAGCGTAGGGTGGGTGACACTGAGCGCATTGTAGCCAAAACTGCAACACTCCCTCTCCCAGCAGCCCCCGAGAGGGCCGGTCTGATGGAACACTGAGGAATTCCATGATGCTGCCCCTGGACAATGGCCCAAGACCACCCTGAGGGAATGGTCACTAAGGAAGAGATGGAGCCACCCAATAGCAACCCCAGGCAGGGCTTAAATTCTCCTACAGCTATTTCCTGGAGAAGCCTCCCCACACTCCCATTCGGAGCTCCGGGCTTCACCCCTCAGGGCTCACAGGAGATTTGGGGTTGAAGAGGAGATAGAATCATAGAATACCTGGGTTGGAAGGGACCTCAGGAGGTCATCTAGTCCAACCCCCTGCTCAAAGCAGGACCAATCCCCAGACAGATTTTTACCCCAGTTCCCTAAAGAGCCCCCTCAAGGATTGAACTCACAACCCTGGGTTTAGCAGGCCAATGCTCAAACCACTGCGCTATCCCTCCCCCACAAGGTATGCCAGCGCTCATCCCACGGATTTGAGAATATTTATCAGTGCTTCTCTCTGGAGATCTCCAGCTAAATTTAAGCTCTGATCCTTAGACATATGTGCCTGCACCCCACCTCCATGAACGCATATGTGAGAAATTGCAGAGCCGTGTGACAAATAAATGTATCCTGCTCCTTTGACCACCGCCCCTATACTCTTCTCCTTCATCTATCCACCAGAGTTACTTCTAACCCATGAGCAGCTTCAATCAGCGACTGGTTGTTTTTAGATCAATCTGCCATAGGAATATTTTCTCCAAATATAGAACGTCCCACCATACTCCCCCCAGAAATACCCCTGCTCAATTGGGCCAGCTGAAATTCAGAACGAGTGACAGTTTTTCTATAAAAAATCACAACCTTAAAGGTCGTTAGGTCAGGGTCTCACAGGGCTAGAAACAGAGTTTTAGAGCAAAAGACACAACAACAGCAAACTTCATATGCCACAAGAGCAAATTGTATAGAGGGTGAAAACATGACTTTATGCAAGTAAATGGGAGTTTTGCCACTTACTTCAATGGGGCCAGGATCTCACCCACTGCCTCTGGGGCTTTAATTTATAGTAGGCAGCAAAATCTTTGGTAACTATTTTGGGTAGGGAGGACTATAACGTCATAAGTCAAAGCAAACAGTGGAAAACTTTACATGCTGCCTATCAACAGCAAATGTCACTGGAAGAGCATTAGTAATAAATGTCATGGAGTGCTCTAATTACTTCCTATAGCTCCTCGCCTTTAGGGTAGATGTTCCATCCACTGAGGTCATGCTGTGGTACATATTAATTAAATGTCTTCAGTGTTATCTGCTGTGTCTTGGAGGCAGCAGCAAAAGCAATGTGCAAAATAATGGTTTATCTGAAAAGAAAAATAAACACATCCGGGAGCAGGGAAATATCTGGAAATTTTGAAATATATATCTGTTATTAAAACAACAGAATAATCAGCTGATGCTGTAGATGGATTTTCTTCCCCTTTTCATGGCATATTTTAAAACCGATTGATGAACAGAAGTACGAAGCAGAAATTGGGATCGTACATGAAAGCACAAATGCTACTGTTTACTAAATATCTGTGCCTCTTAAAATACTGGCCTCATTATAATAGATGACTTGCAAGAAAATGTTTCTCTCTGTACTCACTGGCTGGTACTGCATCTACAGGCAGATCCATGCCCTTTGCAGAGAGAGAAAAAAAGATTTCATTGTGCTCCTAGAAACCAAAAAGTGGTTTGTTCTGGTCCAAAGTCCACTGAAGTTAATGGGAGTAATGGAAGAATTCCCTTTGATGTTAGCTGGCTAGATCGTCGGGCTCAACGGGTAATGATCAATGGCTCTATGTCTAGTTGGCAGCCGGTTTCAAGCGGAGTGCCCCAAGAGTCGGTCTTGGGGCCGGTTTTGTTCAATATCTTCATTAATGATCTTTAGGATGGTGTGGACTGCACCCTCAGCAAGTTTGCAGATGACACTAAACTCGGAGGAGTGGTAGATATGCTGGAGGGTAGGGATAGGATACAGAGGGACCTACACAAATTAGAGGACTGGGCCAAAAGAAACCTGATGAGGTTCAGCAAGGACAAGTACAGAGTCCTGCACTTAGGACAGAAGAATCCCATGCACTGCTACAGACTAGGGACCGAGTGGCTAGGCAGCAGTTCTGCAGAAAAGGAGCTTGGGGTTACAGTGGATGAGAAACTGGATATGAGTCGACAGTATGCCTTTGTTGCCAAGAAGGCTAACAGCATTTTGGGCTGTTTAAGTAGGGGCATTGCCAGCCAATCTAGGGACATGATCATTCCCCTCTATTCTACATTGGTGAGGCCTCATCTGGAGTACTGTGTCCAGTTTTGGGCCTTACACTACAAGAAGGATGTGGAAAAATTGGAAAGAGTCCAGTGGAGGGCAACAAAAATGATTAGGGAGCTGGAGCACATGACTTATGAGGAGAGGCTGAGGGAACTCGGATTGTTTAGTCTGCAGAAGAGAAGAATGAGGGGGGATTTGATAGCTGCTTTCAACTACCTGAAAGGGGGTTCCAAAGAGGATGGATCTAGACTGTTCTCAGTGGTAGCAGATGATAGAACAAGGAGTAATGGTCTCAAGTTGCAGTTGGGGAGGTTTAGGTTGGATATTAGGAAAAACTTTTTCACCTGGAGGGTGGTGAAGCACTAGAATGGGTTACCTAGGGAAGTGGTGGAATCTCCTTCCTTAGAGGTTTTTAAGGTCAGGCTTGACAAAGCCCTGGCTGGGATGATTTAGTTGGGAATTGGTCCTGCTTTGAGCAGGGGGTTGGACTAGATGACCTCCTGAGGTCCCTTCCAACCATGATATTCTATGATTCTATGAATGAGACCTCCGGTGAACACTTTTATATATATGAAGACAAATATGAAGATATTTGAGAGACTCTTGCTTCTACTGTTGCAGCTTGTTCAATTTTGGTTGCCAAAGGGATATCTGTAATGTCTGCAGTGGAGAAAATCATCCATTAGCCAGGAGTCATCACCCACCTGTAGAGCTTAAAGAGGAGATTTTCCAATGTATCAAAGAGATTTAGGAACAAAACTCCCGCTGAAAGTCATGGAAACTTGTCCCCCTGAATCCCTTAGATACTTTTGAAAATCTGGCTCTCTAAATCTTGAAACCCTTGGAAATCCCTAACAACCTGTCCATAGTAGGACATAAAAGTGTATTTTAAAATAAAATGTTAGCTTATTCATTTTAACAAACAACCTTTAGTGTAGACAGGAAAGGCTGTATTTTAATACACTGTCTGTTCAAGATGAATTTGAAGCCATGGCTACACTATGTGGACTATAGCACCATAGCTACAGTGTCACTGTTCTGCTGACATGTAGTGTGGTCTAGACAGCCTACACCTATGGAAGAGGTTTCTCCACACGTAGGAACACCACTTCCCCAAGCGATGAGAGCTAGGGCTTGTCTTCACTTAAAGCCGCTGTAGCACTTCAGTGAAGATGCTACCTACACCAATGGGAGAGCTTTGCCTGTCGGTGCAGATGCTTTACCTCCCTGAAGGGGAAGTCGCCAGGTCGACGGGAGAATTCTCTCATTAACCTAGCGGTGTTTACACCCGAGGTTAGGTCAGTTTAGCTGCGTCTCTCGGGGGTGTGGATTTTTCACACCGCTGAGTCACAGACTTGTACCGTTCTAATTTCCTGGTGTACACCAGGCCCTAGTTACATGGAAGCATTCTTCCATTGACCTAACTCTGTCTACACTGTTAAGTCGGCATCACTGCATTGCTCAGCGGTGTGGATTTTCCCCATCCCTGAATGACATAGTCATGACAGCCTAAATTTTAAGCATAGAAAAGGCCGTAAGCTTGCACCTATGGAGCTAGGTAATATATTAAAATACAACTTGCCTTGTCTACACTAAGGCCTTGTCTACACTTGCAAGTTAGAGCGCATTAAATCAGCCCTGGGCGCCATAACTCCTGAGGTGTCCACACTGGCAAGGCAGTTAGAGCGCCCAGACCCCACGGCTGGAGCGTCCCGATAATCCACTTCCATGAGAAGCATAGAGCTTTCTGCGCCCTGGCTGGAGTGCCGGAGTGTCAGTGTGGATGATGTGTTGCATTACTGCGCTGTGATTGGCCTCCAGAAACATCCCATAATCCCCTGAAATCAAGTGGCCACTCTTGTCATTGTTTTGAACTCGGCTGCAGGCATGCAAATATCCCCTGTTTCTGACAGCCCGCATGCTTATCTGCTCCGGGACACAAAGCAAACCATTACTGTGGAATGCTCATGCTGCAGAAGTGAAGGTTGGCTGTTGAAAACTATAGCTAAATTACAAGAGTAATAACATATATTCTGAATGGAGATGCATTGGTCTAGTGCCCAGTGATTGCATTAAGTCTGAAACAAGAGTGAAATGTTCTTACCTCTTCTAACAGGGAAGTTACCAAATACAGTTCAGAAAAGAGGAAGGAAGGAAGGAAGGAAGGAAGGAAAGAAAGAAAGAAAGAATGCACAGTGTTATTTCTATTGATTGATCTTAAATCAGTACAGAGTTTTTATTTCCCTTTTGAGAAATGCGAGAAACAAATCTCTGATTCAAACCCTCTCTCCAGAGCTGAAATTTGCCCTGTTATAGGCCTAATCCAAACCTACTGAAGTTTTGGGAGGATTGAATCTGGATCCAGGGATTAGATTCTGACTGTTGTTGAGTTAAGAAGTTAGGAACCAGACCCAGAGTTTCGCTCTGGAGGTTTAATTTGGGTGCATTTCTAACGTTCAACGTTTGCAGCATTTTTCATAGTCTTTTCTGAGGCAATGCATTGAAGTGTCCTGGCTACGAAATGTGTGATATTTGGCATATTTCCCATGCATACCTTCTTACTGTGCTCTGTTGTCTCTTTCATTCACAAATATCCAGTTATGAATACTCTGAACGCTTTTCTTCTAAAAGCATCCACTGTCCTCCGGTGTCTGATGGCTGGCGTGTCACTCTACTCTAAACGTAAGATGAAGAAATAAGATCAGGTAGGATGGATTAAAATTATTATTTCATTCTCTTCACATCAAACTGTGAATAGGCTCATTCTTTCTCCATGAGGCTGGGCAAGAATATTATAGACATAATAGTCAGAGCTGTGCGTTTGTAACGTGACATATGACCCCATCAAATGGATTCTTGTCTGTTTGATTTTTAATGTGTGTAGGCTCAGAACAATTATTTTAACTATATAAAATAAATGTTCTTAGCTTTAAGTCCTACTTTACATCTTTACTCATCAACTATATACAGCCATTAGCCTCCTCTTTTGAGTATGATAGATTTAGCCACTAACAATATTCAGGATCCTTGCATGAAAGAAATTGCACAGTCACTTGCAATAATGAAATTGCAGCTGTCCAAACACACATTCAGCTACTGTTTCCACTGCAGATCCCTGACAAAGAGGCAAATGGTCTCTTCAAGATCATAACATGAGAAAGGAATTCCTGTTTCAGCCTCAAAGAGATGGAGCTACTTTCTGAGGACACTTGCATAGGAGGTCACTAAGCAGAAATGATTACTCAAAAGCTCTGAAATGGTGATATTTGACATCAAGTGGAGTCACAGAAAGCCATAACACAATCACAGCATGACATCCTGACATTTCATTGTCATGTCTTTGTGATGACATTGCATCGTCTTCAGTCAGTGTCACCATGTAACATCACAGGGCAAACACTGCATTTAAAGGTCACATTATCGGGCCAGAATTGTTTTGGGTTTTTTTTGATTCTCTGAAAAATGCAATATCTTACCTTTCTTCCTGCTTGGGAAGTGGGTGGGGGGGGGGGGTAGAGCAGGAGAGGGTGGATTTTACAACATATTTTCACCAACTCTTCATGGTTTCCATCTTGCTTGTTCTACTTTCCCACCACTTCGCATTTCCTCTCGTCACTTGGGAGGCAGTATGGTCTAGGTCAGCATTTACTGACCTTTTCAGGTTGGCAACACCTTCATGGAAGTGGAAAACCTTTCATGACCCTTTATATTTATTACAAAGAGATAAAAAAATGTATCAATAATGTTAAGTCTACGCAATTGAATTGTGTGTGTATGTTTTGAGAGGTTGACAGTGAATACTTGACCTTGAATGGTAAAAGTGTGTGTCTTGCGGAAAGGGGGGGGAGAGAAAGATATTTTTCTTTAGATTCCAATAAAAGTTTCAATTCCTCACAAGTGACCTTACTGGTTGCCTTTTGTAACCCCTCTAGGATCACTAGTGATGCTATAACTGATTTTCTGGTTTGTGGCAATTTTGACAAATTAAAAAAATAATAATTTTGTGTCAACCTTGAAAACATTTTTTTTTTTTAATTTTTGGGTGAATTGAAAAATGTGTGTATTTGTTTTAGTCAAACAAAACATTTAATTTGATGCAAGATGAAACGTTTCATTTTAATGTTGAGCATTCTTGAACTTTTAGAAAGACAAAAGGAAAGGACATTTCTTAATGAAGAGGTGTTTTGAATTGAAAGAACAAAACATTTTGAAATGAAAATATTGAAACAAAACAATTTGATTTTTGGGGGATTTTTTTTTCCAACCAAAACAATGAGGTAAAATTGACCAAAATTCACAGGTTTCTGTCCAGGCGAACCTGCATTTTTTGCCGAAGAAAGTTTTTAGTCAAAAATGTCCAACCTTTGCTATACATGGCCTATGGGTTGAGACGCACTGGTCTAGTGTAAAGAGTAAAGGGACTGGAAACCAAGACTTGAGCTGTAATCCCAACCCTGCCAGTAACCTCTTATAAGGTAAGTCATTTTCACTGCAATAGGTTGCATATCACTGCCTGAAGGGGCATCCTACAAAAAGATTACAGACCTGGAGACAGGAACTCAACAAGATTCAGAACTATGTTGCTAACTTGATTGTTCCCATCTATAAATGCAAAAAAGTTGTGCATGTTTATTAATAATCATAATACCCAGCTCTTAGATAGCACTTCTCAGTTCTGTAGATCTCCAAGTGCTTTACAAAGGAGGTCAGTATCATTATGCCGTTTTACAGATGGGGAAACTGAGGCACAGAGCAGGGACGTGACTTGCCCAAGGTCACCTGGCCGACCAGTGACAGCACCTAAAATAGAAGCCAGGTCGCCTGAATCCCAGTCCAGTAGTCTAACCACTAAACCACGCTGCTTTGTTTAAAGCAGTTAGAAAGTGGGAAGGGAGAAATATATTCATGATGTTGAATAAAAACATACTTATGCACTACAGATATTTTAGGAAATGCTCAAAGAAGACTAAGGCAATGGGGCCCAGTGAATAAGGCACTCACTGGGTAGTTTTGCTCTATGTCTAGCTCTTTAACTGACTTGCTGTATGACATTGGGCAAGTCTGTGATTTCTTTCCCATCCTCCCCTTTGTCTGTCTTGTCTACTAAGACTGTAAGCGCTTTGGGACCGGGACTATCTCTTGCTCTGTTTGTACAATGTTTGGTACAACGCGGCCCCAATCTCAGTGGGGGACTCGAGCTGCAAATGAATGAAAATAATAAATAAACAGGCCCAGATCATGCAAATCCTTATTCACATGAATAACGTTACGCACAGTTTCTCCCATGTGTAAGTGCTTGTAGGATTAGAGCCCAAATCTGACCTCCACAAGTAGCAGATTTATATACCTGCAAAGTGCTGGTTACGGAGATTGCCATCTAAAAAGGCATCATGTACCATTACTGCACTGTGGTATCTGAGATACCACACCTATGTACATACCTTCCGCTTGTCTCGATGGGGTAAGTAAACGTTAATTTTTTTTTAAGGTCAGCCTTTATAGATAGGTTAAGACTGCTGGCGAGCTGATTTTAGCTTGCCAAGTTGGGCCAACCCTTTCAAAATGAGTCCCCAAAGTCAGGCTGCTAAATGCAATCTCCAGGCAACTATGCACATGGCCTGATGCTAACAAATGCTGGGTGCCCAGCAGCTTCCATAGATGTCAGTAGGGAGACTTTCAGATGTGCCTAAAGGAGACAGGAGCACACGTCCCATTCAAAGTCAGGCTACGCTTTGTCACGCATGGTTTGAAAATATTGGCTTAGGCCTTGGCTACACTTACCAGCTAGTTCGACGGCTGGAAATCGAAGTTCTGGGTTCGACTTATCGCGTCTAGTCTGGACGCGATAAGTCGAACCCGGAAGTGCTTGCCGTCGACTGCGGTACTCCAGCTCGGCGAGAGGAGTACCGCGGAGTCGACGGGGGAGCCTGCCTGCCCAGTGTGGACCAAGGTAAGTTCGAACTAAGGTACTTCGACTTCAGCTACGTTATTCACGTAGCTGAAGTTGCGTACCTTAGTTCGAATTAGGGGGGTAGTGTAGACCAAGCCTTAGACTTTGCAGATTCTCTAGTAAGTGTTGGGGGTGACATTGATCCTGTTTCCACCATTGTGCATATGCGGTTAATTTTTCTGCAGCCTCCAATCCCTTGCCATTCTGTGACAGATGGATGACGATATTTTTGAGGTTATTTAAAAAGCAGAGGCATTTTCCATGCTACTCAGAAGAAATTGGCATTAAGCAAAATAAATCAGTAAGGGGAGGAGCACAGTCAAAGTGCGGGTGTTCGGATTTCTTAACGTGACTTCGCAGAGTGCCAACCTGGGCATGACAGAAAGAAAATAGATTCTTTAAAGACTTTATATTTTCTTTCTTTGATACAACAAGCTGTAGCTCTTATAAACACAGGGATCATTTATATTAGGCACTGGGATTCTGACAGAGGCGTAATAAAACTGCCGAGTTTTTGCTTTGAAAACCTGCGGTTCTAGGAAGATTTACAGCGGGGGAGAGAACGCCACTCACTTCCGGTCAGAGTTGTGGGCCTGCAAAATTCAAGATGAACGACAACATTATTTTGGATTGGAAGCCCACAGTAATTTAGGAGAAGATAACTTTGTTGGTGGCTGTGGCTCAGAGAAGCTGTTTCATTGAAAGTTAGGTGCTCAGAAGGGTATGTGATGCTTTTCACTAGGGTGGTGATATAGTTCCTATTTTGTCATGGCTCAGGGCCATATATCTACCATTGCTTCAAGGTAAGTGATTTGCTTCCATAGCTGTGCCTTTAAATTACACTATGTTGCTTCTCTCGCTGTTGTTTCCTATCAAAACCATTCATTGCCATTCTTAAAACAACAGGCAATATTCCCCGCCCCCGCCCCCAAAGAGCCACCTTTGGATTAGATTCAACAATTACTCTGTGTGCTACCTTCCTGTCAACCTTCATCGTATTAAATGTTAAACAAGCATTAAAAATAATACTAAAGTCTGTAAATCAGGCCTGCTGTTTACATTTCATGTCTTTTGGCTTGTTTATGGCGGTTGAGAAAGAATGATGTATATAAATACATATTTAAGTGGTGCTTTAAAGCCAAGATCCTCTGCCAAATCACTTCCTTTAATGCCATTTGCGGAAAATTCTTGAGTATGTGTGTGCTCAGAAACAGTTATTGAAACATTTTATTGTGTATTAAAGAGAAAAAATGCAGATCATCTACATACCGTAGTGGGGATCTGGAAAGACCAAGAGGTGTCTTGCGGTTAAAGCAATGGAGTGTCTGAAACAGGTAAGCTGGGTTCAGTTTCTGGCCAGGACACAGATTTCCTGTGTGACCCATCAGTAAGTCACTTAGGCCTAGATCCTCAAAAGTCTTTTAGTTCCTAACTCACATTGATTTCAAAGGGAGTTAGGCACTTAAATACTATTGAGCCTCTTGGCTTCAATCTCTCTGTGCCTCAGTTTCACATCTCAGAGATGGGAGATATATTTTTTTTTTTTGTACTCACATCCTTTGTCTCATCTATTTAGACTGTAAGGCCTCTGGGGAAAGGACTATCTCTTAATATGTGTATGTATGAAGTCTAGCACAATATGGTATGGAACTCAATTGGGGCCTCTATTAACAGCATTAACTCACAGCACAATAACATAGGAGACACAGGTAAATCCTCATGAACCAGGACTTCTATGAGCAAACAGTATGAGGTATGGAACATCAAGGGTTTGATCCTTCAACTCTTCTCGTGCAAGTTGTCCTTATACACAGCAGCAAATCCACTGATGTCAGTCGGGTCAGATTCCAGTCTCAGTTGCACTGGCATAACTCTATCTGAGCCAATGGAGTTAGTCCTTATTTGCACTGGCAAAGCTGAGATGATAGTCTAGCTCAATGGGGCTCCTCACATTCAGATGGTCTGTTTAGATGAGTAAGGGTTTGGAAAAGCTGGCTTCAAAGTTCTAAATATGGAGGAGTGATTCCATCCCTGGGGGACTCGACCTGCTCCCAATCAAGTCAAAGGCAAACTTCTGCAAACGTCAGTGACAAGAGATGTGTCCCTTTGTCCTTTATCCTTTAAGAAGCCGAATATCTTTATCTCCCCTGGGTGCTCAGCATCTCTCTAGAATAATTAGTATCTATCATGAGAAGATCAGCACCTCATGGGGGGAGGATCTATCAGCTGTGGTAGATGCCATGGGTGCATTTTACATAGAATTCCCTTGAAAATAATACAAACCCTAGGCACTGACCAGAACTGAATAAACTGATAGTTGAACTTGATGAATAAAGGGACAGGGTTTTCAAAAGTGTTTAGCTCCTATATAGGCACCTCACCAGATTTTGAAGAGGATCCCATTGTTCTCAGGGGGAGCTGCTAGTGTGGGCTGAGAACTTTTGGAAAATCTAGTCCCAAAGGTTTCAAAACCCTATGGAATTGATCTCTAACACAGTATGGAGCTTATAGGCAGCATCAGATCTTAGTCCTCACCACATTGTACTGAACATCCCAAATGTACTGTTAACAAAGCAGAAAGTTCTAGATGTGATATCTTATGGACATGTTTTTTTTGCAAGGCAATCTCATCAATTTCAAAGGAAAACAGAATCAGAGGGTGATTTTGCAAATGCTAAAAATTCATTTATTTACAATTGTGGCTAAAACCAGGCATATTTTTTGCATTCAGAAAATTTAGAGGCTATTTCTTACCTTTTTTAAAAAAAGTCCCTCTGTCTGCATTTAATGTCGAACTTTAACTGCAAGTGTTTGTCCTCCAAGATGAAAGGAACATGGTCCCGTCTCCTCTCTTGGAGATTGTCAGTGAATGTCTAATCACTGTCAGGACTTACATCCAGGGTCTGGAAGCAATAAATGACACCATAGTTTGAGATACAGGAGGCATGTCCTTGAGAAAACTAAGCGATAAATAGAAATGACATGAGTGATGGTCAAAGTCAAGTGAAAGTAGCAACTTCTTTAAAAAAAAAATAGTATAGCTGATCTGGAAGACTCTGCCCAAGTAATCAGCTCAGTAAAAGGCAGGAGTCCAAAACGTACTTCCTAATTCCAACTTGACATAACGCCCAGAAATGTCCTCTGCATCAGCTACTCCCACAAAGAGGACAGCAAACCCTTCACCCTCCTTCAGGGAATAAGCAGCAGAGCGCCAACAATCCACTCCGATCTCTGGGAAAGCGTGACAATCCACGTGGAGGCGCTCCTTCCCCCTTGCACTAGCCCATTCTGGCCTTTTAGTAGCAGGGCTTTTGGAGAAGTCGTGCTGCTACGTGCGCTTAGCCAGCCACCACCTGCCATGCCCATCTTCAGAGGGTTCTACAGCATGCGGTGGGATGGTAGGTATTATTACTAGCTTACCTGCTGGAGTACTGCAGGCTTGGGGAGAGCTAGCAGCAGCAATATTGCCTGAAATCAACTCTCTGCAGTGGAGCTTATGGGACTGGTACTAGTGGGGGGAAGCTTCGTGGGGGTCCCACATGTGGCTATTGCTAGGGGCCAAGGCACAAGCTAGGGAAGCCTTGGGGCAGCTCTAATTGCTCTTTCCATTGTCATAGATCCTGTGTGTAGTAGGAAGAGAGCCTGAGACATAAGCCCTTGTATCAGCGGCCTGGTATGAGACATGAAGCCTGGGCTAAAGTAGTAGTCAAAGCTTTGCTGATATAAAGCAAAATCAGGCTCTGTGCTAGAAGAAGTGCTGGGCACAAAACATCTGGAAACACATTCAAGAAGGGTGGTACCAGAACACCCCGACACCAACACATTCTCCAAAGATAACAGAAACACGCTGACCCATCTTAAAGATAAGGACAGGATAACAGCATGATGTATAGAGATGTTTTAATTGAACCAACATGCACAAGATAATGGGTGGCACCTAGCCACGTCAGAGGTAACACCTAGCCACATCAAAGGGGCAATACGTAACTTGTCTGTATCGGTGTATAAAGAGGTATCTCAGAGGGAGTGTCTTTGGCCAGCCAAGGGGATAGTGGAAAGTCCCGTCACTAACTGAGCTGTTGCCATTGTCATGGGCATACATGTGCTAGTGTAACTGTAGACATTGATCCAGGGAGCTAGGACCGTGCTTCGTTGGCAATAAACCTGACCTAGTGCCTTTGTATCTTAACAGATCTTGTGGTTATTGGGCGGTTCAACTGAGGTCTGTGTCAGCTCTCTGTGCAGAACTGGGATGGCACACAGAGAGAACACACACACACAGCAAAACATCTGACTACACTGTGGACCTTGCAGCACTGGGGAATAGCTGGGGTGCAGGTGTACCCTAGAATGTGCCCTGCACCAAAGCTCCATGGGGTGGTAGAAGATGACTAATGGAGCCGTCTTTGCACTAGGTGGGAGTCATCTGTACTGGAGCAAATTCGCCAATGGGAGGTCATGCTTTGTGGCCCATTTGCCACCACTTGGAACAACAGAGGAGGAGTGAACTCCCTTCCCCTCTCCCCTCCCCCCCCCCCCATAGCTCTCAAGAGCAAAAAGATTCAAGAAATGCAATTCCCAATGTTGCAATCAAAACTGATTCTAAACATGACTGACAAATGCCTGCATTCAGTATCAACTGAAAATAAAGCACTGTCCCCGGGGGCCCTTTCATTCCTGCCTTGACATCGGGGTACAATTTTCCTTTGGCTTGGCTTCTTCAACTTTAATCCACTTCTCATCGTTCCACACACTTTACATCTGTTTCTGCAGCTGTTAACTCCTGCACCCCCCAGGCTCTGTTCTTGGACCCAATTGTAGTTTGTTTCTCTTGTTCCTTTCAGTGCTGTAATTTGATGTCATGCAGGGGGTTCCACTTGTGTTCTGATGTTATGCAAATGTATTTCAGGACAGCTGCCAGAAAGCCTGAGGATTTATCTTCATTGCCATGATTTTGTTGGACATCAGCACTGGGATGCCAGGTAATCAGTTATCTCTTCATGTCAGAAAGCTGAATTGCTTCTGTAAAGATTTTGGCATCACCTTCTACATCTTTCTCCTATTGTATTTTTTGTGGTCCATTCCATTGTAACCTTTTTTGTTTAAATGTTCCCAATTAACATTAAGTTGTTAAAGATAAGGGTGCAAGAAAAGCCAACTTAGTTTTCAGGTTTGAGCATCTACGTCAGTTACAGGAAATGTATCGAATAGAGGATCTCTAGATGATACTCTGAATGATAAAACCAAACTTTATTCAAAAGAAGAGTGATCATGTAAGCAAACAGGCATGCAGTTACCACTTATACTAATCTACAATTATGCTTGCACTCGAAGATGAAATAGGGTATCAATCGGTCCACTGACAACAGAGTGAAATACAGCCTTATAATCATGAAACCTAATGGTACCCGTCTGATATTAATTGGAACTTCTTGGTTTAACTACTCCTTTTATTATTCATACTCTTCTGCCAGGTGAGCATTGTGCTTTGCAGTGTTGTTGTAGCTGTCTTGGGTCCAGGATATTAGAGAGACAAGATGGGTAAGATAATATCTTTTATTGAACCAACTTATGTTAGTGAAAGAGACAAGATTTCGAGCTACACTGTTGGTTAAGAACAAGCAAGTGTCCTGATTTGAGAACTACTGTACAAATTAAAAGTTGACCTGAAAAGAGCCCAGTGTTAAAATAGTAAGCTAACACTCCCCGTCCTATTGGATTCTATTATATATTGGCAGACCTAGTTTGTTAGATTTCAGCTTTAAAATCGAACTGGCAAATTCATAAAGTGACCCCACTGAGCTCTGCGTAGCTTGAAAGTGGTCTCTCTCACCAACAGAAGTTGGTCCAATAAAAGATATTCTCTCACCCATCTTGTCAGCTGAGCATTATAACTGGCTGAACTATGTACGCACTGCAAGGATGCTGTTTATTATTTATTTAATATAGGATACGTGTATGGAATGGAATCAGGCTTAATAGAATTGCATATTGTGTTTGCCTTTTGAGTGTGCTATAAACCTCAAACTGGACAAAACCCACTACGATCCAATTAGAGAGATCCTACTGAAATGAAGGATGAAATGCCTTTATTGCTGTTGCCTTAATGGTATATAGGACAGCAGTATAGGCTGGCCATATGTTTTTTTGTTATACTACGGTATATGTTGTTTGCAATCGCTCTTTAAAATAAGGAGAGTGTTGCCGGCACAGAGGGCCCGAGGGGGGCAACAGCAGGGTTCGTTGCCCGGTGTGCTTTACGCCAATGAACACACCAGGGTGGAGAAGCAGACAAAGTTTATTCAAGAGCTCTGAATAGGCACTAGGAGACCAGCATGTCTCAAATCAAGCGCACTGAGACAAGCAGTTTTTCCCTTTTTATTCTTTTTTTTCCCTTCCCTACCTCCCCCCCTTCCTCCTCTTTCCTCCCTCTGCAGTAGTTACATTAAGCAGTAGCAATTACATTTAAGCAGTTAAGTCATCTTGGCGGCTATAAGTCTAGCTCGTTAGTAATTCTTCTTTGAACCGTTATCTTGTCCTTTTCCCTTTGATCTGTTATCTTGCCTTTCAGCCAGAAGCATGCAGGCCTTATTACTACCGCTTCCCAGCTGCTGGCCTGTGAGGTTAGTAAAGTTTAACATGCAGGGGCTTTGGTTCACTTTGGCCTAAAGCGGGGGGGGGCTTCATCGACTCTCGTGGTCTTCCACCTCCCCGAGTTACCTAGGGTGATGCCTAGTGACACCAACAAGAGTGAATGATACAATTTTTATGATTTATGCACCAAGGGTCAGATTTTCAAGTGTTCAGCACCCCTAGCTGGGATCAGATTTTCAAAAAGGCTCAGTGCCCATTTAGGCATGTGTGACACTCCCCAGGGTGCAATCTGCAGTGCTGTGTCCCCTTAGCTTCCCATCCTGGGACGTTGTGGGCACTGCTTTGCTAGTGAACAGCAAACCCCTCCAGGCTCTGCTCACTCACAGCCACCAGCATGTAAAGTCACTCCGAGCTGAGTACATGAATGCTATGCCCAGCCATCCATTAATTACCTATAGGGCGACACCTGCATATCCCCATCCCCATCCTTGCTTCCCAGAAACGTGCATCTTATACCGTTCAGTCCCCTCCTTGACAGAATAAATCCAACACTGGGAATGATTATGCTCCAGCTTTTGTTATCTCAAGTAGAGGTTTCCCAAACACTTCAATCAAACACTGGTCTAGATAAAACAATAAAACACATTTATTGATTGGAAAGGACAGATTTTAAGTGATTACAAGTGATAAGGCATAAAAATCGGAATTGGTTACAAAAGAAATAAAAGGATAAAGACACAAGCCAATTCCTAAACTTTTCCAAAGCTAATAGGCTTTAAAGCAAAAGGTTTATCTTGCCATGGGCTGTAGTAAAATTTCACAGGCTGTCTCCCTTTCCAGTCTGGGACCACCCCCTCCCCTGCCCCCCTTTTTGTTCAGTTCTTTGAGAGTCATTGTTTTCATGAGTGTAGGACAAGAAGCAATGGACTTAAATTGCAACAAGGGAGGTTTAGGTTGGACATTAGAAAAACCTTCCTAACCGTCAGGGTGGTTAAGCACTGGAATAAATTGCCTAGGGAGGTTGTGGAATCTCCATCGGTGAAGATTTTTAAGAGCAGGTTAGACAAACACCTATCAGGAATGGTCTAGATAATACTTAGCCCTGCCATGAGTGCAGGGGACTGGACTAGATGACCTCTCAAAGTCCCTTCCAGTCTGACGATTCTATGATTCTGTGAGCAGAGAGCTGGAGAAGGAGAGGGGTGAGGTGAAGGTCAATGTTTTTTGTTTGTATACCCTTCTCCTTTCTTTGAGGATTACCTGCCACCAGGGTGCAGACAAACAGTCTCCTGTGTATATGAGGTTTGAAGCATTTCTGGGATGAAATGTACATTTTTTGTTTATACCTCCCCCCCGCCCAGCTGGAAGATGGACAGTTAAGTGAGTTGTGACTTTTTAGCACCTTTCTGGCATACTCGTGTGCCTTTGTCTCTGAGAATGGTTTGTGGGCATCACCCAGAACTACAACATATTTCAGTAACAATCATATAGCAAAATCTGCATAATTTTACATGCAGTGATGCCACACATATTTTAACAAGATAATAATATTCAGCAGATTATGAGTTTAAAATGATACCTCACAAGGCATACTTTGTACAAAATATATTATAACCTTACAAAAGTGGTGAACCTGGGGTACAGCACCAAAATACGGGTCAGATTTCCCAAATGGTTCAGCATCCAGCGTCACACTTTGCGACATTTACAGTCCAACTTCCAGGAGTTCAGCACCCAGCATGCTGAGCTCTTCTGAAAATCTGGCCCTTACCGCTGAGTGCACTGTTTGAGACACTTCCTCATGTGAAGTCACCTCGATAGACTAGGGCCTCAATGTACTAGCTACTTGCACGCTCTCTCTCTCTCTCTCTCTCTCTCTCTCTCTCTTATACATCTCATCTGTTCATCGTATCAGAGGGGTAGCCGTGTTAATCTGAATCTGTAAAAAGCAACAGAGGGTCCTGTGGCACCTTTAAGACTAACAGAAGTATTGGACCATAAGCTTTCGTGGGTGAATGCCCACTTCATTAGATGCATCACTTGCGTCTGATGAAGTGGGCATTCACCCACGAAAGCTTATGCTCCAATACATCTGTTAGTCTTAAAGGTGCCACAGGACCCTCTGTTGTATCTATTCATCAATCTCTCTCTCATTTATTTTAGGATTTTGTCCTGCTGCCCATCATCACAGTTTCTGAGAGCCTTCGGTGTCAAATCAGTAGCAAAGCTGCTAATGAACTTCATGGAGTCTACACACTTCGTAAGAGACAGTACCTGCTCCAAAGAATTGTCAATCAAAATAGACAAGTCAGACAAAATGTGGACAAAAGAATTGTCATCCCAGTTTTGCTAAAGGTGAGCTGAGTCCAAGAGAGAGTAACCGATTTTCCAAAGGTCACCCAGGGAATTTTTAGTAGAAGCCAATATTGAACCCACATCTGCTGAGTTCAGATACCGTGCTTTAACCACAAGATCATGCTTTGTCTATAGATCTCAAAACACATTCATTGCAAGTACAGTAACAACGCCTCTAGCTCCACTATGTGAATTCACAGTTTCAATCATTCATATTATGTTGTATAGGATCACACCAAAGACCAGTTTCTGCACTGACCTGTAATCTGTGCTACCATCTTGAATTCGATTGTAAATCAGAATAGAAATTGATCCCGTTTTTTTAAAGCATTGATGTGTAGTAACTGGAATGTCTAAGTTGTTTTGTTTATTCTGTGAAGTACAAAGACCAATTAATTCACACAATATATCCTCATGCAGCATTTCCTTATTATGAACATACTGATCTGATCGTTTGGTGCGAAGAGCTTAAAAAGAATCTGAAAATGTTTTTATGCCCATTTCTGACTTTAAAAGTAAGCAGCTCCTCACCTTGGTAAATAAGTAGTGCTGACTTGTGTGCTGAAATGCGCTCCATGTGAAACTTCAGCCGAGAGAGAATTTTAATTATCTGAGGTGTTTAACGCCAGAAAAGTCGTGTTTAGCATAGTGCATGGCTGGAAAAAGTTTTCTCATCCTGTAAACATTTGTGAGACTTCAAAAATTATCCTGTTGCAAATCAGGATGAACCCACAGTCTTTCGAGGTTTTTGAGCAAGATGTGCCTACCCCACCAGAACAGTCAAAAGCTGGTGGGTCAGCCATTCACTTTGGATACGAGAGACCAGGGTTATGTCCCTGCTCTGTTTGCCCCCATTTCAGGGAAGAGCTGTAGCCACCAGATTATTGGCTGTTCCGGGGTGTGGCTTGCTCTCTCTGGTGTTGACAAGAAATTCCATCCTAGATCTGAAAAATCTTTCCTGATGAAAATGTAGTCAAACTGGTATGTTCCTGCAAAAAGGTTTGACTTTGATGAACCACTATTTTCTGATACAACACTTTGTTTTATTGGCAAATTCCCGAACAGCTCTAGTATAATGGAAAGGATGGTAGCGATTTAGGCTGAAATTTTCAAAGGGCAAAAGGGGATAAGGTACCCAACTTATTGAATTTCACTGGGATCTGAGAGCTTAAATAAGGCCCCTCTGAAAATTCCACCCTTAATTTTAGCTGTGGTAGAGAGCCAGAGTGTAAAATTATTCCAGTATCATTTCCTCTTACAAAACCAAGTGTGTACTTTAGCTATGTTATCCCTAGCACCCAGAGAACATGAGAAACAACAGTACTTGCACCAAAATCAGAGTATTAAGCTGGGAAAGTTCTTAAAGCAAGTGTTCCCTTGAATGAGCAAAAAGTCCTTTCTTCCATTAATGTCTAATGAGCATATACTTACATTAGTTTCCAGATGCCTCTGTTTTGTCTCTCGTCCCCCACCCCCTTAGGCAGTGCTGAAACATTAATTGAGCTTTGTGTTTGTTTACAACAATGATGAGCCTGCTAATGCACAAGTGTCATGCATGATAGATCTATTGACAGATAATCCTGGGTTAAGGACCTGCTATGTGAAAAATGATCCCTTGCCATTAATATCACCTTCAGAAATTATTTAGTGCCTTTTATCTTTAAATTATGAATCTTCTCTAGCAGGGACAGTGCTTGAAAGATGCTGCCGGTAGCAACAGGAAACATTCCCATATGTCAATATCACTAATTCAATAGTTAATGTCACCTAATGGGAAAAGGGCCTAAAAGGGAGATTCAGTGGGGTTTGGGTGCCCAACTCCTCTGGTCTTCTTTGAAAATTCCAGACTAAAACACTGGCAAAAGTCTATGGTGAAACTGTAAGAGGTGTTACTATGATGTTGTATAGGATCAGTGTACCAGTAGAGTGGCGCACAATTTCAAGCAGAACTAACACAGAGCTTCTTGGAACTGTTTCATGCATCACTAAAACTCACTGTTAATTGCATCAAACTAGAGACATAATGGTAAGATTAAAACAAAGATGCTGCAAGTATTAAACCTATGCTCATGGAGTAGTAATGTAAAGCTTCAGTCAGGAGACTCAAACTGTGCTTGATATTCAGGTGATGCTGATGTTGATGTTATGGATTTATTAGCACAGCAGTGTTTATAGAACTCCACGGAGTGATTAAGCTTAAATTTGTGCTAGGCACTGTACAAACAAGCAACACAAAGACAGTCCCTTTCCCAGAGACCTCACGATCCAGGATTTAGACAATATATAATGTAACTAGACATGTCCAGGACAAGGTATGAAAGAACAAGGTAACAGTACACAGACAAACAACTGCATGATATAGTAGTTAAAATGTCATCAGTAATTGGCCACCACCCTGGCCAGTGCCAGATGGTGCTGATATGTAGGCAGCATGACCACAGCCAGTTAGAAAATTTTTATAAATTTTTTTTTGTCAGAAAAACTTATTTTGATGAAAACAAATTTCTTGGTGAAATTATTTTGAATTTGATGAATTCCCGCGGGGGAGAAAACCTCAAAATAATTTAAAAAAATCATCGTAGAAAATTTTGATTGCAGAACATTTTTTAAATTTCATATTGGCACTTCAAAATTGTACTGAGAATTTTATTTTATGGATTTATTTTTTCTATTCTTTCTGTTTTTATTATTTTTTAAATTATTTCATGATTTCTCAGCAGTAGTGGTGCATAATATGCACTTATAACTGTTGTGATAATATGGCATAATAGTTTACATATTCTATTTGATTTTATTTTTATACTCATTAAGGGCAGCTGCTACTCAGTACGGATTGAAAAAATCTTCTTCTTCTTCTTCTGTATGTATACTGCCCTGCCTCAGTGCAAAGGGCTGGATTAGATGACCTCTCAAGGGTCCTTCCAAACCTACATTCCTATTGTTCTTTTCTAGATCAAAGTACCTCCTGTATGTGTTGCAATGAAACAATGTGACACTTTCAGAATGAAAACAAATGTCAAAATGTTTAAAATTCCCGCTGAACAGAAATTCCAACTGTAGATCAGTCTAACTATGAAAACTGCATTTTACGTCAGTGGCTAGGGGAGTTGTGCTTTTTAAAGTCATATAAAGTGCATTTGCTTTTGTGCAAATGGTTTAAATGAATTTATCACTTCACCTACTGAAAGTCTAATACACAAGAATGTTATGTACATTTTCCATATATGCTAATGAAAATAATAGATAGGGTAGGCAGGCATTCAATACATGTTATCAGATATTCAAATATTTTAATTGCAATGTTTTTGTATAATTAATGAAAATATATATTTCCATTAGGGACCATTATGTTTGCCTGTTTAACATAGAATTTCTTTAAAAGATAAATAAAACTAGAGAATTTGCTGGATTTTTTTTTGGAAATTAGTTAATAATTATTAAATAAATCTACTTATAATGCCTTCCTTTCTCATTTGGGGGCATTCAATAGAGCTGTTCTGTTTGAACATTTGCAAGTCTAACCAATTGCTATGTGGTTTTAGGTATCAGTAAACAAGATAACTTTATTAAATACTATTTGTCATGCATATGGTTGTGACATGTGGCAATTTCCTGTAATATTTTTGGAAAATCTCACTGTGTGAGGGGTTGTATGTAATTCCATGGGGAAGGGTGACCAATGCTCCTCTAGGAATTAAGACGGATTAGACAAATTCACTCAGGTTGTAACACCTCCTGAGCAGTATCCCCACCTATGGAGGCTCATACTGGTTTCTCTAGAGACCAACAGACAAAGAAAGGACTTTGGGATCAATAGCCTGAGTTTAAACTGACTCAGGGCCTTCATTCTGATCCAGCAAGCAGACAGGACCTTCTGTGGGAGGTGGGAAGGAGTTTGGTCTAACAAGGCCCCATAAGTTTGATGGGTGACCTCTGGTAAGCTTCTAGCGTGTATATAAAAAGTTGTATTGATTGTTTTATATTTTCTCTGTAATGCTTTCACCTTAAGAATAAGTGTGCTTGCTTATAAAGAGATGTGGCAACTTGTGACAGCTAGTAATTATCACTGTTCATAGAGAAAGCAAAGTGCAGACACTGGCTTATTTGGGAAGTCTAGTTTGTTCAGAATCTCACAGTTAGGCCAGGAAGGGTGCCGAATGGAAAACCCCGGGAGGAGGTAGAGAGAGATGCGGGACTCTACATAAGAGAGGTGATGACTGAGGAGGGGAGAGCCTAGTGTGGGTACCTTCATGAACCACAGAGGGGGAATGCAGATGCTGTTGCCCTGAACTGTGAAATAGGCATTGTGGCTATGCAGGGCTTAAATTCTTATAGAGTATTTCCCAGAGCCCTCACTCCCACCCCTCTCCCCATGCTATATAAACTCCAGGGGGATTGAAAACATTTGCCAAAGCTCCGCTCTGGACAGAACTGACGTTAAGCCCTGTGCATATTCAAAGTGTTCTACAAATGTTAGGGCTGTGTTGAGATACTTGATGAGTGATTTCAGTAGGAAATTTTGAAATATCCTCAGTGGTATGTTTCCGTCCTAGCATGAAAATTCTCTTTTTGTCAATTAAGTCAGAGAAAATTATAGTGAAGAGAAATTAGAGATATAACAGGGATGAGGTAATATAGTTTATTGGACCAACTTCTTTTGGTGGAAAAGACAAGCTTTTAAGCTTTCCCAGAATTTTTCTGAGGTCTGGAAAGGTAACCAGACTGTCACAACTAAATAGAGGGTGGGGCAGAGATTGTTAAGAATAAGAGGTTAACAGGTTGCTAGAAAACACTTAAAATGAAGTGGGCAATTAACACCTCTGCAGTCTTAGGAAAAAGGAGGAGAAGTAGATTACAAATTGTTGTAATGAACTATAAAACCAGTGTGTCTGTTGAGACTATGATATTTAATGTCTTGCAAAGTTATCAGTTTAACTTCCCAGTCTCATCTTTTGAAGATTGTGAGAGTGTTGTGAAGGTGTTGTCCTTTAAGGACAAGGACTGATCGGTCAGATATGGAGTGATCGCTTTGTGAAAAGTGTTCAACCATAGGTGATATCATGTTTTTGTCTTTTGTCATTTTTCTGTGTGAGTCTATTTGAGAGTGTAATGATTGTCTTGTTTCACCCACACAGATATCGGTGGGTCATTTCATGCAACTGAATGAGGTGCACCACATGTTGTGGTAGGCAGGTAGGTTTGCCAATTGTCTAGTCACATAAACCCAAACACCCTTGCCCCGCCCCTTCCCTGATCCTTCCTGAGGGCCCCTCCCCCCTGCTCTGCCCCTTCTCTGTTGCCCTGCCCCACTCACTCCATCTCCCCTCCCCCCATCGCTCACTTTCCCCCTCCCTCACTAACCATCAAGTGTGGGTTATAATTGTTTCATGATACCTCATAAGGGTTCCAGTATGGAGTGGTAGGTAACAGCTAGGATTTTGCAGTTGGTGGTGGGGTTTTTTTCTGTATTGAAGTAGGTTCTTTCAGGGTATTTGGGTGGTCCATTCCATGATGCAATCTGCTTCTCTGGTGCAGTGTCCTTGTTTGGTGAAGGTGGTTTTAAGTGTGTTAAAGATGTGTATCTCAGACTTTCTCCTTGGAGCATATTCTGTGGTACCTGAGTGCCTAGCTGTAGATAACAGATTGCCTGATGTATCTGGGATGCAAACTGGATCTGTGGAGGTAAGTGTGGTGATCCATGGGGTTTTTGTATATAGTGCTCTGTAGGGTTCCATCATTGAAGCTGATTGTGGTGTCCAGGAAGTTGATGCTAGTGTGGGAACGTTCTAGAGACAGTTTGATGGACGGGTGGTGGAGGTGGTTGAAGTTGTGGTGGAAATATCAGAGGGAGTTTAGGTCAGCTGAGCACAGGATAAAAGTATCATTGATGTTTTTTAGGTATATCATTGGTTTCATGGCCCATTTTCCCATAAATTCTTCCTCAGTGTGGCCCATGAAGAGATTGGCATCTTGGAGAGCCATCCTAGTACCCATGGCTGTTCCCATGGTTTGGAAAAGTGTTGTTAAATGTAAAGTTTTTATGGATGAGGATGAAATGGATGCGTTTGGCAATGTATTTGGAGTAGATATTTGTGTGTTGTAGATATTTGTGTCTTGTAGATATTTGAGGTAGGCAGCGATGCCAGAAATGCCACAACATTAACAACCTCCCTCAGAACACCATCCTTGCCACCATTGATGTCACCTACATACACACCAGTATCTTTCACCATTATGGCATCCCTGCCTGACTCAAATACTAGTATGGCTCTGTCACACAGTCTGGAGTGGCTCACGACTGTGAGGGGCTACCTGTCAAAAGATGGGCAGACACCCCAAACTGGTGGTGTGATCTATTGTTTATTTCACCATGCCAGTAACAAATGTGAACTCCTGTATCACTAAATACCAGTCATACCATGGAGCCACAGACAGTCCCCTTAGACTCTCCAGCCTATGTTGCCCCCCAGACAAACTGGACTTCGTGATAAGTGGCCACTTACACCAAAGATCACACCACATCAGGTTGCTTCCAGTCTCAAGAGACCAGTCACTTACTCCAGATCATTGGTACCCTAGATTTTACACCAAAGACCGCCTGTAGCCAATCCTGTAATAAACTGTCTCAAGTTTTATTAACTAGGAAAATAAATGAGTTATTTTCAGGTTAAAGTAAACATATACACACAAATGAGTTACCATCTACATCCTGAGAGTGACAGAGTTGTTGTGATCTGTCAATTCAAAGTATCTTTCAGGGCAGACCCAGGAGGTAGCCCCGGGGGATCTCTGGCTTCAGTTTGGTGTCTCTTGCCCTGTCAGAGTTCAAACAGCAAAGAGAGATGGCAAATTTTCTTGCAACTTTGCTTTTTTTACTTCAAATTTAGCTTCCAAGTTCACAGAACAAGCTTCCTTGCATGTAGCATTTCCAAGGTATGTTAGGGTCATTAACCAATCCTCTATATGGTGATGTTCCTTGGTGGCCCATCTGATTTTGATAGTCCTTCTGGATGGGTGCATGGGGGGATGATTCCCATGCTTGGGTTCACAAGTTCAGGACAAGCATTCTCATAGTTATAAAGCAAAACGTACACATTTTCTTATAGCATGGAATACAGACATTATAAGTGAGATTAATGCAGGCAGCTACTCACAAGCATTTCAGAGTTTAAACACTAAATACATTCTTATAAGACTAATAACTATTTTGAGCAAAACTAACATACAGGTGAACTGGACTGATCTCCAGCTATAAGTTTGTTAGTTCTTACTAATGCCTACAGTTTTGTCAGGGGCTGGCATCTGGCATGCTAGCATCACACTAACATTTAAAAAAAAACACCAAAATTATGTGGGGCCTATGCCAGGGATGGAACACTATAGAATTGGCAGCATGATGCATGGGGAGAAAGCAGAATTTCTTGGTTCGTATTGGGACAACCAATATAAGACATTTGCCTTACAGCCAGAGCTTGTTTCTTATCAGGCAGATGTTAAACTTTTGAGACGGGACTGTATCCCGTACAGAGAAGAAATTGTGAAAATGGCAAAGCTGGGAGATATTGCAGAGAAAGGTCCTGATAAATTCACAGAGGTAAAATTGTCTATCGATCCTTTCTGGTACATAGCCATGAACACAGATGCCAACATTATGTTCAGGTTTATGTTTTTTCAGTCCAACACTGTAGCACTTCTCTCTCTCCAGACAACTATCACAGACAGAAAAAGAGATATTCGACCCTGGCTATTCAGTGGAGGTTGTACGCCATTCACAAAGAAAATATACAGACACGGCATGCGTTACAGGGTCGGAAATTACAGGTAGGACCCTACTTTCTAAACAGTTATGCTGTCTTGGGAAACATGTGGTCTTTGAATTTAATGGGTGTTTTTTTCCATGGCAGTGTCACCTATTTTTGTGAAAAAGTGCAGATCCCTATGAGAGGGATGACTTTTAGGTTTCTTTATTACAAGACACAGCTCAAGACTGATTACTGGAAAAGACAAGGGTGTGTAGCCAGGACCTCTGTGAGCATGAATGGATGGTGATGATAGAAACAGGTAGGGAGCCTGCATATTTCTTAAACAAAGCCCAACTGCCTCAACGAGGGATGTTCTTTTTGTGGAGAGGACTAATGTTATTTGTCCGTATTACAAACTTAACCTCGGTGAAGAAATCCATTATTACGATTCTACCAGCCTGGACCCTTTTGTGAACAAAACCAAAGAATACCCAGTCGGACGGATATTGTTCATGACAAATGGGGACCTCTCACACAATTTTGGAATTGCAAAAGTTAAAGTGTAACCCCCACGAGGCCTCTTTTCCCCATGGTTACATGTCAAGTGGGTGGCAAACGTATGTTCTCTCTATGCCAAACCTGAGCAGAAACCGAGCAGCAGGGGACAAGCATACTGATATGGAGAGAGCTTTCCTGGGGATTTGGTGCACAGTGGAATTGAATGCAGCCATAGTGAAGGGTTATGTGGTGGCAAAGATCTATGGAATCTGTCATGTTGAAGAAAGATCTGACAAACTAATTTCTGAGTACATAAAATTCCATCTCCATAAGAAACCAGAGCCTTTAGGGTATCCCAGCTGGTGCACGAATGAAGAAGGGGTGGTGGGGGGGGGGGAAAGGTACGTTAATGATTTCTACCAGAAAGAGCCCATGTGTTTACACCAACATGAGATCATGCTGAATCCTGCAAAGCGCCAAAATGCAAAGCTGTTTCTAAATTCCCTGTGGGGTAAATTCAGTCAAATAACAAACTACCCAATACCAGCATTGTGAAAGACTCTGACAAGCTCTTTCAGTACTTATTTCCCCTAATTATGAGGTTTCATCCTGCAAACTTATCAATGATGTAACAGCTTGCATGTCTTGGAAGCGTGCAAAAGAATGCTACACAGTGTCTGGTTATACAAACATCTTCATAGCTTGTTTCACAACCACTTATGTCTGCTTAGAACTATATAAACTGCTAGATGGATTGCGAGAGCGGTGTCTCTACCATGAGATGGACTCTGTGATATTTGTGAAAAGGGAGGGAGAGTGGAACCCCCCTCTGAGGGATTATTTAGGGGACCTCACAAGTGAAATCCCACCAGATGAACACATCATGGAGTTTGTGTCCATAAGTCCAAACATATGGGATAAGCTTCTGTTCAAAAACCCCAGGAATAAATTGCAAATCACTACGCTTGCTTGGCAAATGTACCCTGGTAAGTTGCAATTCTTTCCAGAAGCAGTTGAGGATGCTACCAAAAGACCTTATGATTAACTCGTGGTGAATTTAAATGCTTCTACACCAGAAGTTTATAGATTAAGAACTGGGCTTTTCCCTGGCTGGCAGTTTATACTTTGAAAAGAACAACAGCTGGGTATAAAAAGAGATGAATTATCAGCAGATCCTTTTTAACAGCTGGGGCTGTTAAATATGAAAATATGTCTATCTGTGTGAAGAGAAACCTGGTCCTTTTAAAGTTACTCAGCAAATCACCCCTGCAGCAAAGGAAGGCTATACAGTGTTGGGTTTCCGATGATTTGGAAGCAGCCATCTCAGAAACCACGCTCAATACCTTTAAAGGAAAAGTACCTTGGACACAGAATCAAGTGCGTGTGCAAAAAGAGACACAATTTTATAAAATAATAAGAAGGCCTCATTTAAAAGAAAGAAGCATCTGGTGAAGCAATCCAGGGGATTTATCAGACCTCTGTTAAGTTTTGCTATCCCTTGGATAATGGTGCTTTTGACTAATCAATATTCAAAATGCACCTGGTGGCTAGCCTTCAGTTGGAACCATTAAGGGTTCCCCCTCCGGCAGAGAAAAATATCACAATGACTGTGATTCATTTATTGGATGGTGGAATGAAGTCCATTCTTCAAAGGACTGACTTAGCTGAATATGAAAAAGGTAAACTTTATTCCACCATGCTTCAAGGATACCTAATGCACTTGAGACAGAGCAATACAGATAAAGGGAAAATAAGTCTACTTCTACTGGAACAGGAACAAAGCATGCCTGCCAAACCCCAGAAACACCAAAGAACTCTGACTCAGTTGCTCAGGAGGTGTTGGATAACAAGAATAGGTGTTATAAGAAAAATGCATTAGTATTGCTAAATAAGCTGAGTCAGGGTAAAAACATCTCTTCATGGAAAGAGAAAGGGCCTTTTGTGTACAAAAGCTCAGTGGTTAATGGTTCTAACGTGCTTGACTTAGTCAGGGTGGTCACCCAGATGCACTCGGTTCCTAGCAGACGCGCACCTAAAGGTTGGGATGTTTTATGAATGGCAAAGTGGACCAGAATGTACCATCTTCCATCATGGGCAACATGGCCAACAGAGATCTTTTGGAACGCCTGAAGGCCTTAACCACCATCACTGGGCTTGATCAAGAAATAACTCTACCATCCCCTTTTTGCCTTCTAAAAAGCAAAAATTGGCTAAAAGACCCAAATGCCTCAGTGTGTAAGGTTGTTCATGCTTTAAAAAAAATGGTAATGTTTTGCTTTAAATAAAAACTTCTATACTTTTCAAAATAAATTATATCTACATGTCCTTTCTCTGAATTGGCTATTGCAAAAACAAATGTCTTTAAATCCCTCACCTAGGGTGATTTATTGAGAAACATAGGTATGAAAGTCATTGCAAGACACACACGTGGGCTTCTTGAAACACGTTTTGAGTGAGCCTAGACATGCCTGAGATTTTATGTTTTTATTTGTTTTACAAAATTCATCACCATCCGGTCATTTTGCACTAAGTCAGTAGAATACAATTTTAAAATCTGGTCAAAAGATAAATCCTTGCTATGGAGTTATAAGAGAAATGTGCAGTGATAGACTCAGGCAACACAGAGTGGGGGTCTTGTAATTGTCCCATGGGACACGCAATGTTGGTGGCACTTTTGTTTAAAAAATGTCATAATGTTTCTAGGAAAGAACATGCAGTTTGAGCGTGTCCATATGAGCGAAAAACTCTCAACGGTCGTGCTCTGCCAGGTACCAGGGGAGTCAGTGTTCATCTCATTGGTCGTGGGGGGGGGGGTGTTGATCACCAAATCTCGGGGATGCTGAGACTGCCTGCCCCCGAGAGCCAGTTGCAAGGAAAGACATCCAGGAAATTCTCTTCCATGTAAGGACCCACTGATAAACCATGTGATAGCTATGTGGTGTCGATATTCACATATAGTGAACCAGAACGTTTCTCCTCTGATTTATCTCTGTGATGTTGTCAAAAACCCCATAGCAATCATATTGACGGTGACTGTCAAAGCCTTTGCAAAACCTATATCCACTCTCAGATTCCCAGTTTTAATCAGGGAATAATGATTGGCACATTCCTGGTTGGGAGACAGGTCAAAGGCAAACAAGGTGTAACCCTGTGCAAACACCTCACAGTTGATTAACAGAGAATGTGTTTGCTAGCTGTTGGTTCCAGATTCATGTACCCTTTCATGTAGTTTTGGGTCTCAAAGTCTGGTTGCAGAAGCTTAGCTGGTATCTGTTCACCATCCACATATAAGCCTGTAAGATCATAAAGTTTAAAGTGAAAGTTTTTTTTTTAATGTTATTTCCAATAAAGGCATCGCTATCCTTAAACCCTCGGACGAGCATTTTGGATAACTGTCCCAAGAACAGATTCTCCTGAGTACTGACCCTGCTGCCTGCAGGGATGCTAAATACTTTCATTCCCCTATGGTCCACGGGTTATTTAGAATTAATGGTAAGCAGGGCCTCTGTGTGCCTGGGACCACCCGTACTTTCTTCACAAAAAAGGGATGCTGATATAATCCATAGTTTAAAGCCTTCGTTTGCA
The DNA here is from genome assembly GCF_011386835.1 of Chrysemys picta bellii. Lineage (NCBI taxonomy): Eukaryota > Metazoa > Chordata > Testudines > Emydidae > Chrysemys > Chrysemys picta. The sequence continues at coordinate 8,014,012 of NC_088795.1, forward strand.
TCACCCACTAAGCTGAAGGCGTCTTTACTGCATGTCTATTTAATTTTCTCATCTACGCCATTCAACAAAAGTTTTTCTTGAAAAAACAGGTCGCTCTGTAGATGGACCAAGAGTTCTATTGACTTGCTTTGGGTCATCAGGTTGGTTTCAGAACTTTTGGGTGAATACTGTCTGGTCCCGGTGACTGATTACTGCTTATCAATTGTGGTCTAGGAATTGAATCCTGGTCCCCTAAACTCCAGTCCAGGTCCTACCCACTCGGGCACATTTATACTCCTCAACTCCTTCTGCCTCCAGACTGCCACCCAGCACTCAATCCTCCTATCCAGGGACTGCCCTGAGCCACCAGTCACTCCACCTAGAGTCTGTCCCCCATGCACTGGATGCACCTCCCTCCTCATGGCCCTAGCCCCCTGCACCTCTCTCCCCATGCCTGCTGGTCTCCTACCTCTGCTACATGTAGCTCGGCCATGCACCCTGCCCTGCCCGCCTGATCTGAGGTCCTAGTGCAGGGGAGCCAGCACCTGCTGGGGTCACTGGATTGTAATCGTGCAGGGGGGGAGGGGCTGAGCACCCTGGCCTCCTGCCAATCCTGTTGGGCCCGATCCTGCTGGGGAGGGACTGACGTTGGGCCGGATCCTGCACTGCCCCATTTTTTGCACCCCTCTACCAGCTCTGTGCCCAGGGCAGGTGCCCCTCATACCTCACCCTAGTTACAATTCTGAGGACGTCACATGGTTTGCAGCTGTGTGCTGACTGGGCAGCAAGTGGCCCATGGGGTTGAGAACCACGGCCTTAGTGCTAGGTTTGATCAGAAAGGAGCCTGTGAGGTTGTTGGTGCCAAAGTCGTTTGTTATCGGTGCCTTATGTCTGGAGCCAGTCATGAGTCGTTACAGGCTAAACAAGGAATTATTTCCCCAGGTGTTCTAGGAAACTTTTAAAGCAATATAGTGGTCAGAATCCCACCTTTGATATTCAATGTTTCCCTCGACTTTGCTCTTTTTCAAATATATATTTTTGGTAGCCAGTCAAACAGTGGTTTGCCATAGCTTATTCAGAGAGAAGGCAGCTTAAAAACTAATATGCTGTGTTGGCATCAAGTGAGAGAAATTGATTTAGAAGATGACAGCTGAGGGGCCTGTGTACAGCCTGTAGATGCCAGACTATGTCACACTTCTGCGTAATGTGTTTGAATTGATTTCTCAGGGAAATATATTCCCAGGGAACTGTGTTGTGAAAAAAGCATCTTCAAAAATGTGCTGATTAGTGCTGTGGATTTCCATCGGGAGTGTTCACATACAGTTACCCGGAAGAGGTTGAGGAGTATAAATGTGCCCTAGTGGGTAGGATTGGATTGGAATTTACGGGACCAGGATTCAATTTCTAGATCTTCCAATTGTTTGTTGGGTATCTTTAGACAAGTCACTTTCCCAACCCGTGCCTCAGTATCCCTACTGGTAAAATGGTCTCCTTTGTAAAGCTCTATGAAGTCAGTGGACGAAAAGTGCCCTGTAATTGTCCGATCAAAATATTTCTCTTTCCATTTATTATTTAAAACATATTTGTTTTGTACTTCCATCCTGGAAGACACACACGTGTTCTGGTTTTCAGTAGTTACCTGGTTTCACTGGCCATATTGGACTGTAGTACAAAAAGCTAATGGCTAGATTTTCAAAAGACTTTTGGGGATATTTTGATTGCTGAATTGAGGGAAATGAATCACCCTTATTTTCAGGTTACATCATAAAGAGCAGAGTTAAAAACAGCCTGCCGTGGAATACTGTGGTTCGGCACATGGGGCTAGAAGAACACTTAAAGTCTAACTGAAATTTAAGGATGGGCTCACCTAGGTGTGCCCCATCCCTGCATCCACACCTGTTCCTGTTACAGTCTTGGCAGTTCCCTCCAGGACTGGGTGAAGTGTATGTTCTCACATGCTGACTCTCCCTACTTGGAAAGGGAAAACCCTAGCAAAACACAAGCATTTTCTCCAGCCAGCCCTCCAACGTGTTTTAGTCAACTTCAGGAGAGGCGTGTCCATCCTTTTCCTGTAGTGCCTTTATTAAGGGCTACATTTTAACTTTAGCCATAGCCCTTAGCAAAGGGAGGTGTGTAATCTGCCCTACCCCAGGAGGCATTATACCTCAGAATCACAATACCTCCCCTGCCTCCACTGTGTTCAGAGGTTAGAAATGTCCAGATCGCCTACACCAGAGATGAGTCTGACAGTAGTAATTTCTTGCTGACCTTGTACTCAATTCCTTCTACCGTCCACTACCTCTGTGGGGGCTCATCTGGGAGTAGAAGGGATGGAGCTCTCTGCCTATTCCCTGACCCTCCCTGCTCAGCTGCTCCAGAGCGGAAGTAAGCGGAGCCTGGGTAGCCCAAGATCTAGGTAGTCATTGCTCTTTTGCACAGGTGTGTTCCCAAGGCTACAATTTTCTAAAGTAGCCTAAGTAATTTAGGAGCCAAAGTCCCATTTTCGAAAGTCAAGCACTTCTGGAAATGGGACTTTGGCCTAAAGGGTTTAGGAGCCTCCTTTGAAAAATTGACCCCAAGTAACAATCTATTTTTCACTACCTTCAAAGTTTTGCATGTATAACTATGAATTATGGGCTCCAATCCTGCAGCCATTACTCATGCAAATAACACTTCCCACTTGTGCGTCTGAGCTGAAGCCCTTTGAAATGAATGGCTATGCGCCTATTGATTTAAAATAATGCTTCGCCCTTATGTAGCACTTTTGATAGGCACATAAAACCTAGGAGTGGAAGGGATCTCCTGGGTCATCAAATCCAAAGCTTTGCTATCAAAAGGTAGCCTGGCCGTCTAATCCCGTTCATTAATTTATCAAGCTCCATCTTAAAGCTAGTGAGCTTGTTTATCCCCACTGCTCCTATGGGGAGGCTGTTCCGGATCCTCCTTCCTCTGATGGTTAGAAACCTTCTAATTTCCAACCTACATTTATCAATGGCCACTTTGCCTCCATTTGCTTTTGTGACAACAATGTCCTTTAGCTTAAATAGCTCTTCTCCCTCCTCTGTGTTTGCCCCTCTGATGTATTGGTAGAAAGCAATCAGGTCCTGTCTCAGCCTTCACGTTGCTAGGCTAAACAAGCCAAGCCCTTTATGGGTATGTCTAGACAGCGAATAGACCCCGGCGCCTGGCCTGTGCCAGCAGAGTTTGGCTCATGGGCTCTAGGACCCTGCGAGGCGGGAAGGTCCCAGAGCTCTGAGTCCAGAAGTCTATACAGCAATGAGACAGCGCTGCAGCTGAAGTCCAGGTTGGCCGGCATGGGCCAGCTGCGGGTTTTTCTTTGCTGTGTAGACATTCACTTAATCTCCAATCATGAGACAGGATGAGCAGGGGAATGAAGAACCTAGTAGCCCTTCTCTACACGTATCTCAACGGGAGGTCAGTAACATTATCCCCATTTTACAAATGGAGAAACTGAGGCACCAAACGGTGTAGTGACTTGCTCAGGTCACCCAGCAGGCCAGAGGCAGAGCCAGGAATAGAACATAGATCTCCTGGGTCACAGTCCAGTGCGCTACGTACTAGGCCACACTGCCTCCCGTGAGCTTTGAATGAGACTCCGTGTAAATCAGGCCACTGGCTACAGATTACACCCAGGAGGAAGGGTTGCAAAATCAGCCCGTAAGATTTGAAGTGTATTCATTAAGAAATAGTGTTTGAGAATATTGCATACACAAGGAATGAGATTACATGTGCCTGGTAATGCCAATAATAAATAATACTAATGTGAAATGGAAATGGCCTAGATTGGGATGAGTTTTTTCCACATAAAACAAAATATTTCTTCAGAATAGACTGTTAAAAACCATTGCTGTTGTTTTTCTCTCGCAGTCAGAGTTTAGTAACTTACTTGCCCAGAGATTGTAAGTCTCTTCCGGTTGCATGGGAAAGATAATAATCATCTCTCATATGTAAGAAATCCTATATATCATTTCGCTCCGGGTAAATTCACGGCTGCTCCAGAGTTCATTACATGGAGGATTAATTTCACATTCATTGCCCATATTTTTAAAAAAAAAAATTAACAGCACATCGCTTGTGAAGACACTTGCCTCATCTTCATGCTCAGCTGCCCAACCCAGGTGTGCACATGCCTCAGAGACACAATTTCCTTCCTACTTCCCCCACTCCAGGGAAATAATTTGCTGTTGGGCTAAACCAGTATCAAATTACATCCACCCCCTCCCTGCCATGCCAGGTCAGTTAGCCTGGCCAGAGTATCGGAATACTAGAACCAACGCTCTGCCCATTACCCATCCTTCCTCTCCCACATCTTACCCACCTGCTCAGTGTGGATGTGATGATGGGTAGACCTTGCAGGAGTGTAAAAGGAGGCTGATTCTCCGTATTCCTCTGTATGGGTGTGTAATGTGCATCAGAGTCTAGTCCTTTGTTAGCAACATATAGACGCCAATCCTACAAGGGAACCACGAGGACAGATTCCGGTGCCGATGTGGGGCCCTAGTAAGGTGATAGAAAAACAGCAAGAGAGAGCAATATCTTTAGTCAGACATCTTGTTAGGCTCAGTACAGGAGTAGCTGGTGAAACTCCAAGGTCTGTGCTCTTCTGGAGGTCAGACTGCATGGTCTAACGGCCCTGTGAGACAAAGACCCGTTAGTAGAGGGTCCCCTATTCTTTGCAAACAAGTCTCACCTCCGACCTGACAAACTCGTTACACCAAACACATGTCTTGCAGGATATCTTTCCATAAAGACAAGTATCAGAGGGGTAGCTGTGTTAGCCTGGATCTGTAAAAAGCAACAAAGAGTCCTGTGGCACCTTATAGACTGTTACTCTACCCCTCTGATACTTGACCCCATGAAAGGCACTGCATTTAGCTGTGTGGAGTGGAAATCCATCAACCTCATGAAGAAACTTGCACAAGTACAGACAGATATCATCTTCCTTTCCCAAAAGTCTGTTAGTCTATAAGGTGCCACAGGACTCTTTGTTGCTTTTTCCACAAAGAGTAATGTGTAAAAGCATCTATAGAAAGCTCGCAACTTGTCAAGATTCCTACGCAGTGCACGGTGTATGTATGGATAATATGATCTATCTGTGTTGAAAGAATGCTTTAGGGAAAGGGTATCCAATATTTTCATTGGCATGACCCCATTGTAATGAAATGTTTGCTCTTGGGACCCCAGCCAGCATGGAGGATGCATTTTGAAGAACAAAATGGCATCTGCCCCAAAGCATGACCCCATGCACTCCATATGTGCGAGATCATGCTGCACGGAGGATGCCATTTTGTACGTATGGAGCATGTGAGGTCACGCTGTGCAGAGGATGATATTTTGTAGAGCGAAATGACATCCTTCATGCATCGTGACTTCATGCACTGTATATGTGAGATCACTCTGTGCAGAGCAAAATAGTGTCCTCTACACAGTAGGGGTTGCCACAACCCCATCTGCTGATGGTACAACCCCATCTGGGTCCTGACCCACAGTTTGGGAGCTGCTGCTTGAGGGACATGCAGTAAAAACCCTGGAGTCACCAGGGTGTCGCGGTAAGAGCCCATTGGGCAAGGGGATGTTGTTACCCTGCCCTGTTTGGCCAGTGATGTAATACAAGGCTCGATTGTTTAGACTTTGAATAGGAAACCATCAGAGGCAATGACAAACAGGGCAAACCCCTATCTTGTTGTAAGGTCTCTCTTTTTACCTTTATTTTGACTATCTGAATAGAAACAAATGGTTGTTTTCAGTATAACAAAGTGAGGGGAAGGATGCTCTGTATCCATTCACCGAGAAAACCCCCTGGTGGAGGGTGGTGCTTTCATCAATGTTTGACCCTGGTTCTTGAGGAACCAGCCAACTCAGTAGTGGACTGAACTTTGAGGGAAACCTATTATATTCAATTCAAATCAAAATGGAATTTTTTTGAAACAATTTTAAAAGAATCAGAAAATTTGGAACCATATAAAAGGTTCACATGATTTGAAATGCCATTTTTAATCAAACTAACTTTTCAGCTGAAGATTTCCAACCAGCCCTTCCCACTAGGTGAAGTGGATTAGGCAGAAATGTGCAGTAGGAATCTATTGATAGACTGGAAGAGCCGAATCTGTTTATTTTAACAATGAGAAGGTTAAGGGGTGACATGAGCACAGTGTGTAAATACCGACCTGGGGAACAAATATTTAATAATGACCTCTTCATTCTAGCAGAGAAAGGTATAACAGGAGCCAATGGCTGGAAGTTGAAGCCAGACAAAATCAGACTGAAAATAACAGTGATAGTAATTAACAATCGGAACAATTTTCCAGGAGTCATGATAGATTCTCCATTACTGACAATTTTTTAAATAAAAATTGGATGTTTTTCTAAAAGATCTGCTCTAGGACGCATTGTGGAAAAGTTTTATGGCCTGCGTTATACAGGAGGTCAGATTAGATGATAACAAATGTCCCTTTTGGCTTTGGAATCTATGAATTTGTAACATAAGGCAGCTTTCCCTACATTAAAATATATTTTATAACAAAACATCTCTCATCTTATGTAAGAGAATAGAGCACAGAGTGAACTTTTGGGGGTAAATATCCAGGAACAGGTTTTAAAGGTATTTACTCACCTTACTGAACCCCAGTCTGATAATGCTACACTCTAGATTGTAAACTCTTCTGGGCAAAGACTGTCTATTTTTTGCCCTGGGTTTATACAGTGCTTAGCACAATCGGGTCCTGATTCATGACTTGGGCTCCTATGGCAATACAAATAAATAATAAATAGTTTTTAAGCTCAGTTACAATCACAGCTCCAAACCCCAGTGGAACCAAAGGGCTGTCAAGTTTTAAGCAATGATTTATTTTTAATGAGCCTAACTAAATAATTAGAAACAGGCAGAGTACATAAAAAAGCAATTGTTTTCCAATAAAGTTTTTCACATCATGAAATTATGATTAACATAAAACAAGTTCTCTAAGAAGCCTGAGCAATTTGGTAGAGTTCTCAGTTCACAGCATGCTTATTTTTGGAGAAAAAAAAAGTTTTATTTTTCATTTGAAAAATAAAATGCATTTCCTCTCAGTAAATCTGTCTGCAAGTTGCTCGTAAAGTCAGTATTTAAATAATGGCCATGATTTTCCTAAGTGACTAATTAGTTTGGCTCCTCATTTTGGGGAGAGTAGGGGGGGTGTTAAGCTGAGGCACCTTAAAGGGGCCTAATCTTCAAAGGATGGGTACTGAGCACTTTCCGAAGCTCAGACTGTGATGTTACACTCCATATTCGTCATAGAAATATGGTTATGATATGAACATGGCATAACTAATATATACTTTATGCAAGATGACTCAGGTAAGATATCATTGAAAAGGTTATGACCGACTGAAAGTGTTTATCCAATTTAAAAAGAACAGGAGTACTTGTGGCACCTTAGAGACTAACAAATTTATTTGAGCATAAACTTTCATGGGCTACAGCCCACTTCTTCGGATGCATAGAATGGAACATATATACATTCTATGCATACATTCTATGCATCCGAAGAAGTGGGCTGTAGCCCAAGAAAGCTTATGCTCAAATAAATTTGTTAGTCTCTAAGGTGCCACAAGTCCTCCTGTTCTTTTTGCGGATACAGACTAACATGGCTGCTACTCTGAAATTTATCCAGTTTGTATGCATGTATCATTTTTGTATCTGAAGCTGGGAATATTGAACATGTATCTGTATTTCAAATGTGCTACGTTGGATGACACCCACAAGCAGTCTTTCAGATAAAACAGTAAAAAGGCCAAACAATGTTAATGGCTAATGGAGGGAATGCACACAAACACAAGGACTACTGCAGGAACTGTGTACAATAGAAACCTCTCAGAGATAGCTTGACACATTGGGAACTATTTAACCCAGGTCACAGCAAAAGAGCTTTCTAGCAAGTGGGGCGAATACATTAAAGGGGGACAATGACAACATAAGGGGACCTCACTCTCCCTACAACAATACACCTGGAAACACCTGAGGAACAAAGACTAAACTGTGGAAGTGATGGTCCCAGGCTAGGATTTTTAGCCTGTGTATGAAAACCTGGGAAAGCCAAAGCAACTTGTGCCTTAAGAATCTGCCAGCCCGTTTATTGCTCGGGGTGAGAATTTGCTAATTTATACCCTACCTATCTAATGTGTTAAACTCAGTTTGCAGCTTTTGTTTATTTACTAAGGTAACCTGCGTTGTTCTGTTTGCTATCTCTTATCACTTAAAATCTGCCTTTTGTAGTTAATACATTTGTTTTGTTTATTGTTAAACCCAGTTTGTGGAAATTCATATCTGGTGGGGGGTGGCAAGAAGCCGTGCATCCCCTCCTCCACATTGAGGGATGGAGTGGATTTCACAATCTACCTTTGGGTCTGCACTCCAAGGGAGGTGGGCACGTGAGTACTGGGTGAATCCTCTCACACAGAGCTGACTTTAGTCTAGGTCAGCAGCTGGGTGTGGCCCTACCTGTGGGTGTGTGCGCTGCAAGAGGCCGGAGAGCCTAATTCAGGAAAACAGGGAAAAGGAATCCAGGCTAGTGGAGGAGGGGCTCAGTGAAACCCCAGTACATCAGGTGGCCTCCCAGATGGGGTCTAACCCCTCACGCAGACCACTGAGGGTGTCTCCCATAGGGAAAATCATTCACCACTTTTGAAAATCTTGAGGGTGAAGTGCGGGAGAGAGAGAGACACACACACATACACGCATTCATGAAATGTAGCCCTCTTGAGGTGGCAGTAAATGATAGTAAACGGAAGAAATGCTGTGAGCTTTTTGAGGTTTATGGGGGGAAAACAGAATCTGAATTTTTAAATCTTTTACCACAGAGGAAATTTAATAAATAATACTTAATATACTCAAAGTTTACTTCAGAAAGATAAAGCTCTGATTCAGTGCTGCCAAGGTCTGAACCTGTGTGACTCAGGGGAGTCTATTTAACCTGTTGTTTTATTCCTTATATTAGCCCCACCAGTTTGAAAACCCATTCAATCAGTGACCGAATGGGAAGAGTCTACTAATTAGGCCTGTTGTCTCCTGTCTATTCCCTAGTGGACACAACAGGAAATAGACAGGAGTTGTTGTAATACTGACATCTCCCCAAATTTTAGGTGGATAAGCCTGAACTTTGAACAACAACACCTGCAATGCAGCAAAGCATACCAAATACCTACTTACTACTCTTTCCTAATTGTTCTGCATCGAAGCTGATGTGCCGACTGTTTTTAAAAATGTGAGGCTTCAGTTCACGTTCCCATTTTGTTGTGGCATTATGTGGCAGCTGATGCTAGAGATGAATGAATTGTATATTTTATTTAACAAAGATTAAAATAAATTAGTTATCAATGTATTGCCTGACCTAAACAGCTGGTAAGTACTGCCATCTTTCATTCCCTCAAGAAATCATTGTCTAGGTTTATGTGATGTGGTGATGTATTATTCATAGTTAATTGCACTGACAATGTGACTGCAGATTCTGGATGCCCAAGACTCTACATAAAGTAATGAAAGCCGTGGAAAGAAAAGGATAGGTAGTCTATTTTGTGAATACAGACACTCCCCGGGTTACACAAGACCTCACTTACGCAAATCCGCACTTATGGAAAAAGTTCCGTAAGCTAGAAATAGGAGGTTTTTGTTTGTTTTTTGCCTAATGATCGGAGATACGTTTCCGATTTACGCAAAATTCGAGTTACGGAAGGCATTCCGGAACGGAATGCTTGCATAAGTCGGGGAGCGCCTGTATGCATAGACACGCATAGAGAAAAACAGGCCTTAATAGATTCAGGAAAATGCAGTATTTTCTGTTAATCAATGGTAGCGACCCCTCTGATTGTCTTTCACATCCCATTATAATCCCCTAATTTCAATTGCTTATAACGTTGATCCATTTTAAATATTTGGACTAAAAACTTCCTTGCTTGGTCTCTGCCCACATGTGATTAAAAAAAATAAATAGCAAAAATGGTTCTGCCATTTCTGAGAATGAGGCTAGGGGAAAATAGACAGTTTTGTCAATGTTAACCCATTTTTTTCTGGTTTATTTTTAAGAGATTCAGTGTCTCCCTGGTTTGTAAGAAAGACTTGAAATCAAGCTGGGTCATAATCCTACAATCAGCGATATGTCTCTTGCTAGTCCTATGAAAATTCATTCAGATTTGACAAAGTTATAAGCTACAGAAAATCACCATTTGCACTTGCACCGTGGAACTTGTGAAAGTCTTGCTGTTAAAATCTTGGAACATGCTCTCCATCCATAATAAGGTTCCTGAAGACTCCACAGAGACCAGAATGGCCTCTCTAGATGGATGGGACATATCCAAAATGGATTTTCCTCCACTTTCTCTTTGGTCTAAAGGAAAGTGAACGGAGCTGGAAGCCAGGAGTTCAAGTTTTGCTTCTTCTACTGACAGGTGTTGTTAATTCTATGCCCTTCACAATCCATACTGTTCTTCAGTATCCCTTCTCTAGAAAGAATTCAAGTATCACTACACTACCAATTATACGGAAGCAATTGAAAGCTGGCACAAGATTGTTATGGGCAGCCATAGGAATAGTACTCATATTTCTGTATGGCGCAATCAAGTATCTGCTGCTTAGCCCCATTGCCTCTCCGAAACAGCCTGCCAAATCTATGTGCCTAGGTATGCCATTTATGAAAAGGGCCTATTTCTACCTTTGTAATCCACAGATTTAATGTCTTCCAAATCCCCGTCTCCAGTAGCTGGTCCACAGCTGTTAACAGCCTACTGCTATCATCAGCAAACAGGTAGAAAACACTTATGGTAAAGGACAATTTTTCATGTTGCAAAGTCCAAGCATTCAAAAGTTAGGAATTGCCAGAATTATGGTTGCAGCCGAGAGCCCATAAACACAATGGCCCAGACCCACAAAGGTATTTAGGCTCCTAACTTCCATCAATATCGTTGTGAATCTGGGCCAATATATCAAAAACCAATAATAAAACCAATAGGTATAGAACAACTACTGTTAGCACCACCGAGGAATAGAGAAATACACCCACAGTGCACTTGTGAGCACTTCTGGCTTGATCCTGCTTCCAGCGAAGTAAATCACAAAACTCCCATTGATTTAATTGAGCAGTTCCATAATTATCCATTTGTAACAATAACAGACAACAAAAGAACCAAGGTTTATGCTTCACAGGCCTCCAAAGCAATTGACAATGTTTCTACGTGTGCTTAATCTCTCACGGAATATGCTCATGCATTTCAAATTACGGAACTAGTTTTCTTCAAACTTGGCTTTTTATTTTATTTTATTTTGGTATATCTTACTGAGCCATAAAAGTCAAGCCCAGCCACAAGATGCGCTGTTGCAGTAGAATGTATTATATGTAACATTGTATAAAAAATCCAGTTTGATTTGTATTATATATTTTATTGATTACGACTTTAATGATAGAATGATTGATCTGACCAGACCCCCAGCTAGTATAAATTGGCATAACTCCAGTGAAATCAAAGAAGCAAAATCAATTCACACCAGCTGAGGGCCTGATCTACCATAATGTAAGGGATACGTTTAAGAAGGCAGAGTTCATGTCTCAACCTTACTCTGTATTTCCTGACCTTTCAGTACTTGACTTCGATGCTTATCACTGCATCAAAGCTAGATTTTTCCTTGGAGTATAGATGGGTGTTTGTTTTCAAATATCCACAAAAGTAGAGCTGGATGAAATGTTTTGTATGCAACTTTTTTTTATGTAGTTATTTATTTTTTGTATTTTGGGTGAAAAATGCAGATTCAGGGACAGTGAAACATTTTAAACATTTGCATTGGTTCCACTGAATTGGTTGGGGGAGGGAAAAATCCAAAAAAAGTCATCTGTTTCCTTGAAACATTTTCAAACTGAAACATTTGTATTTTTTTGTTTTGAAATAACTTCTCATTTCGAACCTTCTTTGTTTTCTTTTAAAACATCAACAATATTTAAAAATGATCAAACTCAAAACAAAACATTTTGATTAATTTCCTTTGACCCCAAATGAATTTTTTTCAACTTTTAAATGGACTGAACATTTTGAAACATTTAGCTTTTGGTTCAGCCTGCGACAAATGTTATTACTGAATTTTTGGAATTGTCAGTAAACTGAAAAATCCATTTTTCACCCAGCTCTACCTCAGATCACTTTTCTTCTTAGCCCATGATTCCTGAGATGTTACATAGTCAAATGATGAGCTTGTACTCCTTGAATATTCACGTTGTCTCATTACGCGGCATTTCTACCTTTTCCCCCACCATATGTAAAAGGTCTATGGCCAGATTCTGATCACAATTACATTGGTATGAATCCAGAGTAATTCAATTTAAACCAGTGGTGTTAATCTGGATTTAACTGCTGTAATTGAAACCAGCAACTAGCTTTATACCACCCTGCCCCCATTATTGATTGCAGTCTACATAATCTGTATTTTCCTGCATGGATTCTAACTGACTGTGAGATTTCTTGACACTTTTACATGAAAGATGCAATATAAAAATGAATTGTATTGCGTTATGGTATTCTACATTCCCCTGTGTTGCCCTTGAACCTTTGTGGATACTAATATTATTCAACCTGTGTGTATTGCCTAGTTACCTCAGGCAGTACTATGTTCACTGTATTGGTACAGTCACTTTTGAAAGTGTTTAGCTTTTCACCAATTTTGTTTTGTTTTAATTGGAGGTTTGCAGGGAGTGAAGGCTTGTTTTGTTTTGTTTTTGTTATCTTCACTGTTTGCAGACCATTTTGGACTGTGTTGGTTACCTAGGAAACGGCTCTAAGATAGAATTTGATGCCAATGATCTCAGACCTCCTCAGTGCACTAGAATTTGTGCCTTGTTCCTTTCACACTGCAGAGCCAGTTTAAGAGCAACTTTACCTCAGAAAAACTCTGCTCTGGGCGGGCTAATGTCTGAAAATGAAGGCTGGGGACTTTCAGTAGGGCTTAAGGAAGTTACATGTCCAACTCCCCTTGGAAATTCCTAGCCTAAAAGCCTAAGTCTGCATTTCTTATGCACCCAAGGCCTGATTCAACACCAAATCAAGAGAGTGGTACAGGCTTGAAACCGAAGCAAGCAATGGTGAACCATGTCATTAGTGTCCGAGGAAGTTTGGGATGAGCAACCATGACAGGATCAGATGCTTAGTTTCCCCTGTTCTTTTGTATTTAGTACCCCAGTGCTGCCAACTCTTGTGATTTTATCACACTTCTTGTGATATTTGTTGTTTTTCTTGAAGCCCCAGCTCCTGGAGTCAGGTGAGTACCTGAGAATCTCAGTTTCTATTTGATTAAAAAAAAGTTTCTAGCTTCCTCATTATGGAGAAAAGCTTCAAAATGTGAACTCTAAAGGCTCAGAAACTAGAAGACAGGTTTAAAAAAAAGTCAAGTTTGTTTGTTTTTAAATCTCATTTGACTCTTGATTTTCAAATGCAGGGGATTGGCCACATTGGCACCCTGATTTTTATATACTGTTTCTTCCTATTTATCTAAGAGGAACATGCAGCAGCCATATCAAGGTTTATTGTGAAGTAATTAGGTTTGTTATGTTCGTGATTCTTTACATTAAAGCAGTTATGAAAGTAGACTACTTTGCATTCTAAGGGTCTAATTCTCAAACCCAAAGATTTCTAGATCTGTTCTTCAGCAAAATAGAAAAGGGAGATGGTAAATTTATAGCTGATCCTTTGAAAGGGGTTAGATGAGAGCTGCAATATGATTGAAAGAGGTTTCCAACCCATGAAATTATCTTTTAAAAAATCTGATTGCGACTGTAAAGCCTCTTTCGCCACCAGTCCGATCACTGTATCACTTCTAAACTGCTCTCACATTGTAAGATGTATACAGCACCTTCCATCCAAGGATGTTATAGATGTGGAAAGTGAGGCATGGAGAGATTAGTGGTAGGATTTTTTACAGCACTCTGTAATTGGCCTAACCCTGATCCCATTAAAGTCAATGGTAAAACTCCTGTTCACTACATTGGGAGCAGACTTAGGCCAGGTCTATTCTCCAAAGTTAGCATAGCTAATGTCGTTCGGGGAGGTGGTGTCACTATACCAGTAGAAGAACTCCTGTTGGCATACACTGTGTCTACATGGGCCTCTGCCAGTACAGCCGTACCACCAAATCATTTGTACATAGACGAGGCCTTAGGCCAATGCTGAATCTTCTGAAAATCGTTCCCTATGTGACTTGCACAAGAGAGTCAGGGGCAGAATAGGCAACAGAATCCATGCATCCTGCATCTGTCTCCTGGTACATTCACTGGGGCTGGGATTTTCAAAAGAGCCTAAAGGGTTTAGGCACCTAACTGCCATTGACTCTCAGTGGAAGTTGGGTCCCTAACTCGCTTCCCCACCTTTGAAAATCCCACTACAGCAGAGATAAGAATTAGGCAAGAAGGACCCAATCTAGACAGAAGCTAGGGTCAGAGTAAAGTAGTGGAGACCCTCCCATGCTTGGAGCAACCAGAATACGCGTAGGGTAACAGAGACCTCCGAGTCCCCACTGAAGCAGCCAAAACCTTGCAACAGCAAGGGGTAGAGTAGTGGGGATTTTATCCCTCTCTCCCTTATTCACATCATTGGAGGCTCTAGAGAGGGCAAAAGAGACCAAAAAAGCTCCTTATTCTTTCTAGCATCCACATAACACCTGCTAGCCAGAGGCTGATGCAAAAGATGGAGCCCCCCCAAGCAAGCTTCAAGAATAGCCCCCTGGTGGGTATCCCAGAAACGGCTGGGAACAGGTCAAGGCTCCTCCACTGATAGAAAGCAGCAGGGTAATCTGCTCCTGGTGACACTTTAGGCCTAGCCCACTGCTGGTTTCTAGACAGAGGGCATCCTCCACCTTTATTTGCAGCCAAAATGGTTAGCACTTCAGCCACAGATTCCACTTGATGTCTTACTGCGGAGAAATGAAGCGTCAAGTCAGAAGCGACATTGCATACTAGTATTTGAGGCTAATAAGAGCATGGGCACTCGGACTGAAGGAGTGAACGATTCCACCTGTCCCTAGGTGACACTGCCCCATGCTGGACAGGCTGCACCTTATCTATGACAGACCTTAATGCTTGGCCTGCCTTATACTTGGATTGCTTGGCGTGCCAGCCAGGTATTATTGAATGGAAGTTAGTTGAAAGAGGGCAGGGTGGATGCAGGTGCTTGACTGAGGGGGACAAAGGGCGGGGGGATTCAGGCCAGGATGCCAGGGCTGCCACTGGAGCTGTCTGCTTGGCCAATGCAGGGATGTAGACTCCGGGGGAGGGGGGACTACCTTTAAATTCTGTCAGGTGAAACACATTCAAAGACAGGCCTTGCTGCATTAAAACCCCTCCTTCCGCCACAGTGAAATGCACTCATTGTCCCATGAGTAAAAAGAACAGGAGTACTTGTGGCACCTTAGAGACTAACAAATTTATTAGAGCATAAGCTTTCGTGGACTACAGCCCACTTCTTCGGATGCATATAGAATGGAACATATATTGAGGAGATATATATACACACATACAGAGAGCATGAACAGGTGGGAGTTGTCTTACCAACTCTGAGAGGCCAATTAAGTAAGAGAAAAAAAACTTTTGAAGTGATAATCAAGATAGCCCAGTACAGACAGGTTGATAAGAAGTGTGAGAATACTTACAAGGGGAGATAGATTCAATGTTTGTAATGGCTCAGCCATTCCGAGTCCTTATTCAATCCTTTGTTGATTGTGTCTAGAAACCTGTCCCATGAATGTGAGTCTAATGGAGAGAGAGAGAGAGAGCTGGACTGGGGCTCAGGACTAGAGCTGGCTGGAGAAATGTCAGCAACCATTTTCCATCCGAAAATGCAGTTCCTCTGGAACTGAAACACTTCCAACATCATGTAAAAGCAGCAAAGAGTCATATGGCACCTTATAGACTAACAGACGTATTGGAGCATGAGCTTTCGTGGGTGAATACCCATTTCATCGGATGCATGTAGTGGAAATTTCCAGAGGCAGGTATAAATGCCACAAGACTCTTTGCTGCTTTTACAGATCCAGACTAACATGGCTACCCCTCTGATACTTCCAAAATCATGTTGACTCTGCCTACATTTTGTTTAGGAGAAAAACCAAAAGAAGTTCCTGGAAGGAATGAGACAGTGATTAGGTAAAGTGACCTCATGTCAGATGGAAAGGGCCTAAGTGTATTTAATGGATTGTATATTGGCTAGTAATGTATAAGTAAAATATAAACAATATAAATGTTGGCTTAATTGGTCAATAAGACCTTTGAATGAACCCTTTGGGAAGGAGTGCATCCAAAGCTGCCTTGGCTTACTAAATACCTTGTCGTTCAGCTTTTGGAATGTGCCTGAATGTCCCTGACTTGGGTACAGGACAATGAAAAAGTCATTGTGACCTGCTAAACACAGTCAGGGAAAACAAGGGAAGTTCATGTCAAGTAAGATCGATAGCTTTCTTACTGTTAATAGGTAGATAAACATGTTATATAATCTAGTGTGTAATGTAGAATTTTATATATAGTCATTAATATTATTAATTATTATTATATAAAGATTCAGAAGAGATGGTGTTGATAAAAGTCGGGTGTCATCTTGTGTATGAAAAGAGTGTACTGAGACTTAAGCCTTTGCCTTTTTCCATGTAAATGGAGAGAACTATTTTGCTGTTACATCCCAATTGATCACTGGGGTGTGGCATTCTCCAACTACGTTGAAATAAATCTGTTCCTTGGATTTGAACTCAATCAACAGGTGTTTTTTGTCTCTTCCGGCCAGCAGCTAGGTTTGTTAGGTAACCTGTGGGCCTGGTGGGTAATCTTGAAATATCCGTACAGTTCCAACAGTGCCGAAACATCCCATATCAACATTTTTGGAAGGAAACATTTTGATTTTTTTCAATATGAAACAACTCTTTGTTTTGAATTGTTGTATGCAGTGTTGTTATAGCCATGTTGGTCCCTTAGAATTGTTTAATTCTGTATTGTATTGTCTATAATAAATAAAATTTAAAAAGTCTAAATCTAAACAATTTTATTGTTCAGAATGAAATATTTCGATTGATCCAAAATGAATTTTTCTTTTTGGAATTTTCCTTCACAGAGAATTTCAAAAAATTTGGGATTCTTCCCAATTTGAAGCAAAATCCTTCATGAAATGGAATTATTATCTTCTAGCCAGCTCTACATAGACACCTGTACAATGGAGCTCCTATCTCCAGGTGGCACTGAAATATTACTTCTACTAATGTGTTTGTTGTAACTTGTCTCAGTTTAAACTAAATAAAGGACACTATGGCATAAATGAATACTGTATTGTATACATATTGAATTCAACATAGACCCTTTACTGAAGACGTTAGCAATATCTATAAATGTGACAAGTTTGCAATGTCTAAGTGTTAACAATTTGAAGCCCGAGGGACCCAAAGAAGCAATATGAAACCACTGAAGACTTTTAACAGGTTAAATGATTGTGACTTTTAGCCTTTTGAGAATCACTTAAACCTTTTACACAAATTCAGTCTGTGTCTCTTTAGAAAGTGGGGACAGATTGGGAAGGAAACGTTTTGTTTTCTCATACCAATGGGATATGTCCATTCTTTAATGGAATATTTTAGTGCATGTTTAGCTACTCATCATCATCATGTATCCAGAAGATTTTTAAAAGTGCCTTAAGGTTTGGGGAGCACAAAGCAGGATCTGTGTTCCTAAATCTCTAAGGCTTTCTTTTAAAAAAAATTCTACTCAATGTCTCTATATTGTAAGTCATATTTCTGTGTGGGTATATATACAACTCTACAGGCACATATTGTACACTGAAAACATTTCCAGAGACTGTTTCCAATCATTGTATAAAGCATAACTCCAGCTCCACCTGGTGGCTAACTAGATGCAACAAAGACAAGCTGCTAAAATTTATCCTATGAATTTTTTGTCTAGTAAAAATATTGCCGACCTCAAGCATGCAAAAATCATGAGAGCAGCTTGAATATAATGAGATTTCAAAATGTGGGCATCTTTTTATTTGCTGTCTGTTTTGTGAGACATTGAGGGTCATGTTTTTCTCTGCAGTCAGGAGAGCTAGAAACGTACTGTTATTTAAATGAATGTTGAGATTCGGACGTGATGACATGACTCCAAGAGCTGGGGCTTTATGAAAAATACCAAATATTGTGAGACACGAAAACACTGTAGTACTAAACTCTAGCTCTCCATATACGACCCCCGGAAACCCTGCTCTCAGAAACAGAACTGCTTGCTGACAATTTGACCCTTGTAGCTAATTCCTCTAAAACATGCTATCTTGCATGAGATAGTAAAAGTAAGTGTATTCTGGCCTAATTAATTCCCTTACAAATATTAATTAGCGCTGGGTGGGAACAGGAATTCTCTGTTCTTAGGAAATTCCATGATTTTGAAATTTGTTTTCATTCCAGATTGGACCAAAATCAAATAATTGGAAAAATTCCCACAAAACAAAATTTTAGAAAAAAAAAATTGTTTCAGGTAAATCAAAAAGTTTCATTTGGATAAAATGAACATTGGTCATTTTTTATTTGATAGTATACTGTAGTTACTGAAAATGTAATCTCAACACACAAAAATCACAATGTTTTCTTCCAAAAGCCAATGTTTAAATGTCATCCAAATGCTTTGTTTAGATTTTGGGAAACAAAATATCGTTGATGTCACCCCCACGTTCCAGTAGAAAGCTTTGATTTTGATGAGACAGCATTTTCCAATGAAAAAAACATTCCCTTGGCAATTATTTGACCATCTCTAATGTTAACATAATTCCAGGTAAAATGCAAGGTAAGGACCAGAGTAGGCCACTGGGACATTGACTGTCTGAGGAAGATGGATGGGGGCTTGGGAAGGGCCATTCCTCAGGTTCCTATGGAAGTGCTTGATACAAAGACAGACGGCACAAGCTTGCCCTGGCTGATAATGCAGACTTCTATCCCAGCTGCTTCTGCTAACCAGTTTGGCGGAGGGTACGGGGCCCTACCCACCGTAGGAAGATATGTGTCCCTGGAGGAGCAGGAGGAGAATGATCAGGGCTGACGAGGAGGGGGAGGGAAGTTAGTACAAATTACCAGGGCCTGGCGGTCCAGAAGGGGGCCCAGGGCCCGGCTTCCCCTGCTTTCCCCCATCCCCCTCATCGGCCCTTGCTGGGGGGCCCGAAAAAATTTTTTCACCGGGGCCCAAACCCACTCTCGGCAGCCCTGAGAATGATTATGTGTCCATCAAATACCAGAGCTGTGATGGGTCCTTGTATGCGACATGCAAGGGAGGCAAGCATCTTCCTATACAAAAATGAGGCTCCATTCGGCCCATAGAGGATGCTGTAGACCGCATTGCTGGGTGGCTTTTGCTTTGCCCTCCACCGTGTAAGGCAG
This sequence comes from Chrysemys picta bellii, assembly GCF_011386835.1. Classification (NCBI taxonomy): domain Eukaryota; kingdom Metazoa; phylum Chordata; order Testudines; family Emydidae; genus Chrysemys; species Chrysemys picta. The sequence goes on from NC_088795.1 coordinate 8,033,414, forward strand.
CCCTAAATAGTGATTCACCTGACTATTTTATCCATCTCCAACTGTCTGGGAAGAACTTTTTGCTGCTTGTTAGTACGGCGCTCAATCCAAAACCCAGTATAGTCTATGTGAGCTTTTCCATGGATTCCAATGGGCTTTGGAGCAGGCCAATACAGAGCACATGCCAACATGTTCCCCTTTCATATTCTTCCTTAAGCATCCGAATCATCTGCAAGGGCAGCACAGCTCTGGAAGTAGGGTTCCACAGTTCATTTATACTCTTTCCTGGCTGTGCTGTACCTGAACACCCACTTTAACATCTCCCAGGCTTTGGACACCAGTGGAGGTGCAAAATGCAAGACAGGTCTGTGTTCTCCTGGTAGTTACTATTAGTTGTATTGCAGTAACCGCCTAGAGATCTTAAATGAGATCAGGAGAGTATTGTGCTAGGCACTGTAAAGAGTAAGAGACAGTGTTGTAATCTCACATTGCAAAGAGATTACGTTCTAAATGGGTCAGACCGATAAATGGTGTAGGGGAAGTAGGGGCGCAGAAGGGTGAAGTGACTTGCACAACCTCACAGAGCAAGTCCGTGGTAAATCCTAGAACAGAACTCTGGTCTCCCAAGTCCTGTCTAGTTCCCGAGCCATGAAGCCCTTTTCGTCTCCACTCAGTAGCAATCACAATACAATTAATAGCAAATAGAATGAAACCCACTTGCAAGGAAATTTGATACAGTGAAACGACAGAGATAAGGAATTGGGAAATTAGTTCAGTGCATTGTGATGTGCAAATTAAAACTTCAGGTGTCATAAACCTCGGCTTAGATGAAGAGATTCTGTGGGGGAGGAAGTTAATTATAAGAGATTTCTGTCATATTTAACTCTGCTGTATTTGCTGCAGAGTTCTCTCCACTTAGATGCACCATCATAATAAACCACCCTGGAGTTATGTACCAAAGTCGTTAGGCATTTGGGGGATGGAAGAGTTGTATATTCCTGTGGTGTATTGAAAACTGATATAGCTGTGATCTATCATGTTATATTCTCAGGGGGTTTCCTGGAGCTGCTTACAAGCTAGGGAGCTCTGTACGGAAGCATGTGCTCTGGGCCTAGCAGCAGGCAGTCGGTAGACAGTCCTCTTAGAATCAGATGGGGTGAGCTATGCGTCACTGCCTTAGGGAGCAGTCTGCTTTGTCCCCCTCTGTTTTGGTGTTCTTGTGTGTCAATCTTTCTAAATTCTAAGATATAAAGCAGTGTTACATTGCCACCTTCCTGCAAAGTACTTTGTATTTTTATCTAACTTTTCTATATGTAGGCCATGAACACAACAACCCCCTCCTCTTTATGTTTTGCACATTTCTCTTTTCATTACAGTGAAGAGAGATCATATCACAACCAAGAGTTTTCTAGGTCTTAAGTTATGTCTACACTAGCACTTTTGTCAATAAAACTTTTGTCAGTCACGGTGTGAAAACACACCCCGACCGACATAAGTTGCACCAACAAAAGCGCCAGTGTGGACAGTGCTATGCCACCGGAAAATGCTCTCCCGCCAACATAGCTACCGCTGCTCATTGGGAGTTGTTTAATTATGCCAACAGGAGAGCTCTCTCCCACCGGCACAGAGTGGCTACATGGGAAACCTTATAGCATTTACCACCACACTGAGTGTTGTACCCTGACAAGAAAGAAATACCAGGGATTCCATGAAGTCCATTATGGACTTCAGTATTGCTGCTGTTTTTATATGGAAGCATTTCAGATATTGTGGTGATGGGTGACAGGATAAAATCCTGAAATACATAGCCACAAAAACACCCTTCCTCTATAATAATTAAACTTTAATTTTATGCTAAAGGAACATTTGTTTTGCTCTAGAATATTTCTGCAAAACAACCGAGAGAGAGAGAGAGAGAGAGTGAGATCTCATGAAATGCAGATGAATTTGGCCTGAATAATGACTGTGTCTGAGTATTTTTGGTGCACTAAGATACAGTACGATATTACACTAGAATTGGATTTAACATAGACCAGGGGAACAAACTGACCATGAAGGTGGCGGGACTTGAATCATAGAATATCAGGGTTGGAAGGGACCTCAGGAGGTATCTAGTCCAACCCCCTGCTCAAAGCAGGATCAATTCCCAATTAAATCATCCCAGCCAGGGCTTTGTCAAGCCTGACCTTAAAAACCTCTAAGGAAGGAGATTCCACCACCTCCCTAGGTAACCCATTCCAGTGCTTCACCACCCTCCTAGTGAAAAAGTTTTTCCTAATATCTAACCTAAACCTCCCCTACTGCAACTTGAGACCATTACTCCTTGTTCTGTAATCTGGTACCACTGGGAACAGTCTAGATCCATCCTCTTTGGAACCCCCTTTCAGGTAGTTAGTACCCCCTTTCAGGTAGGCAGCTATCAAACCCCCCCCCCATTCTTCTCTTCTGCAGACTAAACAATCCCAGTTCCCTCAGCCTCTCCTCATAAGTCATGTGCTCCCAGCCCCCTAATAATTTTTCCACATCCTTCTTGTAGTGTGGGGCCCAAAACTGGACACAGTACTCCAGATGAGGCCTCACCAATGCCAAATAGCGGGGAATGATCACGGCCCTCGATCTGCTGGCAATGCCCCTACTTATACAGCCCAAAATGCCGTTAGCCCTCTTGGCAACAAGAGCACACTGTTGACTCATATCCAGCTTCTCGTCCACCGTAACCCCTAGGTCCTTTTCTGCAGAACTGCTGCCTAGCCATTCGGTCCCTAGTCTGTAGCAGTGCATGGGATTCTTCCGTCCTAAGTGTAGGACTCTGCACTTTTCCTTGCTGGAAGTTCCGCACATCTGCCTTACTCCAATGGGTGAGCTCTGTCTCCCTTCATTTATAGTGGTCTGAGACTGCCAGATTTAGGGTGGGAAAGGAATTTTCCCCAGGTCAGATTGGCAGGGGCTTTGGGATCCTTGGGCATATTTCACTCAATCCTTGCCATTGCAGGGGACTTGAAAGTTGACGGAACCTTGATTTCTTCTGGTCTCTGCCTGTGACTCACTGTCCACTCTCCTGAGAACTGAAATCCTTTGGGCTAAGTAGAGCGGTATCTGGATGAAATTCAATGCCCTGTGATATACAGGAGGTCAGACTAGATAATTTATTGGTCCTTTGAGCCTTGAACTCTATGAAATGATGAGACTAAGGCCTAGGTAGTGTTTTAAACCAGTACACACCGGGCCTGATTCTCCATTTTCTGCACCTACCTTGTGTCGTTAGTTACCCTCATATAAAGGAGGGTAACATGCTCCCACTCTGAAGTTGCTTTACATCCATTTTGCACTTCTGAAAATGAATGCACAACGGACAACACCATGGAGAAATCAGCTCTCTTTCACCCACTTCCCCTTTGAGAAATAAATGGAGGCTGCAAAATGTCCCTTCTCTAAGCCTGCAATAAATATATGTTCCTTAAAGAAAATTGTGTTCTCCTACTGATTTATGTGGACCACAGTGAAGTGGGTGCCTTAACAGCCCTTAAAATACAGCATAACGTAAATAACTACTTGGCACTTCTATAGCACTTTTTAATCCGTAGGTCCTAAAATGCTTTACACAGGTGGGGGAGCATTATTTTCCTCATGTTTGGATTGTGTGGCTGGGGAAACCGAGGCGCAGAGCGATGAAGTGACTTGCCCAGGGCCACGCGGTAAGGCACAGAAAGCTGAGCAGGATGCACAGGGAGATCTGGAGTGCTGGCTGATTTGAAAAATGATGGTCCTGCCCTTTCTGTCCCCTATTCTCATCTCAGTGCCTTTCCCTGTCTCCCCAAGAGAAGGCACAGCTCAGCCCACTGGGGAGAAGAAGGAGCAAACCGTGGAGAATGCCCAGCAGGGGAGTATCATCTATTCCCAGATGGATATTTGTTAGGTAATGTTGACTTCCTCTGCAAATGTATGCAAATGAGCAAATTGGGCCTCCGGATTTTGGAGGCCTGAAGGTAGGCAGGTCTGGTGGGTGGCTGGTTGGAGAGCACTCTTCCCCTCGCCACCAGGCTCTGCTGCCCTCACCAGCTGCTGCACCTGCCCACTCCCTTGTTCTCATGGGGCCCAACCAGGAGAGGGGGAAGCAGCAGTCTGTAGAACCCATTGGTTGGTTTCTCACAACTGATGCCGCTGGAGGAGGGGCATGCATGGTCCCTTGCAGCTCGGAGTTCCAGGTGCCCTGGGATTGGTCTCATACTCCCTAGGTGGGAACCACAGTCTTGGGGCGAATATAGCATCCTGTGGGACTGATCCAAATCCCAATGGACACAAAGGAAAGACTCTTCTTGCCTTGAGTGGGTTCGGATCAGGAGTGGATACAAGTATTTATAAAGCTAAAGGAAGAACTAAGCTGGTTGCTCCTGAAGGACCTAGGCAAGCTGGAGTAAGGAAACAGATACAGAGGGACTTGAAGAGAAATGGGATTCAGAAGCCAAGCCAAGCCCTAAGCTTCAAACCCCTCCCCACAGCCACACCCCAGGAATCTATACATATAGATTCATCCTTACTAGTGTCTATTTGAACCACCTGGAAGAAAGTCAATTTTCCCAGTGAAAGGGTGAGGGAATTGCTTGGCATGGGAAAAAGAGAGAATATATATTGAGCCTTAAACATGCTTTTCCCCTACAGCAATTAGTTAAGAAACTTTATATTTCACCCCTAAACCAAAAAAGGCCAGAAAGGGAAACATTTGCATAGTAAAGGAGAACACCTCTGCTATTTTAAACTGATTTCCTAACTGGGAAGTTTGATCAGAGTAATAGAAATACAGATAGATTGATAGCGTGCATATTTCTCTCCCTCTCTCAGTGTCCTGTGTTATATATAGAGGCCAGACCAGACGATCATAGTGCTTCCCTCTGGCCTTGAAATCTGTCTGTCTGTCTATATCCATCTGTCACTTATAAAGGCCAAGTTAAAAATATTTGCTAATTATTCAGCACAATTATTTCTGAAACGTCAAAGGGGCTGCTTATTCTTGCAGTAAATGTACTGTAATGCCATAACTGCAGTCTGCCATGCTCTTATAAGGCTATTATAGAAGTATTTTACATGGCTTATTGTGTATGTTAAAGGAATATTTACTGGGGCCTCTCTGGATCTGAGATTCAGAATGCCCCAGGGATACCTCACCAGAACTGTTTCACTGTATGTTTTGTGTGATTACTGGGTAATGGTAGAAGAACGCTGATGCTTTCTATAGTTTGGAAATCCGTGTCTTAATAATTTCACAAATGCAAAGCATCCCAGATTGCAGCTGATTGGAATGAGGAGAATGCAATTGGATGAAACGAAAATATCTTGCGCTCCCATTAGGGATGGGTAACCTTTGTATTTGGTTTTCATATTTTCAGTGTGACCAATTAGAAGGAAATGTCCAAGGACCCTATTAAAATCAACTATTACATTACAGCTACAGAATTCCTCTGCTTCACAATGAGACTCGCCGGGGTGCTTCACAGTCCATAGAAAACCAATTTATAAGGATTACAGAAATATTAATTTTGGAATAGACAGAAGGTAAAACATGTCCACAGTGGTGTGTATCCTGATGGGGCTTTGCCTAGCATTTAGTTAATTAAAATATGGGGATTACTGAGTTTACGACTTGGCCTTTGCCTTTGAACATTTTTCTTGTTATCCAAAAGACAACAGAGAAGTTACAGTCATGAGAAGGAAGACACAAACAAGTGGAATAAGCTGAGCTGAGTTTTCTTGGGTATATTTTCATGATGAGGATATTTCTCTAATACCTAGAGCAGGAGATTAATCAGGATATAATTGTTTATGAAAATAGGGAGGAATCTCTTTTGATCCTTTCCTGGACATGATAGCTTCTGAGATAAAAGTGGGATTTTCCCTCAGGCTGGGGTTTTCAAAGTACCCAGGCACTGAGGAAGGTCCTTAGCCATTGTCTAGGCCCATTGAAATCCATCAGACACATCCTACGGCAAGATGTGGTTACAGACTGACAAACCCTTTGGAGTTAAGATAAACTTTATTGAATTAAGTGATACCTTATTGGATGAGGGTTGAAACCTTTGGGGTACATGGTATTAAGATGCAATGGAGTATGTAGTGTTGTGCATTGTATGCAACTTCTCTAGTAGAGCGGGGGGATGTTGATGAACTTCCTCCCAGGGCCGGCTCCAGGCACCAGCTTGTCAAGCAGGTGCTTGGGGCGGCCACTCCGAAGAGGGGCGGCACGTCCAGATATTCGGCAGCAATTCAGCGGACGGTCCCTCACTCCGGCTCGGAGCGAAGGACCTCCCGCCGAATTGACGCCGCAGATCGCGATCGCGGCTTTTTTATTTATTTTTTTGGCTGCTTGGGGCAGCCAAAACCCTGGAGCCGGCCCTGCTTTCTCTATTCCTTTCAAGCCACCCGCTGGAGAGCTACGCTTATGCTAGGGCAAACTGGATTCTCCAGAGCCCAACAAGCAAAGGGAAGGATTTTGGATAAAAAGCCTGGGTTTAAGCTGACTCAGTGCCTTCTTCCTGATCCAACACATGGCCAGGACCCTTGGAGGGCCCCAATCCTTAGGGAAGGATTGGAAGGATGTGGCCTACAGAGGACTCATAAGACTGTGTGCTTGTTCTGAGCTGAGGTTCCGATGTGCTTGTAACCACAAAGGAGCCCCTGAGGTGGGGTTCTGTCTGATGAGTTTATTAGCATATGTGTGGATTCTTTTATTGTTTTTAGTATGTTTTCTCTGCACGGTTTGTTATCTTAAGAATAAAGTAGGCTTGCTTAGAAAGTTGGTAACTTACATGTGTAGCAATCACTCCGTTATCAGTCGCTGAAGAGAAAGCAAGCTGGTGTCCTTGGGCAGCCTGTCTATCCTGGGAAATATGCAGTGAAGGCACGGGATTGTGCAGCCTGGAAATATCCGAGTCAGAAGGGAAGGAGACACCAGTTTCCCCCCAAGAGAGGTGGCAGCTGGGGACCTGGGAGTCTAAGAGTGGGTGTCCCTTGCTGGACCACGGAGGGGAAATACAGGACCAGTTGCCCTGAACTGTGACAGACGTTATTATATTTTTAGCATAAACCAGGATATCAACTACATAGGTTACAAGCCCTGATCTTCAGTCACCATTTAATTTAAATCAAACAGCACAGAATGGGGAGAGAGACATAGCAGACAAAAGGTTAAGCAGAGCACCTTGTATCTAATGTTCAGCTGAGGATGAAATATTGATTTTGGAACACAAGTAAAAAAGCAAGTTTAATTGTGTGCCTCTGCAGTGATTTTTGTGTTCTGAACAAAATCTGAAAGCCAACACTCCATTTATCTCTGTGCATTACTTCAGCATGTGTGCCATAATAAAATAAAGAAGTCATGAAATATCATTAGTGTTTTCTTTTTGTTGATTACCAAGTTACTTTTGCTGCAGGGTATATCGGGGGAAATTTATGGTTCCAACCTTTAGTTTCGAATTAATGTAATTGCTGCGCTTTGGGATTATGAATGGCTGTCTGCTTGATGAACAGTGACAAACAGACAACCTTTACAAAAACTGTTTAAGAAGTGTGGCCTGTGTTTGGGAACTTTTACACACTATGTGAAGTTCTTGAGAAGTAAGAGCATTAATCTAATGGAGAATAGGGATACAAATAACAGTAAGAACAACTGGTGGAGTGTGCAGTACAAAACACATAATGAAGTTGTTTCAAGGAGATTTGCAGTAAGTACTGTAATTTTTTTTGGTAACAATTACAGGATGTGTTTGCAAGTTCTTCTACATAATTATGACTCATTCTTTTCTTCCCAGCGTTCACTGGGCCAGATCCTACTCTTGATTGTGCCACTGTAATTCCATTGACTGTGATGGAGTTACTCCCGTTCTGCACCAATCAGAATCTGTCCCACAGTGTTTAGTAATATATTTTCACATTTCAAGCTAAATTAGAGTCAGATCCATATTCTGTCAAATGAATTACCAACTTCCTCCTGTTTTTTTGCTTTAAAATTTATACCTTTGAATCCTACTTTCCTCTTATAGAACAATTTAATGATGTGCAACTGTGAATTCACAATCAGGTGTAGGTAGTCAATTTCAGCTTTTTTGGTGGCAAGCCTTTCCTGTTTATATCTGCTGAAAGTATATAATTACAGCGCCTCCCTCCCACACTGGCTAGATTCCATCGCTATGTCCCATTAGCATTTCGGCTGCCCTTTCAAGAACTTTGTCTATAGAAATTCTGCATAGAAAATGAAATGGTGCCAAAAAAATTGTACCTTTAAATACCAGTACTGAATTTTAAGAGGGTTTTTTTTAAATATATTTGGTATATAGTTGATTGTAATAATACTTTACATTCCTACAATATCTATTATCTAAGGATCTCAAAGCCCTTTACAATCGTTAACTAATTTAGCTTCTCAGTACTCCTATGAGGTTAAATAAGGGGAATAAAGAGATCATTTCCCTCATCACCGAACTGCACCTGCCTCTGGAGTGGAACAGCAGATGCTTAATAGCACACAGTAATGCTATACAGCAGTGCAGCACAGGAAGTGAAAAAAGATGGCATACCCAGTTCAAACGGGGAGGAACTTGTATGAGTTGAAATTTGACCCAGACACTTGGGTTAGTTAACACCCTACTCTTATAAAAATGGTGTAGACTCTTTAGTGGCTATGTGTAGTTTTACAACTTCCACTGCTCCTTTTGGAGCATGCTGGAGCATTGATTTAATCCCCACTCAGAGAAGAAAGTGATGCTAATATCTATTAAATCATCAACAACTCATCGATCACCCTTAGTTGTTCTCTGGGAGGATGCCATCCAACCTCTCAGTCTGATCCTATAAGCTTTTGTGGGTTGGTAGTATCATAGCAATAGATGGCATAAATACAGTCTGTATTGTAATACTGTAAGACTTTAAAAATTAATCAACTCCGGTTTGAATAAGGACTGGGAATGGCTGAGCCATTACAAACATTGACTCTATCTCCCCTTGTAAGTATGTTCACACTTCTTATCAAACTGTCTGTACTGGGCTATCTTGATTATCACTTCAAAAGTTTTTTTTTTCTCTTAATTAATTGGCCTCTCAGAGTTGGTAAGACAACTCCCACCTGTTTATGCTCTCTGTATGTGTGTATATATATCTCCTCAATATATGTTCCATTCTATATGCATCCGAAGAAGTGGGCTGTAGTCCACGAAAGCTTATGCTCTAATAAATTTGTTAGTCTCTAAGGTGCCACAAGTACTCCTGTTCTTTTTGCGGATACAGACTAACACGGCTGCTACTCTGAAGCCTGAAAGTTAGTCTCCTAAACTTATATTTAACCTAAATAAGTGGCTGGGTTTTCAGAAATTCCTGCTATCTAATACAGAGCTGGTTGAAAAATCCCAATATTTTTTCAAACAACCCCCAATTTAAAAAAAAAAAATTCCCCATTGATTGTTTTCAGTTTTCAAAAACCATTTTTAATTTAAAAAAAAAATAATCTGTCTGGTAAAAAGGTGTGACTTGTTTGTTTGTTTGTTTACCAAAAACCAAACCAACTGCCTCCTCCTCCCCCAAATTTTAACTGAAAACCAGACATTTCTACGGATATTATTCTGAGCTCTTGGTTTTGTTGTGGACGGACATTTTTAAAAAAAAATGACCAACAAGAAATTTGCTCAGGAAATGTTTGTTTTGATTGAAAAGCCATTTTGTCTAAAAGAAGGTTGAGATGATTTATTTTGTAACTAATTCAACAACAACAGCTCTAATTCAAGTGAAAGGGAGCGTTGAATGGATTCATTCCTTATCCATATAAAGGTGTACTAAGTGCTTGATCCAAAGGCTACTGAATATGGAAATGCAGATATAAGAACATGCCAGGACAGCTTCATACTCCTGATCGTCAGATTCTGCAAACTCCTTTAGTCATTTATGCTCCATGGGAGTCAAGGAGCATTATAACTATAAAGAAAACAAAATGTTGAGATTTTGTGCTGTGAGGCATGCTGCAGCCCTGCCCCTGGCATGCCCTTCCGGCCTTGCCTCCAGCTTACCCTCTCCTGAATTTGTGAGGGGTCCTCAGAAGGCAGCAGTACAACTGTGTCCACAGTGAGGAAAACCTCCTCAAACCAGATGAAGGGATTTTAGGGCTCCTTTCTGCCCTTTTTCGTAGGGTATAGTTACCACCCCAATGAATATGCATTGGGCCTTATTTTAAAAAGTGCTCAGTGTGACTGAGAATAATTTCCTGCAATAGTCTGGATAAATCTAATTGAATTCAGTTTAATACTCTGGGACCCATTGTATTAAGAATGCAATTGTTGATGTATTATTGTAGGATTCTATGTACTTTTTCTAGGAGCCCGACTCATGTAAACCTTGGGGAAATGTTTGGAACTTCAAAAAACTGTTTAGGACAATAACTGAGAAATGGATTTCCTAGGAAGTACATGGGAGACCTTTTGAAACGATGACATTGTCTACTGATTACCTGTTTCTGGAAACCTCAAATCAAAGCCTGCTGAATTGTATAAATGAAGACGCTCTAAGCCAACACAAGAGAGCTCTCCTATCAGTGTAGTTAATCCATGTCCCTAACAGGCAGTAGCTACGTCATCTAGATAGCTTCTCCTGCCAACATAGCATTGTCTATACGGCGGGGAGGGGAGGGTTAGGTTGGTATAACTAAATCGCTCAGGAGTGAGGATTTTTCACACATCTGAGGCTACGGAGTTACACCGATATAGGTCTGTAGTGTAGACCAGATCTAACACCGTGAAGGCAAGGAACTGTTCAGCCAGGAGTTATCCCAGTCAAAAGGAAGATGGATGCATGGCTCCACCCCAGACAGGCAACAGCACCCCGCAGCTCCATTTGAGAAACTCTGGTCCCTTATTTTTCTGCCTAAATGGGGGCCGAGCTCTTTGGAACACTTGTTCCTATGTGTAGTTATGGAAAATGTATGTATGGGGCAGGGGCTGAGTCACTAGTGAAATGTGTAGATTCGAGGCTCATACTCTAAGGCCTAGTACAATCACTGCCGAAGAGACAAGAAGGCACATTCTTGATCAGTCTATTTTGTGCTTACAAGCGCTACATCGTTTAAGTACAACTTTACAAGGTAAAGAGCAATGCAACTTGGGAAAATAACAGCAAATTTGTTCAACATCTTTTAATACAATAGTTATGTCAAATTGTCTTAAGTGAAACCCGTTTCTGCGACAGCAAATCTCTGCATTAAACCATGTGCAAGTCTGAATGCCATCACAAAGAATTTGTCTAATTGGCATCACACATAATGTTTGCTGGAGCAAAGGAGCTCTGCTACTCCCATAATGATTTTGTTGCCATGGTTACAGCTATCCGCTTCCCCCCCTACAGCAAGTTGACAAACTGCATTTGGACAAATTTTCCAACTGGAACATCTCACCTGGAAATGTATAGCTGTATTTTTGTATGAAAAAACAGCCCTATGTTGTGGTGTTACCTAACCGATCTGCTCCAATAGGACTTGCACAAGGCCCTGGACCTCGGTCCTGGGATCCATTGAGCAGTGAAGGCTGCAGCCTATCTCCAGCCCTTGGTACAGGAGAGTATCAGCAGAGGCACCAAACCCGTGGATTTGTTGAGCTCCCTGACTGTAAGGATTAGCCCTTTTGCATGCGGCACAAGCAAAGGAGAAGGTTCTTATGCAAATCAGGAACTCAGTGTACACATGTGAAATGGATTTCGTAGAAGATACTGGGGGTGTGGGGAATGCAAATGACCTGGAGCAGAAAACCATTGTTGGTCTGATTATCTATTCACTCTCACTTCAAAGGCCCAAACTTGATAAACAAGTGACTTTCAGAGTCATTAGGGGGCCTGCTTGCAGCAGAAGCTGCCATGAACTTGTAATGGCATGAAAAACTCCTGTGTGAGGTTTGAAAGACTAGTCACCCACCGGAGCCTATGTTGGGCTCTGGGAAGTATATTAGAAATGGATGTAGGTTCTTTTATTGTTTGTAATATGTTTTCTCTGTAATGCTTTTACCTACGAATATACTGGGCTTACTTAGAAATAGCTGTGTGGGAGTGGGACTGGTGTTTGCCCCCACACAAGCCCTGAGGGGGTTAATGTGGGCCAGAAAGGGCCAATTAATGGCTGCACCTGGAGGGGGACTGTGGTTTGATAAAGACTAATGACAGAAGAAGCCCAGCTGGGGGAGGGGCTGGGATAGGATTATAAAGCTAGGACATGAGAACAGGAGGAGACTGTGGGGAAAGGGTGAGGAGCCCCTCTCCAGAGGGAAAGGGAGTAGGTCAGGGACAAGGGGGAAGCCTAGGGGGAGAGTAAGTCCAGGGATCTTGTCCTGGACTAGGAAGTCTGACAATTGGCCAAGAGGGGTGAAGTAGCTGTGGGGAGCAGAGGAGACTTGGGTGATGAACCCAGAGATGGACCAGGAGATAGAGAGGTGAGGCAGGAAGGTGACGAGGGAAACAGCAACAGGGACTGAGGCTGAGCAGACATGGTTTGCTAGTCATAGAGGCCCTGGGCTGGAACCATGAGTTCTGGGTGGGACCAGTTTCTCCTACCAGCCCCTGGGAGGTGGTACAGGACCTTGTGGTGGAAGAGACCATGTGAGATGGCCTCTGGACAGCTTGTCGGGTGGGACTTTGATACCCCACAAGAGGGGGACTGTATAGTGACCTGGCCAGAGGGTTGAGTCAGAAAGAGGGAGTACTTTGAGTTGCAAAGAGAGAGATGGACCCACGGCATGAGCAGCCAACATCAGCAGGAGCCATAGGGGGCAAAAGCTAATTCCCAGCCCTAGCTCTAAGGAGATGCTCATGAGGTGAGTGGGCCCTTTACAGGTAGATTAACTGTAGCAAATATATTGTGTACTATCTCTGAGGAGAAGGCAAAACACCCTGCTTCTGCAGTCTATCTTTGCTGGGGATATGTCAGGATAGTTAGGGAACTATGAAGACTGAAAATATCCCAATCAGAAGGGAGAGAGATGTGTGTTTCCACCCATGAGAGGAAACAGCGGGGGAATGAGAAGAACTAGGTTGTTTGTGTCTGTATAGAGACTACTTTGAATGGACTAGCTGACCCCTTGAGGTCCCGTCCAGCCCTACATTTCTATGAATCTATGATCTTCACAAGCAATTATGAGTTGCATGTTTTCACAACTGCCAAATTAATGGCTGACTTCAAGCTGCCTCTGAAATACAGGGCTACAGGCAAAGCGTCAGAGCCAGCTTTCATTCCCCACGCTTGGTTTCTTTCAGAAATCACACTCCATTGGCCCCAGGTAACCTGAGTCACGGATGGGGAATTGTGGGGCATGGGCTGGGAGCAGGAAGCAAGATACGTGCATTTAGCAAATGCACCTTTGACCTGACAGCCTCGAGTCTGTTGCAGCTTGTTCATTCATCTGAAGCAGGAAAAGCTCCAAACTGTAAATGAAAGAGGAAGGGGGAAATGAAAGAAATGGGGCTGTCAAACTGCTGAAGGTACTTTTAAGTGAAAAACCCCTTTTTCATCTAATTTCTTGCCTTCCTCTCCCCACCCCCCACCCTTTCCTTGAATAGTAAGCAGCAAGACTAGCTAATCCATTTTTATTTTGTAACTTTAGCACCCTCGTGACCAAGATGGAATCTGCTCTGCAGGCAGCTCTGGCCAAGAGACGGCGTGTGCAGGAATGCAGCAGTAAAAATCCCGTGCACCCCAGGGGCACCTGTCCCAAACCCCCCAGAGTGAACATACACCCACAGGAAAAGTACAATGGATATAACAAAGGGAGATATTTATTTACAGAGGGATGAGAGGAGAAAAACAACAAGGGGGAGCAGTAGAACAAGGTTGCATCCAAGCCAAGGCCCCATGGGCCCAGTGGGAGCACAGTCTGGAAGGGCAGACACTGAGCAATGTGTCTGCACACAGAGTTCAGAGGCCTGAGCAAAGTTCCAGTCCGGTGGTGAGTCTTGGGTGCTCCTGGTCATCTTTGGCGCCGGTGAACTTTCCCCCAACAAACCCCTCCGGTGCCCTCTTCTGCCGCTCTCTGCAAAGCCACACAGAGTGACCACCTCCCCACTTAACTAGCTACAGCCTCCCTCCTAGTTCCCAATGCAGAGTCCCAAGCCCCAGTACTCCCGGCCCCATGCAGCTCTGGGCAGCCGTGATACTGGGTCCAGCTCCGGCCTATCCTTCTCGGGCGATTCCTCCCTGGCACAGTGCTCCTTCTGGCTCCTGTCCTGGGGTGTCCCTGATCGGCTGCCCTGTCCCTCCCAGGCTTCAGGCAGGTTCTCTGCTGCTTCCTTTGCGAGGGCCTGCGGGCTGCTCCCTCTCTCCCTCCGAGCTCCAGAGCCACCCTCTGGAGTTTCCCTCCTTTTTTCTCACTCTCTCCCTCCCCATAGGAAAAAGATGTAAAGGGGGCATGGGGCCATGCTCTCTAAACCCCCAAAGGGGTTACCATTTATTCTATTACAATCACAGCCCCTCCATCCCCATTCAGACTGTAAGCACAATGGGCCACATTGTATCTGCTCAGGTGTCCAAGGGATGTTGCAAGGAGACTCCCCTTCCTTGCATCCCCGGCCACAATTACAGACCCTGTTACTGCCCTCATCTGGGAAGAAGTGGAGCTGGCTGGTTGCATAGTGGGTGTCACACTACACCATTCTGTTGCTTCCCCGCTTGTGGCTGGGACCTTCAGATGGGATGGAACTGGAAGGGAGCAGGCTTGAAATGCAAGACAGAATTTATTTCCCTGCAGAATCTTTATGAATGGCAAAGATGTGTAAGCAGAGAAGGTCACAGTAGTCTGTAGACCAGAGCAGCCATAAACATCTGCATTACAAAGGAAGTCATTCCACTGTGTGCCCATCATACAACATTGGCATTTTGTGTGGAAAGCCTCCAACTTTGCCAGTCTGAGCGGCGTAATGTCCATGTTTCGCAGCCATACAACAGTACAGGGAGGATACAGCTCAAATAGATCCTGAAATTGGTTTTCGTGCTGAGATGATGTTGGTTCCATATTCATCGTAAAAGACCAGTGGCAGATGCTACAATGCCAATCCGATGGAGAACCTCCATGTGGGAGTTGGAGGAACTGGTGAGTTTAGAACCCAAATAGCAAAAGCTAGAATCTGCTTTGACTGTTTAATTTTTCAAAGAGATTGGCGTCACAGGTGGACCCGGTCCTAGATTTTTGCTCATCCTCCGTTTGCTGGAGCACCTTGGGAAACCTGTTGGGCTCTGTATTAGAAGAACAAAGTCATCAGCATAATCAAATTCTGAAAGCGAGAGATCACCAATCTTAATGCCTACGAACCTGACAGAATGCTGCATTATGAAATCCATTGCCCAACAAAAGAGTGCAGGGGCCTAGATGCAGCCCTGCCTGACACCAGTTCCTAATTTAAAAGATGCTGACATCCGATTCCCCAGACGTACATGGCCAGTGGTTCCATTATGCAGCTCCCTAATCGAGTCCAGCAGAGTGGTAGGGAATATGACACTCTCAAATTAAATCTTTTTTTAACATACCATTGCAGCATTTCAGTGTCAAAACATTTTGGTTTGGGGGTGTTTTTCTTACATAGTCCATTTTTTCCCCAGAAAGCTGACACATTTTGCAAATAAAAATTATTTTTTAAAACACAATTTTCCATAGAAAAACAGTTTTGATGGAAAATTTTCAACTAGCCTAACCCTAAATTTGCACTTTATTAAAAGGAAGGATGATGATGTAGCTAAAATTTTCTTCCTTCACCTAAGATCTCAATATTTTTACAAAGACTCATTAATGTAATGTCTGAAGTGTGGTGAAGTTAAAGATAGCACAGATACACAAGGAGACTGTTGCACAGACTGAATAGAAATGAAATGTCCTGATTCCCAATCCTGGGCCTTATCCACAAGACCATGCGTTCCTCATTTTTTTTAGCTCATGAGTGCCTGTAACTAACAAGTGGAAATGCATGGAGTAAGTAAAAACACATTATATCTACTAATATATGTGTTGCTTGGAGTGGAGCTGCTTGGATTTCAAAGTAATTTAAAATGCTTTAAGAATTGTTCTGTCCTGTCTCAGCTCGTGAAAGCACAGGCAGGCACAACTTGCTCATGTTTGAAAGAATTTCCTGTTTTTGCACCACTTTTTGCTACTCTATTTGAGCCAGCAACAAGATTGGACTCTGAGAACAACCAAAACCAGAAAATGTTTTGATGAAATATTGAAAACTTGGATTTGGAAATGCCATAGGAATGGCTTATAGGAGATGTTGTTTGGGTGCCTTGTGCCGCTCTCTCCTTAAGAGCCAGACTACATCTCCCATGATGCACTGAGGCAGTGGGACTCCTATGATGCACTACAGCAGCTCAGCAAGAGAGTAGACTGTTGAATCATGGGCAATGTAGTCCAGTCAGGGCCCATAAAGGAGAATGGAGCATGAGGCCCCTGAACTACAGTTCCCATGAGGCAGCACAGTGGCATTTCCAAATTACATTTTTTTTTCTGTTTTTGCCCCAAATTTTTCAGTTTTTGATATTCCACCAAAAAGTCCAAATTTTCTGTAGAAAATTAGTGAAAGCTAATTTTCTAATTTTTCTTTTTTCCGATGGAAAACTTAGACAAAAAACAAACATAATCAAAACAAAAAAACCTTCATTTCCTGACTAGTTGTAACTGAGACCTTCCATAGTAAATGCACGAGCCTCTGCTGCTTGACTTAAAGGATTAAGGTTTCCAACTGCCACCTGGAGCAGGTTCACCAGCTGCTAGGAGGGGCGGAAAGACCCACCCTCTCTATTTGTGCTTTACAGAGATATACTATGCCTGTGACAAAAAAGGGCCTAGCCCAAGACTTGAAACATGAGCTTATTGACTTGTGTTATCTGAAGTGATTAAAATTATCAGACCCGACTTAGGAGGAGTTAAACCACGGAAATGTACTGATTTCTACAGTTCCCGTGTTCAGCAAATTACGGGCCATTTAGATGACGGACAGGGTCAATCGGTTTTAATAATTCTCTATGACTGGCATATAAATGAGTCGCAAACCAAAATATCACAAATACTGAGTTAAACCTTATATTTGTAAAGTACAGGAGTGATGTTGCATTCTTACATCTTAAGTTATAACCAAGCTGCAGGAAATACAAGCGCCATACTGAGTAAATTATAGAATACTTTATTGGGCTTGATGATGCCCAGCGAGCTAAAGTAAATATGTCCTTAAAGTATTAGTAATTCATGTAATATGTTAATTACTCAGTGTGTAGTCATTACATTTCCAGTAGTACTCATTACTCTAACAGCACTGTGGTGTTTCGGCAGAATTATTTGACTCATAGCTATAAGGCTAGCATTTTGTAAGTTTATAAAAGCAGATTTTTCTCTGATTTGCATTGATTTTGTTTTATTTGCCATTTTGCTGCTTAGATTCTTCATTCCAAAGAGCCAACAATTATCAATTAGTTCAATCAAGAGCCAAACTAAAAACATGGCTTCATTTGCTAAGAAATCAATAAAGAAACTCAAAACCTTCCAAAAGCCAGTAAAAAATAAGCAATTAAACTATTCACAGTCACTGGAGCTCCTCACTCTTTGATATAATATTACTCCAAATGGAAAAAGTACTGCACAGTTGGAGAAAAATGAATCCTTAGGAAGCTCAGTGTTGATTTTTGGCATTCAGCCTCAACATCTGAGGCTGTGTCTACAGTAAAAAGCTACAACCGCAGCTGTGCCACTGGAATGTAGACACTGCAGTGATGGAAGGTGTTCTTCCATTGCTGTAGTGAATCCACCGTTCCGAGAGATGGTAGCTAAAGCGATGGAAGAATTCTTCCACTGACCTAGCACTGTCTACCCTGGAGCTTAGGTTGTTTTACTATATCACTCAGGGATGTGAAAAATTCATGTAGAGATGTAGCTAGGTCAACCTAACTTTATCGTATAGACCAGCCCTTTCCTATGTGACCTTGGGCAGGCCATTTCAATCAGCGGGGGCTTCAATTTTCCCTCTGTATAATGGGGAGGGATAGCTCAGTGGTTTGAGCCTTAGCCTGCTAAACCCAGGGTTGTGAGTTCAATCCTTAAAGAGGCCATTTAGGGAGCTGGGGCAAAAATCTGTCTGGGGATTGGCCCTGCTTTGAGCAGTGGGTTGGACTAGATGACCACCTGAGGTCTTTTCCAACCCTGGTATTCTATGATTCTATGAAATCTTCTCCATCTCCATATAAAACACTAATACTCATCATATAAAACACTAATACTTATACATACATGGCTGATGTAGGCTTACAAGATGTATAGAGATCAGTAATCCTACCGCCAGAGACTATACTCCCCCCCCCAGTCAACATATTCAAATTGGACACTTTCTCAGTGTCACAAAACTTAGTCAATTTTGTCTTTGTGGCATTGATACTATTGTTATATCTGACCATGCTCATATGCATGTCTTTTAGGTCCCCAGGCTATGCACTCCCAACCAAAATATGGAGATTAAGTACCTCTCTGCTGTTTAATACATCATTTGTTAACTCCATCCAACAGGAATTAGAATTCTTCCCCTCCCCTCCACTCTCCAAAAATACCCCCATCGCTTCTTCAGCTGCCATACTTTGGAAAGCCTTAAAGCCTTCATCAAAGGTCGTATTATCTCTTATGCAACCTTTAAAAAGAAAAGTATTTAGAAAGAACATAGAATTGATAGCCTGGTGAAAGAAATTAAGGCCTTGGATATAGAATTGGTCCTGCTTTGAGCAGGGGGTTGGACTAGATGACCTCCTGAGGTCCCTTCCAACCTTGATATTCTATGATTCTATGGTGTCAAGTATCAGAGGGGTAGCCGTGTTAGTCTGAATCTGTAAAAAGCAACAGAGGGTCCTGTGGCACCTTTAAGACTAACAGGTATTGGAGCATAATCTTTCGTGGTTGAATGCCCACTTCATCAGACGTCTGATGAAGTGGGCATTCACCCACGAAAGCTTATGCTCCAATACCTCTGTTAGTCGTATAGGTGCCACAGGACCCTCTGTTGCTTTTTATGATTCTATGATTATGATTCTGCCCCCTCCCCAGAGAAACTCAGAGCCCTGGTCAACCTACGATACGAAATCAACAAGCTTCTATCCCAAAAGTCTGAGTGCTTTATTCTGTTTGAAGCAAAACTACTGGGTATCTGGTAAAAGAGCTGGCAAGCAGTTGGTATATAAACCTAAGCAAAAAGCGAAGAGAAATAAGATTGCTGCTATTTGCGATAGCAGCAATAAATTATGTACAGTGCAATCAGATATAATAAACAATTTCAGCAGTTTTATTTAAAATTAGCTGACAAGGTAATCAGTAAAGATGCCCTAACTGAGTTTTTTAGTGGCTTGTCTCTGCCATGGATCTCTGCCCCTGTAGAAATCACAGAACTGACTCCGGCTATAAAAGAAATGAAGGTCAGAAAGACTCGTGGGGCAGACAGTTTCCCTATTGAATTTTCTGAAAAGTTCTCTGAAACTTTGACACGTAGTTTATTGGATATGTTCAAAGAGGCCAAGAATGAGCAAACTCGCCTGCCTACTTTAGGAGAAGTTGTAATTTCAGTTATCCCTAAACCTGGGGTAAACCTTGCACTAGGCAGTAATTACAGGCCAATTTCTTTAATCAGTCGTGATAAGATTTTAACTAAAGCTCTTGCTATGTGATTGGACAAAATTTTCTCACGTTATACACATAAATCAGGTAGGCTTCCTTTGTAATAGACATGGCTTTGATAATTTGTGTCAACTGATTGATATTATTGCTGTTTTGAGAGCTTTTAAAGAACCCTTACCTGTCACTTCTTTAGATGCCTTTGATGACATAGCCTGTGACTATTTTTTTCATGTGTTAGCAAAATTTGGATTTGGTAAACAATGTATTGCTTAAATTAAGCTCTTGTACTCTCACCTGACTTCCAGGGCAGGTACAAAGACTATTATTTGCAGGGCTGCCCCTTGTCTTCTGTTTGATTTAGCTCTAGAACCTTTAGTCATTGGCCCACCATGATACCATGACTATGTTGATTTGCTCAGGTGGCAACCAGAGCTCAAAATTATGCTGTATGCAGATGATGCTCTTGTATTAGTATCTAAGCCTGAGGTCACCATTCCTAACCTTCTAACCACTATCAGTAAGTGTAGACTCCTCTCAGGATATAAATTAATTGGGGTAAATCAGAAATCCTAGGCATTAACAAATATGCCAACAAAGGTCTCGTCTCAGATTGGGACTTTCAATGACAATCCTCTTACGTGAAATATTTAGTAATACCAATTCCCAATAATATTCAGGACATTCCTAAGATAAATGTAGAACCAATTGTTGCCCAACTGGCTAGCAATCTGGGGTGATGGCGTTTGTTAACCCTCAGCTTTGGGGTAAATTAATATACTGAAAATGAATGTCTTTCCTAGACTTTTCCTGAGGGGTCTCCCTATTTCTATTCCTCAAACTTATTTTAGACATTCAATAATATTTTCAGAACATTCCTTTAGGGTGCAGGTAAGAAACCTAGACTGGCCCTGAACAAATTACAGCTCCCCTTAGCTCTAGGAGGATTTTTCACAGCTTGGAAAATTATCAGATCTCTCTTTTGTTAAGCCAGGCATCTTTGTGGCTGTTAGATCTGATGGCACAGACCCCATCTTGGATTCAGATTGAATGAGAACTGGTAAACCCTCTCCTCCTTTCAGGTATTGTAGGATCAAATATTATAGGTTTGATGGCTCCAGAACTCCCACAATAACGGCTGTGAGGCAAGCTTGGTCAAACTTGGCTAGAAAGTAATGCTGCCCATGTAGAGGTGGTCCTATGGAGCAATCCTTTCCTTAAGATCTGTGAGAAACTTTGATGTAGAGAGATTGGATGTAGAGACGAATTATGGCTCTGTCACAACTAATTGACAACAATAAACCATGTATAGATCTTCAGGAACAATTTGGCTTGCCCTGCTCTGGAGCATGGAAATATCTACGGTTAAAGCATTTACTTACAAATGTATTTGGACAAGAGGCACTGGGAGCTCCAGAACCTCCAGAACTTTTATTATTTTGGAGGAAACTTCCTAGATTTACTCAGCCAGCAGTAGCCTTTTACAATTTTCTAGCCCAAATAACTCTGCCAAAGATTGAGAATGTGAGAGTTGCTTGGAATGGAGACTAGGATCTCTGAGCCAATGGAATACAATCATATCTAATGTTAAAAAAGCAACTACAGACCTGAGAATACGGTTTATTCACGAAAAGACACTTTTTCTGAATATATTGGTCCCCACAGTGGTAATGGACTTCATAAATGCTGACTGCTGTTGAAAAGGTAATTCTCTGGGTGCTACACTAGCTCACGTGTTTGGGGAGTGCCCCTGAATCAGGAATTTCTGATATGAGGTGGGTCAAAGGATGGGTCAAAGGTGGATGCTCTGCTGCAGCCCCTCCCCCGCCCCCCACCGCCTTAAATTTCATTCTTGAATATATTCCTGAGACCTGGATGTTACCTAGTAACAAGGCAGCTTGGTTCCAACATGTAGCTTTGGTAGCTAAAAAATAAATCCTGCAAAAATGGAAAAGTCAGTTCCCACCAAATATTTATTCCTGGCTCATTGAGATGTCTGAGCTCACATCTAACAAATAACTGGCATTCCTCAGAAAGGGAATAACCAAAAAATTCAAAGCAATTTGGGCTGACCTTTTAGAGGACTCTGATTAATGTAGACCCTGAAGATAGATGTATTGCTTCCCCACCCCTCCTTTTATCCTAACACTTCTTACTTTGTGCATCACGATGAAGTTGGGGTTTTGGTATATTTCTTGTATTTGGAAAAAAATGATAAAAAAGTGATAAACTTTTTTTAAAAAAGTGGGAATGTTAACACTTCCTTTGTCTTTTCTAGAGTGTAAACACTTAGGGGCAGGGACCATCTCTCCCTATACACAGAAGCACTCTTGTTCTCACCTGTGTATATTGCTGTAATATAATAATAAGAAAAAAATTCTCTATGTTTATACATGAGCATAGTTTGATATTTCCCCTCTCCTCCATAGTCTGGGCTAACATCACTACATGGCACCTGAGGCCTTTTCCTCAGACAGTGCTAATGGAGGCTGTATTATACTATTGTAGGGTAAGATATGGCTTTCCTGTTCCTGCCCTTTTGAGCACCACGGATGCCATCACTAGGAGATTCTTTGGACTGTTACAAATTGTACATCCACAAATGGGGTCTGTACTTGGTACTTCTAGAATCTCAGGGCACTATAAGCTCTGAGAAAGCTTGTGGGACATCAGGGCAGGAATTAACCCATGTGCCTGATGAAGGGTATGAACAAAATTCAGAATGAAAGAAAATGTTGTACTGAGCTAATTAATTCTCATGGAGCAGTGCTTTGGCTGAAAAAGGATGGGTTTTCTAATGGGGTCTGGATGTGTTAATTATTTGTTATGATGTATGTTTCCTAGAGGGAACCAGCTGAGACCAGGTGCCATTTTGCTGTGCGGTGCCTGAGCAGTTTCATCCACAGAGTGAGAGCCCTGAAGAGATCATAAGCTAACTAGACAGTGAGGGAAAGGTAAGTAATATTGTGCCCATTTTAAAGATGAGGAGCTGACACCCAGGAAGAGTAAATGAGCTTCCCAAAGCTATCCAGAGCGTCTGTAGCAAAGCCATGAATTGAACTTGGGTATTTTGAGCACCAGAACCCTGAGCCCACCTCTCAGGTGATGGGGTTAAAAGAGAGTAATCGACATTCTTTCTCCTTTTAAAATGTCTTAAAGCAAAGCCTGTTTTCTGCGTACGTAGCAAAACTAGTCAATAAATGCTGACAATTAATCGTGTGTGTAGAATGGAGAATTTAAAGAAACAAGCCAAAGATATCGCCTCCTCCAGTGTGATCTGAATAGAAAATACTGTCAAGGCAATTAAAGAAGAATAAAGGACAGCGCTGCAGTCAGACTAATGGAACAATAATTGTGTATGTGCTCCCCAGTCATACACTGTCCCTGCTGGGCGCCGGGGAGAAACCTCTATTTTCACAAAGCATATTGGGTTTGATCCTACCTAGCGTTTAGGCTGTTTGGCAATGCATGGGAGCTGTGTGCGCCGCCTACAACAAACCTGCTGAGTGCTGTGCCACTGTCATTGGAAAGTGTGTCCCCTGAACAAACCAAACAGAGTCAAAATTAAATACTTTAAAAAATATTAAACCAGGGGGCATTTAACTCTGGTTTATTGATGTAGTCACCAGGCACACTGCTGTGCCTGTCTATGGTTTTGGCAGGGTCTTGCATGTGCTTTGGATTTAGGAAGAACGGCACTGTTTGACATCTGCATTCTCGTACTATCATGGCACACAAAGAAGTCTCTGGGAAACAACTTAGGGAACGAGGCCATCGAGGTGTTTGGATGCAAGTGTCTAAGGCGAAGCTCCCATTCATGTCAGTGGGACTGGAGTTAAGCTAGCACAGGGCGACTCTGGGTATGTCTTCACTGCAATTAAAGCCCCATGGCACTAAGTCTCAAAGCCTGGCTCAATTGACTTGGGCTTGCGGGGTTTGGGCGGCTGGGCTGAAATTAGCAGTGTAGATATTTGAGCTCGAGCCGGTGCCCAGGCTTTGAGACCCACCCTCCTCATGGGGTTTCAGATCCTGGGCCCAGGCCCGAGCATCTATGCTGTAATTTGTAGCCCCACAGCCTGACCCCCACAAGCCGGGGCCAGCTATGGGTCTTTCATGGCAGTATGGAAGTACGCTCTGAAAACCTTTTGGGGGCAAGAATTGTCCTTTTTTGTAAAGCCCAGCGTGCTGGTCAATGACGGGGGCTCCTGGGGGCTACAATAATACAAAGGATAGATAATAATTACAGAGTGCCACCAGTAGCTCATAATAAGCAATTCCTAGAAAGGCACTGGAGTTTTTCCCCTCGGAAATAAAAGGGGGTTGATGTCCTCAGCTGCCACACCATTAGCTCAAATGGTTGGTGCTTGCTAGAAAATGAAGCCTGGGTGCGAGACAGTTTTAAGTACTCTCAGTTCTTATCAGTATTACAGAAGCACCTGAGATAAAGGACTCCAACTGAGATAAAGGACTCATTGCACTAGTAAGAGATGGTCCCTCCTCCAAAGAGGGCATAACCTTTATTATTATTATTTTAAATATGGAGATATACCTATCCTCATAGAACTGGAAGGGACCTTGAAAGGTCATCAAGTCCAGTCCCCTGCCTTTACAGCAGGACCAAGTACTGTTCCTGTTGTTGTTTTTGTCCCCCAGCTCCCTAAATGGCCCCCTCAAGGATTGAACTCACAACCTGTGTTTAGCAGGCCAATGCGCAAGCCACTGAGCTATCCCTCCCCCCTAAATAGAGGGATTGGGTCTAAGAGAAACAGCAGCACAAAGATGTGAAGAGATTTGGCCAAGGTCTTGCACCAGGTCAAACGAAGAGCCAGAAACAGATGAAATCCTGGCCCCGCTGAAGTCACTCCTAGTCTCCAAATCCCAATCTAGGGCCCAAGCCACTGCCTATCACCCACATGGTTTCTCAGATTATGGTCTGATCCAAATTCCATTGAAGCTAATGACCCACATTTATTGCATTGGCCTTTGGATCAGGCCCCACTGGGTGCTAGGCTAAGTGGGCTTGCACTGTACTTCCATTGCCTCTCTCTTATGTAGGAAACTTACAAATACTTCTAAGAGTAGGAGCTGAAAGAGGGTTGTGGTATGCGCTCTGGCCTATGACAGGAACAAATTGTGAGCGATACCACAGCACACCCTCTCTGACTCCAAAAGAGAGAGTACCGGAGTACTTCATCTTTGGTGTGAGCTGGGTACTTAATGAAAGCACTGGTCTACAATTTTTGAGAAGTCGTCTGCTTCAGAGATAAAATGTGCTATTTATTATGTATTTTGATGTGCTGAATTCAAATATGACAATTAAAACAACTGATTGGCTACTGTTTCTAAGATATTTAAGTTTTTACATTTTATGTCTATGTAAATTGTGTAGATAGTAGAGTTTTAATCATAAATTGTAAACCTAGGTCTTTTCATGTGTTTATGGTTACTTTACATGATAATATTTCACCTGTCCTGTTTATGGAACACTTTAAAAATCAGCAAAAGGGTTATATAAATAAAATGTATTATGAAACAAAAGGCAAAAAACTATTATGTACATAGTTTAGTCCTATTCAGTGTCTACTCGGCGCTTCTTGGCTTGTCTCTTGTATTCATTAAATGGAGAACCTCTTGTCACTGTCCAGCAATAGTCTGCATGCATTGATGGGCTCCATTTGCCCTGATAGCGTTTCTCCATTGTTGCAATGTCCTGGTGAAATCACTCGCTGTGCTCGTCGCTCACTGCTCCGCAGTTCAGTGGAAAAAAATCTAGATGAGAGTGCCAAAAATGTATCTTTAGTGACATGTTGTAACCAAGGCTCTTGTATGCCTTGAGGAGGTTTTCCACCAACAACCTGTAGTTGTCTGCCTTGTTGTTTCCGAGAAAATTTATTGCCACTAAGTGGAAGGCTTTCCGTGCCGTCTTTTCCTTGCCACGCAGTGCATGGTCAAATGCATCATCTCGAAGAAGTTCACGAATCTGAGGACCAACAAAGACACCTTCCTTTATCTTAGCTTCACTTAACCTTGGAAATTTTCCATGGAGGTACTTGAAAGCTGCTTGTGTTTTGTCAATGGCCTTGACAAAGTTCTTCATCAGACCCAGCTTGATGTGTAAGGGTAGTAACAAAATCTTCCTTGATTCAACAAGTGGTGGATGCTGAACACTTTTCCTCCCAGGCTCCAATGACTGTCGGAGTGGCCAATCTTTCTTGATGTAGTGGGAATCTCTTGCATCACTATGCCATTCACAGAGAAAACAGCAGTACTTTGTGTATCCAGTCTGCAGATCAAGCAAGAGAACAACAACCTTCAAATCGCCACAAAGCTGCCACTGATGTTGATCATAGTTTATGCACCTCAAAAGTTGTTTCATGTTGTCATAGGTTTCTTTCATATGGACTGCATGACCAACTGGAATTGATGGCAAAACATTGCCATTATGCAGTAAAACAGCTTTAAGACTCGTCTTCGATGAATCAATGAACAGTCTCCACTCATCTGGATCGTGAACGATGTTGAGGGCTGCCATCACACCATCGATGTTGTTGCAGGCTACAAGATCACCTTCCACAAAGAAGAATGGGACAAGATCCTTTTGACGGTCACGGAACATGGAAACCCTAACATCACCTGCCAGGAGATTCCACTGCTGTAGTTTGGAGCCCAACAGCTCTGCCTTACTCTTGGGTAGTTCCAAATCCCTGACAAGGTCATTCAGTTCACCTTGTGTTATGAGGTGTGGTTCAGAGGAGGAGGATGGGAGAAAATGTGGGTCCTGTGACATTGATGGTTCAGGACCAAAAGTTTCATCCTCTTCCTCTTCCTCGTCTGACTCAAGTGAGAATGATTCTGGTGCATCAGGAACCGGCAGTCCTTCTCCGTGGGGTACTGGGCATATAGCTGATGGAATGTTTGGATAATGCACAGTCCACTTTTTCTTCTTTGACACACCTTTCCCAACTGGAGGCACCATGCAGAAGGAACAATTGCTGGTATGATCTGTTGGCTCTCTCCAAATCATTGGCACTGCAAAAGGCATAGATTTCCTTTTCCTGTTCAACCAGTGGCGAAGATTTGTTGCACAAGTGTTGCAGCATATGTGTGGGGCCCACCTCTTGTCCTGATCTCCAATTTTGCAGCCAAAATAAAGGTGATAGGCTTTCTTAACCATATTGGTTATACTGCACTTTTGTGATGCAAAAGTCACTTCACCACTAACATAGCAGAAGTTATCTGCACTGTTCACACAAGTACGAGGCATCTCTGCTCACTTTGGCTAAACAGAAATGTGTCCCTTTGCAAAATCAAACACTGACAAATAAGAGAGCACGACACTGTATGATTTCTAGAGCTGATATAGGGCAATTTGTTCAGCAGAGTGATGTAAGATTCGTTATGATTGCATCATCCATGACTTCTAGGAATAACATGATGCAATTCATATCATGTATGATGCAATACCAGCTTCGGATTGCATCATTCATTGTTTTGCCTAAAAAGCAAGTACTGTCCAAACCCAGTCATAGATTTATTCATAGATCCAGTCAAAGATGTATTTTAGTCATTTCTGGTTTAAATTGAGATCCCTTTCCTTTATAACTCACTTATCCTCCGCCATTCCCAAGTCAAGGGTCGTATATACTGACCCAGTAGCATATCTTGACAACTAGAGCCAATCAACAATTTTAAGCATCATTTTCGTTCTCAGTGACCCAGAATTAGTAAAGTTTGACTACATTTATTTCAGAAGCATTTTGGCTGTAGAGCAGTGTATAGTTTGTCCATTTGTCAGAATGATTAAGGTTGTTGGCCGCATGGCTGTCACTTCTACGCGTGACCATCAGGTAACTGCAGAGTTCCCTTGAATAGCTCTAGCTATCATTGCATCAGCGTTCAAGCTCTTTCGTATCTATTATTGTTCCCTGGGTTCTTCCAAATCCTAATATACTTTAGTTTGATTTCCTAAAGTAAAATGGATAGAATGATCCTAACTGGGCAACAACATCATTTACAGTTTTTTCCCCCCTCAAATTGTGAGATTGGACTAAAAATCGCCATATGTATTTGCCCTTTGCATTTTCAGCTTTTAGGGTTCAGGTTTTCAAGCTTTCCTGTGCAACCAGACAAGCTAGACATTTACTTTAAAGCAATAAATAAACCCCAATGTTCAGATTTTTCTCTCAAATAATCACCTGACCCCAGAAGCTGGGGCTTTAAGTAAAATACCAAATATCCAGAGACTCGTGATAAAATTGCGAGTTGGAAAGACAGAATAAGTGCTGGTCTGCTGCCCATTGGTTGCACTTTTTAAAAACGAACAAAACCTTTTAAATTGTTTTATTGTTCGTGAGAAAAAATATAATTTCACAACATCCCTCTGTTTTGCAGACTATCATTTAATTATCGTATTATGTGTTGTTAGTATTCATTACAAAAGTGCTTAATAATAACTTCTGTATATTGAATATATTTCTATTTTTGTGCTATTGGTTTTCATGCATTTCCATTGGTTCTTCTCATTTGTTTCCTCCCCCCCATTGTTGATTATTAAAAGGCAGTACATATTGAAAGTTAAAGCAGTGGTTAATATTCTTAGGGACCCCTGGCATTTTCTTTATTAAAAGATTTTTCTCTGCATTGCATTGCAATTCTTTGCATTTAAAAAAAAATGATCCAGATGTCTGTATATTTTGGAAAGTAGCTGAAGTAAAAGCTTTCAGAGAAGCTGTTAATAAAGGATTGTTTTCTTTTGCTGAATCTGTACAGGGAGTAAATTTTTAATGACTCATTAGCAAAGCTAATAGTTATGAAAATCATTAAAGTATGAGTCCATTATTTACTTTCCTTTTGCGGTACAACGACTGCACCATACATCATAAAGTTTTTGGTTCTCTTCGCGCTGCCAATAAAAAGCCTTTGGCTTAAATCTGCTTCCATTGAAATCGATTGCTAAGGTCCCTATTCAGCCGCATAGAGTACTTAAGTATGGTCATCACAATTCAGCAAAGCACTAAGGGAGAGATTTTCGAAAGCACTGGAGGGATTTAGAAACATTAGTCTCATTGGAAATCACAAGGGATCAGATTTCCAAAGGAACTTAGGCGGCTAAGGATGCAGACAGGTGCCTGGTGGAATTTTCAAAAGTGTCTGAGCAGGTTAGACACCTAACTCCTATTGATTTCATTGTAAATTAGGCTGACTTCCTGGCTAGTTTTGAAAATTCCAGTAGGTGTATTGCTGCCTTTCCTGCATTTGTTAACATTTTGCACATGATCCTGTATGGGGCTGAATATGAAGAGCTTTGGACTGGAAGCCATTTGCAGCGCAGTACAAGAACGTTATTGAGTCTCCTAGCATATATACATTGCTGCACTTTCTTTTGTGCCAATGGATGTCACTAACTATCTTCACGCCTTCAGATTCAGTTCTGGTCTCCACAGTTCAGTAAGGATTTTGTTAAATTGCAGAGGGTTCAAAGAAGAGACAAGGGAATGATTAAAAGATTGGAAAACCTACCTTTGAGCTCTGGGCATCCATAACTCTATTTAGTTTAACAAAGATAAGTGACTTGATCACAGTCCATAAGTACCTAGATGAGGAACAAATATTTGATAATGCTTCAGTCTAGCATGCAAAGGTGTAACACAATCCAGTGGCTGGAAGTTGAAGTTAGACAAGTTCAGACTAGAAATCAATCATCCATTTTTAACAGCGAGAGTAATTAACCATTGGAGCAATTTACTAAGAGTCATGGTGGATTGTCCATCACTGGCAATTTTTTTAAATCAAGATTGGATTTTTTCCCTACAAGATGTTGTAGCTCAAAAGGGATTATTTTGGGGAAAGTTCTATGGCATGTGTTATACAGGAGGTCAGACCAAATGATCACATTGGTCACCTCAAATGGATTAAACTGTCTACAACCATTGGATATTGTTTACCTCTTTCTCAAGTGTCCATGTAGTCCATTGCCTACTGAGCAAAGAGTACTTATAGTAAATGTTGGTAATTATGTGTCATCTTTGTGAACTAGAGCATTAAATCTATTGTCAAGTGCTGCCAAGGGGTGATTTGTGAGCAAAAAAGAGTGGGTTCAGAGGTGGGCGACAAGAACTATTAGTGGCATGGAAAAAGGGCATGGAGAGATGGGAAATCTTAGGACTGTATACCTTAGAGAAGAGGCAAATAAGAGGGGATACACAAAATGACTAGCACAGAAAAGGTGGATCAGGAACGCCTGTTCTCCCTGCCTCAATATAAAAACAAGGAGGCATTCAGTGGAAAGGAAAGGTGGCAACTTTACAGCAGGTAACAGGAAATTCCCACTGACTTCATTGGGAGCAGGAGCTCCAACTCAATTAGGTCAGTACAACTAATAAAAACTCATTAGGGGTATGATTTTAGTTGATGAGCTCATCATTGATGCGATCAGGCCCAAGTTACTTGATAACTTGTTTTTAGTAGCAAATACTTTCCTTTTTGCAGTCAGCTCTAGTTTTTATCGTGTGTTTAGAAGCAGCATGGCCCAGTGCGTAGGGGCTGGCCAGAATTTCAAGAGACTTGGAATCAATTTCTTGCTCTGCCAGTGACCTTTGGCAAATTGCTTCATCTCACTGTGCTTCTGTTTCTCCTCCACCTTTTGAGTAACTTGTCTGTCCTTTGGGGCAGTTTCTATGTTGCACTCAATGTCTGTATAGTGTCTATCACAATGGGGCCTGATCTCAGTTGGGAGCCTCTAGGCACTACTGAATTGATCACAGAACCTCAGTTGTATTTTCTTTACTAGCTGTCCTGTCTCTCCTTCACTGCACGCAGCTTCCTTTGTTTTAATATTCCCAGTGCAGTGTGTCGCGTTGACATGCATCGGCTTGTTCGTCTGCATCCATGGCAGTGCGGCTGCTATTATGCTAGAGATGTTTACAGATGTGAGTTGCTTTTACCCAGCCAGAGAGACCCTAAAACAAGTTCAAGTTTGATTCTTTGTAGGACTAAATCCCGCTGTAAATAATGGCACATTGGACTGCTAAGAGAAATTAATCTGGAAGGCTTTCTTTCATGCTACTTGGGGGCATCAAGGTGTTACAAAACCTGTAAATAGAAATTTGTAAGAGATGATACACCTACTTGCTCTTACTCACTGATAATAGAAATGTGTTTCCGCTGCTGCAGGCGAATTATCTGACCTGTCAGTTACACACTATACTCTATTAACCACTGTGTTTAGGCTGTAATCCGTTCAGTGCCTTTGTTCTCCTTTTGTTATATGTACACGGGGAATGTCCTCTCTCAATGCATGTGTGTAAGGTCCTTTTGTGCTAATGGAAATAAAACGTGGCTACATTAATGCAAAAGGCAGACATCACCCAAGGTCCTTTAATCTCTGTTCTCCTTCCAGGAGCAACAGGGGAATATACATGTTTAATCCACAGACTCTTCTTAGAAAAAAAGAGGGAAAGAATGGTCACTTCCGAGATCTGGAATCAATTCCTGGCTCTGCTACAAACTTCCTATGGGACCTTGAGCAAGTCACTTAATCTCCTGCACTTCAGTTCCCCTCCGTGAACTGGAGATAAGCGTATTTCCCTTGTTTAGTTAGATGGCAAGCGCTCTAGGGGTCAGTAGGTTTTTGGTACAGCGCTTGGACCAAAGGGGTCCCAGTTTCAGTGGGGCATCTAAGTGTTGCTGCAACATAATGAGAACTGCTGTGCGTCCCCTGGCCCTTGCAGCTCCAGCTCAGAAAAGTCCACTTGAGTTCCCATGAATCAAGACAGCAAGACAGGTGGAAGGGGATGTCTAGACTGCAGACAGGATGAGATCACAGCTCGAGAAGACATACCCGAGCTAGCATTGGGTGTGGCTCCATCGAAAGGGCTACAGAGACGCAGCTTTGCCACTGCAGCTGCCCTGCTGTAGCGCATCGCTGTAGATACTGCCTGCACTGATGGGAGGGGTTCTCCCATTGCTGTAGTTAATCCACCTCCCCAGGAGGGGGTAGCTAGCTCTAGCACTGTCTACACCAGGGGCTGGGTCGCTACAGCTGGGGCTGGGTCCATGTCCACACCCCACAGAGACCTAGCTATACCAATGCAAATTCCTAGTGTAGACAAGGCCTAAGATCTAGCTAGCCTGAGTCCCAGAGCAGGGAAGCTAGGGCAGCACAGGCTGCAGTCTGAGCCATACAAACCCACCTGGAATCATGGGTTGTTCTCCTGGGGTTCACCCATGCTGCGGCATGCACGACCACAGCTTCGCTGCTCCGGCACGGGAGCTAGCTAGATTAAAGCTACCTCACGGACGTCTGCTCAAGCTGCAGTTAGCTCGTGGTTGAAGTGTAGACACAGCCTAAGAGTCCAGGATGGCTCAGGAATGTGTCTAATTATTCACTCTGTGGTTTCCAAAGAGATATTGTTGGCCTCTAAGTGGGTTTTAAGAAATGGGCAATTTTTAAGGCACATGATTCATAGCAAACTGGGTCCAATTGGTGCTATTTAATCCTTGGCCTGCAATAAGGGCCAGGGCATCCCATGGAGAGCGTGGGCAAAATATTGTCTCAGGGAGGGTGCAGCCTCTTCATACACTTGATCAGCCCGTGGTCCGTGTGGAAGGAAGTTGGACAATGGCCCCATCTCGTTCTGCTCCCCCTCCCAGTCTCATTTAGGATGACGCTCACTCCTGAGGGTGCATGGAGTAATTACTGTGCTCCTTGAGTGAACGCCGGACTCTGGGGCAATTAAGTGGGAGGAGCCTCCTTCATGTTGTCCCCTGATACCTGGGCCAGTCGTCCACTATGTAGCTTACAATTGCATTGGCCTTATTTGCAACCATATCATATTACAAACTCAGGTTTAATTTTCTGTCCTCTGTCACCCCAGGGTCTCTGTCAGTCTGCCTTCGCTCTCCCTCTTTCCATCTCGCTGGTTGAAAAAATGCGTCGAACTTTCATCCTGATTTTTCATCAAAAATTGGCAATTTCATATTTTTCGGCCAGCTCTCATACTTCAGAGCACTTTCCTGTGCATTTATTGAACCGGCTTGGATATTTCCACACTGAATCTCATTGGATGGTTGTGTTTTTTCTCTGAGCTCACTGGTGCTCCCAACTCCCCCCAGTTTAGTATAGTGTGCACCTGTTTACTCCTTCCTGCAGATCGACAGTGAAGATAGTTCGATAAGGCGGCACCCAGCGTGAGTGCAGTGGAATTGTTAGGTGCTGTGTCCTTTTACAAATCTGTCCCAAAGTCTGGTGCTGGATTGAGGCTTCCAGAGTTAGCACAGGAAAGTAGTGTCAGGAATCGGGGCCTGCAGCGGAGCTAGTCTCCAGGCAACCTCATCTGTACAGCTAGCTTGCAGCAGGCCGCCTGACTGGCAGTGCTCCCTGATTGGCTGGAGAGGCCAGCAAGATGGCTCCGCGGGCTGGCTCTTAAAGCAGCAGCAAAATGCTGGTTGCTCAGTGCTCATGCCCACCCATGGCTGTCCTACATTACCTTGTTTCGGCTGCTCCCGCCTTGCCTCTGTCCTGCCCCACCTCAGAACCCCTCTTTTCCTGGTACCCTGCTTGCTCCAGTTCCTACCTTCTGGCTTGACCCTTGGCTCCTGCTTCAGACTACTGACTCCAGGACTGGCACTAGTCCTTGGTACCCGACACCTGCTCTGGCCACTAGTCTAGACCACTCTTGTCCCAGTTACCTGACAACAAAGAGTTTGGGTAGGTTTGTTTAAAGTTGGTCAACTTCTTATTACACTAGGGTCTAGGGCCCTGAGAGGCTTGGGACTGTAGAAGCACGTCTTGGAAGATAATTCCTGCCTTCAAGAGCTTAAAATCTGAAAGACAAAGAAGGCTGGCAGGAGACGCAGAGATGAAAGGACTTCCCTAATGTCACACAGTAATGCCAGAAATGGAACCCAGCCCTTCTGTTGCCTTAGCCATGCTGCTTCTCCAACTGTACTGGAAACTTATCCAACATTCTGCATTAACCAGAGAAAGAGTAAACCAGTGGTCCCCAACCTTTTTCGTCTGGCGGGCGCTAGACGACGAGCCACGGAGGACCGTGGTGGCGGACAAGCAACCGCCAAAATGCCGCCAACAAGCGGCGTCATCCAGCCATGGCGCCCGTGGGCACCGTGTTGGGGACCCCTGGACTACACAATGTATGGAAAACAATTTTTGAAAAGGAAGCTGTTTAACATGCACTCCTTGTTACTGGCCATTTCATTCAAGGGGAAATTCCACATGCCTCGTCCTCTCATAAAACATCAATGAACCATACAGTAGTCTAAAGATCCTGTGTAGCGATGTGAGAAATGGTTGGCTTGCAAACTAAAATGTATTGTTAGTATTGGCACATTCAGCATTCCAGTATTTTTAAGGGTAATTATTGTTGCTGTATGGATTCTAGCTGGTAATTCCCAGTCTTAATTATCTGGCATTTAGTTACAGCAAATGGTTCCCTAATTCTTTAAATGTAAATAAATTAGCATGAGCATGTGCTTAATGGGCTCTTTCATATTTTCCTTTTCACCAACACTGGAAATTATTCGACTGTAACTAAGCACCTCCATATTTTGAGACTGTATATTTATCTCTCCTCCTCCTTTTGAAAGTAACATAGTCAAGATAAATTGTTGGGCATCTTTTAGGTACTTGAGTGATGAATGTGGTCGCTATTTCCATGCCATTAGTTCATTGTACATGGCATTTTATCTTTGTTTAGGGGGGGAAAGATGAATGAAGTGCAAATGTTAACTACATATTAATCAAACTTGATTTATTCTGAAATGTAATGAAGCTCAGGGTTGGGATTGCCCCCTAAAGCAATGTCCTTACTCTGGGAATGTCTGATGTATCAAATACCCCTAATCGAAACCCACCTTTACTTATTTGGTTCAGTAAACAGTTTGTCTGTTCAAATATTGGTGCACCCAAGAAACACACATTCGGGTTTCGTTTTTCAGCATAACACTCAAAATGTGTCTCTCTAGATGTCGTGCATCACTACTGGACATCATCACAGCGACATGGAGTTTGGTAACAAAGGGATGTGATGTTGACATCAGGAGCTCGGTTAAATCTCGTCATGGGTTAGGTTAAGCCTTCTTGAAACTGATGGGTGTGAATGCACCCTTCATTTAAGATAGCTGAAAGAGGCAGTTAAGGGACCCTACCTAAAACAAGGCAGAACAGAGTTTGCCCAGAAACTATTACCGTGTGTGTGGAGGGTTCCATGGGATACCAAGTTTGTTTGGGGTTTTTTGTGGGGGGGAAGGGAGATGTCTGTGTGTGTATAAAAGACAAGCGGGAGGGCAAACAAACTGAGAGAGACTTAGGGAAGGCAAGAGAACCAAGCAACATCCTGTAAGCATGGTGTGACCCAGGGAGAAGTCTAAAGAGGGGTTGGGGGGTGCTGACTGAAAGGAGCTTGGGCCCATAAGCAAATTTCTAGCTTTGTCTTTGATTCCTCCTGTGTTCAGAGAAGCAAAACTTTGTGCACTCCTTGTAAATCAACCAGGTTACACCAAGGTAAATACCAGACTCCATCATCAATTTCTACCCTCAGCTGGAATAATCTACAAGGTCCCATACATTGACTGTCCATTTGGGTTGGGTTGAAAAGGGGGAAGATGATAAGTCCTGTACACCCGTATTGCATGTTGCATTGCTCGCTGATCGCACTTAGTTGCCAGGCTTTTCTTTGTTAATAACTTTGCTTTCACTTATCATAAAAAATCTGAGAGCCCTGAGTTGTGACAGAGACATACACCAATCACTGGGAACTGCATGTGTCCTAAATGGTGGTTTGGGTTTGTTTATTATTTTTTTAAGACACCATGGTCCCCATTCTCCCTTTGATTGACCTAGCAGCAATTCCCATTTAAACCAGTGGGAGTTCCAGTCATTTAACTGAGAGCAGACTTTGGCCCAAAGTCTGCAACTGGCCTGTTATTGGCAGGGTAGCAGCCCAAGAGCCTTGTCCTTTGGGAAAACTAGATGTATGGGTCCTCTTTGCACTGTCAACAAAGGGAAAGCTTGTTTGTTTGTTTTTCTGCATTGGTGCACTTCTTCCAGTGGTAGCAATGGTGAAGTGTAGAGTAGGAAAAACACAGGCATACTTTCCGATATGTCATCCAAACCTTCAGACAAAGAAAGCAGCCAGGTGTGGGCAATGGATGCTCATGTGTGGGCTAAGGTGTGGTCCTCATGCTACGCATGCTACCCATAACAGGGTTCAAAAAAGAACTAGATAAATTCATGGAGCACAGGTCCATCAGTCACTATTAGCCAGGATGGGCAGGGATGGTGTCCTGACATTGGCCACTGTCGGTAGACAGGATACTGGGCTAGATGGACCTTTGGTCTGACCTAGTGTGGCCATTCTTATGCTCTTATGTCAGAGGCCTTAAATGCTACTGATAGGCAAGATATATTTGGTGGCTGCTCAGCGGTACTCTAATGTGGGATCAGGTTCTCCTGTTCTCTTTGCTTTGCTCATCACTTTGTTTCTTGTGTTCATATCCCAAACCTGGGCTGGGTGGGACCTGCCATTATGAAGCAAGCCTTACAACATCCCTGTGAGACAGGTAGTACTATAACCCGTTTACCGATGAGGAAACAGAGCTACCAAGTCAGTTGTCTAAGGTTACGTGCACAGCAAGTCAACGTCGTGGCCAGGAATAGAAAGTTGGTGTTATGATTCCCAGGCCTTGCTGGAACCACTAGGCCAAACAATCACTTTCTAGTTAATCTTTACCAAGATTTTCCAAAATATTAATGGCTGAAGTTAGGCTCCTAAATCCATTTTAGGCATCTGAATAAATGGCCTCACTTTCAAAAGTATTTAGTTCCCATCAGCTCTAATTGACTTCAAAGCATTCCAAGGTATTGTGGAAAGCAATGGAAGACATGGGACAACATTTTCATACATCTGGTTTTCAGCAAAGCTGATTGTGTTCAATGGAAGCTATGTGTAATCAGCACCTTTGAAAAAAAGGTCAGATATTTAGATGGCTAACTTCACAGATTCACATTTGAAAGGTCCTAACAATTCACAAGATCCTGTAGTGTTTATATATACTGAACTCCCATTGACTTCAGTTATGCAAATACATTGGCTGCAGGATTGGAAAAATATTCCTTTATAGTAGATCACTAACAATACCCCTTTTGCTCTGAGTGGTTAGCTAAGATTTGGGGTCTTGTAGGTTGCTTCTGTTAGAAGGAGAAATTGATGATGGAGCCAGATATTCTTTGCATCAATCTTCTTTATTTATAAAGAAAATACACAAAGTCCTGTTTTCCTGATCACAGTAGGAATCAAGCAACAGGAGGCAGTTTCCCTGTTCAATATCCTAAGCCTCTTTTTACAGCCAGCACTTTGCCCAAAAAGTTCTCTCTCATTTAGCTTTCTCTCACACTCCACGTGCCTCTCTGGCTGCCCTTGGCTTTCTCCTGACTTCTCTGTCTGCTTCTGAGGTGTCTCTGCCATGTCTGTGCACACATACGCACAGCTCCACCAAAAGAGTGCCCATCCTTCTGTATTTGTATTCAGCCCCCACTGAACCCCTCCACTCCCCTAGCTCAGTGCCAGACAACTCTTGCATGTGGCCTGTGTTTTGGGTAGTGACTCCTATTGTCTCAGCTAGTTTATTCCTTACAGCAGCTTAATTGCTTCTTACCTTTATCCCGAATGAAGGGCAGCTGTATGCCCAACTGTTTCAACAAGATTTCAGCCAACCCCTAGCATAACATTTATTCTATGTTTATACAGTGCCCGGTACATTGTCAGGCTACTGTCGTATTACAATAATCCATGATAAGAAGTCACTGTTTAGAGTCAGTCTAATTTTGCACATATACAATTAGATTAATTACTATCTGCAGTAGCTTCCTTTTTCTGGATTTGTGAGTCATTTTGTGTATTCTTGCAATTTGCATGAAGTTGGGCGACATCTCCCTCTGAAAGCTGATGCTTGACGTTATGAACTGAATTCAACACCTGGGTAAGGCAGCACAGCTCTCATTGACTTCACTAGGCCTTGCATCTACTTATGTCAGGGTTCCATGAGATGCTGTGTAGTGCCTGTGTGTGTGAAAGTGGCAAAGGGGTCCCATAGTGAGTATAAAAAGCACACCGGAGATTTACCGTCTTGTACTATAGAGGGGAACACAGGAGGTTAACACAGGATGCAGGTGATGAGTTGGGACTGCTGTTTAGTCATGGATTCAAGACTTTAAAGCCAGAAGCAATCATCTAGTCCAGTGGTTCTCAAAGCCGGTCCGCCGCTTGTTCAGGGTAAGCCCCCTGGCGGGCCGGGCCAGTTTGTTTACCTGCCACATCCGCAGGTTCGGCCGATCGCGGCTCCCACTGGCTGCGGTTCGCCGCTCCAAGCCAATGAGGGCTGCGGGAAGGGCGGCCAGCACAACCCTCGGCCCGCGCTTCTTCCCACAGTCCCCATTGGCCTGGAGCGGCGAACCGCGGCCAGTGGGAGCCGCGATCAGCCGAACCTGCGGATGCGGCAGGTAAACAAACCGGCCCGGCCCGCCAGAGGCTTTTCCTGAACAAGCAGCAGACCGGCTTTGAGAACCACTGATCTAGTCTGACTTTCTGCATTACACAAGCCAGAGAATTACACCCATCCTGCATCCAGCCCACATCTTGAGGTTGAGTTAGAGCATATCTTTCAGACAGAGAAATCCAATCTTCATTTAAAGATTTCAGGTGATGGAGAATCCACATCACCCGTAGATCAGTAGTTCTAATGGTCACTTATCCTCACTGTTAAAAATTTGCATCTTATTTCTAGTCTGAATGTATTTAACTTCTGCTTCCAGCCATTGGATCACATTATTTTTTGTCTGCTTGATCGAAGATCTCGCTACTGTCAGAAATTTTCTCACTATGTTGGTATTTATAGACTGTGATTCAGCATATTTTATTGCTCATAATAACATGATCATTTTACTTTTACTTGGTCTTCCTACCACACTTTCACCTGTGGCGTTTTATCATTATTCTAGACTGTGAATTGCCTAACTCAGGGACTGTTTTACTTGTGTATTCAGTGCCTGGTACAATAGGATCCGGATCCTTGAATGTTGCCACAGTGTGCAACCTAGACTTGGAAGGTTCATCCAGTGCATAGGGAACTAGACTCTGACTTAAGACACAAAGTTCAATTCCTGCTTCTTTTGTCTTTAGGTTACCTGGCTTCTGTGCCTTCAGGCATGCATTTTCTATATATTAGCTGAGACATTACAATGTAATGGCACAAGTCCACAGAGAACATATCCAACTTCTGCTCCATGTATTTTTATAAGGCACCCTCACGACAAAGCAGTTTTCTTTCTCTGAGAGGATAATATGTTTATTACAGGTAAATGGACTCTTACAGGGGGGTGCTTTCATTTCAGAATTTTTCCCAGTTTGGGAGCTTTAGGTTATGTCTACACAGCAATAAAAGACCCATGGATCGGAGTCTCAGCGTCTGGATCAATGGACCCAGGCTGGTGGAGCATGCGTTGCAGAGCTAAAAGTATCAGGGTAGACATTTGGGCCTGGCCTCCAGCCCCGCAGTATAAGCCCCATGAACCTGAGTCAATATACTCGGGCTCCGAAACTCAGTGTCACGGGTTTTCTTTGCACTGTAACTATGCCTTTATTTCTTAGTATCCAGAATGATACCCAAATACAGAGAGAGAGAAAATAGAGAGGCACAACTCACCCCACCTTCTGGCTGAAAACTGATTGCTGCTTCCAGGTGCTGCACTACAGAGCTCCTTTTGTCTGTTTTAGAGAGCAGTCTGTTTTTTTTCTCTCTGTATTTGGGTTCTTGTGTGTCATCGTTCTGAATACTAAGAAATAAAGTGGTGTTACGTTGCAACCTTCCAGCAAGAGTAGTTATGTTTGTATCTAACTTCTCTACATGTGTGCCATGAACATAAGTTTGCACACCTAAAATAAGCAGAAAATAAGATACATGTTTTGCCAATGTGCACCTGGTGACCATACTGGCTGATATGCTGTTATTTGACAGGAATTTGCTGTTCAGTGCAACCCAAGGATGAACAGAAGTGATGGAGAAAACAGTCATAGCACACATATACATGAGCAATGGCGTGATGGTGGAGCTTGTAGAGTCCAACAAGGGCAGATGGTTGGCAGGTGGCATGAACTCTATCTAGGCCCTTTTGAGAGGGCTGTGAGGCAGATATGTTGATGGATCTGGATCTTGGACCCTGTTTAGCTTTAATCAGATCTTGAATATAACTGGTGTGCAAAGCAAGTTCTTAGCATATCAAGCAGGTGCAAAAATTCTTGGGGCCTGATCCAAAGCTCGTTGACGTCAATGGAAAAGTTCCATTGCCTTCAAGACATGTTGGATCAGGCCTTCAGAATGCAAAAACGGCAGAAGGTGATGAGCTTAACTCTATGAATAATGGGCGGAGAGAGAAAGGAACTGAAGATCGGAAACTGCTTGCTGTTGCCAGATGGCTATTGCCACCCTGTGGTCTTTGATGTATGTCAGCAAGAAATCCAACATGCTGTTTTGTGTGGCATTTGAAACATTCCACAATCAGCGCCATAAGTACCCCAGCTAATGAAAGGGGGTTGGGCAGAATGGAGAGACCAGCTTTGCATTGTCACCTGCTGGCCAGTTTGCAGAAATGATG
Source organism: Chrysemys picta bellii (assembly GCF_011386835.1). Lineage (NCBI taxonomy): Eukaryota > Metazoa > Chordata > Testudines > Emydidae > Chrysemys > Chrysemys picta. The sequence goes on from NC_088795.1 coordinate 8,073,695, forward strand.
AACATCAGACCAACGGGCAGGTAGCCTTGTCTGTGTTTGTAAGTCTTCTAGCAGCTGTTGTCAGTTTCCTCACAGTATCCTCTCCACTGGGGGCAATCCGTTCATAGCTGACAACCCCATTACATGGGCTGGGAATCTGGCATTGCCTGGCAATGTCTTCTGGGAGCTCCGATGCCAATATGTAAAGCACTGATGTAGGAAAAAATTAATTATCAAAGTATCCGAGAAAGCAAATTATTATTTTTTATTCCTCAGTGTAACTCTTCTGACAATTCTGCCTTCTGGAGTGTGTGTAGGGTAAGCAATATACATAGGGCTAAGTGATGAGCTAGCCTGAACATTTGTGCAGGGGAAGGTGGGGGACTAATGTGCCCCTTTATTAGTCTGTGTGGGCTACCCACATTGTATGGTAACACAGGGAGGCAGAGCAGCCTCGCTGGATGGGGTTGATTTCCCCCCTCCAGTGCAGGTGGGAGAGCTGCAGTGGGTGGAGCTTTGGTTCCGATCCCCCCCGCTGCCAATGTATTGTCTAGCCCAGCTGAGACGGCGCAGAGGTGGAAGTGAGCGACACCAAGAAAAAGGCTGGAGCAAGAGGGAAGCAAGCATGATTTTGAGACTCAGACCAGTTTGATCCCTATTCTGCTCCTGGGACACTGCAACTATATGCTGCTCCTTACTCCAAGCGGATCGCTAGGTGCCAATCTACCCCCTCATCAGTGTTCTGAGGGCAATAGCTGTAAAATATTGTCCAGGAGAGAGAGGGGTTTTCGAACCAGTGATATATGATATTTGCATTAGATCCTGAGATAAACATTTTATAATCCTGTTACAAGAAATATAGGTTGGAATTACTGTCTCCTCAAAAAAATGGGCTACTTTTAGTCATTATCGCAGATAATGGTCATATGATGTAGTTGAGAACGGAAAATGAGCAAAATATAGAAAGTTCGTATAATTATATATTTTTGGTCGGGAAGGAAAAGAAGAAATCTATATTTAACAGCATTTTGTTTCTCCAGACACGGGCTGATTAGATAATTTCAGCATGAATGACTTAAGTGCACATCAAAACAAAACAAAAACCAAAGTCAAGTTTCCAGGAGATTTATGATGTCAGAAGTAATTTTAATGAATAGCAATACCAAGAAAAAATACATAAAGTAATACAACTAAATTATCTCAACAAATATGTATAATGAACCCTATCAAGAGTAACTAAGGCCACCAAACATCTTGGGATGGCAAAAATCTCACATTAAAAGAACCAAAAAAAAAAAAAAAACCCAGGAAACCACAAAAACCTCTCCCTAATCATTAATCAAATTTTGAACACGAAAGGCCTAATACTACTAAACTCAGTGGCAGAATAGCTCAAACAGACTATGAATGTTACCCCTAAGACATGAAAAATCCAATATAAAGTTGAACTCTCTAGTTCAGAGTCACTTTCATGACTTCAAAAAGAATCTCAACAGCTCTTAAGAGATTAGAAATGCTTTACAGTCCTCATAATCAGAGTGAGGCATTTCGTCGTCTTTAAACAGGCTTTTATTATCCTTCACACACAAAAAAGTCTAAAAGTAATAAATGACATTCTGTCACCATGTCTCACTGCCCTTCCTGCACAAATATACAAGTTCCAACCCCAAGCAATTCTCCACCCCAAAACTCCTTCATAACTCCCCCTCCAATGCAATCAATTCCACCCCCTTGCTACTCTGCATTCCTGGTGCTGAAGGCCACAAGACCCAGTGGCTAGAAGCTGGAGACAGATACATTCGAACTACAACTAGGCACCGATTTTTAAACTAAGAGGGAAATTAACGAGTGTACAGAGAAATAGGCTTGATTCAGGAATTCAGTGCTAGTCAGGAGGCCAGACTCGATGATCAAAAGGATCTCTTTCTGGCCTTAAAATCTATGGCTTTATGACTAGCTGCCTAATGTTATTGGAAGATTGCGGCTGAATGCTGCCTGGTGAAGATACAGAACAAAAGTACAGAGAAGCACTGAAGCGCAAAGAATGGGTCATGCTGAAATTCCTGCCATTGGTTCATCAGTTCTTGTATCTTGCCTCCATCAGTGGGCAAAAGATAAAGCTTTTGAGGAAGGTGAAAACCCTCATAATGCACCTACCGACCATGCTACACTTGTATGGGACAGTTTCTTTTTTATTTCACCTCCTTTGTCCTTTGCTGTCAAACATGCGTGTGACCCATTTAACCTATACAGCAGGAGACCGAATTAGTAATTTGGCTCAATGGATGAGGCACCCATCTGGAAGCCAGAAGACCTGTGGTCTGTCCTGATTTGCTGTGTGATCTTGGACAAGTCAATGACAGGTAACTAAATTCCTCTGTGCCTCAGTTTTTCTCTCTGTAAACTGGGAATAATGCTATTTACCCACTCTTGTGCTTTGAGATCTGTACACTCAAAGTGCCAAATAAAACAGAGCTCACATAGCTATACATATTATGAGTGGCCATAAAATAATTCAACCCTTTTAGAAACCCAGCCACTCACAGCACTTGACTCAATGACAATGTGACCCTGAATTCAACAGGTGATTGTGTAAAAATGTCCAGCATTTTACTGGGGCTGACTTAGCTGCTCACATCCCATTTGGCGGCTTCCCTTTATAACCCCTTATGATAGGCAGATTCCGAGCTGGTGTAAATTACTCTAGCTCCACTGAAGGCAACTGAGTTGTGACCCTCTGCACCAGCTCAGGACGCAGCCCCTCGTGTGCCCTGATATAAAACACACCGGATCTGATTCTGGGCTGCCCATGCAGGAGGAGACAGCCCCTAAAACAAGAGGGGAATAGATTGGCTTTACACCACCTTTGCAGCAGCCAGATTCAGGGCTCCTAGGGGGCGGGTGAGGCCCCTGACATAAATTAGAGCCGCTAAGGGCTGTTTTAATGTATGGCAGCTTCTTATGCGCTGCCTGTGGGTTGTATCCCTGTCCAGAACGTCTACATTGGCATGCGTAATGGCTACATCCGCTTGCACTCCCTGCACACCCCTTCTGCTGCGAGTTGCAAATCAGCAGGTGCTCTCGTGTCATTCTCCCTCTGCATCTTGTGGCACCTTTAACGGCTCCTGTGATGGGACGGCTGGCCCGCACTGGCAGAAAAGGGGTTAAAACAGCCCTAGGAAGGCTGTGCTGGAGGCAGCCAATTAGAAAGGTGCTGAGAGGAACAGCCAGTCATGGCTCAGCAGGCCCATATAAGAAGAGCTGCAGGGCAGAGCAGAGGCCAGTACTGGACTGGAGCTGAAGGGGAGAAGACCAGGCTTCTAGCAGAAGAAAGGGGCCTTAGCACCTGGGACAATTCAGTGCTGCAAGCAGGGACCAGGGAAGCTACAGACAGATCCTGGCTGGCTGCTAGGGCCTGTAGGCTGAGACTCTGAGGTAAGGGCAGAAAAGGGTGCTGGAGCCGCATGGGAAGTGGCCCGGGGACAAAGGACTGTAATTGGTAATCAATTGCAGGTAGATTGCAGGTCCCCCGGAAGGGGAGAACACAGAGCGTGGCACAGGCAGAGGGCAGTGTCACTGAAGAGGACCCTGAGGACTCTTGGGGTGACATGGGTCCAGGAACAGAGGTGACAGTAGGGAGAGACCACCAGAAAAGGGCTCAGAGCTAATTGCCAAGACAGCCAGTAGGAGGTGCCACAGTGGTGAGTTGCACCCTGTCACTGCTCTCTATATGGTTATGGGCACAGGGCAGCACATAGGGACTGATGTGTGAGAGAGTACCTGTCACTGAGCATTGTCATTCTTGCCTGGTTAAATCAGTGGGATTTTAGTTGTAACAGTGTTCCAGAAGTCCTTTTCCATGGACAATAGGTACATTACAATATGAGGTTTTAAGGGTGGAAATCATCCTGCTAGATCAATGATACTCAGACTCAGGGTCGCAAGCCGCAAGTGGCTCTTTAATGTGTCTCCTGCAGCTCTTCGCAGCACATGATATTAAAACACTGGGATTTAGGTATTAACCAATCAGGATGCTTTTACTATATTGTTAACCAACTGTAGTTAAATAAATTATAATATTTGGTCAATCATTTTGCTGTGAGAGATTATATCCCCATCATACTGTTTAAATATGAATATGTAGTACTATAATGAATTCATAGAATATCAGGGTTGGAAGAGACCTCAGGAGGTCATCTAATCCACCCCCCTGCTCAAAGCAGGACCAATGCCTACTAAATCATCCAATTTTTTGCCCCAGATCCCTAAATGGCCCCCTCAACAATTGAACTCACAACCCTAGGTTTAGCAGACCAATGCTCAAACCACTGAGCTATCCTTCCCACCAGGCCCTTCACCCTACTCTGGCTCTGTTGAGTAATGTTGATTGCTAATTTGGCTCCTAAATCACTGAGGTCTGAGTCTCCCTGTGCTGCACTATTGTTAGGTTACGGATGCTGTATCCTTTCTAAAAGAATTAAATGTGATTGGCTGAAAATCTACAGAGCATCTGAAATCTTTTTGTCATCTGTGAGCACCAGAGCAGCCTTCCAAGAGCTCTATGTCCAGAGAGACTTTTGTTCTGTTGGGAGCCAGGAAAAAAACGCAGCCGTCAAAATGCTGATGGGATATTATGGTCACCAGTGGAAATTCAGTCATAACGGATGCGCGTCGGAAGCCCCTGTGGAGCTGGCAAGGTGAAAAAGAGAAGTGGAAAGATTTAAGACCGTATTAACTTAGCCTTTATTGTGCTCATTATTTAATTATGTTTTATTTTTCAAGACACCTAACTTAATCTATGTATGAAACTGAGTTTGGTACCAGCACAGGAGGGGACACGGCCTTCATTATAGCAATGCTAGCAGGTGTCAGCACTTCAATATATACCTGCCCCCTTTTCACGACAAACATGTCTTAAAAATTCACTAGATAGAGAAACTTACTATACAAAATCCAAGCCCAGGGGGGACATCATTGTTATATGGTTATACCACTGATGAACATTAATGGGCAAGAAGGACCAGATTTTGAAAAGCACTTGGCATTTAGCAGTTTCCATGTTCTCTTTAATAACAGGGACACTTCATTTAGGCTCCTAAGTGGGAACAGAGCACTTCTTAACATCTGGCCCTCGCTTCATAATGTAGATACTGGAGATGGTCAATGTTATTTTCAGCTGAACAGTTTTCTATGATAAAACACAATTTCATCAGACATAATATTTTGCAGGGACATATTGACTTTGACGTTTTCAATGGAAAAGTGTCAATGATTTCAACTTTTTTTCATTTCATTTTGATAACATTAATGGTTTGCTTCTGTAAGGTAAAAATGTTGTGCTTTAAATTTCTCATTTCATTTAATTCCCTTTAGATTTTTATATATATACATTTTAACATTATATATAAAACTATATAATTATATATCATTATGTGTGTGTATAGTATATAATTATAAAATCTAAATGCTTTATGTATTCATATTTTATGTGAATGTCCACTAATATTGAAACAAAATGTTTTTGCCTTTTCAAAATAAAACAATTGATTTAATGTTTCCAGATCTTTTTTTTTTTTAATTTCTGTTCCACAAGACATTTTGACTTGTCTGATTCTATATGGGGAGTTGATTTCATTCTGAAACTTATAGACTGTGATCAAGTCACTCAACCTTCTCTTAGATAAACTAAATTGATTGAATTTCTTTAGTTTTTTACTATAAAGCATGTTTTCCAGACCTTGAATCATACTGTAGCGCTTCTCTGAATCTTTCCAAATGTAAGATAATCACAGTCTCTCTGATTATAAGATAGAATACTGCTACTTTGCGTTGCCTAAACACCTCAACTAAGAAGGAATTGGAGAAGGAACCAGGATAGGTACACTAGGAAGAATAAGATGGGTGTGACTAGCGCCATCTTAAAATCAATGGTGCTACTCACATGTGTGTTGAAGTGTTTAAAACAGCGTGGATTATTAAACAAGATGCAATTTATACTTTATTCTCAATACAGCGCTTTCAACCAAGGATTTCAGGAATTATTTGGATTATAATAAAAGAATTCAAACTGCTTACCCAGTTTTGAACCAACCCTATGTTGAGGTTTTCTTTAAAAAAAATTGGATACATTTTCTCCCATTATTTTCCATCTTCAGAATCACTCTCTGAAGTACTTGGTTTTGGTGGAGACACAACTGTACAGAAATGATGCCTTTGCCATACTGTGATCCAGACATGACTGGAAGAAGAGAGCCTCAGAACTCTCATGGGATAGATTTTTGCAGAGGCGTCTGACTTACTCAAAGTGAGACAAGCATCTAGATTTTCTGGGGTTTATCTAGACCAAACTTCCGGGCTCTCTGAGATTTACCTATCCCTGTGATTCTTGCCCTTAACTCTGCTATCAATGAATATTAAGAGTAGGGCACAAGATGGAAAATAATGGTTTGGAAAAGTAGTAATTGTGGCTGCAAATGGTGCAATGTAATCCCCAGTGTGTTGTCTGAGAGTGAAAACCTGGCTTTTGCACACAGCCTGTGCACTGAAAAAATATCCAGGTATTAGAGCAGTTTGGATTTCCTCCCCTTCCTCTATTCCAGGAGTGAGATACAGGGCTGCATCAGCGCCTGGCTACACAACCCCTCTGTGAGGGTTAAGGTATTGGGCCCACATAAGCATATTCTGTGGCATGATATTACATAGTAATACAAAGGCCTGTGTATGTAGCTTCTATGACCTTTCCCCCTAAGTGCCTGGTGAAACTGGACCAACTCAGGGCTTTTTTGGACTTTAGGCCACAATCATGCAAACACGCACTTAAACCACATGGCCTATGAGAGGGATATTGGTAAGTTCAATACATTACTTGGTACAGAGGACTTGGTGGTGGCAAATAAAACTGAGGGAGGGAATTCAAAGGCAGTCGGTGTTAGCCTAACTCTGCCCCCATTAAAGTGAATAGGAGTTTGATCATGGACTTTACTGGGAGCAGACTAAGACCAATGTTGGCAGTTTTAGAAGATCCTGCCCATAGAGTTCTTGGCCCTCTACTTCCTAGAGAGAACCAGGATATGTTGTGTGGGGTTTCCACTTAGGAGGCCATTCTGCTCTCTGCCGAAGCACCAGTGCTGTGTTTGTCCTCTCTCTGGTCCTACAGCTGACTTAACCTTTCAGAAATGAGTGACGATTCCCAAGGGATTTAATGTGCATGCAGCCCACACAAACACATCCTGGCTCTTTGTCTCACTTTAGTGGCTAATCAAAATATAGAGGGTTAGGGATATGCCACCCCATCTGTGCTGAGAGGCTTGGTCCTTTAGCTCAAGCAAGAGAGGTTTGCACTCAAAGGTCTAAGGGTCAGTTCCTGCAGGTGACCCAATCCACTATGTGCAGGGAAGGTAGCTTCAGGTAAAGTTTCCAATTAACGGCTGTGCACAAAACCCAGCAAAAGTAAAGGTGCCGTGTTTGTTGTTTTTTCCTGAATCCCTGCACCGTAACAAAAGTTTTTGAAGAAAAAAAAATGAAACGGTAGGATAGACATTTCTATTGGAGATGTTAATCAATTGTTTGTGCCCCAATGATGGTGTCCCAATAGACATGCCAAAAAAAGGCAAGATTCCTTGGCACTGCCACTTCGGACTTTTCATGGCACAAACTCCACTTCTAGCTGGTAACGGCAAAGCTAGGAACAATGGGGACAAAAACAAAACACACACACATTTCAAAAACTACACAACTGAAAAATACAATCCAAGACATGACTGTCATTTGCTGACACTTAAACTGTTTTTGCTAAGTGTTCTAGTAAAGCTGATGTAACGGTGGTGTCACATGGTGTAGTTATGTCACAATGTTTTTTACAAGCGCTATAGACTTTCAGATGCAATCCTTGGTAATCCTACAATTGTATCACCAGAGTGATGAGCTCTCAGTTAAGCTCTCATCTTATGCCGTGTTGATCTTGGTGAACTGATGCTTTGAACATTGATTTTGATTTTGCATGTAGCATTCTCATTAGTCTAGTCTGGTTTGTTGGTCGGTTGGTTTGCTTTTCTTTCCACAATTGCTGGGGGAGGGAGTGGAGACATGCTGAATCGTGACACAGCATAAAGTCTGTGATTTTCACCTCAGGATTCTTATGGTTTTAATAAACTCTTCATTGCTTCGTTCTTGCAGCTTACAGCAACATAGGGACCCTTCTGTAAAATTACAGCTATAAATTTCCTCTTGTGCTGGACAGATTTTACTCCTGCTCTTCTGCATATATGTTGTCCTCTTTCTGACAGAATCAAGATATGACACAATTGATTAAATATTTATACTACCCTTTCCAACTATATAGTGAGAATAAGATTGCCTAGGCAGAGGACGAGAAAGTGAAAGCTTTAGAACCTAGTTTGGAGTTATTTAATGCTGTTCACACACGGAGAAATAAAATAAAACAAAAATACTGCCACCTATTGAGATAAAAATTCTTTATCTGGTCTAAGATGGGCAAAATATCTTTATTACTACTGGCATTTGGCAAAAGGTGTTAGTCAATCATCCATGAATGCATTTTCCTGCCATCTGCTTCTACATCAGTTGAACCACTGATGGTCCCCTAGAAACTGTCTGCAGTTAGCCGTGATCCCTAATGATGGATAAGTGAACGAAGCAGACGTCCGCCTCCCCTAAAAATCTTCTGGCTGTGATTCCACATTTATTATATGTCAGGCTGGCAGCTGTAAATTGAGGTAACTGTATGCAGGCTTTTGCTGCAGCAATTCATGTTGGGGTGGAGTCTTTCCGAGTTCCTTCACATTTTCATCTTTAGTCTGTTGCCCCAAAGGCAATGCCTTGGGCCTGCCCATCCTGCTACTAACAAAGCTCCGTTAGAATTCCTCCTAGAATCAACTTCAAAGGGGTCGCTCAGATTAAATCATTAAGCAGCCTATACCTCCCAATGCTGTGGCACCAGAGTCGAATGTCATGACTATTAGGAGTTGTTGGGTATGCCAGCATGGCAATGGGAGGTGTGATTACAGCATGGGTTGGTTTACCTGCATTCGTTTTAATCTAGCTAGCCTGGCTAACAACAGCAGTGACGATACAGCAGTGCGGAATTCAGTGCAAGCTGTATAAACCTGCCCGTGTTCCTAGCCTGGGTCTGCCCCACCTTCACTGCTGTTTGCATCCATGCTACCTAGATTAAAGCTGGCACGTGTATGCCTCCCCGAGCTGCAACCACACCTCCCATTGCAGTGTCAATGTAGAAGCACCCAGGATGACATTAATCACTCAGTAGCTGCATGCTGGCAGTCATTATGGGGTTTCTTTGTGTTGCAGACCAGCTGCACACAAGGAAATTTTGCCCAGTTCACATCTGGAGACTAAGTCATCTTAGGTGAGCAGTTTTGTTCTAAGGGGTTTCTCAGGTGTAAAGCCAGGGGCTGAGGCAGGAAAAAAAAAAACGGTGTGTTAAGCAGTTGGATTCTGTGGGAGCCTAACAGGTCAGAATCTATTAGGGCCAGGGACCAGGAAAGGGCTGTTTCCTGGTGACAGGAAAGTGGTACCCTACTGGAGGTTTCTGCAGGAAGGGGTCACCTGTGACAACTTATTAACGGAGACAGCAGGGCACAGGTACATCTTGTAAAAGAAACTACACTAGAAAAATCCCCTGACTATGACATCAATTTCTGCTTCAACCAGAAATTGACTTACAAGCTCATGAAAATCTTCCACCATTCAACAAAGGGGCAACACCCCTCCCCGCTCATATATCTTTAGAAATTTTTTTTTAATCTAGCAACCAGCTTAACAAAAGATGTTTTTGTTTATTATTTGTAAATATCTGTTTCTTACCTGGAGACTTCCTTCATGAAGGTAAATATTAGCTCAAACTTAAATCTGGAAGAAGGCATTGGTAACTGGTGAATGGCAACTGGTATGAATAGTTCAGGACTAGATCATATTGTCCAGAGAAATGACTTGTGTGGGGACCAGAATCCGGAGTTTCAAAATCCAAGTTTCATTCAAGAGGGGGGGTGTTGATTTCAGCTGCAGCAAAGAGGGCAATGAGGAGGGGAGGTGGTCTGGCCAAACCCACAAATGACTTATGGGGAGGTTCCAGGGATGAGAAGATAGAGGACTAGAGGATTTGTTCCAAGGCCCAATATTTCACACTTTTGCTCCCACTCTGGGTGACAGTGTGGCTTCCTCAGTTACAGAGCTGGCAATGGTTCGCAGCCCATTCCTGCCCCAACCCTTCTCATAGGTGGGGGATGGCTATGCCACAACAGGAAAAGAGCAGTCAGAAAGGGGCTAAGGCAGGGAGACTCTCCGAGGGGTGAAACACCAATATACCTGGCAATATGCCACTCCCCTCTCTCCTCTCAGTGCAGGGGTGTGGCCAGAGGAAAGGAGTCATTACAGAAAGATGAAATTCTGAGGCTGCTCTAAATTACCCTGGGCTTGAGCTGGGTCCCAAATAATCTCATGTTCAGTGGTGGGGCATGATGGTGGCATAAGACCACCTTTACCCTCTTGACTTGTCATCTGTGTCGCATTCAGCACCAACTCCGGTCTGGGCCAGAGAGCGCGCGCCACCTCTAGAGGCAGGTTTTCAAAAGCTCAGCTCCCATTTAGGTACCTAAATGAACTGGCCCCATTTTGAAACATGCTCAATCCCCAGACGCTTTTATTCAGAGCCACGGCATTTCTGGTTGCTCAGCTCATTTTAAGTGCCTAAGTGGGGACTGAGCACATTTGAAAATCTGGCAATTTGTTTCAGCGCATAAAGGGGAAGGAATTTCTGCTTGAAAATCTAACCCGTATTTGGAAAGAACACCCAAACCATCTCTCTCGTAATTAGTACAATCCTATTTCTCTAATGATCAATGTTTTTTATTCTCTTGGAATGTGTCTCATACTGCAGCTGGAAACTAGCATTATGTAGAAAATAACATTTTATCTTTTGTCTCAGCTATAACATATTTTGATAGGGAAGACAGGAAACTGAGTGTGTTTCATAAGTGACAGACATCTAGCACTGAAATAGGTAACTGCAAAATTAATAAGACTTTTCATTTAACAGCATTTTGATAGAGCTGAGACAAGTTAATCAAAACATGGCCTTTTGCCCTCTATTAGAAATTATTGGGTGACTTCTTAAATGGCCATGAACAGTAAGCGATCTATTGACATCTTCCTCAGAAAGCTGTAGAAAAGGAAGGATACATTTCTGTTACAAAATCATTGCCTAGTGCTAAAACTTCAGAACATGAGCTTTGTTCCTACATTTTCTTTCACTTCAGGGAGCCGTGTTCAAATTAATCATGACATAATGCATTGAAGACTTTTTCACTGGTAATGAAAAATAAGTTCAAATAACCCCGGTGTCTCGGCATAAATGTCAGGAAGTTTGAAAATGCAAGTTTAGTGTCTCAAAACTCAAAGGTCTTCAAATTAAGAACCATTTTTAAATTTGCAGCTCTCATGCTGGTTTCAGCAGGGGGCATGTTTGAAAAGATGCATTGAAAAAGCTGTTAAGATTTATGTGGTGGTGGAATCATCCCAGAAATAATCTTGCGGGGTTTTATTTTTAAAAATGACATGTTAAATCCTAGGGTTTCTGAGAAAGTAAATTAAAGATTTTAAGCCATAACTACAGGGACAAGGACACCTATGGAAGAAGCCTGTAAGACCCAGCAGGTCTAGAACCCAGACCTGTAGAGCTGCAAAAGACATCTCCATACCAGTGGCAGCTGTAACCAGTTTGCATTCCACTACCCACATCTTGCTGTGGACACAGACCATGAAAAGTCCCACCTCAAAGGGTCTGACAGCATCCTTAGGGCTCCTGATTGGCCCCTGCCCTATATAAACCATAGAATGTTCCGGAAATGTCCAGGCAACTCTTGGGATAAGTCTACATGGCAATTAGAAACCCACAGCTGGCCTGTGTGAGCTGACTTGGGCTAAGGAGCTATTTAATTGCGGTCTAGACATTCATACTTGGGCTGGTACCTGAACTCTAGGACTCTGTAAGAGGGGAGGCATGGGCCAGCCACGGCTGTCTAATTACAGGGTAGATAGACCCTTGAATTCCTGGCTTCAACCTTGGCTTGAGTTGGATTTCATCTCCTGACCTTGAAACCTGACTTGGACTCTGACTCTTGTTATTGAGGCTAGCCTGGAACCTGACTACAAACTCCTCCATCACTCTGAGCCTCAGGTTCCACCCAGCTCTGACCCTTGGTCCCAACCGCCCATTTTAGGAAGATATGTGAGACATTTGTTTTTATAAAACACACACACACACACACACAACTTTTATCTATATACAATGGGTCTGATTCACCACTGCAAACATCCAGTTATATACTGATGGAATGCCACTGATTTCAGTGCAGTTCCAGTGGGATAAAACTGGAGAAACATAGTGGAGGACTAGGTCCTATGTGTAGAGTGTGATATATTGATCTAGCTTCCTCACAAACAGGGGCAATGGTTTTGGGAGCCAGCCTGGTATAGTTGGGGAAAAGAAGTGGTCCAAAACAGGAGGGAGCAGCCATAAAGTTGCTAAAGTAAGGAGTACTTCTGAGTGGTGTAGAGTCAATGTAGAGGACAACATATCACTCCACTCACATTCTCTAGAGTGTCAGGGGTGTGGTCAAGGGAAAGGGGCCATTACAGCAGGCTTGCAATATTGTGCAGTGTTAATCATGTGTGTTCGCAGGTTTGTGGCCTGAAGTTTGGACAAGGCTCAGTCAGTCACTCTTGATACCTGGGTCACTAATTTTTTCCCCAATATATCTCCCAATAGTGCTGTCCAGTTGCCCACTACCACATTTCATGGAATGTTAGGTCACATGGTGTTTCTTCTGTTCCATGAAACGTGAGTGTGTCAGGTAGGGGCCAGGTTTTCCAAAAAGCTCAGAACTCAACAGCTCCCGTTGTTGGATTTTCAAAAGAACAGTGGCAATCGTTGGATGCTGAGCACTTTGGAAAATCCAGCTCTACATTTTCCCTTACTACTTACACATGCGACTTTGAAACTTGCTTCCCAAGAATACTTCTGCCTGTAAATTCCATCGTTCCTGGAAAGCAGATACAAAAGGAGTACGAGTGTAGCTGAAGCAAACAAAGCTTTAAAAAGTAAGATTTCTTCTTGTAATGCTTCACCTTTGCCTAGGCCACTGCAACCCTTTCTTGTGATTGCAGACTTTCCAGCTATCCATGCCTTTCTTATCCTCAGACTTGGCTTACTGCACTGTGCCCCATGTAGGGTTGTTTTCTAACACCATTCAAAAGTTCAGCTAGTACAAAACATAGGTAACTTTAGTTAGTTTTTGCATCTCAGGCAGAGTGTGTTAAGAGCTGTATCAAGGAAGATATTTTTAAAGGACAACAAGAAGGCAACTTAGTGGTTCTACAAAACCCAGAAACCATGGTATATATTCTTGAGTGCCATCTACTGGGACCTTATCTAGTAAAAAAAAATATGTAAATACATGTATAGGGCACTCTTGTAAGTCTCTCTTCTTATAAAGAAAACTGAGTAATTTCAATTAACTTTATAGTCTTTCAAATGACTAGCCACTTTCACCACTATTCCCCTTTGTGTGGTTCCTTTTTGGAGAAATGTCTATACTTCCAGATTTTCTGGCATCACCTTTCCCAATTCCTCAACTATTTACATATATGGAGCACTTGGGTATCGAAGCACATTCACATTATACCTGTGCTTCATCTATGTCATGGATACTGCTTACTTCCATTTGCAATTCAGGGGGTTAAATTTGAACTATAAAGTCCTACAGTAGAGACCACCTTCCACGGGATCTGTCCCAACAGTTGACATCAACAAGGATGAGCTTGCTACAGATTCTCAGATCTGAACTCTTGGTGGTTGGAGATGCCGAGGTGGAGACTTCCTAAAACTCCTAAGGATTTAGGAATACAAGTTACATTGGCTTTCAGGGGTCTTGTGTTCCTAAATTCCTTATGTGATTTTGAAAGTCCCAGCCTGAATTTTCAGTGAAGGTGCTCTCAGTTCTAGATTTTTCTCTCTCTGCATCAGACATACAAAGACCACATTCACTGGCCTTCAGGACACGCGGCAAGTTCTATTTGTACTGGACTTTGCTTGCGGGAAAGGATCTAAGTGTTTTGAGTTTCATTATTATGTCAGAGGAATTATTTCTGAGCTGACTTTATAATACAAATGTCAATGTTTTGCTTTATAAAAACTGGTCATATTTTAAATTTAAATACATGTTCTCAGAGGCTACCATTGGTATATTTCTATCAAAGAGAAAAATAAATTCTCACACTACTGTTGATACACAGGTGTATCAATGGAGTAGCATTGGTCCCTTATCAAATGTGCTACTTAATCAGCTGGAATATTTTAGTAATAATATGGTATCAGAGTCTGAGTCAAATATTTATAAATATTTAATTCAAGTCCCTATAATTAAGGTTGTTCTTACCTCATCACCATTTCATCACAGAAAATTAATTTGGTCTGTTTTTATGGCTTTTATTCAAAAGCACAAATGACTATATGATTAAATAGTATATTATAGTTCCCTAAAGTACTAAACAATATGAAAATTAGATTGAGGTTACAATGTAAATCAAGTTAGTGAAATCAAGGAGTTAACAATGTAAATGAAAATTGTTTTCTTTTAATTAAACAATCTGAGATCAACAATTGATTAAATCATTTGCATGACCACAATCAGTAATCAAATCACAAAGTTAACATGGGCTGTACTGGGACAATTTCTTGCTTCAGATAGTGGAGGAAGTAACTAGGGGCAGCCATTTTAGACTTGATTCTGGCAAACAGGGAGGAATTAGTAGTGAAACTGAAGGTGGATGGCAGTTTGAGTAAAAGTGATCATGAAATAATAGATTTAATTGTTCTAAGGAAAGGGAGGAGTGAGAACAGCGGAATAAGGACAATGGACTTCAAAAAAGCAGACTTTAACAAACTCAGAGAATTTGTAGGTAAGGTCCTATGAGGAGAAATTCTAAGGGAAAAGGAGATCAAGACAGCTGGCAGTTTATCAGACAATAGTAAAGGCATGACAGCAAACTATCCAGAGAAGAAGGAAAGATAGGAACAATAGTAAGAGGCCAATATGGCTTCATCGGGAGCTCTTTAATAATGAAAACCAACCTTGAAAATCAAAAAAGGAATTCTACAAAAAGTGGAAATATGAACAATTTGTGAAGGATGACTACGAAAGCATAGAACAAGAATGTAGGGACAAAACCAGAAAGTCTAACGCACAAAATGAGTTACACCTAGCAAGGGATATAAAAAGCAATAAGAAGAGGTTCTCTAAAAAACATTAGGAGCAAGAGAAATTCAAATGAAAGTGTAGGTTCACTACTTAGCAGGGAGGAAGCTAGTAACAATGGCATCAAAAACACTGAGGTTTTTAATATCTCTTTTGATTCAGTCTTTATTAAAAAGTTGAATTGTGATCAAATACTTACCACAATTAATATGAACAACAATGAGGCTGGAATACAGGCCAGAATAGGGAAAGAACAGGTTCAAGAATATTTAGATAACTTTGATGTATTCAAGTCAGCAGGGCTTGACAAAATTCACACTAGGGTACTTCAGGAACTAGCTGAAGCAGTCTTGGAACCACTAGCACTTCTCTTTGAGGACTCCTGAGGATGGAAGAGGTCCCAGAGGACTGGAGAAGGGCAAATATTGTACTTATCTTTAAAAGCGGGAACAAAGAGGACCCAGGAATTTATAGAGCAGTGAGCCTAACTTGGATAACTAGAAAGATACTGGAACAAATTATTAAACAATCACTTTGTAAGGCGCTAGAGGATTATAGGGTAATAAGTAATAGCCAACATGGATTTGTCAAGAACAAATTATGACAAACCAAGTTAGTTCCCTTCTTTGCCAGAATTACTGGCCTAGTAGATAGGTGAGAAGCAGTAGATGCAATCTTGATTTTTAGTAGGGCTTTTGACACAGTCCCCATACTATTCTCATAAGCAAACTAGGGAAATGTGGTCTAGGTGAAATTACTATAAGACAGGTGCACAACTGGTTGAAAGACCATACTCAAAGAGTAGTTATTAATGGTTCACTGTCAAACTGGGAGGCAGTGTCTAGTGGAGTCCGACATTGATCTGTCCTGGATTTGGTACTAGTCAATATTTTCAGTAATGACTTGGATAATGGAATGAAGCGTATGTGTAGTGAGGCAGAGTAGCTTCCCACTGAGCCAGAGTGGGAGTGACCACTCTTCGAACCAAGGTGGGCGGAGCCAGGCCATGCTCACCCCTACAACCGGAAGTCAGGAGGCGGGACAGGAACTATAAATGGCAGGTCCTGGAGCTCAGTTGGGCTGCAGCCACCGAAGGAGACAGACACCTCCTGCCTGCTCCTTAGCTGGGAGACTGCAGCGGACCCCCGCCAAACTGAGGCCTGGCCAGAACTGCTGGAGCCACCCACTGACCAAAGCACTGAGGAGTCGCTGGGACTGCCAGTGGCATTCTACGAATCAGAGGACCCTCCCACGGATCCAGGGGAGGGGAGGAAGTGGCCCAGGGGCAGCTAACCCTAGTCTGGCTGTATTGCTGCCAGAGACCCGGTCAGTGTGTTGCGGCTGGATTCCCCAGTGGGGGAATACTCTGCCACTGTTAGGGCCCTGGGTTGGCACATGGTGGAGTTGGGTGGGCCTGCCTCCCCTACCCCCTGCTAGCCCACCCCTGGGTGGCAGTCTCCCCTCTCTGGGTTGAGAAGCCTCTGTTTGTCAGCCATCCACTGGAGCTAGAACACTCAACCCTCTTACTGCTCTGCCCTGAGTACAGACCAGAGCCATAGACTCTTCGCTGCCATGCCCTGACTGCAGGCTTGGGCTCATAACTGATTGCCACTCTGCCCCGACTGCAGGCCAGAACCATAGACTCTGTGTAGTGCTCTGCTAATGTCCTGACTGGAGACAATGCCCAGTGATGATGTGAGAAGGAGTGGCCTGAGGGAGAGGGACCATTGCTAATCCACTGCAGTATGCTTATAAAGTATATAGATGACACCAACCTGGAAGAGGTTGCAAGCACTTTGGAGGACAGGATTAGAATTCAAATTGACCTTCACAAGTTGGAGAATTCCTCTGAAATCAAGAAGATGAAATTGAATAAAGCAAGTGCAAAGTACTTCACCTAGCAAGGAAAAATCAAATGCACAACAACAAAATGGGGAATAACTGGCTAAGTGGTAGTACTGCTAAAAAGGACCTCGTGGTTACAGTGGAACTCAAATTGAATATGAGTCAACAATAAGATGCAGTTTAAAAAGGCTAATATCATTCTGGCGTGTATTAACAGGTGTGTTGTATGTAAGACACAGGAGGTAACTGTTCTACTCTACTTAGTGCTGGTGAGGCTTCAGCTGGAATACTGGAGTATTTGGGTTCCATACTTTAAGAAAGATGTGGACAAACTGAAGAGAGTCCAGAGGAAAGCAACAGAAATGAAAAAAAGTTTTAGAAAACCTGACCTGTCAGGAAAGGTTAAAAAAAAAAAACGGAAATGTTTAGTCTTGAGAAAAGACTAAAGGTGGGCCTGATAAATCTTCAAATATGTTAAGAACTATTACAAAGAGGGTGATGATCAATTGTTCTCCATGTCCACAAGAAGTAATTGGCTTAATCTGAAGCAAAGGAGATTTATGTTAGATATTAGGGGGGAAATGTGAACTATAAGGGTAGTTAAGCACTGGACTAGTCTTCCAAGTGAGGTTGTAGAATCCCTGTCATTGAAGGATTTTACAAACAGGTTAAACAAACACTTGTCAGGGATAGTCCAGGTATACTTGATCAGCATGGGGGAAAGAGGGAGGCTCGACTAGATGACCTCTCAAGGTCTCTTCCAGCCCTACATTTCTATGATTGATTGAATGACTGATGCAGTTTACTTATCAGCTTATACTTTCTTTTGTGGTCAAAATGGGTTAAGGTTGGAATCTTTACTGTGGGTGACCTCTACTGATGTGTGGTAAGGTTTGCTTTGACATAAGAATGGCCATATGAGGTCAAAGCAGTGTTCCATCTAGCCCACTATCCTATCTTCTGATAGTGGCCAGTGCTAGATGCCCGAGAGGGAATGAACACAACACAACAATTTTGAGTGATCCATCCCCTGTTGTCCAGTCCCAGCCCCTGGCAGTTGGAGGTTTAAGGACATCTGGTGCACAGTGTTGTCTCCTTGACCATCTTGATTAAGACCCATTGATGGACCTAACCTCCATGAATTTAACCAATTCTGTCTTGGACCCAGTTATGCTTTTGGCCTTCTCAACATTCCCTGGGAATGAATCCCACAGGCTGACTGTGCATTGTGTGAAGAAGCATTTCCTTTTGTTTGCTTTAAACCTGCTGCCTATTCATTTCATTAGGGGACCCCTGGTTCGTGTGTTATGTGAAGGGGTAAATAATACTGCCCTATTCACTTTCTACACACCATTCATGAATTTAAACCTAGGTTAATTGATGCCCCATGATAGCTTGTACTATGGGCTTATATGCATCCACTATTCCGACCAGACACACACTTCCGCATTTAAGAAGGCTAGGACACGTTTTTCCTGGCAGACATCTTTGCACAGACATTCAGATATCTTATTAAGGAGACAAAAATAAGTTGTTTACTAAGGAAAAGGTTCTGCTTTTTGGTTTGCTTGGTCTGTGGAGCATCATAATTAGTCAGGAACTGAAATGAGGGGAAGCAGGTGCTGTTTTGTGTCTTAGGTACCAGCATATTAGTGGGCATTGTCCTTCTATCAACTTTCCTTGGGAGGGAAAGCAGAAATCTCAACCATCTGGTTAGTGCTGTGGTGACCTTTTGAGAAGCACACTCATTTACCTGGTCTTCTAAGGGTGAAACACAGGTTGGTTTCCTCCCACAGGACCTCCCCTGCAATCTTCTGATCAAATCAGGGGATCACAGATTTACACTCCAAGTGCATTGTCCAGACCTGGTCCAATGAGGTCAGTCTGATCTTTGGTCCATTCATGGGGCCTTCCTTCCTAGGGCACTGGTTCTTTGTCACATCCACAATTCTGCTTGTTTTTTAACCAAGCAAGCAAAAATAGGGGAATAACAGGAGATGAGGATGCCACCAACACAATCTCAACTCTCTTGTCTAGGCCAACAGATGGGGCTCCGAAATGGCTTCTTTTCCCTCAGGGACTGGCCACTTTCCTGGTCATAATTTATGACTCATTGTCCTTTGACTTAGAAAAGTTGTTCCTTACCCATTCACACAGCTGATGTTTACACTTTCTCAAGGCCTACAAGACCTCATGACCACAGTAAGAAATTACAGAACTGTCACCCTGCCAGGGAAACTGTAAAAAAAAACATTTTTTGCTCTATCAAAGCTCAAAGTCAAGCAGCTTAAAAAGCTACGTATTAAATCCCATTAATATAATCATTGAAAATATAGCAAATTAAAGTGTATACGTTTTCTATATTACTATAGGGCCTACAATGTGTGTTGAAGGAAACAATCTTTCACAGTTATCTGTCTTAGAGATCAACCTCCTATTGTCATGGCATGTTTATTGCTTTGTTTTAAAGGGGTAGAATTCCTGGCTAAAACCTGTTTGGTTGAGGCATATGAAGTGGTCGTTTTCAAAGATACAAAGAATAGTTAGGTGCCCAACCTCCACTGAATTTTAGTGGGGTTGGGCACCTATCTCCCATATCAGAGGGGTAGCCGTGTTAGTCTGAATCTGTAAAAAGCAACAAAGGGTCCTGTGGCACCTTTAAGACTAACAGAAGTATTGGGAGCATAAGCTTTCATGGGTAAGAACCTCACTACTTCAGATGCAGGACTCTTTGTTGCTTTTTATCTCCAATATGTACATCTGACATTCTCTCCAGCTTTCGTGAGTAAAAACCTCACTTCTTCGGATGCATCCGAAGAAGTGAGGTTTTTACTCACGAAAGCTTATGCCCAAATAAATCTGTTAGTCTTTAAGGTGCCACCAGACTCCTTGTTGTTTTTGTAGATACAGACTAACACGGCTACCCCCTGATACTTCTCTCCAGCTGTGACTCCTAAGGCCTGCTAGCTGGGGGAGTGCCAAACGATCAAGTTTTAGGAAGGGAGGCAGAAAAGGCCATGTGTTCAGACCTGGGAAGCGGATGTGTTTGTAGATGGAGTTGATAGAGCAGAGTATGGAGGCTCCTGATAAGCAAGAGGAGGTGGGAAGGAGTTCCTGCTGTTCCATCCAGAATTGTGATAAAGAGGGAGACAACTCGCGTCACCTCAGAGGTCTCAGTCAGTCCAGCTCAGCTTATTCTCCACACCACATACACGTAACTCTGTCATTTCAACCTGTCCCTTCAGGCTGGATCACCCAGGAACCAAGGCCAAGCTACAGCTTTGGCAGCATTGCCTGAAAGTGCCTTTTTCTGTGACACTTTATTCATGTCATTTGGCTTTTGCCAGCCTTTTTGACATTATCCATTCATCCTTGTAAGCTGTAAACTTTCCTATAACAAAGTTACAAGAAAGGTTAAGCCACATATTAAAGTTTCAGCACAAAATTGCAGTTTGATCCCAATAAACACTAGCTTTTATGAGGCTGTAAATGTCTCCTCCATTTATAAATATTGTAACATAACTAGAGGTTTCAGGGTTATCAGGCAACTAAACCTTATAACAAAGCTTTCTAAAGCACTGCTCGTAGAATCCTTTGCAGGCATCAATGTTTAATTAGTTCTCTCAAACAAATCTTGTTGGGAATCTGGATGCAACATAAAATCTGGATCTCAAATGTGGGAGAATTTAAGTGAATTTGTAAGTCATTTCTTTAGGATACGCTGGACAGGACTTTGGTCATAACTCAGTGATATTCAAAATTGAGTATGTAGCCTCTCAGGGCTAGATTCACAACAGGACGTAGGTACCCAAGTGACACGTTAGGTGCCTCGTTCCTAGAATTGGGTCCCACCTGGATTCACAGCCTGTGTGCAGCTGCCCCCAAACTCTGTAGCCACACAAACTTTTTCAGCACCTACACTTTTGCTGTAAAATCTCCCTAGTTACCTATGATTCTGCTTCTGAGCATGTGCAGTACAGCCCCATGCCAGGTGTCCTGTTGCCTGAGCTCCACAGCTAAGCACAAGCCAGGAGAAGGTAGGTGCCTAACTCACCTGCAGGGGCTGATCCAGTGAGCATGCTCAGAGCTCACCTACCAGGATGGGCCCCTATAGAGAGGCTTCACTAAACACCAAGGGGGAGGACAAGAAGGGCCTCCCTCATAGCATCTAGCCAAGTGATTAGCACTTACCTAGGATGCGGGAGTGCCCTCTCCACATGGGGGAGAGGGGGAGAAGGAATTTGAACTGGGTTCTACCACATCATAAGTGCATGCCCCAACCACGGGGCCATGGGATACTCTGGGGATGGAGGTAGGTACCCTTGGTCTATCCTGTTATTCCACTGTGGAGAACTAATTTAAAAAAAAAAGTCATTGGAGAAGGGTGACTGGAGCTTGGCTTTCGTACTGCCTAGGGGAGCGCTCTAATCAGCAGGTCATAGAGTCATTTGCACTATTCTTTCATTATTTATTATTTAATCCACGGTGGGACAGCTTTGACAGAAGAGACTCAGGGAGCTCCAGGCTAGAATGTCCCATTGCTCAGTGGTAAGGCACTCATTCATAGATTCATAGATTCTAGGACTGGAAGGGACCTCGAGAGGTCATCGAGTCCAGTCCCCTGCCCGCATGGCAGGACCAAATACCATCTAGACCATCCCTGATAGACATTTATCTAACCTACTCTTAAATATCTACAGAGATGGAGATTCCACAACCTCCCTAGGCAATTTATTCCAGTGTTTAACCACCCTGACAGTTAGGAACTTTTTCCTAATGTCCAACCTAGACCTCCCTTGCTGCAGTTTAAACCCAATGCTTCTGGTTCTATCCTTAGAGGCTAAGGTGAACAAGTTTTCTCCCTCCTCCTTTAGACACCCTTTTAGATACCTGAAAACTGCTATCATGTCCCCTCTCAGTCTTCTCTTTTCCAAACTAAACAATCCCAATTCTTTCAGCCTTCCTTCATAGGTCATGTTCTCAAGAACTTTAATCATTCTTGTTGCTCTTCTCTGGACCCTTTCCAATTTCTCCACATCTTTTTTAAAATGTGGTGCCCAGAACTGGACACAATACTCCAGCTGAGGCCTAACCAGAGCAAAGTAGAGCGGAAGAATGACTTCTCGTGTCTTGCTCACAACACACCTGTTAATACATCCCAGAATCATGTTTGCTTTTTTTGCAACAGCATCACACTGTTGACTCATATTTAGCTTGTGGTCCACTATAACCCCTAGATCCCTTTCTGCTGTACTCCTTCCTAGACAGTCTCTTCCCATTCTGTATGTGTGAAACTGATTTTTCCTTCCTAAGTGGAGCACTTTGCATTTGTCTTTGTTAAACTTCATCCTGTTTACCTCAGCCCATTTCTCCAATTTGTCCAGATCATTTTGAATTATGACCCTGTCCTCCAAAGCAATTGCAATCCCTCCCAGTTTGGTATCATCCGCAAACTTAATAAGCGTACTTTCTATGCCAATATCTAAGTCGTTGATGAAGATATTGAACAGCGCCGGTCCCATTCCTTGGTGGCAGACTAAAACTCAAATCCCTCCTTCCCCTCGGGTGGAGGTGGGGCTCCCACATCCCAGATGAGCACCCCAACTAATGGGGAGGAAAAAGTGATAAGAGAGTCCCCTCCATTTCTTGCTAAAACAGCAGTAATACCTAGTGCCGAGAGAAGATTTGCAACTGAGAATCCCAGGCAGAGGAAGGAATCTATCTCTGAGAGAAGGGTGGGGCTTAGCACACTCCCCTCAGCTTGGCAGCTCCCGTTGTCTAGATTAGGCAAGGAGCCTACAGCTTGCTGACTTCTGTGAATCCCATTCTACAAAGTGTCTGTCTCCTCCCTTTCATTGTATAAGGCGCCAAGGCTCTAAACTCAGGTTTTGTGAATCCTGGTGATTTTTCCAGGCACCTGTGAGTCAGGTGTGGTGATAGTCAGCATCACCCTGCTTACGTTTCTTTGTGAATGTAGCCCTCAATGTTAATCCAACAACAAAATTCATAACACACACGTGTGTGTGTGTGTGTGTGTGTGTGTGTGTGTAAGTATATGCCCTTTGTAACTGGTAATTCCAGCCTCTGGTTACATGAGCCAAGATTTTCCAAACTGTGTGTTTAACTGTAGGCGCCTAAGTTCATGTTTCAGCATCTAAAGAAGTGCCCTCATTTGTCATAGCTTTTCAGGCCATTGTGATCATCTAATGTGACCTCTTCTCTAGCACCGGTTATAGAACCTCACTCAATCATTTCTGTTTCAAGCTGTGATGCAGAAGCGTAAAGCCCCAGCCACTGAGAACCCAGGCCTATAGTGCTACCAGGCAGTTGGCACCTCCAGGCTGCTATCCAGCAGCTGTAACTAAGCTATGCTCCATTTCCCATGACCCACTGGGGACACAGACCATGGGAAGTTCCTCCTCAAGGATGTAACAGGCAGCAATCCCATGACTCCTATTGGCTCCCTGGGCGTCCCAGGGAGTGTGCAGGCAGTAGTGTGGGTCTTCTACAGGTGTCATGACTGTTCCTGCTCTTGAATTCTGACTTGACCTTGGCTTGATTGAGACTTTGCCTCCTGACTCGGATACTGAAACCTGACTTGAACTTTGACCTTCGGTATTGAGCCTGGCCTGGAACTGACAATATGAATTCCTCGGTTGCTCTTAGCCCCAGGTTTGCCTTTGCGTTGGTCCTGACTGCCCTTGCTGGAGATCCTGATGAGACGCTCCTAATCTGACTGAGCATCCAACGGCTGCTGTTGAAACTCGGGCCATGTGTGGAGGTGCCTAAAGGACAGAATTTCAAAAAAGTATCAGCACCTGGCAGCTACATTTGGGACCCTAAGTGAAATGGCCGGGTTTCCATCAGTGTTCGCCACACAGCAGCACCCAGTGTTTTCAATGCTAGCCGCTGGGCTTACATATGGAGTAAGGAGTAGAGTGACCAGATGTCCCAATTTTATAGGGAGAGTCTCTATCTGGGGCTCTGTCTTATATAGGTGCCTATTGCCCCCTATCCCCATCCTGATTTTTCAAACTTGCTGTCTAGTCACCCTAGTAAGGAGCCTGATTTTAATATCCTCTGAAAATTTTGGCCATGGTGCATGTCTGAAATGTTGTCTTAATTCCAAAGGCTAAGCTGGCATGGTAGCATTCCTAATTTCTCTGTGTCCTGGTCCCTTCACCTCCTTGTCCTTAATGAATCCTGTGTTTTCTCCCTCTCTGAATGATGTGTCAGATCCTTTCATAGGAAAAGTGTCTTCTTCTCTGTTTGACTGTGGTGACCTGAAGCTTTCCTTTTACTACTGTTCCTCCTGCCCCCTCCATCTCCTCCTTTGAAGTCTGAACCATCATTCTTCTACCTCCCACTGAGTTGCTATCTATCATCTTCCCGACCTCCTTCACCCTCATCAGTCTGGATGCTAAGTTCTCACTCTTCAGTTCTTCAAAGTCCACACACATCATTTGGTACTTCTGCATCCACACTGAAGATCCTTCCAACCTGTCCGCTTCTTACATCCATACCTTAGCTTCCTCAATCTTCTCTGATTTACCTGAGTCATTTCCATGGAAAAATACTTTCCTTATAGAATCCTTGAACATCTTCCTTGCCTCTTCAAATAACACTCATTGAGTTTGCCTTTCTAGTTGTCTGTTTCCCCCTCCCCCAAGTCGTATTCTATCTATAGCTCCCCAAAAAGTTCCATCCACTTCAAATTGGTTCTGCTTTACTTACTCCTGGATCATTGTTATATAATTAAAGTTGCATAACAGGCATTAAAGTGTAATGGCCATAGTCCTAAAAAGCAGCAATGCACTTCTTGCCTGGATGCTCATTATGCAATATGGAAATCTTGCCTCAATTTTCAGTTTCTACTTAATGCATTACTCAGAACAAATGGTGCCTGAAATCCACAGGGCCTGAATATTTATTTCAGAGTAGCAGCCGTGTTAGTCTGTATCCGCAAAAAGAACAGGAGTATTTGTTGCACCTTAGAGACTAATAAATTTATTTGAGCATAAGCTTTCGTGGGCTACAGCCCACTTTTTCGGATGCAGAGAATGGAACATATATTGAGGATATATATATATATATATACACACAAACAAAGAGCATGAACAGGTGGGAGTTGTCTTACCAACTCTGAGAGGCCAATTAAGTAAGAGAAAAAACTTTTGAAGTGATAATCAAGCTAGCCCAGTACAGACAGTTTGATAAGAAGTGTGAGAGTACTTACCTGGGGAGATAGATTCAATGTTTGTAATGGCTCAGCCATTCCCAGTCTCTATTCAAGCCTAAGTTGATTGTATCTAGTTTGCATATCAATTCTAGCTCAGCATTTTCTCTTTGGAGTCTGTTTTTGAAGCTTTTCTGTTGCAAAATTGCCACCCTCAGGTCTGTTACTGAGTGACCAGACAGGTTAAAGTGTTCTCCTACTGGTTTTTGAATGTTATGATTCCTGATGTCAGATTTGTGTCCATTTCTTTTGCGTAGAGACTGTCCGGTTTGGCCAATGTATAAGGCAGAAGGGCATTGCTGGCACATGATGGCATATATCACATTGGTAGATGTGCAGGTGAACAAACCCCTGATGGCGTGGCTATTCATTGTTGATTCTTTCCCCTGCCCCAGCTTTTTAAAATATACAACCCAAATTCTTGCTCAGTAATTAAATATGAATAATTGGCAAGCTGTTCATTAACACATGGTTTTGTAATCAAACTAGCAGCAACTCAAGGTTCTAACTTTTCTGGTAGCTTTCCTTTGACATTTCTGGGCCTAAATGTCCTTTAATGCTATCTTTAATCCTTTTCCTGGGGGGTGGTGTGGTGTTGCTATTCATGGGACGGAGTGTTGGGAGCATATTTCTTTTTGGGGGTAGGCAAGAAGGAATAAAAAAGCCTGAATACATCACTGCATGAGCATAAATAAACGATTCCAAACAACCAATTTATACCAACGCTCCAGTGGAAAATTTGGTCAAGATTCTAGAGATGTGGTCAATGAGGAAAGTTCTATTCAGAATGCAGACCCAGAATCCAAATCCCAGGTGAAAAATAGCGCCAGGGTGGTATGGTACAAGGAGAAAGCTGGTTACCAGGAGTGGGTGTGGTCTCAGCACACCAGCTGCCTGGTTTTTGTAGGCATCACGGCAAAGGGGAGTCTTGAGGAGGGATCTGAAGGTGGATAATGAGGTAACTTTGCTGATGTTTTTTGAGAGATCCTCCTAAGTGTGAGGGACAGCCAGGGGGAGAGTCTGAAGGCCCTTCTATGAGAATTCATCAAGTGGGCACTGGACAGGGCCAGCTCCAGGCACCAGCTTACCAAGCAGGTGCTTGGGGCGGCCACACCAGAGAGGGGCGGCACGGCCGGCTCTTCGGCGGCAATTCGGCAGTGGGTCCCTCACTCCAGCTCGGAGCGAAGGACCTCCTGCCGAAGTGCCACAGATTGCGATTGCGGTTTTTTTGTTTGTTTGTTTTTTGTTTTGTAGGGGGCGGGGAGGGATATTCAGGTGCTAAACTTTAAGCATTTGGGCTGCTGGATGTGTCAGGCTGAATTGTTTTGGCAAATTTTGGCCAAAGTGGTTCATCCATATCTGAGAATGAAGCTCCTGGAAAAATACATTGTGTTCCTCATGTTAAAAACAAATCTGACAATGTTTTCTTTGAATAACTCTAGCACCTCCAGATTTTGGAGCAGGGATTTGAAATTTCGCCGGTGGTGGCCTTTGTCTCAGGGATGTGCCTTTCACCATCCCTGTGAAAATATGCCCAAATTTGGCCGAGTTATAAGTCTTTGGGAAATAATAGCTGTTCGCACATGTCCAATTGAGTTCTTAGATTTTAATCCTCATTTTACAGATAAAGAACGGAGGTATGGAGACTTCCCCACGATGACATAGGAAGTTTGTGGTGGAGCAAGGACTTGAACATAGGTCTCAGAGATCCTGCCCTGGGGCCCAAACTACCGTATCATCCTTTCTGAACTGTTAATGCTGATTTTTAAGAAATCTTGGAGCACTGGAAATGTACCAGAGACTGGAAAAAAGCTAAAATGTTGTGCCAATATTTAAAAAGAGTAAATGAGAGAACCCGGAACTGGAGGGTGATTAGTAGGACATCAATCTTGGGCAAAATCAAGGAAAGGCTGACATAGGATGAAATCAGTAAAAAGAATTAAAAGATTGTCACCTCATTAATGTCAATCAACATAGTTTTATAGAAATGAGTAAATCTTCCAAATGACTAGCACATCTTGTCATTTTTGATGATCTCACAGGTTTGGTTGAGAAAGGTAACTGTGCTGACACACTATATTTAGATTTCTGTAGGGTATTTGATTTAGTCTTATAGGACAATTGGATTTTTTTAAAAAAGCATTGTACAATTTCAATGCACCACATATTAAATGGATTAAAAACTGGTTAATCTGAAAAAGTAATTGCAAGTAATGAATCATCATCAAATGAAGGTGTTTCTACTGCAGTCCCACAGGGATGTGTTCTTGGCCTAATACTATTCAGTAAATCTCTGTCAAAGATTGAAAGAAAATACAAAATTGTTGCTGGTAAAATTTGCAGATGACACAAATTGGTGGAATGGTAAATAAGGATGGGGACAGGGTCAACTATACAGACTGTCTCCCACCAATTTGTGTCATCTGCAAATTTTACTTAGTAATGTGGGCTCTTTTAAACAACAAGCATTTTAATACAGCCGAATACAATGTCATAGGTCTACGAGCAAAAAAAATGTAGGTCACATAAAATGAGAGACTTAATCTGGGAAAGCAGATTCTGAAAACGACTGAGGTCACAGCAGATAACCAATTGAACATGCACGCTCAGTATGATGTTGTAACTAAGTGGGTGAACATGATCTTTGGCTGTGCAAGTGGGGGAATATGAAGTATGAATAGGGAGATGGTATTACTTCTGTATATGGCATTAGTGAGATGATTACTGGAATACTTTGTCCAATTCTGTCATCTGCACTTCAAAAAAGATATTGAAAAATTGAAAGGGGTCAGAAAATGACAAGTATGATTCAAGGTCTAGAAAACATGCTTTATAATGAGAGATTTAAGAAGCTCAATCTATTTAGCTTATCTAAGAGAAGGTTAAGCAGCCTCTTTATTTTGGTCTACAACTATCAACACGGGGAAGAGATTTTTGATAGTAGGTGGCTCTTTAACCTAGCAGAAAAAAGGCATAATGAGATCCAGTGGGTGTAAGACAAGAAAAAACTGAACATTTTTAATAGTGAGAGTAATTAACCATGGGAACAGCTTACCTAACGATGTGATGAATGCTCCATCACTTGAAGTTTTTAAATCAAGACTGAGCATCCTTATAAAGGACACACCATAGATCAAGCACAAGTTATGGGCTTGATGCAGAAATTCAATTGGTTATTGTTCTTTGGCCTGTGTTGTGCAAGAGGTCAGTCTAGATGATCTTAATGGCCCCTTCTGTCCTTACATTTCCAGCAGGATTAATACATTTTAAGTCAGGAGCTATGAACCAGTATAATGCAGCTTTAAGTCAGTTCAATTATCGGAGCAGTTAACAATTGGATTACCTTGCATGAAAGTCTCACAGATGAACTGCCATAAAACCAAGTTCACGGTCTATCCTGTATTAACCAAGCCGGAGAGCCAGTGTTTCAAACTAACACTCCATCCAACCACTGTCAATTATTTCCCATTAGTGAAAGGAACCCATGAAACTTTACAAGGGTTTTCAAACCAATCCTTTATTAGGACTGGATTCAAAATGTGTCAGACATGAGAAATGTGAGATGAGAGGGAAAGCTACAAGCACGCATCACCGTTCACGGGTATGTGTGTGTGTGGGGGAAAGTGTTCTTATCTACACAAAAATAATAGCCGTGCTGTCGTATCACATTGTTCCTGATAAAAGAAGAGGTCATTGTTGTACATATATTCTGACAGAATGAGGCCACTGACGTTATCCCGATTAGTTGAATAATGGTCATGACCGTTTCTTCATTGCTTTACCTTAGAAATGGCTGCCTAGTTTTCTATTCTCGCTGACTTTTTTTTCCCCTCCGCACCTCCCCCTCTCTCCCCATGTAGGAAACTAAACTGGTAGAGCAGTAGCAGAAGCCACAATCCATTTTTTTTTCTCCTTGCAAAGGAGGAAAGAAAGAAAAAAGAAGTGCCCTTGCCTATACTAGAAACGTTGCAGCAATTTAACTCAACTAATTAAAACGAGATCTAGTTAAACTGTTACAAAACCCTAATGTAGATGTGCTTAAACTGGTTCAATCTTTGCTTTCTCATGCAAGAACAACTCCTCAAGGAATGGAGCTTGTCTACATGGGAAACGTGTATCCTGTTTAACTTAAATTCGGTTTAAAACCTAATTATAGTTACATTGTTGTAAGCCCTCGTGTGGATAGTCTTATTTCAGATGAATTACCTGGAAACAGGTTTAAATTAAACATACACAGAAATAAGACTTTAAATTCACACTTAACTCATATTCATAGATTCGTTATAAGGCCATAAGGAACAATTAGATCGTCTATTTTGACCTCTTGCATAGTATAGCCCAGAGAATTACAACATTTAACCCCTATATTGAGCCCAATAACTTGTATTTGGCTAAAGCATACCTTTAGATTTAATGTTCTTTCCTCTGCTCCACCTACCTAGAGATTCAAACTCATGACCTGAACTCCTATAACCTTAGGCCACCATATTAACCAATTTTAACTGTCTTATACAGGAGAACACTCTTTGTATTAAGGATTTGCAGTGGTCTAACTAGATCAATTTAAAATCAGTTTAGATAAACCACTGCAACTCTTCTAACATGGGCATGGCTGGTAATACACCAGGAATTCCATTGTCTCTGTTTAATAATTCTGTCAGTTTAAAAATGTCACTAAATATTTAGAAAATAGTAGATGACAATTAGAGAAGGTTTTCATCATCATCATCATGGCAAATACCAAAGGGACATACCTCCTTGGATATCAAGTGTCAGCTGGATTGACCTTTAGTTAGGTCCCTAATGTGGTCCTGCTGGATATTCATCTTATGTCCCTCAACCAGCAATTTTATTGTGCTACCAAAGCTTTTGGTGGCCATGAAATCACCAGCCCTGCAGTGACATTCCTTTGTAAACACTCTTCAGAAATCCTTGCCCGTCTAACATAATAATAATCCATAGCCAGAAAGCCACCAAAACTGAACCCGTGCTGATAGAGGCGGTTGCTGGGTTCAGCTTTGAATATCCTCATTTGATCTTGTTCTGCCACATAATATGGAGCAGCTGACAAAGTCGATGAGAATCAAAAACGTCAATCCACCGCTCTCCAGCCTTCCTTAGTGCCCACATTTCACTGCTGTACAGTAGAGTTGGCACAACCATGGTTCTACAGATCTGCAGCTTAGTAGCAAATTTGATGTAACAGGATCCCCACCACCACCCCCGAGGCTGGTGAAAGGCAGCAGAGAAAGTTTTAGTGTTACATTTTCCTCTCTGATCTTTACATACAAGTTTCTTCATAAAACTTGAAAGATGAGAAATGAGAACAGAAATTACACTTTTTGGTGTCTTCTTTGAATGTGGACTGAATTTAAACTGATATTTTTTTCTAACGTCCTTTAACCAGCAAATGGAAAACATATTCTGCTCCAAAAATCTCTAAGGGAATGCATGGGCAATGCAATTAATCTAACTAATCACTGGACTGGAGGAGATGGAATTTTGTAAAGTAATTTTTTTCTTTTGAGTCTCACTGGGATCTGAGCTTAAGTGGTCTGAAACTGATCAGAAAAAGGGTAGTGGTGGCTGAGAATCAGCTACCCTAACAGTGAGAGTGGAACCGCATTATTATAAATGGGCAGTAATATGAAATACTGACCATTGTATTGTGAGATGAGGGTAGTCAGCTGGTTGGATCCAAATAGTCCCAACTATGTGCAGATCTGTGGTCCGTACAAGTTTCTAATTCACTAGGCATGGTGAAAAGTACGTCATACGTAAGAGTAGGTAATGGTGAACTGCAGATGGAGACTTTCTAGGAGATATTTTGACCATGTTTTAGTTTATTCACAGCCTGGAGGAAGGTGAAGTTTTATGTAAAGCATGGCTATAGTTTTCACTGGACAGTTCAGGGGTGAGATTCTGTAATGCACCTCTAAGAGGCACAGCACAGAGCTCACAAGCCAGTGGACTGGGGGCAAAGGAGGCTTTGCACCCTCCTGATTCTGGGCTGCTCTGGGGGTTGGAGAGACCCCGAGGGACCTGAGTTACGGCAGCTTCCCAGGCTATCCCAAGGGCTATAACAGTGACTGGAATCTCTGCAGTGATGTTTGTTGTGTCCTTCCTGCCCCAACCCCATCCTAGGCATACCCCGATGCCAGAGGTTGCTGGGGGTCCTCAGAAGGCAGCTTCACAGCTGTCTTCACAGTGCCTGTTACCAAGATAATCCTCCCCCCTATCCCCCAAAATGAATCTTTTAGGACCCATTTATTCTGTTCCAGCCATCTTACTCCAGATGCTTGGGCAGTGTCTAGTTTTTTCAAAATACTTCATT
Source organism: Chrysemys picta bellii (assembly GCF_011386835.1). NCBI lineage: Eukaryota > Metazoa > Chordata > Testudines > Emydidae > Chrysemys > Chrysemys picta. The sequence goes on from NC_088795.1 coordinate 8,105,382, forward strand.
TGTCTGTGCTAAAACAAGCCTACTGGTTTGAAACCCTAAAATGCCAAGAACCAGGGTTCTTTGTGCCTCTTCCAGGCAAAGGAAGCTCAGGACACATGGTACGAAATGCTTTGGGGTGTCACTCAGCTACTCTTCAATTGTCTTTGTGCATCACCCTCAAACACCACTGGATTTGCATACATTGGTAAATACCTAACTGATATGCATAAATACCCAACCAGTGTATCAAACAGTCCTCCTTGCAACCATGGTAGCCTATTCGGTATGATCCTCTGCTAATCTTTTTGTGGATGAAGTGTCCTTTTGATTCACCCAAGATATCACATCTTCCATCCAAGATCTTCTTTTACGGCCTAATGTTCTTCTGCCACCAACTTTCTCTTTCAGTGTCCATTAACCTGCATCACCCACTGAACCCCTTAAAAGGTGCTCTGCAAATCAAATCTCTCTTTTCATAAGATTTGTGACTAGCATTTGCTGAGTTCCAATCATCTCCCATACTTTTTGTTGGTTGTGATCTATGTATGATATTTCCAGAATTCTTCTACAACACCATAAGTCAGAGGATTGTAGTTTCTTTCTTTTATTGGAAATATGGACATTCAAACAGCTGTAATTTAACACAGATCAAATGTAAGTTTTTATGAGATGGAATTTTGTCTTCAGATGTTTATTCTTCCAGAATGTCTGTCTTTTTTCTTCTTGCGATTCTAGTGCTGACTTCAGAATCCAATCTTCCACTTTTGTAATGATGCAATAATTTCTCTCTTGATGTACAGATGTGTCATTCATTGGAACCTTGCATAGTTTTCCCAGGATCCTTGCATACCACCACAGTTTGTCTGGTCCACACTGAACTCTAGATCATATTCTCTGCTGTATTCATATCTAATCTCTACAAACTTAATCAGACATTCTTCTGAATCAACCAACAGCACTGTCATCTGCATAGTGAATGTTATTCACCCATTTCCCACTAATTTTAATACTTTCTTGTTTCTTTTATTAATTTCTTCAAACACTAACTATATATGTTAAAGTCAGTGACTTTATGTATCCTTGTCTCATTCCTCTCTTGATCTCCATTAGGTTTACGTTTCATCTCCCATTATAATTGCCTTCTGATTCCTGTATAATTATTTTATTACTCAGAATTTATATCCATCAGTCCCTACAGATCTTAATATGTTGGGCAATTTGTAATGGAAAATTCTGTCAAATGTCTTTTGGAAGTCAGTAAAACAGAAGCATACTGTTCCCCACCCGCCTCTCTCCAATTTCAGCTGAATATGAGCTTCAAGTTCACTTATGGAATACAGATCTTGTCAAACTAATTTGACAGATAATTTTAAGATTAGAAGTTTGGTTGAGAAAGGTAATAGTGCTGACGTAATATACATAGACTTCTGTAAGGCATTTGAACTGGTACCACAAGACATTTTGATTTTAAAAACTAGAAAGGTATCAAATTAACACGGCACTCATTACATGGATTAAAAACTGGCTAACTGATAGGTCTCAATGTAACTGTAAAGGGGGGATCATCAGTATCATCAAATAGGTGTGTTTCTAGAGGGATCCTGCAAGGATTGGTTCTTGCCCCGACACTATTATTATTGACCAGGCATAAAACATAAAATCATCCCTGATAAAGTTTGCAGATGACCCCAAAATTGGGGCAATGGTAAATAATGAAGAATACAAGTCACTGATGTCCACTTTTGAAGCTGTATTGTTGTTCACTTATTTCCTTATTAGTTGTTCAAGACCAAATACAAGGAAAACTTTGCAAACTCATCTTAGAGGCATGAGATATTAGTCTGAATGTTCTGTAGGCTGTACAACAAATAGTGGTGTTTGTTTTTTGGGGATTTGGATACACAGTGAGGTTGTAAAGTCTTCTGGTAATTCTCCTGTCTCAGATATATTCTTTATTACCTCTGACAGGGCTTTCAGTCTTCATCCCTCATGCTTTTTAACAATTCAGCCAGTATTCCATCCCAACCTAACTGACCATATGATCACACAAAGGCCCATTTACACGCATATGATGCGTGCATAAGTTAGGCATGTATTAAAAATGTGTGTCGTCATCTGTGCCTGTCTTTGACAATATGGCCCTCTACATTTCTAGCTATATTTTAAAAAGTGCTCGGCACCTACAGTTGGAGCCAAACTTTCAAAAGAGCTCAGCTGCTATTTAGGTACCTATATTTTTGTTCTCAGTGGTAGCTGCTGGGCACTGAGCATTTTTGAATATCTGTCCCCAGTTGTGGGCACTGAGAATCAGTCCATAAAAATAAATTGGTATAGTTAATACTGTGCTGTATGGGCCTGATCCTGCACTCCAGGTACACCCAAAATTCTGGCTTGGGCTAGACCCTCAGCTGGTGTAAACGGCCATAGCTCCATTAACTTGAATAGAAATTTTGAGTGTAGAAGTAAAACCAGTCCAATCTCTGAAGCGAGCGTTAATACCTTTACGTACCGCTGTAAAAATTCTAGGTTTTCATTGCAAGCATCTAAAAGTGGTTTACATGCATTGCAAAACTGCATTCTTTTGTATATATTTGAAAAATCCAGTTATGTTTATATAAGTGTTGTATTGTGTCCTGATTTCTGATCATGTGTGTTATTTCACAGCTGACAATTCACTGAATGATATTGGGGATTCACATTTTAATATATCCTAAATAATATAAACCAGTTTTTAACCTGAAGGATTTTATTTACTGACCAAGGTTTTGTACATGAACCCATTTCCCCTCCTCTATTTATAAGGGAAACAATAATAAAGCCTTTCCTAGGAAAAAGTAATAGTGGCAATATAACAGAGAAAATAAATCCACAATCTAAAGTTATGACTACAAGCAGAAAAGGGAAATAATGTTTTCCAAGGTTGTTACCAAAGTTAATAGAGTGCTAATGAATATTAATTTGTCACAGATAAACTACTAATGTCTGTGGTTTTGCTGACATGGCATGCAATCAGTAACTTAATATCTAATATTTTATTTTCATTTGCCACAATTAATATTTCACAGCATGGATGTGTACTAATAATTTAAAAATTTAATTAAAAGTTGTCATCGTTTTGGGGTTTTTTTGGGTAGACTAAATGACAAACAGAGCCATAAAGCCATGTGGTACCAGCAACCAGAGTGTAGATATAAATATGTGGAGCGGTTTTTAATAACACAGAGTTATTCCTTTGTAATCTCTTCACATTTTGAATGAAAACATGACTTTAAATGAAAATGCTTGTTATACAAATTAGATTGATAGTACTAAGTACATTAATCATTTTTCCCCTCCAAATGTTCACTTTACATATGTAATTATATTTAATCATACTAGTTCCACTAAATTAGAGATTCAGTCGCCTTTTTATGCTCAGATGCATGGCCTTTGTATTTAAAAGCACATTACTTTTTATAGATTATTTCCTGTCATTTTACTTCAGAGGCAACTAATAAAATTTAATAAACGTGATTAACTAGAGCAAAAAGTTGCTCGGGCATTTTTAATCTTTTCATAATAATAAAATGGCTGACTCCTCGGACCCAGGTTTTACAGTTTGACAGGGTGTGTGTGTGTGTGTGCAATACAACTTTAATGTGTCTTAAATATCTTTGACGGTTAGGTGAAGTTCTCCGCTGTGCAGAAGGCCTATGCACAATTTAAATCCTACTTATTTTGAAGGCTTACGTGGGACTTACGTAGTATGTAGCGTTTGCGCTGTCCTCTCTGCATCAGGATGAGTTTTGCCCTTTCAGGAAAGGAGCTAGATTTCACCTCCACAGCTCAAGCTCCTGGGAGATGTTTGTGCTATCCTTCTCCCCTGACAGTTCGTTGACGAAAAAAGCAGCCCAACCCATTGCATTATCAGCTACCATCTGGCAAAATTTCTTTGTCGGATTTTAACTCACTTTGCAGGGAACAACAATAAAACTCCGCATTGAAGATTAGTCAGCCTCACAACCAGATTCAGTGGTTTCCAATACCACCCCTCACTTAGTGTGGGGAATTAATATGTACTTTGAAATGCTAAGCAACTAATTCTGTAATTGAGAGAGATTTCATGTGCAGATTAGACTACAACCATCTGCCACATTTCTTGTGCATTTCCTTCGGGTTTTTTTATCATAGTCACTGTTTTACCACAGACCAAGCATGTTCCTAGGAGAAAGGAGCAGTGCCTTTGCTAGAAGGATGCTTCAGCGAATTATAAGTTTGGATCCACATTCCTCGTGGACTTTTTCTACAACCATTTTGCAAATATGTTACACGATTTTACTTATAAAATGTTTTTTAAAAAAGTTTAGGAGAATAACAAGCAGAAGTCAGAAAACCATCTGTCATTTAAAGGTCATCAGCACAGAATTTCCAGGAGTAACGTTATTTTGATTTGTTGTGCATGTGGTATCAGGCCTATGCCTTCATTTAAGCAATTTATCCAGGGATATTATATTACATTGACTTGGTAAATAACTTCACTAAACAAGCTCAATCCTTCCCCCTCTCCCCCATGCAATTCTTATGATCTCCATCCTTCTTTTTTGCTAAATCCAAAGTTTCCCCTGTCCATGACTTTAAAGTTGGATTTATCTTCACCTCTGTGCTCCTCCCCCATTTCCCAGGCAACAGATGTCACACAGCAAATGGAGATGAAAGAGATTTCTTGGCATGTTTTCACAGCATGGGATGTGCTGTAACTACATATGGCGGTTAAAAGTCAGTATAGGCATTACAAGAGAGGCTGGAAGAGAACAAACCTATTCAAAAACGGCTCCTTAAGAAAATATTGATCCTTCCATTGACTTTGAAGTTTAGCACAGTTTCTAGCTAATGTAAGCATCATTCTATTTTACAGGTTATCATTCAACAGCTTTGTAAATACATGTCATATATACATATATAACTACTGTATTAGATTAGGAAAATCTATGCCACTTGTTTCTCTTCCAATAAGGAATTAAGACATGACCAAGGTCCAAATCAGAAACAATGTACTCTGCTCCCAATTTAGAACCATCAGGGTAAATATATTCATCTCAAGGCTTCTACAGTTTGATAGCGCTTCGTCTGCTTGTTTCACACATATGCATCTTCAAGCTAGAGAAGAAAAAATATATCTATGGGTACACTAATATTTTTTTTTTAACACTAGCCAGCATTGACGATAGTAGGATACCCGTTCAGTGGTATGGAAAATGGGAAGGCTGAATCTCTTGCACGGGGCCTTTTGTGGTGTTAATTATTACCATCGAAAGTTAGGGGAAAGTGGATGGCAAATGTTACAGTTTGGATCCAATAGCATTTTGGACTGACTTTGCTCAGATATAAATGACCACACGAGCAAGGGTGAAAGAATCAAGCTCTATAACTTTTGTTAATACTTATAATACCATCAGGGCATATTGAAGAAAAAGCATCCATAAGGTTCCCAGGCATCTTCAACATTGAAAGGTGATGCTATAATTTTTTTACAGACAATTTAATCACCATACAAATAATAATAATAAAAAAGCTATAATTTGCTCTGCCCAATTCACACTAAATGAGCTAAGAATCATCTCCCCTCACTTAAAATCTTTGACACATTACCTTTGCTTATAAAAAAAAAAACACTTCATCAGTTCATTCATGGGTTTAACTATGCTGAAGACTATCATGTGGAGAGAAATCTTATTATCTTCACCTTAATGTTTCATTATCTGGTGCAAGAGGGTATTAGACTTTGATTGCTGGTTCTCTTTGGAGATTACATCATTTAAGATCGTATTCCCATCTTCATTTTAAAATGTATTTTATTTATTTTCTGTAACTGGTTACATTTACATTGCATTTGTCTTGTCTTTCAAGAGTTCAGGGTAGAAGATTTAATGGTGAAATGAGATATTCTAATTAGATTTTCCTTAAATTGCATAAATTATTCTTGTGTTCATCCACCCATTTTATAACCTAACAACATGTCATAGAAATAATGGAACTCAAACTACTGCACTTGCAAGTTTCCGTATGTGCCACCTGAGAGAAAATCCCTTTAAACAAACTACATAGGGTCCATATATGCATAGCATCATCACAACCAGTTGGCCCTGACAATGTCACTCAGTCACAGTAAATAAGTTATTTAGGTATTTTTATGGATGACAGTAAAATATCTGTTTGGAGTCCATTAAACTATCAAAGGCATATATATTTGCCATAAATGATTCTTCAGTCTCCCCGAATCACTTTGTTCTTTATGCATGCTATAATATTGCCACTTTTATGACCAGACTTGATGTACCATGCAGTGAAGAAATGTATAAGTTAATTAAGTAAAGAACACAGTACTGTCTCTTCTGTTGCACATAACTTTTCATGACATGAGATTTCCTGTATTAGCATTTTCAGGATGACAGTTTTTACTATCGGGAAACTTAACTTTGTTCAACTGAATAATAAAGGGAAGTGTTAGCTTGCCACAAACATGCTAGACATGTTCATTCTAATGCTTTGCTGGTAACATACATTTAGGGCCAATAGCTTTAAGATTTTGTATCACTAAGTGGGGTATTTGCAGGGCCCATGAGGTGTTTTGCATTGCTTTAAAAACACCAGTAGGACATTGCATTGCGAAACAAAGCAATTTCTCTGTGGTGAGACCATTGAAAGAGAAATGAGGGAACCACAATCATGCAAATATTCCCTGTGCTGATTTGGTATCCATGTTCAAAATGGAGACTTACGATAAGTGCTAATCCTCTTAAGGCCACACTCGTAGAACCTGACATTTGCTTTTGTTCTGTTAATCATACACCTACCATCCCCAGCTTCTCCCTCTTCCTTTTATGGTCGTCATCAGTGCCTCTTGCTATGTTTATGGCACACACACAGAAGTTAGATACAAACATAAATCCTCTTGCTGGAAGTTTGCAACATAACGCCACTTTATTTCTTAGAATTCAGAACGATGACACTCAAGAAACCAAGTGCAGAGAGAGACAAAGCAGGCCGCTCACTAAGGCAGCAAGGTGCAACTCTCCCCACCTTGCTTTAAACTGGCTTTTTTCCAGACTGACTCTGCTCCATCACTTTGCTATGGCACTCACTAGCCTATAAGCAGGGCCAGGAAACCCTGCTCTTAAAGTGATAGCTTGCAATTCCAACACAGTCTTCAATACACCACACCTCTCTGTCACTTTTTCTTTTATGTAGATGACATTACAAATAGAAGATATGGTTGTCTTATAACAAATACATTCCTCCCCATACCCTTCAGCACATTTAAGATGAACTTGGCAATTAAAATATAGGAAGGATTCAATTTCCATCCCCAGTCTTACGCTTGAGAGGAGCTCTATGGAGAAATACACAAGGCTGCTACCCTATCCTCCTTCCAATGTCCCCTTAAAACTCATGTATGCCATAAAGGCTACAAACTTTTGATGATGGCTAGACACTTGGTATGTTTTGCCCAATGTTTATTACACTAGTTATCTCCTGGTTACCCTGTCGCATCCATCTCTTGACTTTCATCATATACTTAGGTTGTAAGCTCTTTGGGGCAAGGACTGTCTCTTTTTTCTTGTGTGTGTGTACAGCACCTATTACAAGGGGGTCTTGAGCCCTGGGTGGGGCCTCTAAGCACTACCTCAATACATAGAATAAACAATAAGAGAGGGCATGGATAATATGATGATTGAGTAGTGTTGCCTAGTGTCTAGAGAACTGGATTTGGATGTGGAAGACTTAAGTTCCATTCCTGGAGCTGCTACTGGCCCGCTGGGTGACCTTGAACAAGTCACATCGCCTCCCTGCTCTGTGCCTCAGTTTCCGCATCTGTAAAATGGTTATAGTGAACCTCATATCCTTTGTAAAGTGACTTGGGGTTTACTGATGGGGAGGAAAAATGGCTATTATAATCTAATGCCTAGAACGAGGAGTCCTTGTGGCACCTTAGAGACTAACAAATTTATTTGAGCATAAGCTTTTGTGGGCTAAAACCCACTTCATCAGATGCATGCAGTAGAAAATACAGTAGGAAGATATATATACACAGAGGACATGAAAAAATGGGTGTTGCCATACTAACTATAACGAGAGTAATTAGTTAAGGTGGGCTATTATCAGCAGGAGAAAAAAAACTTTTGTAGTGTTAATCAGGATGGCCCATTTCCAACAGTTGACACGAAGGTGTGAGTAACAGTAGAGGAAAAGTATTAGCATGGGGAAATAGGTTTGACTTTGTGTAATGACCCATCCACTCCTAGTCTTTATTCAAGCCTAATTTAATGGTGTCCAGTTTGGAAATTAGTTCAAATTCTGCAGAGTAAGCCTGCTAGCCCCACCCAAGCTAACATCACCTGCTAGGCTTATAAAGGGATTGCCTCAGGGAGAAAAATAACCTCATTCAACAACACCAGTGCACTAAGATTTGGAAACTCCTTGTTGTCTCCATACGTTTTTTTCTTTCCTTGCTCACCTGGAACATGATGTAACGCTAAGTCAAAAATGGATGTTCTGTGCATTCAAGAGTTTCCAAGGGGTGACAAGAGGTGCTGAGCTCCGTTGCAGATCTGGGCCATTGATTTGAATGGAACTTCTGACGTGTCTAACATGAAGTATATGCTTATGTGCTTTCCTGGATTAGTATTTGCAGTGGTGGGATAGTCGTGTTGGTACCAGGACCCTAGAGACACAAGGCAGGGGAGGTAATATATATTTTTATTGGACCAACTTCTGTTGGTGAAAGAGACAAGCTTTCGAGTTTGCACAGAGCTCTGCTTCAGGGCTGGGAAAGGTACTCAGAATGTCACAGCTAAATACAAGGGTAGAACCAATAAGAAGTTAACACACCACAAGAGTCCATTCAAGGTGAAAGGGGCACTTAATAGGTCCTCGGTCTGCGGACAAAGGCGAGTCAGTGGGTTACAGATTGTTGTAATTCAACAATTCACCTTGAAGAAGAGCTCTGTGAAGCTTGGAAGCTCCTCTCTTTCGCCAACACAAGTTGGTCAGTAAAAGAAATTACCTCAGCCACCTTGTGTTGTGGATTAGGGCAGTGATTTGAGGCTTCTGGCCACTAGTGTAATACAGTTTAATAATAACAATATCAATTAGTCTTAATTTTAATATTTATTTCCTCTCAATCATCATAATGATAGAATACTACTAATACCATTAATAACATATTATTTATTAGGATCCCAATGTAAGTCTAACCCTTTTTGATTTTTGTATTAACTAAATGTAATCATTTGTAGCCCTGGGTTACATCGAACAGGTTTGCTTTGTGTTTTTCTGGGGCGAGTCAGCAGTGAGTTTTTGAGCAGATTACTAGTACAAATATTTGTTCTTTTCTTCTTCGATGGCTTATAATTAGGGCCAGATTTTCAAAACAGCCCACTTCCCATTTATACACCTCAGTGAAACAACATTCCCAATGGGCATCATTTGAAAATCTTGCCCTGGGTGTATTATTGGAGACTTGGTTTGAATGACTCCTTGCATAGTTTTTCTTTTCAAAAGACAGAACAGTTTTAAAAGCAAAACAATTTTAAACTCCATCGTGTAGTGCACTAATAATAATACTGCTACCTAGCTCTTCGATAGCATCTTTCAGCTGTAGCTCTCCAAGCACTTTACAAAGGAGGACTGTATCATCACGAGCGGTGTCTAACATTTGTCTTCTTCACTGGCTGTTAGAATCAGCCGGGCTGTGATTTCCCTGTACAGTGCTCCTTGTTTATGGTGCTTTTGGCCTCTTCTGTAAACAAGAATCAAGTCCATTTCCAGATGATATTTGCAGAATTGATCCTCTGAGCCCAAATCAATATCAAAACCGATGTGCGAGAACACAAATATTGACTTTGGTCTAAGGGCTTGATCCTTGCAGGGATATGTGCTGCTTAGCATTTTCAACACCCACTGATTTCAGGTAGGTGTGGGTGCACAGCACCGTTCAGGCTGGCATTGTAAAGCAGCAAGCTCGTTGGCCTGTTAGCAGAGAGGAATAGAGTCATAGAGTCATAGAATATCAGGGTTGGAAGGGACCTCAGGAGGTCATCTAGTCCAACCCCCTGCTCAAAGCAGGACCAATCCCCATGCTGCACCCGACCTGTGGCAGCTCTTTAGCTATAAAAATAAACTTTTGTTTCCATCATTTATTTCAACGACATGTTTATTTCCTTGAAGCAGCTCACAAAAGGGTGTTGCACACTGAAGGTAGCTGGGGCCAGAGGTTTGAAGGAACAGAAATGCAGAGCCTTCAGTGTTTTGACTGATGGATGATTTGGGTGGGGGGGGATTTCTCTGCCTCTGGTGGAAGTATTCCCATCTCTTGAATCTGATAAACAATCCTTTGAGAGGCAGCGTGGTCTAATGGATTGGGAAACTGAGCTGCAAAGCAAGCTACCTGATTTCTATTGCTGGCTCTGCCACTGAATTGCTGTGTGTCCTTGAGCAAGTCACTTCACTTCGCTATGATGCTGTTTCCCCTTTGTCTTGCTAGAGGGTAAGCGCTTTGGGATAGTGACATGCTGTATGTACAGGGGCATAGATGACTTTTTTTTATGAGGGCGTGCAATGGGGTGCCTATGCCAGGCAAGACCGGGCTAGGTAAAAAGGGTCAGTTAACTGTGTGGCAGGCTGCACCGGGAGGACAGTCAGGGCTGATAAGCTCTAACTGATGAGCTGATATAAAACCAGGAAGTAGCAAGCAAGAGGGGCTGCAGGAAGGAACTCTGCAGTCACTTGCTAGAGAGGAGGGGAGTTGGCAAAAGACAAGGAAGAGTCCTTGGGGGAGTAAATCTTGGGACCCTGCTTTGAAATATTGGCTCTGGCAAGAACCTAAGGGTCTGTCTACACTGCAATATAAGCCCAGGGTTAGTGGGACTCGAGTCAGCTGACTCGTGTTAAGGAACCCTGGGTGTGAGTGTCTACACTGCTATTCAACTCTGCATTAAGACTTTTTTTACCCACAGTGCAGCACTCAGACCCAAGTCAAATCAACCCTATCCAAGAGTCACTAATGACCTCCCGAAATGTGGCCAAAATGTGGCCACTCTAGATCACTGTGGGAAAACTTTCCTGCCCACCCTGCACCTTACAGGAAGTTTGAACATCCTGTCAACACAGCCTGCCAAGCACTTATTTTGGTCTGGGCGCTCCGGGCTACCGGAGCCAGCAACATGGAGGAGGGGCCTTTTGAAGATCTTCTCTGCTTGTGCTTTCACTCCTGTGTCAGGAAACTGGCACAGCATCCGTGAGGCACTTGGGGACATTTCATCAGTGTTTTATGTCCCCCCCAGAGGTACCAGACAGAGCCTATGATGGAACAGGAGGAGCGGGCAGAGGAGGAGGAGGTGTGCCCTGCCATGGCAGACCCACACTGGCTAATACAGCTCAGTACAGCCTTTGAGGCCCCCTCCATAGACTGGTGCAGGGACACGAGCACAGGCTGGTGGATCACGCCATCATGCAGACCTGGGATGACCAGCAGTGGGACCAGAACTTTCACATAAAGAAAGCTACATTTCTGGAGCTTTGTAAGCAGCTTGCCCCAACCATCCAGCACAGAGACACATGCATGAGGTCACCCTTGCCTGTCCAGAAGCGGGTTGCTATAGCTGTCTGGAATCTGGCTACCCCAGACCGTTACTGGTCCATTGCCAACAAGTTTGATGTCGGCAAGTTGACTGTGGGTGAAGTGGTGGTGGACGTTTCAGAGACAATCAGGCGTCCGGTTTGCCCCAAGGTGGTGGGCATTAAAGAGTTACTACAGAGAATTCTTTCCTGGGTGCTGGCTGGTGAGTCTTGCCCACATGCTCAGGGTTTAGCTGATCGCTATATTTGAGGACGGGAAGGAATTTTCCTCCAGGGCAGATTGGCAGAGGCCCTGGAGGTTTTTTTGTCTTCCTCTGCAGTGTGGGGCATGGGTCACTTGCTGGAGGATTCTCTGCACCTTGAGGTCTTTAAACCACAATTTGAGGACTTCAATAGCTCAGGGGTTTGATATAGGAGTGGGTGGGTGAGATTCTGTGGCCTGAGATGTGCTGGAGGTCTGATTAAATGATCCTAATGGTCCCTTCTGACCTTAAAGTCTATGAGTCTATATTCCAGAGGTAACCCCTGGCTTTGAAAGGATGGGACTCCTGCCCATAGTTTCCCTTCCCTCAAGAGCACCTGAGTATAGCAACCAAAAAGGGTACTACTCCATCGTTATGCAGGTCCTCATGCACCACAAAGGCCGACTTATGAATGTTAACATGGGCTGCACTGGAAAAGTTCACGATGCCAGTTTTTTTCACTGCTCAGGAGTCTAAATTGATGAACACGTTTCCCACCAAATGACAGAGACATAAAAGGCATAATTGTCCCCATGGTTACTCTGGGGTTTCCTTGTGTCCCGTTTTGCCTTGGCTTATGAAAACACACCGTGATTCAGGGGCCCCAGCAAAAGCAAGGCTTAATTACACTCTCAGCAGGTGCAGAATGGTGGGTGAATGTGCTTTTGGCAGGTTAAAATCCCACTGAAGATGTCTACAGACCCATTTGGATACCAGAGTCATCAAAGCCATCTGTGGCTTCCTGTGCTCCTTGTAATCTTCCTGAAACCAGAGGTGAGCCATCTCCCCTGAATGGACCTCAGCCAGAAAGTACAGGTACTGCTGGGTGCACCTGGACAGCAGACGTCAGGGATGCTGTGTTCTCATATTATGGACTTGCAAAGACCAATGGAAGAGGGGGAATAGTACTGTAGCAATGTGCTTGTGGCAGGGAAGGGACTAATTAAATGTTGGGGCGGGGTGGTTAGTGCTTTGGAAGGTGTATGGGTTTGATTGCCATGCAGTGTAATTATGAATGGCATGCTGATTACCAAATTGATTTTGGGGGGCGGGGGGAGGATGGGTTTACATATAGAGTTGTCCAACCTACTGCATGCCTAGGGTGACCAGATGAGAGGAAGAAAATATCGGGACACATGGAGTGGGGGGTCCACTGGCAGAGCAAAAAAAAAAAAGCCGAGTGCTGCCGGCGGAGCAACAAAAAAAAAAAAGAGTACTGCGAAATTTTACCATAGATCGGTCGGGACATGGGACGAACGCCTAAATATCGTGACGGTCCCAATATTATCGGGACGTCTGGTCACCCTACTGCATGCCTGAGGATACACTGTAGGGGGATCAGGCCGTGGTGTGGGGGAGGCCCCAGGAGACAGGGCTCTGGCAGCCATGATGTTCGTGAGTTGCTGAAAGGGTTCTCTCTGAGCTCTCTTCTCCCTTGGCCACCATTCCTGTTCCAGGAAGTCCTTTGCCACTGCCTGCTTCCTTGCTGGAACCCTGTCCTCCACTGGGGCAGCGAGCATCAGCCGTTCCTCTGGCTGGGCGGCATGCCATTGCTCCTCTCTTGCATCCCTCTGCTTCTGGTACCGGACCTGCTGGTCTGCCCTCTCAAGAACATTGACCGTAACTTCATCATGAAAACGCTTCCTCTTGGAATGGTCCATGAAGGTACATTGGGCCAGAGATCGAAGGCCTGATGAACAGCAGGCAGTAGAGATTAAGGGGCCTGAAATAAGACAGGAAACAGAGGGTTATTGTCTAAAGTAGCTCAGTGGCGGAGCACAGAATTAATTCACGTGGAATCTCAAGGACATCAAATGTTACATTTCTCAACTGAAGGGGATGCTTCTGTCCCCATACTCTCTGGACGCAGCCTTGATAATAGCCGTTAGAGACGATGGTAAGATTAAAATTACAAACATTTCTGTTTCATAAAAATGTCATAACTAAGGGCATATGGAGGGGAGATTGCAGATAGTGCCCTACTGCAAGGGGCTTTTTCTATCATTTCTGGCCTTTCACCCATGGCTTACCCTGGTACTGCTGCGTGCAAACACGCAGAGCTCTGCACCTTTTCTCTTCCCCACACCCAGCACAGTTCTGGGCAAAACCTGGCACCCCGCTTGTCCTTGGGAGAAATGATTGTGGGACCCACAGGCGGCATAGACTACCTCTGCTGGAAATAGACAGGGTTGGGATATAGAAGGCTGTTTCCCAAACACACATGCTGAGTCCCCTGTTTCTTGGAGGCTCCATAGACCCTGGAGGAGTGATCACAGAGCAGCACATTTCAAGCCCATATTACTGAAAGGAAACCGTGAATGACCCTAGCGAACAGCAGTGACTTTACAGGGAACGTACCCTTTACAGCTCTTAATGAATGTTTGACATTCCCAGTGGCCATTGTGAACGTCACGTGGTGGGGGGCACTAAGGCACTTTGATACAATCCCCCATTCGCGGACACCCACCGGTAGCCAGGGCTTATCAATGCTTCTTAGAGCAGAAATCCCTCCCTTTACTGTAAGAGTAAACTGTAAATTGGCACCATAAACTTACTGGACTCTGGAAGCTTCTGTTTCCAGCAGCGGGTTGTTCCTCAGGGGTCCTGGGGAATCAAACAGCTCCTCTGAGCAGAGACCTACAATTTGCAGTTGATCTTACTCCACGGCCTGCTCGGGGACTGGTTTCACAAACAGTCACTTTATGCACCTCACTTGGAGCCTGCTGCCGGCTCCCATCAGCCACCAGGCTGGATTCAGGGCCCAGCAGGGCACCATCCCAGCTGCCCAGGACATTAAGAAGCACGGTTGGTGCTGTGCATGGCACAGTGACCAGCACACAGTCAAACCCCTCATAAAATGGGCGGGTTCGTGGCGAGTTGCCCGAGGTGCGATTCTTGTCCCTGGTCTTCAGCCTCTTAATCCATTCCCTGCACAGGTCAATAGAGTCAATTGCAGATTGTTGGGATAGAGAGGACTAAGGAAGTTGTCCATGGAATTGTGGGATACTTCTGGCAGACTCCCAGGACACGAGTCAAGTGGGCTGCATCTACACTGTAAAGCAATAGGGCTCAAACCCGGGGTCCCGGCTTCACTAGTGCTGGGACCCTGTAAGGCCCTGGATTTGTGCAATTGCAGTGAAGACACAAGGGGGTTAGGACTGAGCCCAAGTTTAAACATGGGCTTACATTGCAGTGTAGACATACCCTAAGAGAGGGTGAAGTAGCCAGAAGGAGCCAAAGTAACTAAGAGGTGGGCCAGAAGACAGAGAAAAGGAGACAGAAAAGAGCCTAGGGAAGCAGTAACAGAATCTGAGCTTGGACAACCTGTAGTTGCTGGGCACAGGGTTCTTGGGCTGGAACCCGGAGTAGTGGGTGAGTCCTCACTCCCTGCCAGTCCTGGGGGAATTGGCGTAGTCTAGGCAGTGGAATGGAAGACTGCCTGAGACACATCGTCCACTGGGACTTTGATACCCTGAAAGGGGAAACTATAGTGACCTGGCAGGACGACCAAGCCACGAAGAGGGAGCACCTTGAGTTACAAAGATGGAGCAATTGAGTCCAGGGAGGGAGAGAGGTGGGGCGAGCAACCAAAAGAAGGGGCATCAGACTGCTTGAGAGTTAATCCCCCCACACGGCCACAAGCAGGTACCACAGTGGTGAGTAGTAAACCCCGTGACAGGGGGCTAGAGTTCAGAATTAGCTGTTAAATGTCATTTTAATGAATAGTTTTGCATGTGACTAAATTTGTCCATGTCTACTAAAGTGAGAGATGAGTTTCTGTTCCAAGCTTTTGTTCTCCTTATTAATGCGATCTCTAATTTTGGAGGGGAAGGGCACTATTTCCCATCTGCAAAGCCTAAATTGTCTTTGCCCGTGAAGTTCACCGTATCCAGCACAATTGGGTACAATCCCTGTTAGAGCCCTTTCATGCTGCTCTAACATCATCAGTAGTAATCATTTTCATCCTTTATAAAGGTAGTTGTGAAGAGCAAATATGGATCACATCAGTTGGCATCAAATGGGGGAAGGGATTTTGAAAATGGCTTTCCCAGTAGAGGAGACCCCCAGAAAATCCTGTAAGGGTTGAATCCTCTTCACACCTTCCATCTCCAGGTTCATATTTCCAGTTATTCACTTCCACCCCCGAAAGAACAGAATTAAAGGCGCTAGATTAAAAATATATCCGCCTCCTTCAATGTACCTTCAGAATTACCGTTGGGCAGTAGTTAGCCTTTTTACAAAATCACTAGCCACCATTATTTTTCAACATATTTTTAAAATCCAGATTTCTCATCCATGAAGATGGGTCACAGGATTTGCGAGTGTGCTGGGCACAAACACAGATGCGAGAAGCCATGTTCATGTCTCCAGGTCTCATAGAGCATATTGAAATCCCCAGGCAATGGGTATTTGAAAAGCATTTTTATGAGTCCAAACTTTCATCCCTGGCATAGCCTGATCCATGTGGGAACACAGGGACAGTCTCCTGAGCTCCTCACCAGGAGGAAAAACAAATCTCTGCGAGAAGCTTGTGTGACACATAAAGAGGGACTACAGTTCCTGCAAGTCTGAGGATACACAAGGATGGCAAATGAAAAGGGCCACACCTTTGCAAGACATCATGGCAGCCAACTTCCACCTAGTCAATGAACAAGGAATGGGGCTCCTCCAAATCCCAGCACTCTGCTTTGCCTGGGGCGTGCTGCCTGACACAGCAAATGACAAACTGCACAGGGGTGTCCTGAACTGATGAATCATCTAGTAGATCTTCCCTGGTCAGTGCTGCATGCTTTTGGGCCTCAAAGAAGGGGATCTTCCTCCCAAACTGGAGAGAGCTTTGGGACAGCAGCCCGGAGAACAAAAAGGGCCCGAATTAAAATTCCGATTGTGTATATTGTGTTGCTAACCATATCAGGTGGAACTGATTGACATTTTTTTGACAGAACAGTTTTCCGTCGGACAATGCTGCTTTGTCGCAACAGGAATGCAGCTATTTCAATGAAATATTCGAAACACATTTTTTTCAATCAATTTGAATTGAAAATGGCGTGTTTTGTTTTGACTTAATTGCTTTGTTTCCTCTTTATCGTTTCATTTCCATGATTCTAACATTTTTAAAAAACTTGTTATTAATTTTATGTGATAATGTTTTAACCTTATTGAACCATTTTGTTTCAATAAGGTCATTTAAATGGTTCCAAATAAAAAAAATCTTTCAGAATTTCCACTTTGCCAAATATTTCAAATTTCCAACTTTGCCTCCCAATTCAGGACGGAAACAAATTTTGAAATGTCAGCATTTCCCACAGGATGGAAATCCCATTTTCCCACCAGCTGTACATGAAGCGAGGAAAGGCTAACCAGCAGGTGTTCCCCAGAGTAGAACTATGTCGACATCAGGGCCGATGAGATGGGGGTGAAGCCGGTACAAATTACCTGGGCCCAGCGGTCCGGAAGGGGGCCCGGGGCCTGGCTTTCCTGGCTTCCCCCCACTCTCGTCGGCCCTGTTTAGCTGGTCTGCCCTTGCTGGGGGGCCCGAAAAAAAATTTCACCGGGGCCCGAACCCGCTCTCGGCGGCCCTGGTCGACAGTCACGTTTTCAAGTCCTGGTCATCACAAGGCCATCAACTCCTTGTTTATTTCCCCATACAGGAAACTTAATCACAGTTACAGCCCCAAAATGTATGCGTTTATCAAAAGGAGCAATTTATACAGCAATTATTCGACTATATCATTAAATGTGCTGGATTATGTGGCTGTTGTTGTCTTTTAAATTTCTGATAAATATGTTGTTGACAGCCAGCTGTTCTTTTCAATGGACCACAACCAAGCCTCCTAGAGAAGCACATTAGTCTGCATGCATCCATCCACTTTATTTATGGCAGGCAGTACAATTACAATAGCCATCTGCAACTGCAACCACTCCGTTTTTTAAGAAATGAGATGCCCCACTAACAGGAGGGTGAAGGAGGCTGCTGATTCAGGTACATTAACGCCTTCATAACCTTAGTATGTTTAAAGTCACAGCAAACGGGCTTTTCTGTCTCGTAGGTAACTTCATATTATTTCTGTGCTGATGTCAGATCGTCAGTCATCATTTCAAAGCAATGCTGGCTGTTAATAGTGGACTGTGCCCAGACACCGCTCTGAGCAAGGGGCAGGATGTTAACTGCACCCCTGAGGAGCAACTCCAGGAGCTGGTGGGTCTCAGCCACCACCTGAACCTGGATCCCTCCCCTGCTTGCTGTGTGCTCCTGGGAGGCAGTAATTTGCTACTTGCGTCTACCCCAGAGCAAATTACGATCCCATCTGCACTAGCTCAGTTATTGTGGCCAATGAGTAGGGAGTGACGGAGTCAAGGCATCACCATTTCTTACCATTCCTCACCCACCCTGCTCCAGGGATGGAGTAAGCTAGCTAACAGCCCTGTTTACGTCTACATGTCCAGACCCAATGGCTGGGTAGCCCATGCAGAAGACAGATGTTTAGTCTGGGAATTGGTCCTGCTTTGAGCAGGGGGTTGGACTAGATGACCTCTTGAGGTCCCTTCCAACCCTGATATTCTATGATTCTTTTAGTCGCACTGCTCCAGGTCAATTCTAATATTCCATCACTTCTCACCATATTTGTTTTAACAAAAAGCCCCTAGACATAGCTTATTGTTCTGAGGAGCTTTCCCTGGTGTTTTGCTTTCTCCTGAAAACCATGTGGAACCCTCCTGTTTTTCTCCGCTGTCCCCACATTCTAGTCTACTGTGATTAACCTCCAGCATCAAGCTCAATCTAAATGCGGACTAGAAAGCCATCCATGTCACAATCCCACCCTTTGCGGAACTGCCATGGGATTTCCGCTTCGGCGGACTGACAGGGCCTCTTCCAGCTTGAAACAGTGCGGGGTGTAATGGCATACTAAACTGTACTATACTGTTCAGCCTCCAAGAGTGTGTGTAAAATAAGCTAACCTTAGCCGGACCTGGCAGAGCGTTCTAGGATCTTATGATGAACTCAGCTGGTTTGTAGAAGCAATCTCTGCGACCATGTCTGGTGCAGAAGTACATGACAGGTGAGGTTCTCAAAACCGCTGAGCATCAGCCTAGCTGGGCTGCTGCCAAGGGGAATGCTATCAGTTGCTGCAGAATTTACAGTAATTAACAATGAGCTAAGACTGGCTTTGTGTGGGAGGGACGTAGCTCTGAGTCTATCATGAGTGATGTACGTTGCATTTTGAGAATGGGAAATACACAGGGGCCCATTGCTAACCCGCCTGGAAATCTCTGCAAAACAACAGGATGCTTCATTGTTGCAGTGTGCTAGCACGGAGAGTGTCCACCTGGGATGAAGAGTATGTCTACAAGGCAAGCGGGAGGTGTGATCACAGCACATGTGGACAGACCTGAGCTAGCTTTATCCTAGCGAGAGCAGGTATTAATAGCGGGAAATGGATATGAAGATATTTGTTCAAAAACACACAGCAGATCATGGAGAAGAATCCAGGTCTCCCGAGACATAGCTCTAGCCACTGGACCACACAACTGCTCTTATACCACCAACATATTTCATTAGCTTTGAGGGAATTACAGGGTGAGGGAGAAGGAACACATCTCATGTGTCTTGAGCTCCCTACGGCAGACTTGACATGAACACAAAGTAGCTGAGGGGTGAGCTGGCCTGGAACAATCACTCCGTTATCAAAAAGAAACACTTATTTCCTCTAGCGTATGTAATTTAGTGTATGCGCCACAATAGTTCCCTCAGTTACGCTGCAGAGAAGAGCTTTTTCAATGATGTGGGAAAGGTGAGGGAGCTGACACAATTAGCCAGATTAATTATTAAATAAAACAAGACACTTAAGTCTCAAAGAGCCGATGGCATTGTCAGCTTGAGGCTGTTGGAGATGTTTGATGCAAAATCCCCTTGGGGTATGAAGGAAACAGCAATGAAGGACTGTCAGAAATATCAGACCGAGCGCAATCCTTGGTACTACTAGCCTTGCGTGGCTACATCTTATCTTCTGTGACAAGCCCAGACCAGTGGGGTACAGGAGTCTGGTAGAGGGCAAATATACTGGTCACTGGATGAGTAGTTTTTTGTTCTCTGAGTGACCACAGCAGGGGCTGCACTAGAGTAATCAGGAACCTGCTAGAACCAGGTAAGGCAGGCAGGCTAATTAGAACACCTGGAGCCAATGAAGAAGAAGCTGCGAGAATCAATTAAGGCAGGCTAATCAGGGCACCTGGGTTTTAAAAGGAGCTCACTTCAGTTTGTGGTGCGAGTGTGAGGTTCTGGGAGCAAGAGGTGCAAGGAGCTGAGAGTGAGCGGGTGTGCTGCTGGAGGACTGAGGAGCGCAAGCGTTATCAGACACCAGGAGGAAGGTCCTGTGGTGAGAATAAGGAAGGTGTTTGGAGGAGGCCATGGGGAAGTAGCCCAGGGAGTTGTAGCTGTCCTGCAGCTGTTACAGGAGGCACTATAGACAGCTGCAGTCCACAGGGCCCTGGGCTGGAACCCGGAGTAGAGAGCGGGCCCGGGTTCCCCCCAAACCTCCCAATTGACCTGGACTGTGGGTTCTTCCAGAGGGGAAGGTCTCTGGGCTGTTCCCCAACCCACATGGTGAATCTCTGAGGCAAGAAAATCTGCCAATAAGCGCAGGACCCACCAAGATAGAGGAGGAACTTTGTCACACTTCCCATGGCATGAAATGCAGGCTTGTATTCAAAGAAATGGTGAGACACTGAAAGGTGAAGTGCTCTGATGGCTAATAATGGGAGATGAAATGGATGCAGCCAAATAAAGGCCAATATACATTGCAAAAGCTAATGAAGTGAAAGAATGGTTACTGGATGGCAGGTGTGAGCAACAGGAAAGGGAACTGAAGGGTTCATGTGTACACACTACCACAGTCAACCATCTTTTAACGTTTACCAACAATGCTGCTCTGTAGCCATCTGTGTAGCTCTCCTCCCTCCCCTCCCACCAGTTGGTTCACTTTCTTCATTGAATGTTTCCCCTGGCGGTGACACATCTAGTCTTTGGGAGCTTCTAACTTCGTTCTGCTTGTCCGTGCCACCCTCCCGCAGCTGGACGTCTGAATGAAGAGGTCCCCTGACCCATGTGGGACAGGAGTTTGGGCCACTGCCTTCACAGGAGGCTGCTACTCCCCCAGTCCTCTGTGCCCTGTGAAGCAGAGGGGATGAGCGTGGCACTGGCAGACAGGCTTGGGTGGGAGGCAGGAGCAGGCCAGGGCCTAGGGCTAGATGGGACAGCCATGTCTGTAGTTTTAGGCCAAGCCCCAGCTTCCCCAATACAAATTGCTGGGGCAGCTCCCACCAAGTGTTGTTCCTCGGAGGGTGGTTTCAGTGGAGCCATGCTACCAAGCAATGGAGGGTGTGGGTCCAGTGGGTGACAGAACAGCAGGAAAGGCACAGGGCCTCTGCGTCCATGTCCGACCCCCTCTGAAGAGCCTAGGGGGGCATCCACATTTGGTGGGATGGTCCTGAGGCAACCCAGGCTAAGCATGTCATTAGCATCTGAAAGATTTCACTTCATCCCATGGCTTGTCAAACATGCCCTGTCTCTGGTCAGGACCCCTCCCACCCCCTTTACACCTTGCATGCTTGTCCTGCAGCGTGCTCCAAGCGTGCGATGTATGTGTAGATAGTTCATTACCATGAACAGCACCCCCTACTGGCAACTGAGAGGAGATAGGCTTGCCCACTGCAAATGGTTTCCTGTGTCCAGCTCTCAGCACAGATGCAAATGATCTGCCCACTACCCCTCGCTGTGCAGAGCTACCAGTAAAGTGAAATCCTGCCCCCCACCCCCCATTTATACCAATGAGAGCTTTGCCTTTGACTTCAGCAGGGCTGGATGTCACCCCTCTGGTTGAATGATCCCTACTCCATACATATTTGTACTGGAGCACAACTTTAGGACGCCGACATGTGCTCTCCATAGGGTTGCCAGGTGTCCGGTTTCAACCAGAGCGTCCGGTCCAAGTCTGGTTACCTGCAGTAACCAGTCTCTGACACCGGGAGATGGGAAGACCAGCAGCGGCTGCTGGTACTTGGAGGAGCAGCTCTGCTTAGCCGCTGCTGCTCTTCCCGCCAGCCTGATGGAGAGAACTGGCTGGCTCACAAACCGGGCTCCAAAGTAGGTACCGCCACAGTCCGGGGGATTTGTGTAACTGTCTCCCCTGGTCCCGCTGTGCCCTGATTTCCCTGCCCCAGCCCCTCAGGCTCTGTGTCAACTCCTCTGAGCCCGGCTCTGCAGGCAGCAGGTGAGTCCCAGGGGATGGGGGAGTGAGCGACTGGGGCGGGAGTGGAAAGCGACACGAGTGGGGAGGAACAGGTGGGGCAGGAGGCGGGGACTTGAGGTGACGGGTGTTCAGTTTCAGGGATTAGCAAAGGCTTGTGTGAGCAAAGGCACAGCAAGATGCCTGCATTTTGCTCACTTTTCCTCCTTTGGGCACACAACACAAGAGCCACTGGCTGCCGAAACTCGGTGGGAGACAATGGCTCTATTTGCTTTCCCCCGCAACCCTCCTTTTTTCCACCTTTTGATCATCCTCAAGCCTGTCTGCTAATGTGAACATTTTTATCGACGAAAATGAATGGTGATTTATCCAGCCGCGTCTGCTGCTGCATGAAATTTTTATGTCTGGTGACCTTGTGTGTGTCCTTAATCTCTGCCAAACAAGTTCCTCTCCTTATGTCAGAACTAATGCATCAATTTGATTTTCTTCACCAAAAACACTGCCCATCTTTCCCTTGCATTGGTCCCCTTATCTCCAGTAGGGCAGTTTTGCTGTCGCTATTGGGGCCTATTGATTGTATGTGTCAACGTTACATCTGTGGGCCACTGAAGGATTTGATTTTAGTTCCGTTTGTGCAACAATATCTGAAAAAATGACCACTCTTGGGAGCTGCTTGGAAGCAGGCGTCTTGTCAACATGTTTTATAATGCGTTATTCACCTATAATTGCAGCGCGGCAATGTGATTACATCAGTTAGCTCCTTTGGCACCCGGAGATAGCCGCTCGGCTAATGTATGCTTCGGCAGCCCTGGGAATATAATAAAACTATGCTAGGCATGATTGCCCTATAGGCTGTTGCACTTGTCCAGATTTAGTGCTCTTGTATAAACTGTGTGCCAGTAGATAAAAGGAAACATTTTTCTAAGCGGTTGCTAACCGTCATTGCTGATGTCTTTCTTTTCGCATGGGACAATTCCCTGCACGCGATAGCTGGGAAGAGGCATTGAGTGTGACAATGCCTGTTCGGTAGGATGGTGCACCAGCAAGTCACAGAACCCAAAACACTTACATTGAGCCATGCTTAAAGTATGGGCGGGGAGGGCAAAGGGTCACAGTCTAACCCCCGTCGTACCAAAGCTTCTGTTCCTGGGTTGTGCTGCCTCTCCTCCACCCACATGCACTCTAAGCAATGGCACTGAGCGAATGTTATTGGCACCCCAATACTAGTAGGACGCACCCACTGGCTATGACACTCTCTCTCACCCTGTTGGGACCACGACATTATTTCAGCCCAGCTCAGTTTCTGCAGGGGAGAGAAAGAGAGACCAGCGCGTGTCCCTCTTTCATTAGAGGTGGCTCTGAGGTCTACCCTAACTCCCACAGCCCAGCCTGAGCCCCATGTCAGAGCTGCTCACCAAGCCAGTGTCCACCAGCTGCCCGGGGCAGAAATACCCTTTCCACTTAGTGGGGTGACGGTGGCATTTTACCCAGTGGGTGCCTGCCATGCATGGCAATTGTGGGGGGCCTTCATCCCAGCTGAGAGGGGAGGCTGGGCCACAGGCACCAGCAATGCGAAGTTCGGCGGCAGCCTGGATCTGTCTGAGGGTCCATGCTGCAGACATGGGCAATGCCAGCGTTTGCGCCACTATTTCTAACCCATCACTTTACAGTTTAGCTTTGGCCTGGAAAGTCAATTACCTATCTGAGCAGGCGGCTGCTTTACTCCATATTCATTGTTATCATGGGAGCACTTAGACATTGCATTGTGCCAGGCTTTGCACACACTAGGGAGCGAGTGTAAGCTCTTTGGGGCAGAGGCCATCTAAATAGACAAGGCAGAAGGAAAGCAGTGATTTGTTCAAGGCTAGACAACAACCCATTAGGAAATGCAAGCCTAGAAACCCAACCCTCTCAACTCCAAGTTCATTGCCCCAGCCCCCTAAGCCTCACTAGTCATCTTATTATACTGCTTTGAAAATATAAAGCCACTGGCCTTGTCTCTGCGTCGTGGTGCAGTGCTTTGCTGGCCCATCGCGTTCCTTTCTTATTACACAAGGGGAGCCGGGTGTTCAATAACATGGGCTCTAAAACTAAAATCCCGTATTTCCAGTTGGTGTGGCTATTCCTGTGTTTAAAAGCCCTTGTAGCAGCAGGAGTGGCTCTAAGTCTGTATGAGATTTATACCAACCTTAAAGCCACGTCAAGCTTGTGCACGAGCCTGCCATGTCACAAGACAAAGAACAGGAATATAAGTAGTGTTGTGAAGAACGTAGGTATTAGCTACTGGACCTGCTCCTTTCAGGGAGCTCTTTCTGTAGCTTTTTGTTAGGACAGACACCACTAAGGAGGAGCAAAAATGTGTAGATAGGCACCATAGGAAATGCCATATTGGTTTTCAACCTGTGGTCCACAGACAGCTGGAGACTGTGTCTAAGATGTGTAAAGGAGTCTGCACCTCCATTTGAAATTCTATAGGGATACACAAATGAAGAATGGTTGAATGCCACTGCCATATTGGTCACCCCCCTGAACAAATTAGTCTAGGACAATGGCGGGAAACAACACTTTCAGAAGAGGGTGCAGAAACCCTGCAGTGACTTGTATCGAAGCTTGTCAATGCTCAACATTTCTGAAAAAAACAGGCCATTTGCTTAGGTGCCCATGTAAGGCTTCAGAAGCCTGACTTTCTGTACTCGTATTTGAAAAAAAAATCCTGGCCTTGATTTTTCCAGCCCATCTTCTAGTAGAGAGAGTTCTTAGTTACCCAGAAAAACAATAATAGATACCCACAAATAAGCACTTAGCAACATCATTCTTTCATCCCCTTTCTGGCTTATCTTGTCACAGAGCTAAGGTACAATACGACTATGTTGGAAAAGTAGCCAAGCAGCATTGGAAGAATAAGCGTTAATGGTTTGGGACAGAAAATTATTTCAAATAGCTTCCGGTCTGGAAAGTAGATGCTGAAGGGTGAGGCTCAAAGGAGATGGGGTATGTTTTTTTTCTCAAAGAAGGATGATAGGGTGGATAGGTCGCTCAACTGTGATTTATTGGACACAAATTTACCTCTCTGCTAGTCAACTGACTTCTTGTGTGACTTTAGATGAGTGACTCACTCTCACTGCACTGGCTGTGAAATGGGGATAGAGCTTTCCTCCTTCACAAAGGTGTTATGACGATAAATCCATTAACGATTATGCGAAGATCATATGTTGGGGGCAATAAGAATGCATTGATAGCTTCTTTCTTGTTAGACTCTTCCGAAGTCAATGGAAGTCTTTCCACTGACTTCACTAGGCATTGGCTTGGGCCCTAAAGTCTGTTTAATAGTTACAGAGAGTAAGTTAGGAGGATTCCAACTTCAGAAGGCCACACAAAGGGCATTGAGAAAAGATGTGATGTAAGCCAAAGAGTGGAAGAATACGAAGTTCTTGTGTGTGACAAATATTCCCTGTTGGTTAAGGATGGGTACTTTTCATTAGATATAATATTGGAGATGTGTCATCTTTAATCCATTGCTGTCAAGCTCAATTGTCAGAAAAGGTGAAATTTCTTTCCAAAAAGACACATCCACTAATCCCTGACAGAACACTGTGACCACATTCTGGTCCCTCACACCCTCCAATCAATGTTCCTCATGTGGTAATGCCCTTCAACCTGGAAAACGGCTTCAATTAAAAAAAAGATCTTAGCAAACTACCATTTTTTAAAATTCATGGTTATTTAAAAAATTGTTATTGTGTCTCTCGGCTATAATACTCGTGCAAATAGAAAGAGCAAAGCATTTCAAGGAGATCAGTGTCAGGAAGAGATAACATGTTCATGTGATATATTTCCACTGCAGCCTGCCTTGTAATGGTGCAGAAGAAAGTGTCCAACCATAGCAGCAATTTTGAAACTAAAGTTTTCTCCCTGAGCAGAATGGTAGGAACAAAAATAGGACCGTCTGGCAAAGACTGTTTCTGCCATTAAGAATATGAGTTTCAGAAGGGAGCTAGCTAATGAGACTGCATTTTTCTTAAAATAAAAGATGCTCTTTCAGTAAGAAATTGATTAATATTGCTGGGTACTAGGGCTAGCTGGAAACAGAAATCCCTATCACTGATAAATTATTGTTACTGATTTTTTTTCCTGAATCAGGACAAAAAGTCAGAAATGTGAAACATCTCCTGGGAAGGGATTTCCAGAAAAAAAAAAATCCTTTCAACAGCAGCCAAGTGGAATCTTTTGGCTTGCCAGTTGCTGGCTCTTGTCAATTTCACTATCTCCCTGCAGAGGGAAAATTAAATTAGCAAGAGGTTTCTGGCCTGGCAGCCATCAGTTTGATTGTCCTGAGGGGAAAAAAACCCAAATTTCCACAAAATTGAAATTTTCCAGTGAAAAGATTTTGATTTTTGCAAAAAAGGCATTTTTCCATCAATCATTCCATTGGGAATTTCCCAACCTTATCATACCGATTTAAACTGTAAATGCCTCTGCAGTTTTTCTTGATTCTTCTGTCTTCAAATCAATTGTCAGATGGACCGAAGCAGATGCACTTTGTATGCCCAGATCCCTGTGGGGTGCTTAGCATTTCGTCATTTTTACCACATACAAATAACCAAATGACCGGCTATTTCTCTTGTTTCACCTACTGAGCAGAAGTCTGTACGGCATGAGTGGAAAGCATCAAACAAAAAGGCTAAAGATTCATGTGTGCAGGGATAAGAAAACTCAGGATGATCCACGTTAGGACTTTTTAAAATAAGTTTATCAAACCACAGTGGCACTGAGCAAACATGCCCACAAATCCTTCGCTCTGTGAAGGTTATTATTATTATTATTATTAAGTATGTGCATTAGGGGACTCAACCAAGACTTTTCACAACAATAAGAACAAAGAGCAGATATCCAGTCTGATGCAATCACAACCTAACATTTCATTTCAGTTTCTCTATGCAAATCCTGGAATTAACATATTGTACATTCCTCTAAAACCTTTAACGGATGCTGCTGATGAGGAATGTGTGTTCAAGACAACTCTCACAGCTTACTAAAAAATAGAAAAGATCTGCAAATAAAACATCACACAGGAAATATTAGCTTCTTGGAAAACTCTTTATGGCTTGAGTTTGCTTTGACTTTAGCAGCACTTGTAGCAACTGTAACTAGATAAATGGGTTTGTAGTTTTCTTTCCCTTCTATATTGATGTACAAGTCTTTGCATTCAGTGATTTTTATTTTAACACACTTAGCTATCACAGTAGGATCTCTTTGATATCAGGCTGCTTTATCCTGGTTCCAAGTGTGATAAAAGCCAGTTCAGAGTCATTGAATTTATACCAAACAATGTGAAATGAAGAGTATTTTGATGATAATACGAGTTTTAAAAGGGAGGGGAAACTCCTTTTATTCATCTGTCCTACTAGATGTCTTTTTGGCTATAGTTTCACCATAAAAGGATGACGTTATTACTCTCATTCCTTTATAGTCAGCTAATATCGAAAGTGGAGGATATAGTGTATGTCTTGTATGGCAGGCATTTAACTAGACACCCCAAGCTAAGATTTTCAAATCAGGGTCCTGCACGTAGGCTCGTAACAGCACATACATACACTAAGTAAACGGCCCTATTTTCAAACATGCTGAGCACCAAGCAGCTCCAATGGTTCCCAATAACATCTGCTGGACGTTGAGAACTTTGGAACAATCCGGCCACCTGCATGTGTGGCAATATATTGCTTTAGGGACCTAGTTTTAGGTCTTCTCTTCTGGAAAACCTTGGTTTGCCATTTGGGAGTCTGAAATGAAGAGATCTCTGTGGAAAATTGCAGGCCAATCCAGATTCTAACCCACTGAAGCAGGCATTCCCTCTTTTTAAGATGCAAAGTTTTGCCTAGTTGCATCCAAAGTTGCCATGACACAATGAGAAATTTGGTCCAGGATTTAGAACTGCCTTGGGAATCTGTGGGCTGCTAAATCATCAGACATGGGCTGCCAGAGCTAGTTGAGAGAGAGAGAGCGGTGGAACGTCTGAGAAGGAACTGCTTCTCAGGTCTTCTCTTAAGTCTGGGGGAACAGGTTTTTAATCATGTAAAATATCACTTTTTGGTTACAGACCCATCTGCGAGGCATGTGGGAAAGGTTTGTGGGGTGTTTTTGGTTCTCACCCCCCAACCCATAGCTTCTGTCACTGACAATGTTTCCCAAACCTAGAAGCTTGGTGAAGAATCTCCTTAGATGCGTGTGAACATTAGCTGCATCAACCTGGTATCTGAGTCAGGGGGTTGCTCTTTCGTTTACTTATCAGTAAGTTCACTGTGTTGCTGCCTCTCAGGCAGACAAGAAGGACCCATTTATTATTGAATTTTGCTGAGCCACTTTGCAGTCAGATGCACCTGCATTTATTTACTAGTTGCTTCTAACAGGATCTGATTTCAGTGTCTTTGGTTGCCTTCCAAAGTTAAGCCTGTCTCCTGTTGATAGCTGGTTGCTGAGAACGACTTTTCCGGTGCAGGGTGGGGTGAGATGAATCAGTGTCAACTCTGCCTTGAATATATAATAGAATTCAAATTAATATAGCCCTCTTTCTTTGCCTATGTAATCAGGAGGCAATTGACCTATTCCCCTCTACATAGGGATCTGGATTCCAGTAATCACCCATTCCAGGGGTTAATTCCTCCTAAAGGATCTAAAGCCAATGGGAGGCAGGCATATATATCTGAAGGTGTGAGACCCTTTGAATAAAGAGCCTCAGATAAACTGAGATTGAAATCCACATTCCCCAAGACAGAGGGCTCTGATGCTTAACAAAGTCTTCAAGCAATTTGAGATGAGTCGACTTGCTGGCTGGGGTACCCTGTCATGGCTGGGTGTGGTGTAGTAGGCTCTAGTGCCAACAGCTGCCTCTGACCCTGTAATGGTCTGTGTCTCTGCTTGTGACTCACTCGACTCTCTGGCCAGGTCACTTCTAGTCCCACCCCCCCTTCCAGGGTAACACAAAGTCTAACAAACAGAAGCTCCAGGTCCTCACAGCAGGTTTCAGCCCTCTGATTCTGGGCTCTGAGGTCCATATACCCCCTTGAAAGTCTTAGGGATTTCAAAAGTCCGTATCTATTAGATCAGGGGGCCTCATGCCTCCTTCCTGTGGCTGGTAGGGGAACTCAGGCTCGCCCTCAAAACTGGGTTTCAGCTCAGTGACCCTGTATCAAGCAGGCAAGGTGTGTCTATACAGACAAGCATGCTGCTTCCTCTCTGGGCTTCTTCCTACCTCAGCCGGTCTGCAGGCCTTTCCCACAGACCCTTCCTGGGCCCCCTTCATACCTGTATCCTTCCCAGGCTCCACAGTGCCCTCTAGTCACCCATCTTTGTAAACCCCTAGAGGATAACATGGTGATAAGTAAATAGCCAACATGGATTTGTCAAGAACAAAATTATGCCACACCAACCTAATTTCCCTCTTTGGCTGGGTTTCTGGCCTGATAGCTGGAAAGGAGATGGGGGAAACTAGGGGTATATTTTGTCTTCAGAAAAAGAAGACTGAGGGGGGACCTGATAACCATCTCCACCTATGTTAAGGGCTGTTATAAAAAGGACATTCATCAATTGTTCTCCATGTCCACTGAAGCTAGGATAAGAAGTAATTGGCTTAATCTGCAGCGAGAGAGATTTAGGTTATTCATAGATTCTGAAGCCAGAAGGGACCATTGTGATCATTGAGTCTGAACTCCTGACCACAGAACTTCCCCCAAATAATTCCTAGGACATATCTTTCAGAAAAAAAAACCAGTCTTTAATGTAAAAGTTGCTTTCTAACTATAAGGATTGTTAAATGCTGGAATAGTTACCAAAGAAGACTGGGAATCCTGGTCATTGGAGGTTTTTTAAAAAGGTGAGACAACCACCTGTTAGGGATAGTCTAGGTCTATTTTCTCCTGCCTCAGAGCAGGGGAGTCACTAGGGGACCTTTTGAGATCTCTTTGAACCCTATGTTTGTAAGAGTGTATCAAACACATCTTTACAAAGAATGTAATTGGAAGTTGGAACACAAAAGCATACAGCAAATACCATCTTCTAAAATAGATCTTTATTATGGGACATAATTGTAGCTAATTGGTTGCTCACAGTGATTCTGGTATATATAGGCAGCAATGAAAAAAAAATGCCAGGTGTTAACAGCTCACCGGTTTAAAAAAATATATGGGAAATTATGTATTTACATTACCAAAATTAAATGCAATTATTCTTTACATACATCATCCTTACACAGGATTTATTTGGTACGCACCATGTCACCACACGTTTCTAATCTGTTTCGGTGTAATCCGCTGCGTTTCACTGAAAGGACTAAGATATGTGCATCTCCCAGGACTTATGGGTCCACCAAAGATGATGTCATAAGCAAAAATTCATATATGCCTTTCCCTTTCATCATTACCTTAAACAATTTTCAAGTCAACCCTTCTTATTCCTTTCTCTTTCTTACCCTCGCCATATAACCAAACTCAGTTGTTTTCTTCCTTTCCAAGTTTTTAAAACAACATATTTCACTCTACCTACCAGTCTAGCAGAATTGCTGAAACTTACAATGTGTCTTGGCTACTATTTCAGTTGAATATTTATAACAGTCAACACACATAAATTGTTGCTTGTCTTGCTAACAGGATAAACACTGCAAGCCTGTAGATTAGACATTTGAAGAGGGATATGAACCCAATTTATTGGACAAATTAACTTTGTTAGCGCCCTTGAGCACAGTGCCGCTAGGCAAGAGAACAGTTTCTCTCCGAGCCTGAACTTGTCCTGCTTTGCTACTGTAGCTTGGTTCTACACTCATCATTGAAGTTTTCAGCCAGGCTTTTTAACCTGCCATGAGGATGTGAGAAGCATCTATTAAGGTGCCAAATAAATAGAATGAAGAACTGAAGATGTGGGGTTTCGTGCATCAATGCTTCAGGAGGCAACTCTGGCCCCTTTGCTCTCCAAAGCTACTACAATTCCATCAGACCTTGCCTCTAAAAATTGTGTTACTCCGTACTAAAGGAGTCATTGCCCTGCAAATGAATTTACGTAGAGGTTCCAGGGAGTTGAATAAAAGCCCTTCCCTTTGAAAAGAATGATGACCCTCAAAAAAGAAACCAAAGAAAAAACTGACTAAACAACTCAAACCAGGGCTTGATTTCCAAAAGCAACCTCAAGATGCACGCGATGCCAAACGAGATCCATGAAGTGTTGCCCATTTGCACCAGCTGAGTACCTGTCCTGGCATGTTTGAACCAAGATCGGCCCTGAATTCTGGTGGGGCTCCTCTCCCTTCCAGTAATGATTGGTATTTAGGTACAGGTTACATCTCAGGATCTCAAAGTGCTTTATAAACAGAGGATAAGTGTTAGCCTGAGATGGAAAGTCTGAGGCACTGAGAGGTTACAGACCAATTTGTGATCCCATTACTGACACTGAGTAGAAACTTACTGCACAAACAGTTCCATTCAATCTGTTGTGATTAATTCAGCATGAGTGATTTCCTCATGGCAACAGAGCACATAAATGGCAAGGTGGGCCATACTTGGGGTGACCCTAAACCTGGGACACCCAGAAGCCGGGAGGGGAAGAGAGGGATGGATCACACCATAACTGCCCTGTTTTGAGCGCTCCCCCTGGCGCTCTGGTACCAGACACAGTTGGAGACAGAATACTGGGCTAGACAGACCGTTGGTCTGACCCATTGTGATAGTGCCTATGTTCATAAGACTGGAATTAGAACTTCATTCGCCTGATACTCACTCGATCCACTTAGGCCATGCTGCCTCCTGGAAAAAAACAGACTTCTCCACAGTGCTGACTTTAAGCCAGTTTGCATCATCAAACAACTTGCTAGTAGTCAGGAATTGGTTCAGTAAAACAAAACTGCAAAGCTACCCTAATTAATACTGTATAAACCAACCCTGTTTGGTGGTACAGCTTAGACGGATTTACACAGGACATGCTGCTTTGAATACAATTAAAGCTGTGGCATTTCCTGCAATGCAAAACACTCAGAATCTGATCTGCATTTGCTATTGAACCTTAAAAGGGCCAGCTCCTCACAGGGAGTAGAGCAGCATCACCCCACGGGCTTGAAACAGAGCAACACCCATTTACACCAGCTGGTGATTTGGCCCAACATTCACAAGATAGAGTTTCCTGTCTTCCTGATTAGCTCCATTGCACAAACTCTAATTAAATCATATCATCTAACACAAACCGAGGGTTCAACGCCAGATTCTGTTCACTTAATTCAAAACGCCCCATTCTGATGTTAATTGTCTGAAAATGATACTCAACAATTCTTGCCCAAGCCTTCTTTGGTTACTAAATGAAAGGGTTCATTTATTTCCAGAATCAGTTCTCAAACAGTGACTATGGGCTGCTAGTGCTTGAAGAGCTTAGAAGATGAATGGAATCATGGCTGTTTTCCTAAGCGCACCCATATTATATTTCTTCACGTAGAGCCTGTGTTTCTTTTGGGCCCAGAGGGACATCTGGATGGCCATCAGGAAAGCAAAGATTCCAACTGCAAAGAAGAAAATGTGTGTCAACAACATTCATATTTACCATGTTTTAAATTACATTTCTTAAGCACATCTGTGTATCTTACATACCCCCATCATTGTCTACAGCTGGGTGGGAAATGATTTTCCCATCCTGGGAGAATTTTTGAGACCTTAACCATATTTCCTGTTTCTAATTAGGATGAAAAGTTGAAAATCTAAAAAATGTTCATCGAAAAAAGAAATCGGATTGGGTCCATTGAAACATTGAGCTTTGATTTTAACCTTTTTTACATTTTTTAAAATTCACTGTAAATTAACTTACATTTGAAACAGAAAGTTGTTTCACACCAAAATCAGAAATTTTGTTTTGCCAATGTTGAAATGGGATGTTTTGACAATTTCAAAGCTTTATTCCCCCCCCCGCCCCCAAATAAACGATTTCCAAATGGGAAACTCATCAAAACCAACCTTTTCCTGCAAAAAGTTTTGGTTTCTGAGAAGCATCATTTTCTGATGAAAAAATATTTCATCAAAAAATTCACGACCAGCACTATTACCATAGTATCTGCGTCCCTCGCAGTCTTTTAATGTACTTATCCTCGTCATATCTCTGTAAGGTAGGGCAGGGCTATTATCCCCATTGTACAGTTGAGGAACTGATGCATCGAGAGGCTAAGTGACTTGCCCTAGGTTACACAGAAAGTCTGTGGCTGAGAGAGAGCTTGTGCCCAGGTCACTCAAGTCCTAGACTAATGCCCTAAACATTGGACAATTCTGCCTTACTATTTTGAATAGCCATGTAATTTGGATGGGAACTATTACAGGGGGAGGTTGATGTGAGCTGTTGAATTCTCTGGTTCGTTGATCGTGGATTATATTCAAATATAATTTGGGCTATTCATTCTGTGTTTCAGTTATGTCAAGGCCCTAATCCAGGAAAAATAAAATAAATAAAAAAAACCACTGCTTATTTTGAAGCATGTGAACAGACACGTGGGGTAAAATCTTGACCCTCCTGAAGTGAATGGGGATTTTGCTATTGACTTCACTGGAGCCAGGATTTCACGTGCTTGAAGCTAAGAATTCTCACCCATCAAGGGGTGTGGCAAGTTACTACCTTTCCTGCCTGAAAGGAGGAAATGTGCCTCTCTGAGGGGTGAGCTCTTGTTTTAAGGCCCTCATCCAAAGCCCATTGAAGTGAAAGAAGACAGTCACATTTACTTCAGTGGGTGCTAAATCAGGCCCTAAAGGCACAATCAGAAGGTAACATGCCAGAAAAAAAATAAAGACCATTGGCATTGATAAAGGTACCTACTACCAGGCGTATAAAGTCTGAGACCTTAAGGTATGCCTAAACTGCAGTCCAAGGGGTAATTGCAACATGGGTAGACGTACCTGCACTAGCTTTACCTATGCCAGCACATCCCAAAATAATAGTGTAGCCGTGGGGGCATGGACATCGGGCTAGTAACATTTGTGCCTAAGGTTCCCGGCATGCTTGTGCTAAAGCCCAAGCATCATGTCTACACTGCTGCTTTGAGCTGCGCCAGCACAGGTCTGTGTACCCATGCTGAAATCACACCACGGACTGCAGTGGAGACATACCCTAAGTGTACATCAAACAAGGTGGAAGGTATTAGAAACATTAGCACATTGTAGTGGTGGAGAGATACCAGTGTCATGGTACACTTACGTTGCCACAAACTACAGCAATCAATATGAATAGGTAGCCACTTTGAGGAGGCTTTTGCAGGTTCATTAATCTGGCTTCCAGAAACTGCTCCAACACAATATACTAGGCGCTAACAAGGCAAGAGAGTAGAAAATGTTGCAAGGAAGAATACAATGAATGGAAGAAGAATTAGAACAGCACAGGGCGTCAGATGTGAACTCTCCGGCATCCTTTAGCAAAACAAAAAGCATTGCTGAGAGATGTCTGGGTACCTCAGGGCAAGCAGGGGAAGGATAATTATCCTGCAGCTCATTCTGTTACTTGCCTCTTAACTCAATAGCACCATGACCCTCGCTACACGCTCACGTCTTTCCTATAGTAACTATGTACAAAGCTGTTTGGAAAATAGTTTTGTTTACATTGTGATAATTTAAAAAAAAAATCATTTTCAGTTAGTTTGTCATGAACATTTTCATCCAGTCTTGAAATCACTTTTATTTAAGTATCTATTTTAATTGCAAAATTGTATGTGTACCATTTCTTATTTTCTGGTAACAACAACAAAAACA
This sequence comes from Chrysemys picta bellii, assembly GCF_011386835.1. Lineage (NCBI taxonomy): Eukaryota > Metazoa > Chordata > Testudines > Emydidae > Chrysemys > Chrysemys picta. The sequence continues at coordinate 8,140,218 of NC_088795.1, forward strand.
AAACATGATTTTTTTGGTCAGCTTAGCCATATGGGGCTAGATTTCCAGAGGAATTTAGACACCTCATGTCATAACTATAAAGGGAAGGGTAACAGCTGTCCTGTGTACAGTACTATAAAATCCCTCCTGGCCAGAGACTCCAAAATCCTTTTACCTGTAAAGGGTTAAGAAGCTCAGGTAACCTGGCTGGCATCTGACCCCAAGGACCAATAAGGGAATAAGATACTTTCAAATCTTGGGGGGGGGGAAGGCTTTTGTTTGTGCTCTTTGTTTTGGGAGTTGTTCGCTCTTGGGACTGAGAGGGACCAGACATCAATCCAGGTTCTCCCCATCTTTCTAAACAAGTCTCTCATATTTCAAACTTGTAAGTAAAAAGCCAGGCAAGGCGTCTTAGTTTTACTTTGTTTTTCTCAACTTGTCAATGTACCTTTTACTAAAGTGTTTATCTTTGTTTGCTATGCTTTGAACCTGAGGCTAGAGGGAGGTCCTCTGAGCTCTTTAAGTTTGATTACCCTGTAAAGTTATTTTCCATACTGATTTTACAGAGATGATTTTTACCTTTTTCTTTAATTAAAAACCTTCTTTTTAAGAACCTGATTGATTTTTCCTTGTTTTTTAGATCCCAGGGGTTTGGATCTTGATCCACCAGGAGTTGGTGGGAGGAAGGAGGGGAATGGTTCATTTCTCCTTGTTTTAAGATCCAAGGGGTTTGGATCTGTATTCACCAGGGAATTGGTGAAGGTCTCTCGAGGCTACCCAGGGAAGGGAATTAGCTTTGGGATGGTGGCAGCGGACCAGAACTAAGCTGGTAGTTAAGCTTAGAAGTTTTCATGCAGGCCCCCACATTTGTACCCTAAAGTTCAAAGTGGGGATACAGCGTTGACACCTCAAGACACAGATAGGCCCCTAGTGGCATTTTCAAAAGATCCTATGCAGGCTTTCAATGGGAGTTAGATGCCTACTCACTTAAGCACTTCTGAAAATCCCAAGAGGCGCCTATCTGCATTTTTAGGTGCCCTCCGTATCTTTGGAAATCTGTTCCCTGGTGAAATTTCTTTTAAATAAAGTCCAATTAAAAACAAACAAACAGAAAACGTCATACACCTCTACCCCGATATAATGCTGTCCTCGGGAGCCAAAAAATCTGACCGCATTATAGGTGAAACCGCGTTATATCGAACTTGCTTTGATCCACCGGAGTGTGCAGCCCCGCCTTCCCGGAGCACTGCTTTACCGCATTATATCCGAATTAGTGTTATATCACGTTATATTGGGATAGAGGTGTACTTGAAAAAATGATGAATGGTAAATGAAAAAAATTCTATAGAATTTTTTATAAAATTTCAGATTTCTTTATTTGCAAAATATTTTAAAAGAATATTTTTTCACACAAGTCACTGATGTCCAAAAAAGGCAAGTTTTCAACCACCACCACAACTGTTTTCTGGAAATTTTTGACCAGCTCCACCGGGTACCCAGCTTCCTAAAGCTGACACTTTGAAGAGTGATGTGCTAGGGGTACAAAGAACGATTTGGTGGTGATAGTCCATCAATTATTCTTTGGGGTGGTTTTAGGTTTACAAAACTCACTTTTGCCAATAACGCATTTACATCTCATTTGCTTCCAGTTGGCGATTGTCTTACCTGGCAGTGTTTGTGTCATCACCGTAAAACTAATCCAAGACCCAATCTATATGAAGAAAGAAGAATTGTTAATCCTGTCTATGGCGAGGTTTAACTGTACTCTGTACACAACGGCTCCCACTGCCATCCACTGGAAGCAGAGAAGGTTGGGTGTCTTTACTGCACTGCGGCTAGGAGGTAGAATGAGTTGGGTGGCTGGATAAAAGGTGAGCATCCAATGCGTCAGACGGAAGTGAGGGGATCATCTGCACGGGAGGCTGGGGGTGACTCTGAGGGTCAGTTGGAGCATTTGTTCTGGGGAGGAGGACGCAGAAAAGAGCTACTAGAATGATCAGAGGAATGGGAAACCTGCCTTATGAGAGGAGACTCAAAGAGCTGGACTTGTTTAGCCTAATCAAACGAAGGCTGAGGGGAGAGATGACTGCTCCCTATAAATACATCCAAGGGATAAATACCGGGGAGGAGTTATTTAAGTTAAGCGCCAATGTGGACACAAGAACAAATGCATATATACAAATGGCCATAAGAGGAGGGAAGTTCTGGAACAGCCTTCCAAGGGAAGCAGTGGGGGCAAAACACCTAACTGGCTTCAAGACCGAGCTTGATAAGTTTATGGAGGGGATGGTATGATGGGACTGCCTACAATGGCATGTGGACCATCAGTGACTGCCAGTGGCAAAAATCCCCAATGGCCAGTGATGGGACACTAGATGGACGCTACATGCGGGGGAGGGATAGCTCAGTGGTTTGAGCATTGGCCTGCTAAACCCAGGGTTGTGAGTTCAATCTTTGAGGGGGCCACTTAGGGATGTGGGGCAAAAATCAGTACTTGGTCCTGCTAGTGAAGGCAGGGGGCTGGACTCGATGACCTTTCGAGGTCCCTTCCAGCTCTATGAGATAGGATAGGTATATCTCCATATATTACAATGTATTCTTTCCCAGGTGTCTGGCTGGTGGGTCTCACCCACTTGCTCAGGGTCTAACTAATCACCACATTTGGGGTCTGTAAGGAATTTCCCCCCCCCAAGTCTGATTGGCAGAGACCCAAGGGGGAGGGGTCCGACTTCCTCTGCAGCACGGGTTACTGGCAGATTTAAGCCAGTGTAAATGGTGGACTCTCTGTAACTTGAAGTCTTTAAATCAAGCTTTGAGGACTTTAGTAACTCAGCCAGAAGCTAGGGGTCTATTACAGGAGGGGGTGGGTGAGGTTTTGTGAGGTGTCTGGAGTTGAGGAGACTGCACTAAAGAGGAGGGATGTTCACCATGAGCACGCTTGGCGCACCCTGGGCTGTGACCTGACTGGGCTGCCCTTCCCCCACACAGAGAAGAAAACAGCATACCTCGTATGTGTAGTTGGGACAGGAAACCAGTGTGAATAGCCATGTGAAGGGGTTGTAAGTTGGACTTGGAAAAGAGGCTTTATTCCCTTTGGGAAAGAAGGAAACACAAACAAACCCACAATGTAAGTACAGCAGGGATCACCGACCTCGTTGCACATACGACGGCTACCGTTTGCACCGACACACAGGAAGGAAGGAACCTCCAGAGCTACAAGCACAAGTCCCCACAGCGCGAGCTGGGGCTGCAACAGACTCCTGTGCTCTGGGGCTCAGAGGGCCAATACGACACGCTGACCAGTGGGTCTCGCCTACGCCCTACAAACATGCAGAGAGACACGGCTCTCAGCATGGGACCGTTCACCGCCTCAGAGTAGAACCAGTAGGCTCACGCCTAGTGGCTGAAGTTGCCGTCAGGTGTAACCATAGGACTGACAGAACCTGCTGCCACCAGTGCTTGAGTCCTGAAAAAAGAAGTGCCAAACTCACTTCTCCACGGGAGCCCTGCTGACACCGGTCCAGATCAATTTGGCCATGGGCAGCAAACAGGGATGTGGGGGTACTATACTCCTGCCAGGACCCTTCGGCCTGTGGAGTGGTAAAAGGAGAGAAGAAGGGGGTCTGGCCATAGGGGAGGCAGGGACAGGGTGCACAAAGTAGGAGGTTGCCGCTTCCTTTCCTGGCTGTGATGGAGACAACAGTGCAGGGCCATCCAGGCAGGAGGAAGCAGGCTGGGGCACCCACATCCCTGCCCAGTGGGGAAGCCCCTGCTGTCATTCTGATGCAGTGGGCTGGGTATGGAGGCCCTGGTGCTTTCCCCAGCCCCCTGCCCTGGGTGGGGCAGCAGCAGTGGGGAGGGGAGAGGAGCTGCAGACTGAATGCAGGGACTTTCCATGTGGAGCAGGGGCACTGGGAGGCTGTGGTACCTCTCGCTGCACTCTCCAGGCTGTGCCCTGCTCTGGCAGTGGTACCAGGCTCAGCAAATGCCGGTGCTTCCTTCAGCTCAGTATGTTCCAGCACTTATGTCCCAGGCCCCCAGTGCTAGGCCAATTTCCTCCTGTACGGGCTGTCTTGGGCATGGTCAGGAGGGGAGGCAGAAGCTGCTGGCCAAGAGTCCCCCATTGTTGCACACCTGTTAGGACTATTGGAATCCATTCTAGGGGTCAAAGGAAGTGCTGGAAAACTGCTCAGGTGCAGCCCAGCGCTACTGGTTGGTGCTTTGAACCCGATGGGGCTCCCATGTGGGCACTAATGGCATTCAGAGGGGAAGAGTACTGGGGAGAGCTTCTCAGAGTCCATGGTAACTGGATGCCTACATCACGTAGGCCCCTTTGGAATTCCCGCCTTCTTAAAAAACAAGTTTCATGTCATAGTAACAGAATTTCCCAGGAAAATAGTTAGAACTCAGAAAGAAAGTGCATTGCAGTAATAATAAAATAAAATAACAATAATACAATAAGATAATGCTATATTCCAGAACCTGACATTTTCGTTCCATTATGCTAATGTTGCTATTACAAAATGCAACGCGTGAGACTGATTCAAATACCTTTCAGCTCTCACAATGGCCATAATGTTGTTGACACTGTAATGGTATTTAGAGATGAGGTTGTGTGTATAAATAAATACGTTTATTTGTTGCTTCTACTACACATTGTGACCCCTGTTAAGCACATGGTTAACTGCTTTACTGCATAGAGATTGACTTAAGCATGTGAATAAGTGGTTTCTTGAAATGGGGACTATGCTAAGAAAAACAATGATTATTGTGCAATATATGTTTCTTTCTAGAAAACGTGCTGTAGTTATAATTATTTGCCCTAAATCCAAAATGCTCTGCAAAAATGAGAGGCGTGGAGCACATTTTAACAGCACATTTCCGCACACTCCAATTTTAGAGCAGAACACTATGCAAATTAGTTATTTTAATGTTTGTTGAATCGTCATTAAAATTAAATCCTTCATTGTCAGTCGACAGCATGTTTTAATACATTTAAACATTCCAATCAAAAGCTGAATTGTGGATATTTATAATGAAGACAAATTTGCTTCAAGCTTTAGAACAGCAATATTACAAATATCACCACATTTATTTAGCGGGTGTGATAACAATGACATGTTATCTGGCTCATCTTTCTTTATTTTGTAGACAGACGTAGAGGTTACAGTATATCAGGGAAAGGTCCATAAATAAAGTGCAATTCAGTATGAAGTAAGTGGGGTGGGGGGAAAGTAAGGGGGAGACAAACCTGAGTGATTTTGTTGGACTAAAGCGACGTTGATAAAATGATTTCCAGCTTCACACATCTGCAAAACAAATTAAAGCATGGTCACTGGTACACATTTCGGATGTTACCAGATAACTGCATGACTGGTTGATTCCAGCAATAGGATTAAACTCTGCATTCAAAAGAATAGCAGAGCGTTAAAAAATATATATATATTGAGAAACCCATTCAAAGAGAAATATGTTACACTCATTGTGAGAGCCCCGAGAAGGGCTATCACACTGAAGGGGGTTCCCCCCAGGACCATACAGGGCCAAGAGTGGGCACAACCTGTGAGTCCATGACATCTTGATCCTGCCACATGGAAGCTGATGAGAGTTCAGCCATTGTAGTGGGAGCAGAATCAGGACCTAAGCGATGAACTCCCTGTCTCACTGTCAGACATTATGCCCATTCTTCCTCCATGTTTTCAAGACCGTCTTTGTGTTGATCAAGGATCACAAAAACCATGTGCTGAATAAGTTACACAATGAAAAGAAACGGGCTAGATAATGTATTTGGCAAATATTACTCAGAAGGAATTTTTAATTGCTCCATGAAGGGCAGTGTGGTGCAGTGAATGGATTCAATGGATCAGCCTTCAGAAAACCTGGGTTTTCTATTCTCACCTCTGCCAATGACTGGCTGTATCACTTCATCTCTGCTTGCTCTCCCCCACTTTATCTTTTCTATTTAGATTGTAAATTCTTTGGGGGCAGGGACTGTTTGTACAGCACCTAGCACAATGGGGGCTCCAATCTCAATTGGGGCCTTGAACTGCTACTGCGATACAAGTAATAGTAAGCAAAATGCTGCTGTTATTGAAAACGGTGCTTTTTTTTCTATTTTTTTTCTTAGCAATTTTTCTGTTTTTCACAAGAATATATCAAAACAAAATGGATCACAATTTTCATGTCAATTTAAACTGAAATTGTTTCATATCTGTTTTTGAAAACTGAAAAATTCTCAACTTTTGAAATGTTACACCTTTTACATTATTTCATATTTCTTTTAATACTCTAACTTTTAAGATGGAGAAGTTTAAAAAAGTTACAGTGGTAAAGGAAAGGAAAAGGAAGGGAAAACAAACTAACAAACAAGACATTTTTATTCTGCGATATTCAGTGGCAACAAAAGAAAAAGGAGGAGAGAAGCAAAAAACCAAAAATCTGAAATTTCAAAAATGTTTCAATTTTCAAAAACCAAAATGAAACAAAAAATTCAATTTGAAATTAAACAACATGCAAGAGTTTGCTTCATTTCATTGTGAAATTTTCCATCAAAAATTTAAAAACGTAAAAAAAAGGCATTTAAATGTGAAAAAAAATCAGTTTTGAAGAAACCCCATTTTTCAGCAGAAAAGTTTTTCATTGGGGCATTTTGATCAGATCTATTTAAAAGTTTAATTTTGGCTGGGTAAGAACTTCAGGATTAGACCCAGTTCTTTTTTCTGCATATTTTACCCAGGATGAATAAAAAATGGAAAACCTCTGCACCTCAAAAATGCCAATCGATAGAAGAGGAAATTTATTCCAAAATACCATAAAAGTGGCTACAGTTGGTATATTCCAGACAAAAATAATATTTAAAAAATTACATAAGCACCCAGCCTTTTTTTCTTTTACAAAACAATAGACACACAAATTTTCAAAGTTAAAAGTAATTACATGAAACACTTCGCAAATGCAAATATGTTACACACACATGACTGTGCAGCACCACCCATTCATAAATTATACTTAACACCTACTAATTCTGTAATCAATTGTAAGTAAAAGCAAGTTAGGGGCATTTTTGCCGGGATTCTTATTAGCTTACCTTTGATGCTGCCGCAGCCGTCAGCTGTAATTAGCTTTTATCTCCCTCTTTAAAATTTGGCTGGTAATCCTCCAAATGGAGAAGTATAGCTAAATATAAACCAGCCCTCAAGCTAATGTCTTAAAAATTTTAAATCTGGGAATTTGCAAAACTTCTGATTTTCAATGTGTGACCATTTTCTATCTCCTTAATGTGTTGTACATACATTTTTTTTCATCTTAAATGTCAAATGCACCCTATGTGAAAATTTATCTCTTGCCTGACTTGCTTCTATTTCTTCAAATAGAAACAACTTTCAGAAAGGCCTGCTGAGCTCTTGAAATTACTCCGTGCTGTTGTTTACCATGAATGTAGAAGCACATACTTAATACAAATCAGAGGTATCTGATAAAGACAAGCCATGAAGGAAGAAAAACAGTAGTCGTATATTTTAGGACCCTTTAAAAATGACCTCAAATAGATTTTTCAGACATATTGCAATTTTAGGCTTCAGTGTCTGAGAACCTGCTAAGACTAGAAGCAAGCACTTGTATCTGGGGAGATGGCTCCCTTTTCAATGGTATAAATGTCCTGGATCTCAGACCTGAAACCTGGTCCTCTCGCTGGACTGACTGCTGTCTGCAATATTTTGCAGGAAAAAAAATTAAAAACCATTTCTTCATGCAATCAACTATAAAAGATGAGAAAAAGAATATTCCACTTAAGTTGGACTGCTTTTACTAAGTTGTTACTTTGGGTAAGTACTATTTTTATTGTTAACATAAACTGCATTTGTAATCCATTTCCACTGACTCTGAGATACAGACTGCTATAGTCGTGATGGCAGTAAGATACTGCATGCATCACTGGATTAATACAAAAAGAAGAACAGGAGTACTTGTGGCACCTTAGAGACTAACAAATTTATTAGAGCATAAGCTTTCGTGGACTACAGCCCACTTCTTCGGATGCATAAGTGGGCTGTAGTCCACGAAAGCTTATGCTCTAATAAATTTGTTAGTCTCTAAGGTGCCACAAGTACTCCTGTTCTTCTTTTTGCGGATACAGACTAACACGGCTGCTACTCTGAAACCTTGGATTAATACACAATCCCCTGGAGACACAACACACTAAGTTAAGCACTTACTGCTTTCAGCCTCGGGGTTTCAGTGACTACATGAAGTTCTTTCTTCACATAAGTATACTGTCTGTCTTTGCTAGAAAACTGGTTGGAAATTTTTCAATGCGATTTTTATTGTTGAAAAATGCTGATGCATCGAAACCAAAGTTTTCCATGAGAAAAGTTTCCACAAAACTTTTGTCAGGAAGGTTTCTCAGGTACAGGATGGAACTTCTGGTCAAGCCTGGGGGTTAGAGCACTTACCTGGGCTAAAGAAGACCCAGTTTCAAATCCCTACTCCCCATTAGAAAGAGCAGGAAATTGAAGTTAGGACTCCTGTGTGCCCGGTGAGTGCCTTAACTTCCCGCCTGTTCTTGTCTCTGTGTTTGTTTACGGACTTTTCTGTGGAAAAAAATGGAAAGGTCTTGATTTTATCTCCCTGAGGAACAGACAATATTCTGAAATCTCAAAGATTTTTCAATGGATGGGAAAACTATTTCCTCTCCGGCTCTACTTCGCTAGCCTGGATCTGGTCAGGAAAACGTGGGCTGTAGGGGAGTCTCCAGGATCTGAACACTGCCAAAACTGTGATCTTAATGGCTCCGATTCAGGGAAGCATTTACACATCTACTTAATGTTAAGTACATGCTGAAGCACTTCCTAGATTAGGTGGCTTTCCAGGATCAGTCTAAATCAGTCACACTCCTCTTTTCCTGTTGCAGCTCTGGACTCCCGCCCACACTCATGTGGCCTGATTTTCAAAGGGGATAAGCACATTTAGCTGCCTATGATTTTGATGGTATTTGTGAATACTCAGCGCTTTTGAATAGGAGACCAGTGGGACAGAAAATAAGCTTCCAAGAGCGTTCTTCTGTTTAACTAGATCCCCAGTGCTCCTGCTGTGATAATCAAAGCATCATATTCAACTTTCTCAGAGTTCTACGCTCTCACACTAGTGCATTCATATACATCCCTGGACCATGCCGTCTCACTTAGTAGACACTAATATATGGACCCGCTATGCAAGTACGTATGGGTCCAACTGTACAGTCAGATATACATGTACAGTTCCCACTAACTTCAATGGGAGATGTACGGCTGTATTTGAGGAAAGAATTGGACTCTGTGGGCTTGTCTATACTTACGCGCTGGTTCGGCGGCAGGCAATCGAACTTCTGGGTTCGATTTATCACGTCTAATCTGGACGCGATAAATCGAACTCAGAAGTGCTCCCCGTCGACTCCGGTAATCCTGCTCGCCGCGAGGAGTAAGCGGAGTCGACGGGGGAGCCTGCCTGCCGGGTGTGGACCGCGGTAAGTTCGAACTAAGGTACGTCGACTTCAGCTACGTTATTCACGTAGCTGAAGTTGCGTACCTTAGTTCGATTTGGGGGTTTAGTGTAGACCAAGCCTAAGTTAACTCCTGGCTCCTAGAAGCTTTTCTCCTGGAGAGACCTCAGCACTTTAATCCTGTTCTCCTAAATCACTGTATTTGTGAGTGGATGAGACCCAGAGGAGAAAAATCATCAGCTCAGAAATATGTAATTCGGAACTTTAGCCCCCCATGGGGCGCAGATCTAATGCTATGGTACAAAACCAGCCCCCGTGATATGATCTCCTTCCTGTTGTGATTACAGAGCACAGGCCTTTCTTTCAGATTTGCCAAAGTAGCTGCACTGAGATATTTCTACTCTGTAAAAATAGCACCCAAGCACATAAATACTGGGAAGATGGCAGCCCCGTCAATGGAAAAACAAGGTGAAAACTAGGTGAGGAAACAAATCTTCGCCATTCTTCATCCATAGATGCACATATTTTTTAATAATCTGTTGCCAGGTGATAGCAGGCATGTTATTTAGGGAAGACAACTTTATTGAAAAGCCAGGATGGGATATATTCAGCATTTGAGAAATTATGGTAAGTGATAGCAATTGCCTAAATCTTCAACTTTGGACGTAATTCTGCATTATCATCATGATGTAACACTTAAGGATCTAAGACAGGGAACAGGACCGCAACATAGCAGGCAATATACACACAAATAACATAAGGACTGTTCCTGCCCCAGAAAGCTCGATAGCGCCATTAACATTAATAAGACGAGTGACATGCTGAAGGTCTGCAAGACCAGGCATTAATCTTCACTCACACAAGGTTATTCCTCTTGACAAATCATGAGTCTGTTTTATCCCATAAGCATCCTTAATACTTTATTTGAGTACATACCAGAAAAGCGAGGGCAGCAAAAATAACTTGCCTGTTGCCAAATGCTAGAAAACAGAAGGAAATAAGAAGTTACACTTTGGTCTATGTGCACAGTTCACTATAGGTGAAGTTCACCCTGGTGCAGCGTGCTTGAAATGCTTATGTCCCTCGGGGACTTTGCACCCACACTGTCTGAGCATTATGCAAATAACAAATGTGTTTGGGTCAATGCCAGTCTCTTTGTCACTAATTAATAGTGATAATAGAGCGCCTTTCACCCATAGATTTCACCATTCTTTACAGAGGAGGCAAGCATCATTCTCCCCATTTTACAGATGGGGGAGTGAAGCACAGAGACGTGCCTAAGGTCACCCAAAGGCTAATGGCAGTAGTGGGACTAGAAGCCAGATCTTCTGTTTCCAACAGAGGTGCTTTAATCAACTAGTCCACACTGCCTCCACTATTAATGAAGCTGAGATGTATCCTGCCCTTCCTTTTTTGTAGCACTAAGGCATCATATATCAAGTACCAGCAACTCATCCAGATCACCTCAATAAATACACTTAGTCCCTACAATGTTCAGCTACCCAAGCCTACATTTCCCTATCCCTTTGGTATCCATGCATCATGATAGCGTTACACCATGAACATCTCAGAGGGTTGCAGTCTTCCCCCAGAGCTTCAATCATGTTTTTAGGAGCACAGAGCATGCTCACTGTCATTGGTTCTGCAGCTCCTTCCCCATCCTGCCTCTCCTCCTTCCCAAGCCCACCTCGTCTCAACTCAGGCTGACACGCAGCTTCTCAGTTGGGCAAGGGTGACATGCCATGCCATGTTCCCGTTTCAACCTAGCTCAACTTGTTATTCCTGTGTGCTATTCCCCAATCACCGATGTGTCACCAAAGACACTGTCTCTGGGTCTGAGACTCAGGGGTCTGCCCACGGATATTTCCCAAAAGGAAGGGGCTGACAGTCATATCGTTCTTCGCTGAACCATCTGAGTATCGTACCATCCAGCTCACTGAGGTTTACATCATTTTCAAGAGCATTCGTTTCAGGAATAAGAGCACCCAACGTGGAGATGACCTCCACTGAGAAATGTAGAAGGAATAGACAAAATGGCTGGCCTTGGCATTAGATACTCGTCCTATTGTAAGGGGGGGGGGGGGAAACATGTGTTTCAAACAAATACTTGTGTTCAGTGCCTGCTGATCAGGGCCGGCTCTAATTTTTTTGCCGCCCCAGGCAAAAAAGAAGAGCGCCGCCCCGCCGTAACACCCCCTCCCCCCCCGCCGGACCGCCCAACCCACCACCCCAGTGCCACGCCAGGCCGCTCAACCCCCCCCCCACCCCGAGCGCCGTGCTGGGCCGCCGAATCCTCCCAGCGCTGCGCCACCGAAACCCCCGCCCGCCCTCCCGAGCACCTCGCCGGGCTGCCCAAACCCCCCGAGCGCTGCGCCGCCGAAACACCCCCCGCGCTGCCCGGCCGAAACAAAAAAAAAACCAAACCCTCGAGCGCCGCCTTGCCGAACAACAAAAAAACCCCACCATGAGCGCCCCCCGCCACCCCAACATTGGCCGCCCCGTCTAAGGTGCCGCCCCAAGCACGTGGTTGGTCGGCTGGTGCCTGGAGCCGGCCCTGCTGCTGATTCAATGATCCAGAATCTCAGAGTTCGTTTTCACACAGACATTCAATCCACTGCTGCCATTTCCACACAAACTTAAAAGGTCATTTGAGGAAATGCCATTTTTCAAAATGAAATGTGATGATTTTTTTAAAATTGAAAATATGCCATTTTTTAACTTTTTTTGTTTTAAATATCCCACCGTGACACTCATATGAGCAATTGAAATTGGCAGAGCAAATCCTGTATTCTCCCCAAACCCACAGACAGGGCCCTGACAACACACATACAACAAAAATAAAATAAAAAGGAGTAGTACAAAGATGGAATGCCAGCAAAATAAAATAGCCGAAGGAAGGTGTAACAACCAAGCCCATGAACGTAAGAAAACTGAATGATTACGACTGAACTCGAAAAAAGGGAAGTTCAATGACTGGACAAAAAAGGACACCCAGAAAGACTAGTGGTGCGACAATGGAACACAAGAAAAAGAAAAGTACAACATGATGAATGAAGACTGTACATGAAAAAGAAAAGGAGAAATGAAGATTTTTTTCCCCCCAATGTTGCTGCAAATATTTAACAAAGCCTTCTTGGGTTCACAAATCTTTTAGTTTTCATAAAAAGGCAGCTTCTATACCAAGCAAGAATGTTCTCATTTGAAAATACTCATCCAGCTCTTATCCCCTTGTATATTTTTTAATGGAAACATATTGCAGAGGTGAGGATATTTATCACGCTGTTTCTTTCAATTGGTTAATATTTCATGTTCACAAAACTCGGAGATGATTAAACTGGGTTAAACGGTAACATATGTTCACAGCCATTGTACAAGAGTGATGCTTCCATTAATCTTTCTACTGACAAATATGCAAGCCTATGGTCTGATCCTACTTCCACTGAAGAGAAGCCCCAAACTTCTACTGACTTCAGTGAGAGCAAGGTTGGGCCTAGAAAGATTTAAAAAACAATGTCATTTTCATGGTACATACATGGTGGAGTGTATCGGGGGTGATTGACATAGTAAGCAATCCAAGAAGTGAATCCCCAGTAAAAGGCACAGCCCTGGAATAGGAAAAAAAGGAGATACATTTTAGGAGGAAAAATTACAGGTAAATTCAAATCTATAACTTCATATACATTTTCTAGCAGCAGTGCTCTGAGTCCAGATGACTACAGTGCTTTTTTAAAATGAGTCATTTATAAAAAGTAATCATATTCTTCCCTCTTCAAAATTATTGTCATTATTAAGTCCAAATTGGAAATTAGAGGCACATTTTTAACAGTGAGTTAAATGACTCTTGGCCTGCTCCTAGAGCAGCACAACTTTTGTTCTTTCCCTTACCAAGGGATCGCAGTAAATCAATGATCTAGCCCTATGAAAGGAGTGCCACTTTATCAGAGTGCAATATAGCCGGACTCCGCTATGGTACAGGCATATTCCTTCTGACTCATACAGATCTAAAATCTTTTTGTAAGAGATGATCGTAGATAGGTTCAACTTGTCAATCTGTAATTTGTTTTCAAATCCTATGTTCCAAACTGAGATAGCAATGGTCATGTAGAGGTAAAACTTCAAAGGCAATAAAAAGCAAGTCACAAAGAAGTACATATGCAAATAAGTTCCCTTTTGGGGACTACACTGGGTGGAATATTATTCCTGGATAAAGTATTACCGGTTGTGACAAAACTTTGTGTGTGCTATTCGTCCAACATCAGTAACTCTTGTAGAGTCACTTATTCAGCAAATGTATGTTTTCTTTGGGTAAAATGCATTAGCATTTTAAATCTCCCAAACACATGTTTGTGGAACCGAGTTAACATTTATTAATTATTAGTATTTATATGTCTTGTCATAGTAGCATGACCATTACTGGCCATGGTCCAGGATCCCCTTGTTCTAGGTGCCGTACAAACATAAAAGAAAAAGACAGTCCCGGCCTCAAAGACCTTTAATCTATAGCTGATGTTTTCTTGATGCTATCTTAGATGTGTATCGCTTCTTTCAACAAGAAGGACCCCAAAGCACTTTACTGGGTAATTAATTCCATTCTGGAGGTTCCCTGCAACCTGAAATCAATGGGACTTGGTGTAGGAATGAGGAGCAACCCACGTGGAGTTTGTTGCAGGACTGGGCCTTATGGCTCTGATCTGGCCCTGATGGGGGCAGGTGCAGTTCCACTGAAATTAACTCAGTTGCACTGTACCTGATCCTATGTATTCAGCATCACTTCCTCCACCCATGAGACACAGCCATTTCTGGGGCTGGAGCATGGCACTTGCTTGACGGTGACTGAAGAAAACCCCATTGAACTGAAATGATGGGGGTGAAAGAGAGGGTACCGTATAATAACCCAGTTGTAATCTTGCATAGATGCCCGGGGGAATAGTTCACTTCTTACCAAAACTACCACAGAATCCAATTCTCATAAGTGCCTAAATGGCAGTGAAAATCAGTGTTCCTCCCAAGTGCCTAAGTCCCTTTGGAAATTACAGGTGCTTTTGAGAATGTTACCTCTTATTTTGAGGTGTTATTTTTATTAAGACTTCTGTTTTACACCTCATTTGAAAGTTAGCAGCCTCTTCAGCACATGCCCACTAAATCTTATCTCCTTCCTTGCTTGGATCAAAGGGGTCTGTCTGCAGAGCCAAACCTTTTGTTCTCGACTACAAAGTTTAAACATATCTGAAAGACGTTTCGTTTAACGTTCCCTATTTCTCCTCGTGCATAGCTACAGCTTACTTCATAATAAAGCAACTGGAGCAAGAGGAAGGATGGGCTGTTGCTTAAGGTGCCAGACAAATGCTTTGGAGACCTTGGTTCTATTCATCTTTCTACCACTGCATCTCCATGTGACTTTGGGAAAGCCACAAGAAGTTCTCCCTGCCTTGGTCTCCCCTCTCTAAACCAAGGATAATAATCCTTCAGTTGCATTGTCTCTTTAGAATGTAACCTCTTCAAGGCAAGGAGTGTCTCTGACTATATGTTTGCACAGAAAATAGCACAGTAGAGTCAGATTTCAGTTGTTAACATAATACAGATAATAACAGCAAACCAATATCATTCAGTCAGAGAAATGTTACGCCCTCTGAAGGCAGGATCCTCATGTGGCGTAAATAAAAAATCAACACAGCTCGGATGAAGTCAATGGATTTACATCATCTACAAATCTGGCCCTGAGACTTTAAATATTGTAAAGGGAACAATATTTAAAGTCTGGGCCTGGAAAACAAATGAATTTTCTTTTCTTGTCATTGTTCTGGGCCCCGTTAGCATGAGGTCCTTCTCTATATTGGATACAATGATAAATATAATTATAAATAAATAATAAATATAATTGTCACCTTTATCATATTTTTCAGAGGCGTGTGCCCTCCGGAAATCTTGTGAACAAATAACGTCTCCAGAAGATGTCTGACATAGTGTAAACAATGACAGAGGCAGGCCAAGCTGGAAAAACAATGAAAAAAGGGGAATGAAGGTACATGAAAGATGGGGGGTGAGGTCGGTTTTGTCTTTTTTTAAACAAAACAACAACAAAAACCACACACGCACTTTCTGATACATCACACTTTATTTTCACATAAAGAATAAGTACTAATAGTCTAGAACTGAAGAGTCACGCTTGAAATCTCTGGGCATAGACTTTGCCTTAGCTAAAGCAACTGAATCCCGAGAAGAATGGAATCGTTTTCACAGAGTTATATAACATTGTATCCATTTTACGGCGGAAGCAACATATTTTACCCATCTTGAATTAAAAAGGACACAGCATGCTCAGAATGTAATGTACAGCTGTGGGCTGGTCCACACTAACCCCCCAGTTCGAACTAAAATACGCAACTTCAGCTACGTGAATAAGGTAGCTGAAGTTGAAGTACCTTAGTTCGAACTACAAGGTACTTACCGCGGGTCCACACGCAGCAGGCAGGCTCCCCCGACGACGACGCGTACTCCTCTCGCGGAGCAGGAGTACCGGCATCGACGGCGAGCACTTCCGGGATCGATTTATCATGTCTAGACAAGACGCGATAAATCGATCCCAGAAGATCGATTGCTTACCGCCGAACCTGCAGGTAAGTATAGACGTACCCTATGACCGTCGATTAAAACAGTACAGCTGTGTATACAAGCAGACGCCTGCGATGCTTCAAACAGATGTCGCACACATTTTAGGGATATCTTAATGCTCTCGTAGGATGTGTCTGACATTTGAAAACATTCTGAATGGTTCGCTTGTCCTTTAGTAAGTACAGGAGCTACACAGAGGTAGTTTGTATTTCATTTCCTTGTGGAGTCCAAATGAGATTTTGTTGCAAAAGTGAATCCATTGCGATAGCTTTTTTGTTCCAAGTTACAATGGGACGAGATAATTGTTATAGAATTTATTACCCTGATTCCCTTTTGAGGAGGATTATGAAACAACAACCAGCACTTCTGATTTGCTTCAGAGAACGAGCCGCAGCTCATAAAGATTGGGTTTAAAAAACAAATGTCAAGAGTGATTCATGACGGCATTTTATCTTGGTTGTATTTACCGTACTAGCTGTGCCTGTCTCATTGAAAGCCAATTATGAGACATAAATGAAAAGTGATTTTCAGTGTGTGAAGTTTCAAATACTTTGGCCACCGTACAAAATGCCCAATAGAAGTCAAAGATTAAACAATTTGAGGTTTGAGCTTAGGCAAATCAGGTAATTAATGACTGTGCAGAAGGCTGAATCACACTTTCCTTCTTGTCAGGGATTTTAAAAATATTTGGCTTCCCTGAGGGACCACAACAAAACAGCTTTAAAGGGATCAGCAGAAAGACTTGCTGGGTCCCAGCCCCCAAATAAATAATGCAGATATTTTGGCCTCTCTTCTATTGCAGATATTTTGGCCTCTCTCCTCTATCTCCTGTTAAATGTGCAACCCATAGGAGAAGGGTGGTCTTGTGGCACTGTATTACTCAGGAATTATTCTGGGTTCTATGCACAGTTCTCCCAACTCAATCTCTCTGCGTCTTATTTCCCCATCTCCCTCCCAGTCTACGATAGTACTTCCTTTCTCCCAACCTTTCTCTTGCTGACTTCTTTACTACCTGAAAAGAGCAGATCTGGGTATCCTCTTTGCTGAAGTCTGATGCCATTAATCTTATAATACCCTCCTTTATGCTGTGGTCCTGATCCTGAATTCATTTGAGGGAGGTACTCTGGTCTAATGGATAGGGGGCACTGGACTGAGGTCTGGGAGTCTAATCCTCATTCTGCCACTGATATACTGTGTGACCTTGGGTGAGTCATTTCCCACCTGTGTTTCCTATCACACCTTTTGTCTAGCTTGTCTATTTAGATATAAACGATTCAGGGCAGGAACTGTCTCCCACTGTACACACGCACCCACCCACCCACAATGCCTAATGCAACAGGGCTCCTTTTTGGGGTGGGACCGCTTGGTACTACTGTAATACAAATAATAATTCATAATCACAACAACCTGAAACTCTCATTGACTTCAGAGAGGAGAGGTTTGGATGTGGAAGGAATGTAGGGTCAAGCCCTCTCTGGGCTCTACCATTACAGAAACAACAGAGTCTCATCATGGAACATTTAATGGCTTACCATCCTGCATGACTTTGGTTCATGCACTTACTGAACTACTGGGTGGCGGAAGCTCTCCGTACTCTCCTCTTCAGCATAAATACTTGAGAGACGAATGTAAAAGAGCAAGTAGATTAGTAGAGGCCCACTGTATTCAGTCAGAAAAACCTAGAAATGAAAAAGACTTCTCAGGGTGGGGAATTGAACAACAAGGGAATAATAAGAAGAAGAACTCATAGTTCTTAGGCAGACCTAAGTATTTGATCTGCCATGGCAAAGGGGCCAGTGGTACACCCACCCCTTGAATACTGCGTGCAGATCTGGTCACCCCATCACGAAAAAGATATATTGCAATTGGAAAAGGTACAGAAAAGTGCAATAAAATTTATTAGGGGCATGGAACAGCTTCCGTATGAGAAGAAATGAATAAGACTGGGACTTTTCAGCTTGGAAAAGAGACAACTAGAGGGGGATATGATAGAGGTCTATAAAATCATGACTGGTGAGGAGAAAGTAAATCAGTAAGTGTTATTTACTCCTTCTCATAATACAAGAAGTAGGGGTCACCAAATAAAATTAATAGGCAGCAGGTTTAAAACAAACAAAAGGAAGTGTTTCTTCATACAAAGCGCAGTTAACCTGTGGAACACTTTGCCAAAGGATATTGTGAAGGCCAAGACTATAGAAGTGTTCAAAAAAGAACTAGATAAGTTCATGGAGGATAGGTCCACCAATGGCTATTAGCCAGGATGGGCAGGGTTGGTGTCCCTAGCCTCTGTTACCAGAAGCTGGGAATATACATCCCTCACGTCTTGGGATCAGTTCTGACCACTTTTTTCAACTGGAAAATTTTTGAAAAAAGTTAAAAAATTGTCAAAAGGTTTCATTTCCGGTTCAAAAATAACGTTTTATTTCAAAATTTCAGCTAATTATCATACAAGCAAATGGGGGGAAACCCCCCTCAAAAATGGTTGAAATTGAAACAAAGTGATTTGACTGACCCAACCTGAAATCTGATTTTGAATTTTTCTTCATAAACATGTGCATGATTTTGACTCTTCATTCTAATTCGGGACAGTACAAGTTTTTGATATCTTGACAATTGTCGCAGGATGGGAAAACTCTTTCCCACTCAGCAGTAGTTATTACAACATTCTTCAACTAGCCATTTATAGCTCATTGCCATATGAAGTCTGGGGCCCATCCTGCAGTCCTTATTCAGTGAAAGCCTCCAACGGAAATCACTGAAGAGGGATAGCACTCCCAAGCCTTGGAGAGAAATGTACACAGACAGTCAATAGAGGTGTATAAGGAACAGCACCTTTTCCCAAAGAAAAATAACTCCTCCTTCTCTCAGAGTATGCTGTGTCTACACTAGGGGGCTCTGTTGACATAGCTCCACAATGTTAAGAGGAAAGGACGTTCAGGAAAGTAGATACATGGTCATAGCCCTTATTCAGCTCCTGGAGGCAGTAAGATGAAGTGAGCCCCATCCTCCTTAGCCCCACTCAGACTGTGCCACGGGTGGAAGAGCGGGGGTTGCTTGCCCACGACTCTATCCCCACTGTGAGCGAGTGAACAGTGGAGTCCTGGCTCTGTCCCCTCTCTGCCTACTCACCAGCCACGTAGTTGCCTGGGCGCACAGAGGGGAAGTAAGCTACTCCGCAAAGCTGGGTGAAGTCACCGAGCCGCTGTAGCACTTCAGTGTAGACAGTCACCACAGTGATGGGATGGGTTCTCCCATCACTAACCCGCCTCCCCGAGAGGCGGGAGCTAGGTTGGCAGAAGAATCGTACTGTCTATCCTGGGGGTCAGTCAGCATAGCTGGGTCTCTCAAGGGTGTGGATTTTCCACACCGCTTAGAGATGTAGCTATGCCCAGGTAAGTGTTCAGTGTAGACCAGCCCTCAGGCTATGGGTATATTACAGAGCCTATGCCTGCATAACTATGTCGGCAGAGCCCCCAGTGTAGACACGGCATCCTTGGAGAAGGAGAAGATCTGCCACGTAGGAACCTCCACCTCCCCAACCAAGATTAGCTATGCCGACAGAAATCACTTTCTGTCGGCATAGCTGCGTCTACACTGGGGATTTTGCCAGCACGCTGGGTTGGTTTGTTTTTTTCGCACCCTTGCCTGACACATCTATGCTGGTATACGTTTGAAGTGTAGACCAGGCCTTACTCCTGCCCCACAGCAAGGGGAAAGCCGGGAAGTCATTGGGACGCCGAGGGCTTGTCTACACTGAAAACACTGTAGCTGTGCCACTGTAGCGCTTCAGGGATAACACCACTTATGCCAACAGGAGGGGGTTTCCCATCGGCACAGATTCTCCATCTCCCCGAGAGGCGGTAGCTAGGCTGCCGGGACACATCTCCCGTTGACCTAGCTCTGTCTACACTGGGGGTTAGGTCAGTTTAACTGCAGCACTCAGTTAAGCAACAAAGATATATCAGCCTAATTTCCTATCGTAGACTCCATTCTCTAGTCTCTCCATTGGGCGATGCAGCTATGCATCACCCTTTTCTCAAGGCGGATTGTAAAGTTACAGTCCAGCTCATGGAAAACAGCCTTCCTTTGATATTGACACAAAGCTTTAGAGAATCCCTGCGGGGGAAATATAATGTAACCAGAACAACATGGAGCAAGGATCTGATTGTCTAGCCTCTCTGGAATGAAATCCAGGGTTAAAACTATGTAGGACCAGATACTTACAAGAGATTGTAATGAGCAAATTGTAACTCAAGTGCATAACACTGTGGAAAGGAGTTTAAGGGATATATATTCATAACGAATCAACTATTTAGCTTAAAGGTAGCTCTTTGCAGTGCTTTAGAACTCTAAATGTTAAATGCTTGTGGTTTAAATCAATTTAATTTTGAATAGCTTTCTCCAAATAGTGCTTTGGCAATCCATCAATGGACCCCCTCCCCCATGCATTGTTTTTGAAATCTATCTTTAGCAGTGCTTATAAATGACTGCAACAGAGAGACTTTCCTTGAGAGCTAGTCTTTAAATTGAGATGGCTTTTATTTTGGGACATTAAAACTCTTCCCTTTTCCTCTGTTAGCTACTATGGGACAAATTCTCTGATGGTGTCAATCCACTAACGTTCCAACTGAGCATCTGATTCTATGTGGTGGCTTTGAAAATCTCCGCTGATAAATGTAAGGCTCAATTTTTGGAAGGTTTTGCTCCATTGAATGAGGCCTGTGCACAATTTCCCTCTCTCCAAATAAGTGTTTCCCTAACGCCGGCTGACAGTAGATGGGGGGAAGAAGGAAAAACACTGTGTCTCTGTAAAGGAGGGCACAGCATAGAGGGGAGGGAGGTTTGGTTTGGTTTGGTTTGGTTTGAGCATTGGCCTGCTAAACCCAGGGTTGTGAGTTCAGTCCTTGAGGGGGGCATTTAGGGATTTAGGGCCAAAAAAAAGTTGGGGATTGGTCCTGCTTTGAGCAGGGGATTGGACTAGATGACCTCCTGAGGTCCCTTCCAACCCTGATATTCTATTATTCCAACTTCACAGCTATGCAGAGAGGCCAGTGTGAGGACTATTCACCTCTTACATGCCACTTCCTCCCCAAGTGAACTCAGGCTGCCAGAGTTTATGGAGTGTGAGGGGTCAAAGCGTCCTTAAAAAACCAGGCTCACCACGGACTGCCCAGGTGCAAGTGAGAATGATTATAAGTGTTATTACAGTGACGCCTAACAGTCTGGGGGTCCCATTGTGTTAAGTGCAGGACAAACACATAGTAGGAGACAGTGCTTGCCAGGAAAAGCGTATACACTAAATAGACAAAGGGTGGGAGAGGGGAAAGGCAGAGAGAGGTGAGCAGCTTGCTTGAGATCACCCCACATGAATCCCAGCCCATTGCCTTACTGAACAGATCTCACTGCCTCTCTGCACTAGTATCCAAGGTGTGAACCAAAAAAATAAGCCGGTAATTGCCTGCACTAGGCAGCGAGCTCACAGCAGCTGTTCTGTGGGGAGTAGCCAGGGACAGAGAAGCAGTATTTGACAGCAGTTTGTGGCAACTTGGCACTGTGGCAGAAACATGCTCTCTCCTGACCCTTTGGTCAATTTCAGACTCAGACAGGAGGGGGAGAAGCAGGCGAGCCCTGTGGATGGAGCACAGCCTGACTTTGCCCAAGCAGCAGTAATATACAAGCTGTGGGCGAGCGGATTCCATATGCCTGAGGAACAAGCCACTCAGAGATACAGTTGAGCTGCACATGCTGTACTCTATCACCGCAAGGAGCCACCTCGCACACCAGGAGCAAGTCATGATAGGTCTGTGACACTGACTGAGCTCCACCTGTCCAAGGTGGTCTACAGGTACAGGGAAGGGTTATGTGTAATCCATCATCTCCAATGCAAAACACCTCATTGCAGCCTTTAGTGGCACATGATCCAGGAGCCTGTCATCAGTCTTGCAATCAAAGGAGGTCTGGGGTGGCACCTATGTCTGGATCGCTGCATGGGGCAGCACATAGGATAAGTGCGGGGGATCAGTTGCAGCATTATTATTTAGCGCTGATAAAAATACCTTTTTTTCCAGAAAATATTCAGGGTTTCTTTTTCATTTTTTGTTGAAATTTCCTTCAAAAAGCGAGTTTTTCAATGAAAAATTTAAACCAAAAACCATAACGTTTTGGTTTCTGAAAACCACTTTGGACACATAAAAAAAATCAGTTTTCAAAAACTGAAAATCTTTGCCCAAGAAAATGTTTGGTGTACAATTAGTCTTTGAAAACCTGGAAAACAATCATCATTGAAAATGATTTTCTTCTGCAAAAGTTTGCCTTAAAAAAAATTGGGGAAATCCCTTTTCAACTAAAAATGTTGTCTCGCTCTATAGTTAGTATTACGGTAGGGAGAGTGCTCGGCAACAAACATTCCTGTGTTGGACATGGATTCTGCCGGGGACACTTATAGTGACACCTGTACAACAGCGTGTGCTGCTCTGTAGGAGTGTGGACTGCTCTCAGAAGGGACATACCCTCTTTGTCCGTCCCCACTATGAGTTTCTCATCTCATATCCTATACAGTGGATAGCTGCCTTCCCTTTTTGTTCCCTCCCAGTATCCCGCAAATCTGTCACTGTACCCCCTGACTGTCCCTTTTTCTTGGGGGCATTGAAGAAGTCTATTTTTTTTTTGGCAAAACCATTATGGGCAGGAGCTCATCACCAGGTGCTCCATCAGCAGGGCCTCTATTTCTCCCTGCCCACACCATCTCCCACTGCCTGGTTAACCACTGGCACAATCAGATGTGTAGCCCACAACTGGTTGTGTGGGAACACTCCAATTCTATGTGCATAGAACCATAGAAATATAGGACTAGAAGGGACCTTAAGAGATCATTTAGGCTATCTTCTCCCCCTGCCCCCCAGTCAACTCTTTATTTTCAAACATTTTTCAAACCACCAGTTCCTTTTATGACATAAAAGGCCGAACAATGCCTTTGTGCACTTATAACAAAGCCACAGGAGGGGTCGCTGCAGGGACTGAATTTGGAAGCTCTGGATCTAAACCCTGTACACCTTGAGCTACAAGACCACACCAGTTATCTTGGAGGAAGTTGCAGACTCATAAACGTCCACCTGTGGTCCAGCCACTACGAGGAGACAGAGAGACACTCTCTGCCAGCAGGTGCAACACGCTTCTGAAAATGGCACACTTGCTCAGTGCCTGATTTTCAGAGGAACCGGAGCTCGGATTGGTCTCAGTTGGAGCTGCTGGGCACTTAGTATGTCCGAACATCAGATGCTTAATGGGTTAGTCCGTAACTTCTGATCTGACAGCACCTACTAAAATATCACAAAAAG
This sequence comes from Chrysemys picta bellii, assembly GCF_011386835.1. NCBI lineage: Eukaryota > Metazoa > Chordata > Testudines > Emydidae > Chrysemys > Chrysemys picta. The sequence continues at coordinate 8,163,621 of NC_088795.1, forward strand.
TGATCTGAGATTATAGAACAATAGTAACCCCTAGCATATTAATTCTATCAGCATGAATGGAGATTAATGACAAACGGACACAGGGGAGGAAGCCTCATCTACAGCATTCATCCTGCTTGGATCAGATTATTCCGACCTCTGACAGGTCCCTAGGGGTCTGGGCTTTTATTTTATTTACCCCTCGGTAGCATTTGTACTGTGTGTCATGCCAATAAAGCCTGACTGCCCTGAATAACAATCAGGTCAGGGATTATAATCCCAAACCGCATGAGGCAGTGAGTATATTTAGGAGACATGACTGCAGAGGAGGTGAAAGGAGTGCCTCAAAGTTATTCATTGCTTGTAACCCAGATGGAATGTGGCTGAGACAATTTATCTGACTGGTTGATGCAGCAGGATTAGAGCTTTGACATGAGCCCACTGGGACCACCAGAGGGGATCACAGGATTTCTAATGCCTGTTAATAGCACTGCATGCACGAGTTAAATCAAAAGAGACGAAAAGAAGATACATTGGGGGAGGAGGGACTGGTGCCTGGAGGACAAAGCAGAAACATTATTTTGATGTAATAAGAAATAGCAGGAAAAACCCCATACATATAAACTAGAAGCCCACAGAGTCACAAATAAGACTTCCTGAGAATATACTAGCTGATTCCTCTAGATAACACGTCTGACGTGCCCTTTCCACCCTGCCGTGGAACAGACCCCTAGTGCGGATCATATTGCGTTTTGGAATAGTCTAGTATTATCTCATTGATGGTGAGCTGCGGGATGGAAGTCCAGAGAGGCCATTTAACCTTTCCCTGCTGCTCTTTTCTCAGCTACGTACCATGGCTGTTTCCATGCCATGTAAGGCGAGTTTGCCGGTTCATGGGTGACACTTCCATCAGTGAGAGCTGCTAACAAGGCACTGTGCGCACAGGGAGGGGAGCTGATGGGAGTGGTTGAGAGAGAACCTTTGCTACAAGCAATGAGTTTGGGTCATTGCCTGAGGCTATCAGGAAAGCAATAGCTACGACCTATTTTAAGCATGTATGGGGCACTCATGTGGACAAAACACCACAGCGGCAGTATATTAGTTATCTAAAGGACTGAGTTTAGTTTTTTGACAAATGAAAGACAGAGGGTGGCTGGGTGTACAACCCGGAGTCTAGGCCAAATGGATACAGTGCATACCACTCAGACCATATGATACTGCATATCTTCTCTTTATATACATTATAGAGACCATTACTGTGTGTGTGTGTTGATAATGGCTGGGATTTCTAAGGAACCTAAGAGAGTTAGGCACTCAGCACCCACAGGCACCCAAATCCTACAGCACTGAATGCCTAACTCCCTTAAACTCCTTTGAAAAATCCCATCTCCAGGTATTACTGTGTTAAATCATAATATACAGCATTAGCTTCTGGGCCAATTTCTCCCCCCACTCATACTTCTGCCACCTCAGGAAAGTCAGCAGGGCACCATTTTGGCAATATCTTCAAATGATCTCTATTTTTGGCCTTTTATCTCAACAGTTGTTAAGGATTTGGGAGGCAGGTTGGCAGCGGACGGTGAAGTCCTGCAGTGCTGGATAGTCAGACAACTTTTTTGTTCCCAACTCCTGAACATCTCCCCAAATCCGTGGTGCTATATTTTAATTCCTGCAGACAGGGTCTGCTCAGGCCAGTATTTCTTGGCCTGGGGTTACAGTGACAACGAAGCAGCATTTCTAGCTATTTAAGGCTGCATCCTGGCTTGTGCTGCAAGTGTCTGAGGTGGAGCAGCCATCCGAGGAGGAATTCGGCCAGACTCAATCAGTACCCCCCCGCAGTGAACAGAGAAACGGGTGCAGCTCCCACCCTGTACCAGGCCTGCTCTGCTGGCTAAGGCAGAAGAGACAGAAGGCCTCAGTCCCAGGTTCTCTCTCCCCAGTCCTGGGATGCTGGATGCCACTAGCCCTCCCCATTCCTTGCAGAGGACTAAGGCTGTCTGCCACTTCAGTAGGACACATACCTGCCAGCCCCTGAAAAAAACAAGTGATTGTCAATTAGTGCACAGTTATTATAGCTTTGTCTATATTCAGGCACAAGCCAGGTGACCCATCTGTAACCTAACTCCAACCTGGACACAGAATGACTGGCAGTTACAGGGCACCGGGTGTATTTGTGGGCCAGATTTCAAAAAGAATTCAGCACCCATCAACTCCCCCATAGGCACCTAAATGAAGTGGCCCTTTTGAAAACCTGGTCATTTAGAACAGTGAGTAGCATGTCCATGGAACTTTTCATCTAGAGGTCTCAAAGGAGGGTTATCTCCATTTCACAAATAGGCAAAAAGAGGTTAAGCTGCATACCTGAGGTCACCAGAAGGAGAACCCAAATCTTCCAAGTGCCAGTCCAGTGCATTATCCACTAGGCAACACTGCCTCTCTAATTTAGCTACCTAAATGGAAGGTGCTTGAGTGCTAAGGTCTTTTGGAAATCTGGCTCATCTGGTGCTGAGCATTTTGAGAAATGGCCATAGTTAAACCTAAAATATAGATCAGTTCTTCAGCACAATAACTTCTTGGGCTAAATTCCTACCTCGCCTGTCCTTAAACAGGCAAGCTCTTTCTGAACTGTATAAAATGGACTCCATGGATCTGGGACAAGAGACACACTTTTGAGGATCTAAAGAATCTATTAACCCAGGGCCGGCTCCAGGCACCAGCTTAACAAGCAGGTGCTTGGGGCGGCCAAGGGAGAGGGGCGGCATGTGCGGCAATTCGGGGGCGGCAGGTCCCTCACTCCCTCTAGGAGCGAAGAACCTGCCGCTGAACTGTCACCGCCAATCGCGGCTTTTTTTTTTTCCCAATTGCCGCCGCCGGTCGCGATTGCTTGGGGCGGCAGAAATGCTGGAGGTGGCCCTGTATTAACCACATCCCCAATACCAGCATTTTACGATGCTCCCAAACCGACAGTCAATTCAGCCCATGCCAGAGCAGTGGTCTCGGGGTGACTCTACTCCAGTTACACAGAGATGATTAGAAGCCAGTAGCTTGCTGTTCCAAATGGCTTTCAAACTCTGCAGCCAGAACGCAGAGAGGATGTTTGGGGAGAGCGTGGGAGAGAGTGACAGTTTATTTGCAGCCTCTTGTTAATTTTAAATTTGTGGGCGGTCACAAGCCACTGATAATAAATAGTACACGCACGCTCCCATGCCCAACCACTCCTCCAGCCTCATGGCACTCCTGTGCTACAATACAAAGAATCCCGGGCGTTCAAGGTAATCCAACGATCTTCTGATCAGTGAACATGTTGTGCAAAATCCATTGCTGTTCTGCTGCATAAATCAGAAGTTACGCAGCTTTCCTCAGGTCTAACGTTCTACGTTCTACATGGACTTTGTATAGAATCAACAGCAACAAGCATCTAACCCACACAATTATACAAACATGGAAAATACTGTGGTGCATACAGCTCGTTACAGTTAAGAATGTGTTCGCGAGTACGAGAATGGGATTTTCCAAGAAGGAATTCAATGGGATTTGGATCCTTTAGGCAACTGGGGATTCCCAGCCAGTAATACTATTTATATAATTGTTACACATGCCCACGTCTCTGGGTAGATCGTGGGCAGCTGGGATTAGCTAGGGGACCCCTGCTTCTAAAAGCACAAATCTCTCCTGAGTGCCATATTCAATGTGTTACATAAAGATGTTTGCTATTTTGTTATATAAATTAAATTATCCTGTCCAACTAACCTAAAACTCTTATTGAGACCACCCATATATCTCAAGGGAATGAGTGGTATCAGGACCTGGACCTGGACCTGGACCGGGCAGCCCTCTAAGAGTCACCAGCTAGTGTGTCTGTCAACTCCACATTCCACTGTTCAAAAGTTGTATGAAGTTGATTGAGCAAGGCCCAATTTCTCCTCCTCCATAAGAGCCCAGAAGAGCCCTTTAAAGTGGGATTTCCAACAGGACGCAGCATTGGCCTACCTCTGTTACCAATGACACGAATAGTAACCCTATCAACATCAACAGGAGCCAGAGGTAGACCAGCCCTGAACATTTTTTTTGAAATCCACCCTACTGAGCCACAGTTCCTACAAAATGATCCAAATATAGACAGGTCAGATGGCCAGGGTCTATCAGCCTTCCGCAAAGTGAGTAGCACCCCACCTTCCCAGTAATCTCATTGGTTTCAGTCGAGTAACGCACTACTCTGAGTCAGGGGAATAGAAATCAGCACTTAGCAATTAGGAAAATGACTTGGCTACTTTAGTTACCTGGAATTCTGCCTACATTGTCTATGCCCTTACAACAATAACAACCCACAGGGGAAGGCATATAATACGTATGCACCCATTCTTCCACATGTGCTATGTTCAATAGAACATAAAACGTTCGCCTCTCCTAAAATTCACTACGCTCCCAGCTGCTTCCTGGAGAACTGACATTCTGGCAAGGTTAGTCATATGCTTGTGGTTTTTGCTCCTGAGACAGAGAGAGAAACAATCACAGCATTCTACTTGGCCTTATTAGCAGTGGCATCTGATGAATTATGATCAGCCAGTTGGCCAATTTCAACAGCAGGAAGGTCCCCGCTTCCCTTATCAGTAGATTTCACTGCAGCCGCTGGGCAATAACAAAGGGCCGAGAATATATGTGGGCCAAAGAAAGGCCTAAACAACATTATACCATGGCACAGTGTCAGGCAAACTCAATCTGTTCTTGTTGATAGCTCTGGAAGTTGAAAACTATTTGACTTAATTAACTAAAGAACAAAACCAACCATGTGTGTACAGCTTGCCTTTGCAAAAGGCTACAACATTTTCAAAGTTCACAGTGTTGACACGCATTAGTTCATGGCTTGTCCAGTTGTGCCAATGTAAAGCAACATGCATTATACGTAATATTATGCATTGAATCAGAAATCTCAGCCATGAACCAAGTGTCTGTTTAGATCTGAGGTCACTTGTGTCTCGAAATTATGGTCAGAAAAGTGACTGTAAAAAACCCACCTTCTTATTCAGCATATCTACTTCCTGGGACCAGATTCCTAAGTGATGTAAATGGGTGTAACAAATCAGAAAGCTTTGTCAAAATGTGGCTTTATGATACCTTCATGCGTTAGTCAGCGTTAAGACAATTGTATACTAAGGACATTGAGCATGTAGAACTAGTTAATAAAATGGTATGTTCTTTTGCTATTGTCACTACTGCAGAGTTTTCAATTTAACCCAGAATTCCTTGGTGGTGCATTACAGAAATCAGAGGGCCTGGCCACATAATTGTAGTCAAATTGGCCACAGAATCCACAGGCCTAGGCTCATATATGATCCACTCTTCCAGTCATCCACTGGCATATCCTCCCAACCATCAGCTCACCTATTCTATCTTGAACTCACATTTTCTCCCATTCATTGATCCTATCAGCATCTCATTTACTGCTCTCTCTTTCTTCTCTTTACACTGATCACACAAATTTGCTGGGACTCCTATTCCCCCATTACTTCCCCATACTCTGTGCACTTCATTTGTCTTGCCTCTTACCAAATGATGGCCTCTGGACTGCGGGTATTGAATACCAGCCCATTCCTTGGCCTCTTTCACAATCTCACATTGAGTCCAAGCCAAATAATTTGCTTTCTCTATGGCAAAGATTCTCAACGTGTGGAAAGCAGCCCTGCCCCAGGAGTTCCCAAACAGGTATCAAGGTATCTTCCCATATGGCCACATTGGGAGAGGGGTCCTGAACAGGTCTGGACTAGAGAGGAGGAGATGGTCCTGTTATGGAAAAGGTTGAGAACCACTGCTCTTTGGTGATTTGGCAACTTCCTCTCACAATACATTGAAACATAAAGGCTTGGAGATTGATTCTCTTCTTACATACCCCAATTTCATTACGCAGACTTCATAGAATCATAGAAATGTAGGGGTAGAAGGGACCTCCAGAAGTCATCAAGTCCAGCCCCCTGCGCTGTGGCAGGACCAAGTAAACCTAGGCCATCCCTGACAGGAGTTTGTCCAACTTGTTTTCAAAAGCGTCCAATGATGGGAAATCCACAACCTCCCTTGGAACCTATTCCAGAGCTTAACTGTCCAGAGAGTTAGAAAGTTTTTTCTAACATCTAACCTGAGTCTCCTTTGCTCCAGATTAAGCCCATAACTTCTTGTCCTATCTTCAGTGGACATGGAGAACAATTGATCACTGTCTGCTTTATAATAGTCCTTAACATACTGGAAGACTGTTATCAGGTCCCCCCTCAGTCTTCTTTTCTCAAGACTAAACATGCCCAGTTTTTTTAACCTTTCCTCCTAAGTCAGGTTTTCTAAATCTCTTATCATTGTTGTTGTTCTCCTCTGGACTCTCTCCAATTTCTCCACATCTTTCCTAAGTTGTGGTGCTCAGAATTGGACACAGTACTCCAGCTGAGGCCTCACCAGTGCTGAGTGGAGCTGGACAGGTACCTGCTGTATTTTCCGTACAACACTACTGTTAATATATCCCGGAATCATATTAGCCTTTTGTGCAGCTTCAATGCATGGACGACGCATATTGTGTGTGTGGTCCATTATAACCCCCAGATCCTGTCCAGCAGTACTACCGCCTATTCAGTCATTCCCCATTTTGTAGTCATACATTTGATTTTTCCTTCCTAAGTGAAGTACTTTTCACATGTCTTTATTCAATGGCATTACTCCCCGTTTACACCAGTGTACCACCACTCACCTGGATGGGTTGTTGTTGGCAGGAGGCACTGAACCTGGGAACTCAGAATCATGAAACACAAGCCTGCTTGAGCTACATAACCCCATCCCATTAACCAAGGCTGGAGCACACTCATCAGCCTAGCGATCACTAGCAGGGGAGAGTGCATGCTCAGCAAGGGAAGAACCAGGTGACTTGTCTCTTCCTCTCTGAGGGAACAGGAATACCTGATCCTTTCTATAAACCATGTCCTCTCCGCCTGCCCGGTGTTGCGCTACCCAGACGTGAATGGGGGCAGGAGAGGGATAGCTTCACAGCTATTATACTTTGTTATTTTGTAACTATTTAATGTTTCTGTCTCAGTTTCCCATGTCTCTACATTGGGAATAACATTACTTATCTGCCCCAAAAGCATGTGGTGTAGATTGATTAGTTTGGAAAATATGTTTAAGAGAAAAAGTGCTATCATCCTCATTATGTTTCCGTTGTTTATTAGAGACTGTAGGTGGTTTTTATTTTATTTTATTTTTATTTTTTTGCCAAAGTAAAAAAAAAAATGCTTCTTGGACCAAACTGAATAATGTTTCCATTATTTGAGACTGTAGGTTTCTTTGTTTCTTTCACCAAAAATGTTTCTTTGACCAAACTAAATTTTTTCTAGATTTTTCCCCATTTTTTGGTAAATGGTTTTTTGTTTTTTTCTTTGTTTTCAGATGCTGAATATTTTTTATTGAAAACAAAAACAATTTTCAAAAATGGAAAAAAATGGGTTTCAGTGTTCTATCAAAAATATTTTTTATATGATCATCAGAATTTAATTCCCATCTAAAATAATTCCTGTTTTCAACCAATAGTATTATTTATAATTACAGACATCTATTGCAGTGTGCAGTAGTAAGTCAAGTTAGAGACTGAAAGTCTTCCTGCACTTAGAACAGTGTAACTGATTATTACTAATGACTTGTGTTGCAGTAATATCTACAAACCTCAGTCTTGGTCCAGGACTCTATTGTGCTGGGCACAGCGCAAATACGGAACAAAAAGACAAGAGTTTATCATCTAAATCATTACAATCTAAGGCATCGACATGGGGACACTCAGAAAGATTCATCTGAATTAACTTTAAAGTGGATTAATTAAATCACACAGAACCCCTGCATGGATGCTCTTATTCAGAATTAAATTGGACTTAATCTAATTTATTTTAATTAAAAAGTGAATTAATCTAAATCAAATGAAATCCACTTTATTTCAGAATAAAAGCATACACCTAGAGGTTTAACTTAGTTTCACTAATCCACTTTAAATTCACACCTTTAGTTAATTCAAATTAACTTTCCTGAGTGGCATGTAGAGACAAACCCTAAATAAATGTTCCAGTTCTGCTGTTAAACCAAACATTTTAATTTCCCCAAACAGCAAGGTATACCTCTACCCCAATATAATGCAACCCAATATAACACGAATTCGGATATAATGCAGTAAAGCAGTGCTCTGGGGGGGGCGGGGCTGCGCACTCCAGTGGATCAAAGCAAGTTCGATATAACGCGGTTTCACCTATAACGCGGTAAGATTTTTTGGCTCCCGAGGACAGCGTTATATCGAGGTAGAGGTGTACTTAAGAAATTGCCTACCTTTAGGCATATGCATAATCTCTTTGAAGTCTATGGCACTCATATTCTTAAAGTTAGGCACATGCTTAAATACATTGCTGAATGGAAGCCTAAATGAAGTTCTGTCTTCAGATCTTAACAACCTCATTAAATTGGCAGATTTAACCCTCAAATAAATAAAGCTTCGTTCTCACCTCTTTGAGTTGGCTTTTATCATATTTTCTTCACCTCTGACTATGAGGATAATGATGGCGCCTGACACTTTTAGTGGCTAGATAACAGACCCAGCTAAACCTGATTGTGTAATCACTGCCCAAATAAGGAGAGTTTTAACAAACACCTGAATTAGATAGACAGAGGAGTGGCTTGAGGCTGATTTACAATAAGAGACTTGTGTATCTGTCAGCCAGACAACAAGGCAATATATAAAAGGGGTCTCTGCCATCTAGATTAGGCCCAAAATTAGTCATAGATTAAACAAAGCCCCAATACCCCATTCAAACCCATCAAGGTAGCATTTTTACGGGAGCCATATAAAAATGATCTGTGAACTCAGCTCCCACTAGCATCTCTGCAGCAGCAAACTAACCGTTTCTACTCCCAGTGCTTAGCTAAAACAACCAACAGTGCTTGCATAGACGTAAATTACACGTTTGTGCTAATTTTAGTTCCATAAGAAACCAGGAGGGGAAGAGACTAGAGATGGCATTTCCTGTAAGAAAAACCCATTTTGATTAAACTGAAATGTTTTACAAAATTGTATGAATTATGAAGAAATTTTATTTCAGAAAAATGTTGGAAAATATTGTTTCGACATTTTTAGAATAAAAAGTTTTGATTTTTTGTTTCAAAACTTGTATATATACAAAATTAAAAATAAAACAATGGTTGACATTGGAATAAAATGTTTTGAGTCACAGATTCTAAGACAAGAAAAGACCATTGTGACCATCTAGTCCAGTGGCTCTCAAACTTTTCGACTGGTGACCCCTTTCACATAGCAAGCCTCTGAGTGTGACCCCCCTTATGAATTAAAAACACCTTTTCATATATTTAACACCACTATAAATGCTCGAGGCAAAGTGGGGTTTGGGGTGGAAGCTGATCACTCGTGACTCCCCCCCCCACATAATAACCTCATGACCCCCCGAGGGGTCCCAACCCGCAGTTTGAGAATCCCTGATCTAGTCTGTCCTCCTGCTTAACACAGGGTAAAGAACTTCTCAAAAATAGTTGATAGAGCAGATCTTTTAAGAAAAAATAAATCCAATAATTGACCTGAACCAATTTTTCCCCCCAGAATTTCATTTTGTTAAAAAAAGTGATTTTTTTAAACAACTCCAGATAAACAAATCTCAAACTGTTTTGAGGGACAGATAATTCATCTTCTGACCAACTCAGTAGACAAATTTACAAAAAGCTCAATGGAGCTCAACAGCTTCTCTCTCTCACCAACAGAAGTTGGTCTAGTAAATATTACCTCATCCACCCAGCACTATAAGAGACAGCTGGAAGAGAACAATTTCCCCCCAACATTTCTTAAAGGAATATTACTGTTTAAACTGGGAGAACAAATTATTAATTTTATATTATTTATGTACACTGGTTACACTTTAAAAGTTCTTTCTGGTATGCAAAATTCTCCTGGTCTGAATTATTCACTTTTACCTATGATGGGGAATTGCTTTGGAATTGGTTCCAAATCAAACAGAAGAAACCTCTTAAGAGTAGCTGTAGAGTGATCAAAAGTATGTTAGTTGCTTGGAAGACACATAGGGCCAACTTCTGAAAGAGCTCAGTGCCCATTTATGCATCTAAATCAACTGGCCAGATTTCCAGCACCTGTTGAGACTAGATTGTGGGGAAGAACTGTTCTCAGTGGGAATGTTAGTTGTTGAGTACTGGTGGCAGGGCACTGCAGGGGAAGCCCTAATCAGCTCCTGCCACTCCATCCCCAATCAGGGGAAATGGGCAGAGGCTGGCCACTAGCTAGGACTGGCCTGGAAACTGGCCACACCTGCTCACCTCGTTAACAGGGGCTAAAAGCTTGGGAGGAAGTGAGCCCAGGGGGATGGAGACCAGGAGGAGGAGACCAGGCACAAGAATAAAGAGCATGGGTGTTGCACCAGCTAGAACTGGTCCTGACTCATTGGGGAGCGGGGCCAGGAGGCTGAACTCCGTGAGACCCCATCACAGTACTTCACGTGACAAGCACTTACGAGTCTAAGCCCCATTGAATTTTGATGAGATTTAGGGTCCTAAGCGCCTTTGTCATTTTTGAAAATGGCACTTAGGCTCTTAAATCACTTGGGGTTAGATTCAAAAAGTGGCTTAGGAGCTGCAACCCCCTAACTTGTAGGTGCCCTGTGGCCAAGTGGAAATTTCAGCTGCAAGTTAGGTGCCCAGGCTCCCATACCACGCATGGGGAGACTTAGGTGCCTAGAGAGAGGGGTGCTCAGAAGCCAAGCAGCTGAGTGGAGATCTGCCTAAACTCACAAGGCCTGACATGCAGAAGGAAGAGATGGGGTTTAGGGCCCAGATTCACAAAGGTGGCTAAATCCCATGGATCTGTCCCTCTAGATGACTGACCGATGGTCTGAAGGGAGATGCCATCTCGGCTTGGGATTCTCAGCCATGAAGTCTCTCCGGGAGCGGGGTGCCCAAACCAAGTCAGCCCTTTCTCATGAAAAGCCAGCCGAGGGGGCCAACCCACTGCAGAATACCCAGCAGCCTGGTGGCCAGTGCACTCAGGTGCTCAAATCCCTACTCTACCTCATTTGGCTGGGGCCTTGAAGTACTACTATAATTATTAATAACCATAAACCTTAAATAAATAAAAGTTTGAAATGCCTTTTATTGTACAATACAATAGTTTATACACTGTAACTATATTGTTATAGAATAACCCTACCATAAAAGTTCTGAATATTTAAACTAATGGCACAGCGAGGAAGAATATTCCTCCTGCTGAGAACGGAGACAGTTTAGTCTGTGGGACCCAATGTGGTAAGACGAATACTGAGAAACCCACGGAGAGGACTTTCTACACATGGATTAAATAGTCAAAGATGCTACCGCCTGTGGTACTGATGCCTCGCAATAAATTCATTATTTACAATGGGAAATTAAGCTGGTTATGCTACTGTTTTAGGTGACATAAACCACTGGGAAGGAAGAGATTAAACACGGTTATTGCAGATTAGTTAGTTGTAACAAACATGAAACAGCACCAGAAGCACTTTTCACTTTGCAGGGAGGTTCTACAATTCCTTCCCATGAGTGGGATGCTTGAAAAAGAAAGGGGACCAGATCCTCAACTGCTGTAAACCAGCCTAGCTCTATGGAAGTCAATGGGCCATATATGGTCAATCGAATTAACCCCACTGAAGTCAACACTAGGGTTGTCAACCCTCCAGGATTGTCCTGGAGTCTCCCGGAATCAGCATCGATCTCCTGGTGACTATTGAAAGCAATCTGGGAGATTTTAATAGGATATGTTAAGAAAATGACATTACGTCATGTTGGGGGAAAAAATCTCTCAGAATAGCTTCAGTCAGAGTTGGCAGAGTTGGTGGAACTAGACACTCAAAGGGAAGGGCGTACTGGGCAGATGCTCCTGCGATTCTGAGTTCAACCTCCAAGAAATCGCCTTTCAGAGTGTTGCCTTCTGCCCTCCAGGGTAAGCAGAGATCTATGTGACATTCATTCGTTAGGACAGCTACAAATGCCTACAGGTGAGAGCCTAGAGGGCTAGGACTGTAAGACCATCACAAGTTGCAGGGAAGAGATGTGCTATCTTGCAGCTCTGAACCAGAAGCTGCCCTTGACCAGGCCAAAGTCGGGCAGTAGTGAGCCTTTTGCCAGTGTGTCTGCAAAGCACTAGTTCATTGCTGAGGCACAGTAAAAATGGGTCCGTTGGGGAAGTGATTTGCAGTAATGGTTAGTAATGCGCAGTGATTGCTACCTACCCGGATTACTGAGGGGCGGATCACATCCCTGCTCCATTACACCTTAAGCAGCAGTGCAGGGGAGGCACTGAGGAGCCACTACACATGCACAGCTTGTGTTGATATGTCTTCACTACAGAGTGAGCCCAGCTAGAGCCTAATTCTCCCATCTCTCCACACAGGAAAACCTCGCACCCAGGCTGGAGGGTGCATTAAGCCCGTGCTAACAGGGACAGCTGGGGGTGTAGGCTTGAGCTGAAATTCCACTTCATGGGCGGGCAACATGCCTACTTTGCGGGGAGAATGCCGCGAATCAAGCGTTAGTGCTGTTAGTCCTCAGTGCTATCCCATAATTCCACTGGGGTTGTAGATTCCTGTCTAACTGTTCCCTGTTTCTGCACTGTGGCTTAACCCAACCATTGCCGGCTCAAAGGCTGTGGAAGTGCAGCATACAGAGATGCCATCCAAGAAATCGTCCTGTCAGCTGTCCAGAATCTCAAACCCACCCCCTGGGGAAGCTGTGATGTGAAGATCCACTTCTCAGCGTGGTGGACAGGAAAGAAGTGGAGAGGTACAGAAGTCAGTCGAGCGCGCTATGGCCCACTTGGTGGTTTGCCAACTGAGTTCCTGGATGACACGCTCATTAAAAGCTCTTGCTGCCAAATGCTGCTTGCTTTCACCTTCAGAACTATCTGCATAAACAATGAGTAACCCCACTTGGAGATTATATTCATAAAGTGTTGTCCCCTGTCCCTGCCACAGAGAGCAGCTCCCTGCGAGGTGAGAGAGAGAGCGCGCCCTGTGAATGAATGAACAGAGCAGCCCACTTTAATGCACCGCTAAGAACCATGGGCTATACCCCCAGAAATCCATCCCTGGTACAGAACCCTGGATGCAGTTACATGGGCCAGGCACAGGTAGCACTTTGCAACGGGGATGCTCCACGCGTACGAAGCTAGCCCAGGCTTGGCAGCGAAGACTTACCCTGTAAGGACTAGCCGGAACGGCAGCCCGTATATTTCAGGGAGCACAAGGGCTAGTATCTGGTTGGGAGCAACTCACTGGAAAGAGGGCAGAAAGTGGGTGGAGCCAGGACTCAGCCCTCTTTCACTCTGTGCACTAGCCTGTGGAGCTGTCCCGCCAGAGAGAGGAGGGGGAAAGTGTGTTGCGTCCCTGGAGGGGGCGTCATAGATTAATTTCCCACAGTGCAAGCGAGCAGCTCTAAGAGACATTTTGCTTCTCTAAGGTGGGAATCTTCCCAGTGCTCTCCTGCCCCGTGGCAGGGCTCTGGCTACATGCAAATTAGCTTCAAATTACCTTCCCCTATTGATTCTGACCAAGAAATTGAAATACTAAGGACCAGATTCTCACAGCCTTCCTCACCATGGGCTAGACTTGGCCCTGGCCATGCTCAAGGCAAGCAGGACAGTCACATTCCCCCGCCTTCCCAATCCCTGGCTTGGTGCAGAGCGGAGGCCCTGCTTTCTTGTTGCACGCCCCTCCCAACAAGGGGGCTGGGAGAGGGTCAAGAGGAGATGCCTAGGCACATGTGCAGAGGGAGCTGTTCCCTTGTAAGACTTGCGGTCATCCAGGCCCTCCTGTCCGAGAGGCGGGTGGCTCCTGAAGTCACAATTCCATTCCAGGGCTGCCTCTGGGAGGCAGGAGTTCTACATTGCCCTCATGCAGTATGGCTCCACCCAGCCCATTGAGAATGGCTTTAATTCTGACTCTCTGACTGCTAAGGAGTAGAATATCCAGTATGGGGAAGGCTGTGAGAATCCGGTCCTTCCTCCTCGATGGCCATTAAAAACTAATTCAAATGCAACATTAAAAGAAGTGTAAGTAATTTACAGAGAGTGTTAATTGCTATGAACGACTACATACTTCCTCTTATTGCTTTCAGAAACCAAGCAACTCTAAATAACGTACGTTTCCGCATGCAAAAACCTGGAATTCCCCTCCCCTCCCCCAAACGCTCTGTTTGCTGATGGGTCTAGGGCTCCCAAAAATCACATTTCAGACCTTACAGAAAAGCCACAGGGTACGGCAGCATGATCGAGTAGACAGAGCACTGGATTGAGTGCAGGAGACCTGGGTTCTAATCCCACCTCTACACCAACCTGCTGTATATCTCCATTTCCTCTCCTACCCTTTAACTGTCTTGTCTATTTAGACACTAATCTCTTTGGGGCAAGGACTGCCATTTACTAGGTATCAGTACAGTGCTTAGCACAATGGTAAGTAAGCCCCAGCGGGCGCTACTGTAATAGAACTACGTTGCCATTTCATAAAGTACATTTCAGTATCTATTGCAAATTAATTCTGTCCTTGTGGCAACCCATATCAAAGCGGTTAAAATACCTTGGAATCCTTAGCCTCATTAGTCAGCTTCATAACGTAATGTATAGCTTGATCCTTCCTATTCCCCTTTCCGGTGAACTGGGTAAATGCACTGAACTACTACAATCAGATTATCTTCCTGTTTTAGTGAAGTTTTAGATCGATGCCCTTTCATTCTGAATCCCAAAGAGCCTGTGCAGCAAATGAAGATCTTTGGTCAAAGGTCCTTCACAGGTATGTTTAGCCTAAGATAAAATTGTTTTTAAAAATTGATTTTTCCCCCTCAGGCGCTATTGTTATGTCCGTCCTCTGATCTTTAATTGGATGTCCGAGCGACTAGGTTGACGACTTGGCTGATTATCACTTAATTCGGGTTTGAGGGATGATACAATAATGATGCAATTTGACATAGAGAAGGACAGGCCAAGGGAGTGGAAGCAATCCGAAGCTTAAGTGTGTTTTACATTAAGCTCTATCATGTTGATTGTTACAAGGACATACTTACTGTGGTCCAAGTGACCTGCTGACCCAGATCTGTAAAATACAGCGTAATGATCGAGGAAACGGCCAAGCTTTGAATGCTAATGGAATCCTTCAAATAGGGCCCATCTAGAATGACCAAGAAGCAAGACCAAATGGTTTGAATAATACACTCCCTGCAAAGACTCAGCATAAAATGCAAGACACACAGGAGTTAAGCAATGGTTATAATTCACGTTCCACCCCATGAACTGGGCCTGAAGTGAAAAGGAAACCACTTGTTTTCTGATGTATTTGGTGCTTTCAGTTCTTACTCTCTACGTCTAGTGCTCATAGGATTTGTATTAGATGTTACCCTCACGATGACACAAGTGTGAAGATGACACTGCATTGAGAAGCAACACACAACAGTTGTTATGGGGTTGACTCCTGTGTATCTACTCTATAAAGGGACTTATTGTTCAGAATTGCATAAACCCTTCTGTAAAGCAGTTTTAGATCATGCCTTAGAAGGTTTAACAGAAAGGCACCATGTTTCTGGTCAAATGTTTGCTTTTTTCATGCTCAGTGGTAGTTAGTGATGGGTGGAACTGCAGAGATTAGGAAGTCAGCTTCTGTTTGGACACGCTCCCATAACCCAAGATCTCTATGTCAACCTTCTTGGACCTAGACAGACTTTTTGAATCTGGGCTTAGAAAGCCTTTCTCACTGTACTTCCAAGCACCGGCTTCTACTCCTGTTGAATCCAGCATGTACAGAATATAGTAACAGCTGGGGAGGAGGTAATATAGTTTTTTTTAGGAAGTAGTGGATAAGGCAGTGGACTGAAAGTTAGGAGACCTGGGGTTGGTTCCCAGTTCTGCCACTGACCTCCCGTGTGACCTTGGCTGAGTCACTTCATCTATTTCCCCTTGTCCTTCTAGTCTATTTAACTTGTAAGCTCTTCAGGGCAGAATCTCTCTCTCATTATATATTTATACATCAGTGGGGCTGCTACTGGAATACTACTAACAGCAGACTGACAAAACCATTTGAACCTCCAAAAAGTTTGGTTCATATTTTGGGAGAATGTCCAAGTGTCTTTACATATCATCCATCCAAGTCAGCAGGCTATTGATATTTCTGTTATCTAGCTTGTAATAAATGGTGGCCGTAGAGCATTTGTCAAATGCAAAATCCAATGGGTTTTGTCTCTTTCTGACTTTGTGAAGCATTTGCAAGTTAGATGTGAGATTCTTCCACCCTTACTTACATGGTGTAGTACCTTACTCCTTGAGAGTAATCTCACTGAAATCAATGGGATAGGGAGTAACACTCCATGAGGAAAGCCACACTGTATGGATAGGGATAGATAGGGGTGAGTTTGGGTACCCTTAGATATGAGCCACATACTGTTTGCCGTTTTGGCATCCAAAGTCCCTTTCAATGGGAGTTCCTTATACAGGACAAGGACAGAGTGTAGTCCTGTCTGCATTTTATCTTTCGTTTTCTTTGTGTTGGAGGTGGAAACTTAGGAAACTTACCGAAGCATCCTCAATTCTGTGTGTGAATTGTTCGGGCTTGAGAGAGTGTTGGCCAGTTTGATGTTCTGTGTGAGGAAGCAAGGCTCTCAGAAGGGCCGAAACCTGTAAACAACAGTGGCCTTCTCACACAGATCATCAAACTGGCCAACCCCCTCACAAGCCCGAACAATTCTCACACCCAACTGAGGATACTTCGGTATGTTTCCACCTCCAAAACAAAGAAAGCGAAAGACAAAGGGGGAACAGATCGCTTGGAATGTATCAGAACAGTGCAGGGAGGGGTGTGGGGTGACAGGTACATATAAAGGGCACCAGCGCTGGGTGAAACAATAATGGCTGCCCTTGCCACAAAAGAGAGGTGCCACGAAGAAAACCAAGGATCATCTAACTGGTGGGGGACAAAAAATGGGAAAAAAGGAGGGATGAATCAGAGGTTCAAAATCATGGATGCAGAAGTAGACCACCTCAAGCAATGCCCACGGCTCAGTGAAGAGAACTGAAGAGTCAATGCAATTAAAGGGTCTAACCTACTTGACCCCTATAAACATGGGTGTGGCTCCGCCCCAAACCCCCCACATGCAGCCATCCCTCAACAAGAATGAGGAGGAGGGCTACAGAAAAACAAGGATAAGCTAATTCTGAGGGACAATGAATGCAAACACAGTGCCCACTACTCTGTGAAGGAGCCAGTGGAAGTAAAGGGTACAGGTTGACATCACTGGCATATGAAGTCCTTTATTTATTCACACAGGTGCAGCTTGGCACTGGCAGTCCAGGTTCCCCTCACTGCCCATGTCCCTCAAGAATTATTTAAATGAGAGAGACCATAGGCCGGTCTCAATGGCCCATTCAGTCCTCGGCTTTTGTGTTGAGGCTGCCAAGAAGGGTGATGACTGGTGCCAGCTATGATGGTGGCCAGTGGTGGATTTAGAGTTAGTGGGGCCCTGTGCGCAGCTTCATTTTCAGGCGGGCCCTCGGGACCCAGACAAGAAAAAGAACATTCTCTCTTATCCCCCCCGTCCCCCCCGTTTTTCATCCTTTTTTTCTTCATCCTCCTCCTATATTATAAGTAATGGGAAGTAAATGAAAATAAAATGAGGTACCTTGATTGGGGCAGGGGCTGGGGTGCAGGAGGAGGTGCGGGGGTCGGGCTCTGGGAGGAAGTTTGGGTGCAGGGTGCAGGCTCTGGACTAGGGCAGAAGGTTGGGGTGTGGGAGGAGGGGTGAGGGGTGCGGGCTCTGGGAGGCAGTTTGGGTGCTGGGGGCAGGCTCTGGACTAGGGCAGTGGGTTAGGGTATAGGAGGAGGGGTGAGGGGGTGCGGGCTCTGGGAGGGAGTTTGGGTGTGGGATCTAGGCTGGGGCAGGGCATTGGGGTGTGGGAGGAGAGGTGAGGGGTGCGGGCTCTGGGAGAGAGTTTCGGTGCGGGCTCTGGGCTGGGGCAGGGGGTTGGGATGCGGGAGGGGGGCAGTGCTTACCTTGGGCGGCGCAGCTCCCAAAGTGACCGGCACACCCCCGCCCTCCTCTGGCAGCAGCTCCCAGGCAGGGGGGACAGGGGGTCTCTGTGCGCCGCTGCCCTCAGGCGCCACCCCCGCAGCTCCCATTGGCTGCAGTTCCCAGCCAATGGCAGCTGCAGAGTCAGCGTTCGGGGCGGGGCAGTGTGCAGAGACACACTGTCCCCGCCCCGGGGCTGCAGGGACATGCCGGCCACGTCCGGGAGTGAAGCGGAGCAGAGGGGGGAGGCGGAGTGGGCAGGGAACTGCCTTAACCAGGCTGCGCTGCTGCTGGCACGTCTCTGTGTGCCCCTTGGGAGGAGGGGGTGGGAGTGGGTCTCTGTGTACTGCCCGGGGGTGGGGGCAGAGCGCGGAGCTGCCTCCTCTGCCTGCCTGTGGAGCGCAAAGACGTGCCAGCAGCCGGCCACTTCCGGGAGTGGCGTTGGGACACCAGCCATGGCATGCAGACAGCCTGCCTGAGCCCTGCTGCGCCGCCGGCTGGGACTAGGGGGCAAGTTGTCAGATATTCGTCCTGCATTTTGGGGCCCCCCTGTCGTTGGGAGGCCCCGTGCCACTGCACGGCTTGTTTCCTGGTAAATCCACTCCTGATGGTGGCAGTGGTTTTGCACTGGCAGCTTTACACTGAAAACTGCTGTCCCATACGAATATTAATATTTGACATGATAGTGCATACTGAGCTAGGGAAATATGAAAATCCTCAGACAAATTCCTTAACTGAGGGGAAATCTAATTAGCTAGTCATACATATTAATTAGCAAAAGTGCTAATGGCTTAGCCCATATGGTGTAATAGTGTTAGGAAGAAACACAAGCTAACAGACTCGTAATATACTAGTAGGTGGTTTGACATCCAAATAAATACTTACTGCGTTCTAGTCGCAGGCCAATACGGGAAGGGTTCCACTGGGGACCTATTTAATTCATAAAGAATTACATTTAATTTCATGGTGTAGCTTCTAAACCTCATTTCTTATTAGTAGCAACGGTGTCCTTTTAGATCACCGCTAGAACCGTGAGACCATAAAACTGTCTACGTCAAATAGTAGAAAGTCAAATACAGTAGAAATATGGAATGAACATGCAGTACAGTACATATGGTTATAGGGGAAACTGCCCACCTCCAAACTGTCTGGTTGGCTCAGTTTGAATGTCGAGTGTGCAATCATCAGATGAGTGTCGTGTGTGCGAATGCCCAAGCCTTGTGGCAGAATTGTACCAAGGAGCGTGTGTGTGTATGGAGTGGAGGGGGAAGGAGTCCATGTTTATTTTAGCCTTTTGTCTGATTGCCATATCTCGCCCAACTTCCAAGGAAAAAGCTGAATTTTCTACTAGAGCAGTTTGGAAAAGGTTCTTTTTCTCCCTGCAGAAAAATTCAGTAAAAGCTTGTTCTCACCAAACTTTTCAGCAGAAAATTTAAATGTTTGATAAAAATGCCCCCCAAGCCCTCCAAAACTGCAATCCTTTTGGTTTTCAGATTAAAAACAGAAACATGTTCAGTTTTCACCCCCTTTTTCAGTTTTGGGGGTTTCCAACAAAAAATAAAGAAAAAATTGAGGAAAGCTGACATCTGTGAACATTTTCACTTTACTGAAAACCCAATTTTCCATTAAAAAAAAAAGTTTTTGATGGAAAATTTTCAACCATCTGCATTTTCCACCTGCCAAGCCAGCAAATTCCACCTGGGAGGGCCTCTGCACTATACTATTTGAAAAGGAAAAGAGAGGGACTTTGGCCCTACTTTGTGACATTCCTCCACTGCAAAGTGCTGCTAATCCCCTGATCCAGCCCCCAGAACTCCCCCATGTAGAAGGATCATCAAGTAGCATGGAACCACGAAGGAGCTCCTATACCACCCCTTCCCCCACTGCAGGTGAAGGATACCTTGCTGGGGAAATGGGTGCATCTAGTTCTCCTCTGGCCTCTGGAGATCCCCAGCAGCCCTTTTCAGCCATTGTCTGCTGGCAGAGGTTGGATCAGCCTTCAGAACACTGAGGCCGACTGGCTGGAGAACAAGGCTAAACAACCCAGCGCATGATTACAGAACTCCTATGGGAAATCTGACTTAAAAGCAATGGATAGAATTGATTTTAAGAACATAAAACCTGTCCCGTCTCACTGAGGGTGAAAAACCAGCATGAGTTGTCACTCAGACACACTCTCTCCTTCCTGTTAAAATCCCCTCCTGCATCAATTAAGTCACTGGCAAAACAAAACAGAAGGCCTCTGTGCAGGAAATAATGGGTGAGGTTCTGGACGATTTCTGTTGGTACCCTCATCAATTGCACAATTAAAACTGGGCTCTAGAGGCAAAACCTTATGTGCTGGGTGGTTTGCTAAGGCCGTGTCTAGACAAATAATATAGGTAGCACATATTAGCTGTCTCTCATCAATGCTGCATCTCCCTATCCCTCCAGGGTTGATCACAACCATCTAACATGTTTTAAAGCTGTTAAACCCTCGTTTTCATTTGTGGTTTTGAAACATGGTAGCAAACATATTTTTTAAGCATAACTTACTTTCCTAGACAAGGCCTAAAGGAGCAGCCAGTCTTTTAAACATGTGTAATTTTGCCTTCCTCTCAGCAAGGGCATAAATATTGATCCAAATGCACTAGCATGGACCCAACGCAATAACCTGTCTTTAACAACAAACACATCAGGAGTCAAATTTTACAGCAGAGAGAATAAGTAACTTTTGTCAGAGAGTTCAGTAGCAGAGTACAGGCATTAGACTAGACAAGGTGTACTGATGACCCAGATCAATTTTAGCTTTGATCTCTGCAGGCGAAAGAATTATCCACAAACTGATGCTAGAAGCACAAGAAAAACCCTATCTATCAAATAAGTTTAAGATAGATACCAACTAGTTTTCTCAAGGCTATTAGAGATAACAAAAGGAAGATAGAGAAACAGCAGCTGTCAGACGTGTGGAGGATATGATTTGCTCCAGGACAGCAGATATCAATAATTACTGGGGTCTAAAATGTGATGTGCTTGTGCTAAATTGATTTTTTTTTCCACCCTGCATTACTGTATGTTTCAATAAAAGCAATATGCCTAATTCTGTGCTTTGAGGCACAGCTCATAATCTTCAATAGGACAAACAGAGACTGTGCTTTTAGGCATGTAATCCTACATTTCAGTGCATTATCCCAAGCACACCATTACTTTATAAACAGACTACCATTTTAACTCCACTTTCTCCATGCAGGAAGATCTTTGGCTTAACTCGGCTATGCAGCTAATCTCTATTGACTGTGCTACTCAGGTTTCACGAGGAAGAGCTGTTTATGTTTTCCAGGGGGGCTTCACAAGCTGTAGAATATTGCAGGGACTGAGTTGTCAATTGCTTCGATTTTCAGGGTTTGGGGCAGAAACCATCTCTTGGTTCTGTGTTTGCACAGAACCTGGCACAATTGGGCCCTTTTCCATGACTAGCTCGTAGGTGCTACCATAATTACAGCTGGTAGGAACATTTAGAAAAAATGGCATTTCGGCAAAGTATGCCCTTTTGTCGAAACTGAAAGGAGACATTTTGGTTTCAAGGAAGTCTTAATCCAAATGGGGTTCTGTTGGCACCAGAGAGAGAGACATTCTAGCTACACAGAATCCCATGTTATGTTTTCGGGTTGGAAGAACAATGCAGACAATCTCCAATCTGTTACAAGGGGATGTCCGTGTATAATGCATAATTTTATATACCATTTAATTCTTCATTAGCATTCCTCCTCTGAGCCTTCTATTACCGTCTAAACACAATCCCCAAAACATGTGTGTCTGAATCATATCTTTTAACCCTTGATGGTCGGGTGGGCATAAAATTAGGCAAAGCAAGTGTGCTCATCGCTATAATTATTTTTTTATATATATTTATAACTTATAAGGGCAGAAGGGGCCATTGTGATCATCTAGTCTGATCTCCTGTATAACACAGGTCATAGAACTTCCCGAATTTGTTCCTGTTTGAACTAAAGCATATTTTCTTGAGAAACATCCAACCTTTATTTTAAAAATGCCGGTGATGGAGAAATCCCACCATGACCACCAAGTTGTTTCAATGGTAAATTACTTCCATTCTTAAAAAGTTGCCACTTAATTCCAGTCTGAATTTGTCTAACTTCAATTTCCAACCATTGAATCCTGCTATACCTTTCTGCACTGGATTGAAGAGCCCTATATTTATCACATTTCTGTTCCCCATGTAGGTACCTATAAACGAATCATGTCGCTCCTAAACCTTCTCTTTGTTAAGCTAAATAGATTGAGCTCCTTGAATCTATCACTACAAGGCCTGCTTTGCAATCCTTCAATCATTCTCATATTTATTTGTATTGTAGCAAAGCCTCGTAGCCACTGTTATGGACCAAAGCTTCGTTGTACGGGGCTCTGAAAAGCCCCTGCACATTAATCTAAGCACCACAGTGGGCGAGCAGAATTACAATAAAAGCTAAGTTATTAGAGCTGGTCACAAACGAGTTCTTTTCCAGGGAAAAGTTTTGATATGAACCTTCTCCATTTTTCTTTGACATCTTTCAGGTTTTCACGGGGAAAACGAAAACTGTTTTTTTCCCCCCACAACTTTTCAAATCACAATTTCTGTTTTGTCAAAAAGCCATTTTTTAAAACACACACACAAAGTTCAGATGAAAAATTTCGACTACCACAAAAAAATTACAATGCAGAACCCTTTACAAATATGTATAAATTTCATCAGGGCTTGGCAAGACAAATAATACATTTCCTGAACAGTATGAATATTGGCCTTATTTGATTACTGAAATCTTTCCAGATATCACTCAGCTGACACATACTGGGGAATGCATGTTTTGTCAAGGAGGTAGAGATTACAGAGAGATTTTCAAAACTCCTGAGTGCATTCCAGCCAAATAAGTAGCTTTATTTAAACACTCAGGCATATGACTTTGGAACAATGATTTTTTCAGTCACTCCTCACTGACTTTTGGTGCTGGCTGAAAGTGATTGTCATTGCTACTGCATGTACTAAGCCACTGCTGCCACCAACATGCTGCCACTCATGGAGTAATCATTTCATTTGCAGGTTTGCTTGCTTTGTCCTTCTCTAGCTTGCCCACCTAGGGATGTCTCTACCTCTCCCCCGTCTAAAGGAGCATGCACACATCCATAAGAAAAATCATTCAGAAATGAAACACTTTTTTTCACACAACACCTAATTAGACAGTGGAACTCATTGCCACATGATGCCATCAAGGCTAACAACTCAGCAAGATTCAAAAGGTATTAAACATGTGTATGCTAACACAAATATACTCACAAAGTTTGGAAGGGATATTAACCACCAGGCTTCAAGGTTTAAATCAATCTCTAACTACTAGAAGTGAGGAAGTTCCTTGCACCTTCTTTTGAAGCATCTGGCGTCGGCTACTGTTTGAGGCAGAAAACTGGACTGGATGGTTCTTGGGTTGAATCCAGTCTGGCAATTCCTGTGTTCCTATTGTAGATTTTAAAACCTCCATTCCCTTCGCCCCTTTGCATGTTCTGATGATTATTTGTGTTATATATTATTTGCATAGCAACAACTGAATGCTAGATACTTGAAAGAGCTATGAAGACAAAAGTCACTGATCTAAAGGAAGAACAGGAGTACTTGTGGCACCTTAGAGACTAACAAATTTATTAGAGCATAAGCTTTCGTGGACTACAGCCCACTTCTTCGGATGCATATCTAAAGGGTTTACAATCTAAACATGCAAAACAACAGTGGTTGAAAAGCTATTGAACCATGACACAGACAAACCATGTGTTTTGACAGTTACCTTTTTTTTTTTTAAATCATTATTTGATTATTGGATAGTGATTTGAGGGCCTGGCATCAGATTAGCTACTGCCTCTATGGGCCTGATTCTGATACCCTAATCCATTCTGAATAGCACCTTACTCCAAAGGGGTTATCTGAGCAGTAAGGTACTATTCAACATGGGGAAGGAATCACAATCTGGCCCTACACATGCGGGACAAAGCATTAAGCATTTGGAAGGGGTTTGTTTTAGAGAGGGACTTGGAGAACAGAGGATGGCTTTATGACAGATCAGGTCAGGACAGGAGGTAGAGGGGGAGTGTTCCGGTACAGGGAGCTGCGAGGAAGAAAGCTCAGATATGGGAACTGGAGAAGGAAGTCAATTTGTTGTGCAGCTTAGAGGAGTCAATGGAGATAACAGCAGAGACATAGTCAGGAGCTTCAGTTTGATATAGGAGGCCAGTAGAAGCCATGAACGTAATGATGCCCTCACTCTTCCGCCCGTTTGCTAACATTATTTCCATTAAAATCTCAACCTGTCCTGCATATCATCTGAACAACAGACCTTCCAGAGACAAATGTACAATCGGGACACTGGAGTATTTACCTAGCCTTCTTAAACGTTAAGGGTCAGAGACTCTGCTGCCATGAATGGGCATAGCTCCATGGAAGTCCATAGGGCTACATCTACTGGCACCAGTGGAGGAGCTCACGGTGAGAGCTAAGCCTGGCCTTCTTGCAGCAAATGGGAATTTTGCTAGGATTTGTCCCTACCAAACTAATACACACCACCAAGGAATACGCAATCGGGTGAGCTTTTTATGCTCCTGGGTTGGTCATCTGCCGGGACTGAACCTAGGTTCTCTGATCTCCACTGCCTGGGCTGAAGAGCCAATGCCCTTAGCTTGAAGGTAGAAGCAAACTTATTATCCTCTTAGGTGTTTGAGTGACTAGAGGGTGACAAAGAGCATTAGTGTGGATGACCAAGTTAACATGGAGAGGCTAACCAGATTCATCGATTCCAAGGCCAGAAGGGACCACTGGGATCATCTAGTCTGACCTCCTGTCTAGCACAGGCCAGAGAACTTCCCCAAAACAATTCCTACCGCAGATTTTTTAGAACATCATCCAATTTTGATTTGAAAATTGTCAGTGATGGAGAATCCACAATGATCCTTGGTAAGATGTTCCAATGGTAAATTACTCTCCATGTTAAAAATGTATGCCGGATTTCCAGTCTGAATTTATCAAGCTTCACCTTACAGCCCTTGGATTGTGTTATACGGTCCAATAGTAGATTAAAGAGCCTGAGATTTGTTCCTTATGTAGGTGCTTATAGACTGTAATCAAGTCACTCCTTAACCTTCTCTGTGTTATACTAAATAAATTGAGCTCCTTGTGTCTATCGCTATAAGGCCTGTTTTCTAGTCCTTTAAGCATTCTCACGGCTCTTCTTGGAACTCTTTCCAATTAATCTACATCCTTCTTGAATAGTGACACCAGAAGTGGACACATTATTTCAGCAGTGGTCGCTCCAGTGCCAAATACAGAGGTAAAATAACCTCTTTACTCCTATTCGAGATTCCCCTGTTTATGTCTCCAAGAATTTCATTAGCTGTTTTGGCCACAGCATCACACTGGGAGCTCATGTTCAGCTGATTATCCATCCTGACCTCCAAATCTTTTTCGGAATCACTGTTTCCCAGGATATAATCCCCCATTGTGCAAGTACGGCCTACATTCTTTGTTCCTAGATGCATGCATTTACATTTAGCAATATTAAAATGCATATTGTTTGCTTGCAACTCATCAGATGAACCAAATAACTCCATATTAGTGACCTGTCTTAGTTATTTACCCCTGCCCCCAACTTTTGTGTCATTTGCAAACTTTAATCAGGGATGATTTTATGTTTTCTTCCAGGTCATTAATATAAATGTTAAATAGTGTAGGTCCAATAAATGATCCCTGCAGGACCCCACTAGAAACACACCCATTCTATGATGATTCACAATTTACAATTACATTTTGAGACCTCTCCGTTAGTCGGATTTTAATCCATTTATCATGTGCCATGTTAACTTGATCTCTTCCTAGTTTTTAAATCAAATGTTATGCAATACCAAGTCAAATGACTTACAGAAGTCTAAGTATATTACATGAAGGGTATTATCTTTGTCAACCAAACTTGTAATCTCATATAAAAAAAGATATCAAGTTTGTTTGACAGGATCTGTTTTCCATACACCCATCTTGATTGGCGTTGATTATACCTTTATTTCTTTATTAATCAAGTCCCATATCAGTCACTCCATTATCTTGCCTGGGAATCAATGTTAGACTGACAGGCCTATAATTACCCAGCCTTCCCATTGACATTTTTTAAATATTGGTACAACATGAGCTTTCTTCCAGTCTTTTGGAACTTCCCAACTGTTCCAAGACTTACTGAAAATCAACATTAACAGTCCAACAAGCTCCTCGGGCAGCTCTTTTAAAACTCTTGGATGCAAGTTACCGGGTCCTGCTGATTTGAAAAATGTGTAATTTTAGTAGCTGCTGTTTAAGATCCTCCTGAAGTACTAATGGAAAGGAAAAAAATGTTATCATATGATATGACCATAAAATCTGTTTTTTTTACCACATACAGAACACTTCTGCCTTTTCTCCATTATTATCAATAATTCTTCCATTTCAATCTACTAAAGGATCAATGTTAGGATTTATTCCTAATATACTTAAAAAATTCTCTCTTATTCCCTTCATCCTGCTGACCATAGATTTCTCTTTGTGTCCCTTTGCTTCTCTTATCAATTTTATACAATTCCTAGCTTCTGAATTATATTCATTACTATCTACTTCTCATTTCTTGCATTGGATTATACATACACACCTCCACTTCCTCTCCAAACCTGTTTTTTTTTTTAACTGAAACAGCCTTCTGCCTTGATTGTGGCTTTTTGCACATCTAGTAAAGTGTTCTAAATAATTTCCAATTATCACACATTTTTTTCGGATTAAATTCTTCCTCACAGCTGATTTGCCTCAGAATTGTTTTCAGCTTTACGAAATTGGCACTTTTACAGCACCAGGTATATATCATTTGTATCAGTTCCTCTTTATCCGTCAAGGCAAGGGCTCGTATTGAGTGTTCCCCTGTGTTGGATGCAACATTTTTTGAGTTAGGAGATTCTCATTTATAATATTTAGAAACTCCAAGGATGTTTTACAACTGGCAGCATGGGAGCGCCAGCATATGTCACTCAAATTGAAGTCCCCCGTGATCACACAGCTTTTTTCTCCAACATATTATAGATAGGTATGTAAGGAGCTGGTCATCCCGGTCCATAGTGTGATTTGGTGGTCTATAGCAGACGTCAACTAACACCCTATCTTGTGCTCTATCTGGTAGGATATTGATCTGTAAACATTCAAAATCATTTTCTTCTGAGTCATCCATGACTTGGAAACAGGAAATGGTATTTTTACACAATAGTTCCAGTCCCATTCTCCCCCAATCTTTCCTAAATTGATTATAACCACTGATTTTAATATTCCAGTCATGGGAATCATTGCACCGGGTTTCAGTTATACCAACTAGATCAAATTTATGCTCATAAATAAGAAATTCCAATTCCTCTTGTGTGTTACCCAGGATCTTCTGGTGATGTTCTTTGATTCCTTGATTAATTTTGGTCTCAACATCTTGATTATGTGCTGAGTGCTCAGATCTTCACTATTTTACCCTTCCCTTTTGCTATTAGTTTAACCCCCTCTTGACTAGTCTAGGCAGCCTGTCCCCAATGAGACTGGTCTCCCTTCTATCGAGGTGCAGGCCATTCAAACTAAAGAGCCCCCTCTCCCTGTGGAAGGTGGAACAATGTTCCACAAAAACCAAACTCCTCCATCCTACGTAGCCATCGGTTCACTTCCAAGAATCTTCTGCCTTCTCTCTTCCTTTGCTCATGGAACAGGAAGGATCTCAGAGAAGATCGCTTGGACGTTCTCCTTCTTTAGCGTTTTTCCAAATTCCCTGAAGTCATCTCTATCTGTGTGATGTTCTGCGATGCAGTGTCCTTAGTGCCAATATGAACCATCAGCAATGGATCCTTCCGCATCGATTTCAAAACCTGTGCAATCTTAGAGTGACACCTCTCCAGGAAGGCAGCACATCATCCTGTTGTCCACCTCTCTCTTGCTGAATGTTCCTTCAGTTCTTCTGAGCATTGAATCCCCAACAAGGATTGCCTATCTTGCTTGGATGGTTGAAGAACTCTTTGTGGACAAGCCTGATTTTCTTACAGGTTGGGTGGAGCTGCCATCCACAGGTCTGTCCCATACATCTCTCCATTCCCTTGGAGCAACTGGATCTTGAGACGTAACTTCCAGTTTCCACACTGAGGACCTGTTATTGATTGGAAACTTCTAGCTGTGAGGAATTCCTCCAGGTCCTCTCCTTTCTGTTGGCCACAGCCTGCCCATCATAGTCTATCTCCAACGGTGGGTCCTCTTGCCTCTGATGGTTACAAAATGACAAGATTCCTCTCTGACTCCTTGGTGGCCAGCTCCTTCATTCCTTGAACCTGGGGTATTGATGTTTCCTGAACCTGGCTGTCTAGGAACTCCTCAGCTTCTCTGATTTTCAGTAGCATCTCTGCTTGTCCTTCCAATCCAAGAATCTTCTCCTCCAGCACAGACACTCCTCCAGCAACTTGCACTTCACACTTAGGAAGTCCCCTTCTGGCGTCATGCAGGGAAAGAAAACATGGCACATCCATTGCAGGTCATCACCACTGTCCCATCGCTGGGCATCTCAACATTGCACACAAAGCTGAACCTAGAAGGAAAGCCTCTCACACTCCCTCTCTCAACTCCCTCTGAAACTCTCATGTTAGCTGCCTCTGTCTGAAGCTCTTGAGTTCGCCTAGCAAACGACTTTTTATACCTGCGTTGCTCAGCTCTGCCCCTGACTACAGAGACCAATTAACCTCTCAGAGACTTCAAATAGCTACACAGCCTGTACACAGAGAGTGAATAGTCAAACAAACTACCCACAGACATACCAATCAAAGAGTGATATACTACGGCATAATACCTCGTTCTGATATAGCACTTTTCATCAGTAGATCTCAAAATGTTTTATAAAGAGGTCAGTAGCATTACCCCCATTTTACATATGGGGAAACTGAGGCAGTGAAGTGAATTGTCCAAGGTCACCCAGCAGGCCAGGGGTGAGCTGGGAATAGAACTCATGGTCTCCTGAGTCACAGTCTGGTTCTATAGAGCTGGACTTTCAGTTTTAGCGCTAGGCTTTACAGTTTCTGTCTCATTCCCATCAACACGGAGAAGGCTAAAGATCTCATGTAACACACCCATTAGAAGCAGAGGTAGATACAGTGCCTTAGCCTCAGGAGATGGAGGGGTAAGTGTTCCCATTCACTAAGGGTTATTGTTCTAGGGACTTACACGACTAGCATTTCAAAAGGGGGTCTAGAAATATCCGTGTGTAACTTCATCTGTCTGTTGTATCAACATGGTGCCTCTTGTTTTATACTTGATTGTAAACTCTTTGGGGCAGGGGCATCTCTTTGATCTGTGCTTGTACAATGCCACACACAATGGGGCCCTCATCCACGCTGAAGCCCTATCATAATACAAATAAACACAACAATAATAATAGCATCAACTCCCTGGACACCACGGTCAGCTTCAACAATGGACCCCTACAAAGAACTATATTCAAAAAGCCCACGGATCACCACACCTCAGCAACCACTCCATACACTAGAGGAAATCTGTTCGCTACAGCCAGGCACTCTGGCACCACAGAATATGCTCCAAAAAGAAAGTCTAAGATACACAACTAAACACACTTAAAACCATCTTCACTAAACAAGGACACTCCAGCAGAACACATTCTGGAATGGGCTACCCAACCCCCCTGGGAGAACCTGCTTCAATACAGAATAAATCCTGACTGCACATGCCTAGTTGTCAATTACCACCCCACACTAGAACACATATGGGGCTTCATTAAACAAACAGTTACAACCCATCTCAATAAGGACCACATCCTGAAATAAATCTTCCCTGAACCCCCTCTTCTGGCCTTCAAACAACCCCTCAACCTCTCCAAGCTCATCATCAGAAGCACGCTCCCCACAGACCAGGACTCTCCAACTCAGACCGCGCCAGAACTGCAGACATATCTTCACTTCTGTATGGATCTGTATCACCCACACCACATTTTCCACGATCCCTGGGTTCTACACATGCCTATCACCACATGTGGTGTCCCTCATCCAGTGCATCAAATGATCAACAACAACTATGTGGGCGAAACCAGACAATCACTATGCTCTCAAATGAACTCAAACCGAAAAATGGTAAAATATCACAAAACACCCTATCTCCCATCATTTTCACAAAACAATCCCTCCATATCTGACCTCTCATCCTCACAACAAACCTGCACAACACCTTCAAAAGATGAGCCTGGGAGCTCAAATTCATAGCTCCGCTGGACATTAAAAACCACAGACTTAACAGAGACATTGGTTTTATTACAATGATTTGTAACACACCTTACTGCCTAACGCTTAATTGCGGCTACAGTTGCGTGAACACCCTACACTTACTAATATGTCAAACCCTGTATTTAGCTTAGATGCTGTAGTTACCTTTTCCAGCTCTGGGAAGCCTGAAAGCTTGTCCATTCCACCAACAGAAATTGCTCCAATAAAAGCTATTACCTCACTTACTTTGTCTCTAACAACAACAATAATAATATGTATTTAATGGAGCTGTGGTGATGAGAGACAAACATACAACTCATTTATCAAACTGTGGACAGATCCCATTTCAAAGCAGGTAGAAAATAGCAAGAAGGTTAAGCTGTATCTAGAGGAGTCGGTTATACAGAAAGGCACCATAACTTCCCAGCAGTGCAATGCCATTGACTCGCTTGTGTGTGCTTTTGGATTAAAAAGGCCAAGAAATGAGTCAGCCTAAAATCATAGGAACTAGTGACATTTTTAAAGGTTCATATAAAATTTTAAAGGCTCTCAATGGTATTATAGCCACATGACTCCAATTGACTTTAATGGGCGCTTCCGGGCAAAAGCCCCATGGCGTGCTTTGAAAGATCAGAGGTAAGTGTTGTGAATTTTCCAGCCACTATGTAATTGAGGGGTTCCCTAGAACAACATTATCATTTTGTACCATTTCATAAAAAGGTAAGAAAAGTTCTTTCAGTGCTTTACTTCAGCCGGTCATAAATGATATGATTGGATGCTAATTAGTTACACAGCATTAAGGAAGAAATCGTAATGTATATCACAGAAAAAATAAAAGTATAGTAAATGTGTCTCCCTTTGTGAAATTAGGCATTTCCCCTCGAATTCAGCCCTTCAACAGTTACTCCTTCAAGCAATAAACCATCTAAAAACCAGATAATGGATTTGATGGACACTGTTTGGAGATAATTTGGCAGACTGACTTTCCATGAACTGCTAATTTTATTATCAGTTAAATTGTTTGCTTCTGATTGTATTTTACTACCCATGCATCTCTAATAACAAAGAGGCTTAATAATTACGTGCAGCACCTGCTGTGATATGAATAGAACAATATGAACAACAAAATTACTATAATCAATCATCAGCAGCATGTTTTAAAAAAACCTTAGAAACATAGGATGTCCTGGGGTAGGAGCAATTCATAAACATCCCATCATATGATCACAGATTGCGATGCACCAGCTGAGAAATAGAACAGGACTTTCCCACAAAATAACCTGCACTTATACCTGACTAACGTACCTCATCAAGGTAACCTAACTCGGGTGTAGATCTAATACCTATAAATCATTGGCGTTATGCTGCTATGAAACTCCCATGACTGGAATGTAGCTGATTCAATGGTGTATATAAATTGTGGTGACGCGCAGCTTATCTGACAACTAAACTTGTCATGGTCTTTCCATGACAAGTGAATGCTGAGCAAATGTTGGTATTCACATCCTCAACCTTTAAACAGCAGGGGTCATGAATGCCATGTCTATCGGCTGGAATGGAGCATCTGAGAATTCTCAAGAACACTTCAGAGTAACCAGGAGTAGATAAAGATATCATCATTGTGACAACAGAGTCCTCTGCTGAACGGAAGTTTGAGTATCACTGCTTCATGGAGCTGGGAATGCTCACAGAAAGCAGCTGAAATGACTGGAGGTTTCTTCTTTCCACTTTCATTTTGAGAAAAAGCCTAGGGATTTATTCTGCTAATACCAAGTAACTGATTTGTCAGTTGGCGGCAATTCTGAAAAAGTGGGGAGAAATTAATTTGGGTTGACCCGAAAATGAAAGTTTTCAAAATTTTCGGTGAATTGAACAACTGATGAAAAAAAATTCAAATGGAATGAAATGTTTCTTTGCATGTTTCATTCAACCCTAAATGAAATATTTTGTTTCAATTTCAAATAGTTAACTTTCTTTAATTTTTTTTTTTAATTGACAGTACGAAGGTGTTTCAATTCAAAACATCAAAAAAATAAAAAATAAACCCGCTCTCCCGCAACACAGACTATTTGGTGAAACAGGCACAAATTCACAAAACGTTTTGGTCTTGCCAAATCTACCTTCTTCACCAAAAAAAATTCGCCCACCTCTATGCATAAGACTCGTGGCAGCAAACAGTAAGTGAAGCACAACCACCCATGAAGGAAGCCATGATAAAGCATGGCTGTGGCACAAGGATAAAAGGAAATAGGCATATGCTTGACACTACAATCTGCGACAGACGCTTGCCACTGAATGGCAAAATAGTAACAATAGTAACGTAGCTGGGGTAGATCAGGAAGTGGAGACACGGGCTAGCTGACCCAAGTACATACCCATGTGGACATTGTGGGTACATGATCGGGGCACTTAGCCCATGCTGCCACTCACCACTACCCGTGCTACTGCAGTTACACTATTATTTTTAGCACACGAGCTCGATGACAGCTAGCACAAGTACGTCTTCTCAAACTGGGGACCCCACCGCTAGCTCCAAGTGTAAACGTAACCTGAGTCTAAGCCAATAATGTCCAACCCTGGAGGCTAGAACTTATGATTTCCATGTGTTTCGTTAGCCAGAAGTGATGTAGCAGACAGGCAGCGTTGTAGGAGGGAGATCTTCACTCCATAGGCTGCGGGCAAGCAGCCAGAGCTCCACTTGCATTGCTGAGCCCCTGGCATCACACCACCCTAGCTCCCGTATGAAACCTGACCCTCTGTCTCCAGTTGCACCCATCATGCTCCGCCATGGGCAGTTGTGTTAAGAAAATGTGTATTAGATACAGAATGGAAGTGTAGTCGCTGAGATGCCCCCTGCAAGTGTTTGAATCTGGCCTGCCCCAGAAGCAGGTCCAAAGTGAGTGACCCGAGTACCTGCTGTGTCCCCTCTGCTTTTCTGTTCGGGTTCTTATCCCACTCTCATCACGGGAGTATCTGAGGAGCCCCCACTACTGCATCTAAGCAACAGGGTCAATACCTGTCACACACCATACATTCTCTCTCCCATCCTTTCCCCAAGGGGAGAATTGCGTGTGCAGTGGAGGGTTCTGGTTTGGTAGGGATTCTTTGCTTTGTTTTTAGATGTACATGTTGTTACGTGTTTATGTTGGAGAAGGCAGGTGGAAGAAATACCTCTTGCACTTGAAGTGGAAGGTGGTGAGGTTTGAGATGTTCCTCAGCTCCTGGTGGAGTTCAGTCCATGATCCCGGACTAGCGCCTCACCAATGTCTGACTCCTGCACAGACGAGCTTTACCCTGGTGGTAGAAACTTCCATTGTGCCAGAGGTGTGGAGTTGTTGACCAATCTTCATCCCTCTTTAGGCTTTTTTAGATATGCTGGGCCCATGTGAGGGATCATCCTGACGATAAGGACCAAGTCCTCAAACTTGATTCACTATTCCATGGGAAGCCAGCGGAGGGAGCAGAGGACATGCATGAGGTGCTCATGGTAGCCCCTGTTGCTGAGGAGATATGCTGCTGAGTTTAGTACTAGCTGGAGTTTTCTAAGAGCTGATGGCTTAGAGTCATAGAATCATAGAATATCAGGGTTGGAAGGGACCTCAGGAGGTATCTAGTCCAACCCCCTGCTCAGAGCAGGACCAATTCCCAACTAAATCATCCCAGCCAGGGCTCTGTCAAGCCTGACCTTAAAAACCTCTAAGGAAGGAGATTCCACCATCTCCCTAGGTAACCCATTCCAGTGCTTCACCACCCTCCGAGTGAAAAAGATTTTCCTAATAGCCAACCTAAACCTCCCTCACTGCAACTTGAGACCATTACTCCTTGTTCTGTCAAGGCCTTGTATACTATGTTGCTGTGATGTTTAGCCTGAGCAGTACAAAGGGAGTGAAACAGGACAGAGCATCTACCCCAAAGTATTGATGGTGGCCCTTTGACCAGAGCTATGAGTAAGATTTCTTTAGAATTACAATCCAGCAATGGGAACATTAAACTCCAATGCTTACATAATGCTGTCTGAGCAGAGCAAGAGGACCAGTTAATTGCACGCATGAGCACAAATTTCCCACAGAAAGGCATGGAGAAATATCTACTTGTAACAATCTAAAACTATCCGCACCCATCTTTGAAAGAAGAAAAACGGACTTTGCAGTCTTCAGCGACAAACACGGTACAGTACATAGCATCAGGCAGTGGATGGCTGACAGCAACAATTTAACTCTGTAAAATTGCCCTGAAACATCTTGAAAAGTTCTCTGTACTTTTTAGTTGCTTGGTCATTCTAGTTTCACCTCCTACACGCTACACATCCTTCTAGCGCACTCTAGCTGTGCCAATCACTGTCTACCACGTAATCCTTTCTGAGGAGTGAATGTAAAGGACACGCTTTGCATAGCTTTTATCCAGTGGATAGGGCATTAGACTAGCACTCAAGAGACCTGCATTCCACCCTGTTATATGATGGCTTTGAGGATGAGAGCTGTAGGAGGCAGCTTGAGATGGGGAGAACGTTTTAAAAATCACTGGCTTTCTCAAACAAACCATTGTGATATATAAAGAACTGCCGCTGAGAGGGAAGAGGGTCATCTACCACACAGCTGTTATTGTTAGGGAACAAGGAGGTGCCAGCAGCACCATCCGTGCCGGCCAGGAGCAGCGCTAGTAAAGGAGAAAGGGGAAAACAGCAGCAGCAACGTGGGCAACAGACACTAGAGGGTGGTGGACGATAGATGGTTGCTTCTGCATTTGACCAGTGGGTGGCGCTATGCAGCAACAGGGATCTGCACTGGGTGACCCCCCCTCCTGGGTAGGGTGGGTGATGGAGGAGGGATTCACATAGCTGGAGGAGGGACATGGCGACTACTTGAGCAGTATCGCCAAGCTGCAAACTGCCAGCAGTTTCTTTTGGTGTCAGATTCAGTTCTGGCCTGAACTAGGCTGTGAGCAGGCTAGTGCTTCTGGCTTGGAGCTCTTTAGCTGCAAGGTCAGATCCTTGCTGCTGCTGCTGCTAATCACAGACAGAGCTGGGCAGAAAACAGGAAGGGAAAATGGCACTTGGCTCCCCTCTCTCCCCACCCCCCGTTATTTTCAGCCTTCCAAGCACAGACTACACACGCACGCACAGTCACTGA
Organism: Chrysemys picta bellii; assembly: GCF_011386835.1. NCBI lineage: Eukaryota > Metazoa > Chordata > Testudines > Emydidae > Chrysemys > Chrysemys picta. The sequence continues at coordinate 8,199,137 of NC_088795.1, forward strand.
GCTGAGTGGGAGGATGACTGTAGCCGTACAGTCAAGTCAATATTTGGTGTCATACGTCGGTTAGTGTCTTTCTGAAAATCTGAATTCCTACAGTCATGGATGATGAGAACATCTCACTTGTCTTCTTTCAGTCATTTTCTAGCCCATTCGGTTGTGGAGAAATGTGACCCAAGCACCCCTTAAAGGCTCCCAAACCGGAAGGGGCAAGGCACCAAAATGTACTATTGGGCTCAAAAAGACGAGACTTGTTTTTTGCAATCTCATTATTTTGAGGGCCCTGTTTCACGGTTTTCCTTTGGGTTGGCAGTACTGGAATGGTGACAGGGGACTGAAAATGGGAGACCAGTCAATGCAATCCATGCAGTAAGCAGATACATAAAAGAGGGTTGTATCGACACAGCATGGGACCGGGAGGGAACACTTACAATAAACATGCTCGGCCATAGTTACTTTTTAAACCACAAAGGGCTTCGAAAAGTATCTCGGCTACTTATCTGGCTCCCAGCACCTGAGCACCTCATAATCTTCAATGTATTTACCCTCAGAAAATCCCCATGAGATAAGGCAGTGTTATGATCCCCACTGTACAGGTGGGGAACTGAGGCTCAGAGTCTATTGACACCAATTGAAATCATTGCTACCAATGGAAGTTAGGCACCTAAACACCTTGGAAGATCTGGGTATAAGGGACATGCCCCACATCACACAGGATGTCTGGGACAGAAGAGGGATCAGAACGCAAGTCTGCAGCAGGCCCTGTATTTCCCCAACCTCCCTTCCTTTGACATAGGGACCCGAACACTTGCTAAATGCCAAATCTGCACACACAGGGCCCTGTATGTCTAGCCATAAGCAGCCGCCAGTGGGAGGCTTTGCCATTTAATAGGCACAGAACGGGCTTGGGCATCTCATATGGATGCGCCTGTTAAAAACTTTGGACTGATGAGTCCACTGCCAACCCCGCAATTTATGGCATGGGGGATCCTCCCGCCAATTGCTGCTGAGCTTGGGATGGGCTTGTTTTGTGAGCAAAGGAACAAAGATGCCCCTTTAGTGCCAGTCCTGCCCCGTGACATCAGTAGGGCTCTGTACAGGTACACGTGTCCATCCATACAGATCAGAGTGTAGGAGCAATTAGCCGTGACAGCAACTGTTACAACTCTAGGTCATTGTGCAGTTGGGAATTAGTTGTAAATGGTTAATCCCCTCTTTATTCTGTAACACATGGGCAGCCATGAACGTGCATCACTCTCAGGAAGGATGTTGATACATTGGAGAGGACTCAGAGAAGAGCAAAGAGAATGTTTAAAGGATTAGAAAACATGCCTTATAATGATTGGGCTCCTTGAGTCTATCTATTAAGCTTAAAAAAAGAGAAGGAAGGGGTGACAATTATATATACAAGACCTACGTGAGGAACAAATACTTGACAGTGGGCTCTTCAGTAAGAACAGAAAGATCTAACAGTATCCAATGGCTGGAAGTTGAAGCTAGACAAATTCAGACTGGAAACAAGGTGAAAATTTTAACGCTGACAGTAATTAAGCATTGCAACAATTTACAAGGATCATGGTGTAGTCTCCTCACTAACAATTTTTCAATCAAGATTGGATCTTTTTCTAAAAGTTATACTGTGGGAATTATTTTGGGGAAGTTCTATGGCCTATGTTACACAGGAGGTCAGACTTGATGATCACAATGGTCTCTTCTGGCCTTCGAATCTATGACTCTTCGTGGTCTAGTCCAACCAGGACCCCACAAATTCCGAAAAATCAGGTACGGTAGTTCATTTAGCTCTAGAGTCTATTGATTTATTTGAAAATAGTTCTAATACTTTGTTAGCAAGGAAGAAGAAAAAATACTTAAGACTGAAAATTGTTCCTTCATAGCTAAAGAATAACGAACCTATTGGAAACATTTACTATAAATTGATCTGATGAAGGTCAACTGTTATAAGTAGCAGAAAATAACATTCTGCTTTTCATGTAGCAGCTCCTATCAGTTTGTCGCTTCTGTGTTTAGTATTCTGTTTTAGATGTAAAGCAATTGGACCCTAAAAGCAATTTTTGATGCCCACATTTTCAGCAGCAGATTACAAAAAAAAAAAAAAAAAAAAGCAAACATTTAGCTGTGTATTTTAGTGTTATTAAATTATTTTCTTCTTTCAGCTTGTAAAGTCTAAAGAAAAAGCCAAGTCCATGCATTATTAATTTTCCATGTAGCCTGCAGAAGCTATAATTAATTTTGAATTTTTAGGCATGCATTTGCATTTAAATGATTTTTTACTGCATTAATAGCAAACAAAGTGGGATGTGGCAAAACAGGAAAATAGCTATTCTGACGGGACTGGCATTTGAAGTGGTGGTTGTAGCTATAAATCAATCCATTTAACACTGCCACTGCCTGCTGGAGTCGTGACTTTAGCGAAATCAACACCTAACACCAGCGCTAACAGCTGATGGCCACCTCATTATTCAGCAATTCCGGAGAAACAGGTCCTTTGCATACCCGACGGATGGAAGTGATTCAGCAGAGGCCTGCCTTTGCTCACTCTGAAACTGCAGCAACAATTAAAACAGTAGCGCTGGTACATGCTGGAAACTTACGTTCACAACAGAGATTATCTGTCCCATGGTAGCTAAGGTTGTATCGGGCTTTCTTATTACACATCTTGGAAAGCCTTTGAAAATGATGAAGTTGGTGCCGATATACCCTGCTGGGGAAAGAACTAAAATAGGATAGACCATGATCTTGTTGGGTAAGTCAAGGGCAAGTTGAATGTCTCTAGCTCAGAGGGATCAGGATGAAGACCCACTATTAAGGTTGATTCCTGTTCACATGGGCTCGAAAAAACAATGGCCTCAAGGAGCAGTGGCTGTGTTCCAATGTGTTTATAACAGGTCAATAAACGAGTAATAAATGTTGTAACAAATGCTTACTCAGTTGTTACAGAGTCCAACAGGTTGCTTATGACCATCGCTGACACCTTCTACTGCTGCTGTATTTATAACCATTGGTAAAACACATTGTTCATGCCTGTAACATATGTATAATAGACATTACTCATTTATTAACCCTTTATAAATGGAGCCTCAGTACAAAGTGTGACAAAAATACCAGGGATCTCACACTACGGAACAAACAAAGGTACTTATATAGCCCAATAACCATAGTGTCTGAGCACCTGACAATCTGTAATGCACCCCTGGGAGGATGGGCAGTGCTATTATCCCCACGGTACAGATGGGGAACTGAGGCACAGTGAGAATAATGCCCCATTTTCAAAGCTCTTTAAGCATCTAAAGGTTCAGATAGGCACTTTTGTAAATGCCCCTAAATGCCTAAGCAGGTTAGGTGCCTGATTCCCATTGACTTTGACTGAATAGCTTTGGAAGTCTGGCTCTTGCCCACGCACAGGAAATGGACAGTAGAGTAGGGGCTTGAAGCCGTCTTTCTCAAACCCTAGGCTAATAGCGTAACTACTGGAATATCCCACCTGGACTCAAAAACAACACTGTGAAATGAAGGTTTATTTTTACTTTTTAAAAAATCTGGGGTCAGTTTCAACCGGTGCCAGTTTCAGACAGAACCAAGAGTTGCTGTGATTTGCAGGGAGGAAGTGTTGCTCTGATAATGCTTTGTTCCCAGCACACTGATTGCATATGCCCTCCTCCCACTATCAGAGCTGCAAAAGGTTTGTTTTGGACACTACCATTTATTTTTAAGGCGGCGAAATATTTTTTTACCCGGCAGCTCTGGACAGAGTATAGGCAGAGAACACACAGCTGATAAGAATTTAATCAGACTGGGCAGAACCCCTTTCCTCTACTTGGCTTTCCCAGAAAGGCTACTTCTGTTGGGAAGTTCACACTCAGCGCGGACAAGAGAACAGAACCCTATCTCAGCTTTGACTTCTCTGTCTTCCTTGATAAGTGGCACATTCTCAGGGCTGACCACCTCCGGGGAGGTGCTGAATGATCTCCGCACTCACTCAAGGCTGTGTGGGAGAGTTAATGAAACATGCTCCCACTGACCTACAACAGTAGAATTCTTACCACGGGCTCCTTTTACCAGGGCATTTGGAAAAAATCTCAGTGTCTGTTTTCTGCCTACCACACGGATTGGGATATTTTCAGATGGTGATATGTGCAGTCCTTCTTTCACGGACATTTGGCCAATCCCTCAACTCAAAACAGCGACGATGCAGGTGGATTCAGCTGCCTGAGGGTTCTCCATGTGTGAGGAAATCGCTGGATGGTATAGGGACAGTAGTGGCCACTGGCATAAAGGGAGTGAAATGACCAAAAGGGGGTGTGGCCATCAGGGCCGGCTCCAGGCACCAGCCGAGCAAGCTCGTGCTTGGGGCGGCAGATTCTAAGGGGTGGCTTCCCTCCATCCTTTATTTTCTTTTGTTCGCCGCTCCGGCCGCCCTGTAGGGGGCAGCGGCGTGGAGGAGGGGAGCACCCTGCTGGGAGCGGGCTGCGCGCTCCGTCTGCCCCAGCCGGTGCCAGGTCTGCAGCAAGCCTAGCAGGGCAGCCCGCGTCCTTCCCTGCCCGCCGAACACAGAGGCGTGGAGCCCTCCCAGCAGGTGGTGCAGTGGGAGGGGCCACGTGGCGAGCACCCCACTGAAGGAAGCCCTGGCTGCCCCCCTTCTCTCTCTCCCCCCCCACTCCCTCCCCCTGCTAGCCGGGGCGTGCACTCCGCTGCCCGGGGCACGTCTGCAGTGCAGGGAGTCCCCCTGCACCCTGGCTCCGGCCGCCCCACAGGTTTTTTGGGGTTTTTTTGCTTGGGGCAGCAAAAAAGGCAGAGCCGGGCCCGGTGGCCATGGTCTCCACACAGCAATTGCCAGCTGCTGGAATGCCATAAGCATCTGCATAGCTCAGAGTAGTCTTAGGGCTACTCTACGTTGCAACTTCCTCCCCGGGATCAGCAAATATGGGGGACGGGGAGAGAATTGGGGCATGGGGTGCAGTAAAGGTGACAAAGGTTGGAGCTGGTCAGGAATGTTTTGATAAACATTGATAAACATTAGATAAATTCATGGAGATTAAGTCCATTTATGGGTATTAGCCAGGATGGGTAAGGAATGGTGTCCTTAGCCTCTGTTTGTGGAGATGGATGGCAGGAGAGAGATCACTTGATCATTGCCTGTTGGGTTCACGCCCTGTGGGGCACCTGGCATTGGCCACTGTCAGTAGACAGGATACTGGGCTGGATGGAAATTTGGTCTGACCCAGGATGGCCGTTCTTATGTTCTAAATTCCTCCCCGCAATCAAAAATGCGGATTTGTCAAAACTGAGAATTCAAGAATCAAGGTCCATTTTGACAAATCTCCAGACTCAAATTAAAAAGGTTGAGAAAAGTTTCAGAATTGTCACAACGAAACGATTCAAAGTGAATAATTCCAGTTTTCTGATTCTAAGCAAGTTTTCATTTCAAAATTTAAGCCAATGAGACAAAAAAGGCAAAAAAAAAATAAAAAATAAAGGACAAATCAAAATGAAATATTTTTTTAAAGTGAAATGTTTCAATAGACCAGAAACAATATATTTATTTTTTCGCTTTCGCAAAAACTGAGATTTCAACTTTCCAGCCCAATTTGAGATGAGAACAAAATTTGAACTCAAAAATATTTGAGGAATAGTAAAGCCATTTCCTGCCCAGCTATATTAAAGACACCTTTACAGTCCATCCCCGACCTGCACAGAAAGGCTAAAGCCAATGATCTGGCCCCATGTCTTTAAAACACCACCTCTCAGGCAATTAGCAGTTATTAATAGAGGTAAAACTGTAGTTATATTTCCATATTTGCTTGACTGACTAAAGCATAAAACTAATCTCTAATCTAATTATGATGCATTCATTCACTTTCCATAATGGCAGAGTGTTCAAACATCACACAGCTCCACCAACATCTGCTACAGTTAACTGAGTACATTTTAATTGACCTTATTTCTTGCATACTGTAAATTAAATTCTTTTAATTCATTGTTTAATTCACTACACTGAAAATTAATTCCAGCTAATAGCATAGGGCTAAATTGTAGCTTTGCCACAAGCCCGGAGTGAAGGGCAGCATGTATCTGGGTCCAGATTATGACCCCGAATCAGAGTCAGGCACCCAGCTCCCCTTTGTTCCAGGGGGAAGTAATTTGTACCAGTTCCATACCTGGCACGGATTAATTCTCCCTCCATTTCAACATAACTACTTTGCCTTAGCCACTGAAACACATTCAAATGGAAGTCCCTTTTGAAAGCAATAGGAGTTAGGTTCCTAAGTGCTTTTGAGAACCCCACTAGGTGTCTAGCGGCAGTTTTAGGCACCTAAATACCTTTACAAACCTGGCCCTGAGTGACTTGCCCACATTCACGCAGAAAGCCTGTGGTCAAGCAGAGAATTGGGCTGAGGTCTCCCAAGTCCCAGGCTAGCTCCCTAACCACTGGTCCGTCCCTCTTCTCTATTGACATACAGGAACGGTGACATATAAACGTTCACCAGAAGCTTAACCCTTTCATAGATTCATAGATTCTAGGACTGGAAGGGACCTCGAGGGGTCATCGAGTCCAGTCCCCTGCCCGCATGGCAGGACCAAATACTGTCTAGACCATCCCTGATAGACATTTATCTAACCTACTCTTAAATATCTCCAGAGATGGAGATTCCACAACCTCCCTAGGCAATTTATTCCAGTGTTTAACCACCCTGACAGTTAGGAACTTTTCCCTAATGTCCAACCTACACCTCCCTTGCTGCAGTTTAAACCCATTGCTTCTTGTTCTATCCTTAGAGGCTAAGGTGAACAAGTTTTCTCCCTCCTCCTTATGACACCCTTTTAGATACCTGAAAACTGCTATCATGTCCCCTCTCAGTCTTCTCTTTTCCAAACTAAACAAACCCAATTCTTTCAGCCTTCCTTCATAGGTCATGTTCTCAAGACCTTTAATTATTCTTGTTGCTCTTCTCTGGACCTTCTCCAATTTCTCCACATCTTTCTTGAAATGCGGTGCCCAGAACTGGACACAATACTCCAGCTGAGGCCTAACCAGCGCAGAGTAGAGCGGAAGAATGACTTCTCGTGTCTTGCTCACAACACACCTGTTAATACATCCCAGAATCATGTTTGCTTTTTTTGCAACAGCATCACATTGTTGACTCATATTTAGCTTGTGGTCCACTATAACCCCTAGATCATTGGCCTGCTAAACCCAGGGCTGTAAGTTCAATCCTTGAGGGGGCCATTTAGGGATCTGGGGCAAAATCAGTACTTGGTCCTGCTAGTGAAGGCAGGGGGCTGGACTTGATGACCTTTCAAGGTCCCTTCCAGTTCTATGAGATAGGTATAGGTATCCCTTTCTGCCGTACTCCTTCCTAGACAGTCTCTTCCCATTCTGTATGTGTGAAACTTATTTTTCCTTCCTAAGTGGAGCACTTTGCATTTGTCTTTGTTAAACTTCATCCTGTTTACCTCAGACCATTTCTCCAATTTGTCCAAATCATTTTGAATTATGACCCTGTCCTCCAAAGCAGTTGCAATCCTTCCCAGTTTGGTATCACCCGCAAACTTAATAAGCGTACTTTCTATGCCAATATCTAAGTCGTTAATGAAGATATTGAACAGAGACGGTCCCAAAACAGACCTCTGCGGAACCCCACTTGTTATGGCTTTCCAGCAGGATTGGGAACCATTAATAACAACTCTCTGAGTACGGTTATCCAGCCAGTTATGCACCCACCTTATAGTAGCCCCATCTAAGTTGTATTTGCCTAGTTTATCAATAAGAATATCATGCGAGACCGTATCAAATGCCTTACTAAAGTCTAGGTATACCACATCCACAGCTTCTGCCTTATCCACAAGACTCGTTATCCTATCAAAGAAAGCTATCAGATTGGTTTGACACGATTTGTTCTTTACAAATCCATGCTGGCTATTCCCTATCACTTTACCACCTTCCAAGCGTTTGCAGATGATTTCCTTAATTACTTGCTCCATTATCTTCCCTGGCACAGAAGTTAAACTAACTGGTTCCTGGGTTGTTTTTATTTCCCTTTGTATAGATGGGCACTATATTTGCCCTTTTCCAGTCTTCTGGAATCTCTCCCGTCTCCCATGGTTTTCCAAAGATAATAGCTAGAGGCTCAGATACCTCCTCTATTAGCTCCTTGAGTATTCTAGGATGCATTTCATCAGGCCCTGGTGACTTGCAGGCACCTAACTTTTCTAAGTGATTTTTAACTTGTTCTTTTTTTATTTTATCTGCTAAACCTACCCCCTTCCCATTAGCATTCACTATGTTAGGCATTCCTTCAGACTTCTCGGTGAAGACCAAAACAAAGAAGTCATTAAGCATCTCTGCCATTTCCAAGTTTCCTGTTACTGTTTCTCCCTCTTCACTGAACAGTGGGCCTACCCTGTCTTTTGTCTTCCTATTGCTTCTAATATGTTGATAAAAAGTCTTCTTGTTTCCCTTTATTCCCGTAGCTAGTTTGAGGTCATTTTGTGCCTTTGCCTTTCTAATCTTGCCCCTGCATTCCTGTGTTGTTTGCCTATAGTCATCCTTTGTAATCTGTCCTAGTTTCCATTTTTTATTTGACTCCTTTTTATTTTTTAGATCATGCAGCACATTTCCCCTCCACCCCCTTCACAGTGGCCCAACAAGGCCCCTTCGTCCTGAGTCCATGCTCTCCTGTTCCTCACTCCATTTTCCGTGGTCTCAGCCTACCCCAGAGCTTTGGTTCCTTGGCCTGCTGGAAGCAGGGGGTTTCCAGAGGACAGGCTGGCAATAACTGCAGCAGCAGGGAGCTGGGACTGGTTGGCACTTCAGCTGGTTATGTACTATGGCCCAGATCCACAGAAGTAATTAGGCTCCTAAGTTCCCTTGACTTAAACAAACATTAGGAGCCTTTGTGGAGCTGGGCCTACCTCCCGAGAGAGTCATGCGATTCTGCTCTGGCCTGCATCAGAGGCTGCACTAGGATCCTTACAGTCAGTTAGGAATTTCCTCTTTCTCTGGTAGGCCCCTGTGAGAGCTCAGAACAGAGGGATCATTCCTTTGTCTTAACTTTTAACAGGGGAGATCATCGCCACGTCTCTCAAGATTCGGTATCCCACCAACACCTGCAGGACCGTGCCTTACAGCGGATCACTGACGTGTCACATACGGCTGTATTTGCAGATCTTAGTAGCTCCCCTGGGGAACTGCGGAGTGTTGAGCTCTTCTGCAAATCTCCTCACCTCATTCAGGTGCCTCCATGGGAGCGAAGATCTTTGGGAAATCCGGCCCATCTTTGGGAAATCCAGCAATGGGGCCAGGATTCCTTTCCTGGCTCAACAGCTTTGCTGTTGAACTTTCATTACACTGTTTGTTCCCAGCGTCCACTGTTTGTCCCAACACACCCGCTGAGAACACAGCCTTAATGCTAACAATGTCTATTACTGGGGGAACATTGAATGTCAGAGTCTAAATTAGTCCAGGAGTTTTTTTAAAAGAATCAGAGCAATGTTGGTAGCATTTTGTAGGCCTGAACCTGCTTCACTGTGACTCCTCAGGGCTCACTACATGTTTATGCAGCACCTACTACAATGGAGCCGCATGCTCAGATGCCTCCGATGCACTACAATAATAAATAGGATAAATACTAAAGCAGCCTTGGAAAAGAGTTATGTTGTTTCGCTTGCATATCTGTCAATTAAATCCCCTGCAAATGCAAACATAAATTAATAAAAGTAAACTAAAAAAGTCACAACAACATCAAATAATCTATGAAATTTCCTTTTCCTAATGAGGCATTTAAATGATATCTTACATTCGTTCGGAGATTGTTTACACAGGATGTCGTTATGATGCAGTGTTAGAGCTCTGTAAATCTCAGCTAGGAAAAATGTCCCAGAGAGCAAAGAGGACCAGTTCTGCTCCAAGATATGTCTCAATAGATTCACTGCCTTTTTATTATTATTATTACTACATTACTCATCAGAAATATCTGTAGTCCTGCTAATGCACTGCAATAAAAATCAAATCAGCAGCTGCCAAAACCGGAAACAATTTTCATTTGCATTAATGTTTTTGCGATGATCTCGACTGTTCTATCAGTGGTTTAAATGCTGAAATGGTTTTGTGTTTATCAAGGTCGTCTTCTTTTCACAAACATTTAATCAGCAGAGTAGGGTTTGGATTTCAGAAATCTCCATTCTTCTAGATTCCTCCAGTTCAACAAAGCATGTAAGCATGTGCTTACATTCATTGGGAGTCATCAAACCACGTAAACACATGCTAACTCTAAATATGTGCTAACGTCCCAAGGTCTCCTTACAGGATCATGACCTGAACCAGACAGGCAAAGGATGGGGGAAAGTTATTCCCATTTTATAGAGAAGAAACTGAGTCAGAGAAAAAGAAAGGGCCTGATCCAAACCCATTCAGATAGTGGAATGACTCCCATAGGTTTTGGATTAGGCCCTAAGTACCAGATTTCTATTCAAGTTAGGCACCTAAATACCTTTAAATGTCTGCCCTACGTGACTTTGCCCAAGGTTACACAGGAAGTCTGCAGCAAAATCAGGAATTGAACCCAGACAGCCTAAATCCTTGCCCAGAGTTTGAAACACAAAGCCATCCTCCTTGTCCGAGGAATTCAGGATTGCCTCACCAGCGTCATGAGTTAACACAAATCATAAATATTCTCGAGGAGGAGTAGCTTGTAACCTGCAGAAAAGACCACTCCAGGAATATTTGATCCGATGTTCTGAGTCTGATCAAATAGCTATTCCTAATCGCTCCACCCAACACAATTCAAACTCTCCGTGAAAAAGAAACGGAGGGTACCCAAAGAAGCTTTTAACTTGGTTACCCCAATGCCTTTCTCTATACACATGCGCCAGGCACACTCTTGAGACACACAGACAAGTGTGATACTTCAGTAACAGCTGGAGCTTTCTTTCACTGACCCTTACTATGCAAACCTGTCCAAAGGAGTTGTATATAAATCCTAGGAGCATGAAGAGACACAAACAAAGTGGGGGACAAGTCTGAACTAAACATTTAAAATGCCTTTCAGGAAAAGTCTCGGAATTGATCATGCAGTCTAGCTTTTTTTTTTTTAAACCAAGCAAGATCAGTGGTAGCCCCTCCACTGTATGGACTTCATTTAATAAGTAAATGAAACTTCCGGTTATCCGGACAACTGAGCCACCAGTTCAGCTAACACAAGCCTAAACCAGCGGATCGGCGCTTGTCTATGATACAAACATGCTTGTGCAGATGTGTCCACAACTGAACCAATCGGGCAGCCTCATATTTCTTGCTGTGTGGATGAAAACAAAGCATAAGAGGCCGAGTGGCCACGTGGAGCTTTGCACTCAGTTCCCCGCTTTGAGACCGTCAATGAATCACGTAGGCACTGCAATGTGGAGAGGGCAATGCATAGCTTCTACGTGCTTAGCCACTCAGTGGAATCCACAAAGCCTGAATTAGACCCCTAGGCTCCCCATACAATGAATGGGGAGAGATTGGCGCTTAAGAATGGGCAACGGCCAATACACTACGTGAGGTGGGTGGGGACACCATGTAAGCTAGCCAATAGCAGATGCTGAGGGGAGGGGTGATTCCTAAGCCCCACCCCCTCCCAGACTTAGGCCCGGTCTACAGCTAGAAGTTAGATTGGCCTAGCTTAATGGCTCAAGGCCGTGAAAAATTTCACACCCTGAGTGCTGTAGTTAGCTCAAACTCACCCCCTGGTGTAGATGGGGCTAGGTTGAAGGAAAAATTATTTTGTTGACAGAGCTCTCTCTCTGTGCTGCTCTAATGCTGACAGACCCTTGGGCACCTAAGTCCTTTTGTAGATCTGGGCCTTACTGTCTCTGCTCTAATTGTAAAATAGGCACGACGATATCAAAACGTTCATCTGTCCTCCCATTTCGATTGTATGTTCTTTGGGGCAGGTGCTATCTCTTACTTTGTACAACACCTCACACAAACACAGAGTAAGGGGCCCCACTCTGAATTCGGGTCCATAGATGCTACCGTAATAATAGCAAAGACATCTAAGTGTTCGTTAAACCCAGCTCAGTAAATGCTGTTGTCTCAGCAAAGACAGTAAGATCATTGTAAGGAACTCTAGAACAGAGCTTTAATGTTTTTTCATTAATGTGGTACAGAAATTCACCATAACACGTTTCTATTAGTATCTTTAATCTGCACCAAAACCTCCAAATGTCTTCTCCCAGTCAAACCATTTCCATTGACAAGGTCAACAAAGATGAATGAATAATTTGCCCAAATGAACTTGCTGTATTTCTTCACTCCCTTTGCTTTAACTATCTGTCCCCACTGAACACACTTCATTGTGCATTTCCACCTGAGTTACTACGAGCATGGACAGAGGAAGTCTTATTGAAAAGAACAGATGGAAGTGATTGCCAAACCCAAATTATCTGTAAATCTGCCCTGGGGATGGACACTATGGATATTGGCCTTGCAGTCGACCGACCTAGTCAGTGGGATTCTGGCTGCCCTCTACAAGCCCATGGTTTGCAGTCACAGCTCCGGGCTGGAGACAGCTATCTGGAGAATGTGTGAATTGTTACAAATTGTCCCCGCCACAACCACCTTTCTGTCCAGAGAGAGAATCCAGCCCCAGCCACTGGCCCCAGGACAGGATCAGGTCACTCTTCCAAAAAAACCTTTATATTATATAAATAAAAACCCTGCTCTCCTCAGTGGAGAGGCCAGGAAAGATCCCCCTGTGAGCCTTCATGTCCTAGACACAGCTTATTTGCGTCTCTTCAGCTTCTGTGACACTTGAAGGCTCCCTGGCTGATTGACAGGCCTAGACTACAAAACTGGTTTGGCAGAGCCATAAATAGCACGATTTAGCCTCTGAGTCCCCAGCAGGTGTATTCATAGTGCAGATCTGTCTTTCCAGGCATCCAAACTGACAGATTTCATTAACTTTCTCCCACCTCAGACTCCTGCTTGAATAGGCAGTGTGGAGAGATCAGAGGAATTGCAGGTTCTTAGCAAGACTGTTATCAGACTTCCCTGCTTCTACCAAACTGGTAGACAAGGCGTTGCTGAGCAATCACTGGCCTCTTTCCTGACACTCTTAATGACTAAACCCCAGAGCATGCCTGGTTACCTCTTGGAACTATGTAGCTTAGTGTCAGGCCCGTTCTCCAAATGGAATTACTTGATGTATTAAGAATACTCATCCTCTCTGATAACTGCAATTTTTCCAGGTCCCATGATTTTATTGTTATCTGTGTCCTATTTGGTGTCTCCCCCACTACAGAAAGAATGTGGGCAAATTGGAGAGAGTCCAGAGGAGGGCAACAAAAATTATCAGGGGGTCGGGGCACATGACTTATGAGGAGGGGCTAAGGGAACTGGGTTTATTTAGTCTGCAGAAGAGAAGAGTGGGGGAGATTTGATAGCAGCCTTCCACTACCTGAAAGGGGGGGTTCCAAAGAGGATGGAGCTTGGCTGTTCTCAGTGGTGGCAGATGACAGAACAAGGAGTAATGGTCTCAAATTGCAGTGTGGGAAGTCCAGGTTGGATATTAGGAAACACTATTTCACTAGGAGGTTGGTGAAGCACTGGAATGGGTTACCTAGGGAGATGGTGGGACCTCCATCATTAGAGGTTTTTAGGGCCCACCTTGACAAAGCCCTGGCTGGGATGCTTTAGTTTGTGTTGGCCCTGCTTTGAGCAGGGGGTTGGATTAGAGGACTTCCTGAGGTCCCTTCCAACCCTGATATTCTAGGATTCTATGTGGGGCTGGCCTTACTGCAGCTGCTGGAAGGGAAGTCTTTACCCTAGGTATCCCCTCGCCCACATGGCCCACACAGCCCCTTGTCCCCTTTTGTAAACCTGGCCTAGGCTTGCATACAAACAGGAAGCAGCAGTTGTTAAATGAGCTGTTCCTCTTCCAAGCAGTCAGGCTTCCCCACACTCTGGCTTCTCAGCAGTGCTCCGCTCAGCAAGAGAAGCCACAGAAGGAGCAGAGCTGGCAGACAGCCCTTGATGTTCAGAAAAAAGCCAGCAGGGGGCTGGATAGAGGCCCACAGCGCTGCTGGAAAGGACATTGTGATCTCCTATGTCTGTGTGGGTGTTGCTGGTGCTACCTTCTGCTTGCCAAACCACAGAGCAGAGAGGGTACCCAACACTACCATACATTACAGGCCTGATGCAAAGCCAAGTGAAGTCAAGGGGAATCTTTTCACCAGCTTCCAGGGGTTTTAGAACAGGCAGTAAAGGAGATCTCCTTTGTTAAACACCCCACATAAACCTCTGCACAGAGGAAGCCATTTGCAATATACAGAAACACATTTTATTGGTCCTATAAAGCCTACAGCTGATTCTATCTCTCTCATTGAGCATCATCTACTGGTGCGGCATCTACTAAATATTTACCTACATAAACTTCTCATTTGAAGAGCACTCTTGTACCATCTTTTATCTCAAACGATGGCAGCTTCACGTTTTGGAGCTAGAGGATGAGGATTTTAGTCCACTCATTTGTTTTTCACTCTGCTGAGCTCACTCTAGTAACACCTGTTAGATCAAGAAGAATGCAGACAGACCCTGGTCAGCAGCAACTGGAATCAAGCCTGGGACCTCTTCAGCTTAAAGCATAAGCCTCTACTGCCCGTGCTGAGAGATGCATCTCTCTTAGCCAAGGCTGCAGCAGGCTCTCTCATGAGCTGGCCCAGCCACCACTATGAGGGGGGCAGATTGTAGCCAATGTGTGCTCAGGGTGGCACACACACCAGCCAGAATCTTTCTTGCCCACCTGTTTTGTATTGTAACTGACCCCACTTCCCTCTACCTGTCTGGCAGTGTGTCCTGTGTACCAGAGGCAAGTTCTGCACATGCACCGAGTATTGGGCTGTCTGGGGTCTAGCCAGGGAAGACTCCCTAGAATACTTCAGTCCAGGAAGAGATTTCTTCCAGGGCGGCCAGAAATGAAAGGTGCAGAAACCCTGGCCTTGATAGCTGTAACTGTTAAAGCAAACAGATAAACCCAGCAGTTCCCACCCCGGCCCCTAGGTGTGAAGGTCACAGGGGTGCACAATGACCCTTCCACTTCTGCTGCAGCTCCGGCTAGTCCCCTGCAAGCAACAGGGAGTGACTCTGTCCAGCTCTCAGGCCTTCCAGCCCCAACTCCCGAGGGGCCTGCTCTCCAGCCCTCCCTTTACTGACAGGCTGCTGCCTCCAACCAGAGCTGCAGCTCACTTGCAGCCCATGGGTCACTTCTAAGTCATGTCCCGTGACCTCAGACAGGCCTCCTCTTTCCTGTCCTAGGGAGGTTATGGAGCCCTCTTCTGGCTGGCTCTGTTGCTTTATGATCCAGCAGGTTCATTGCAGTATTCTACTCTTCTGCTGATCCAACCATTTTTCCTCAGTAATTTCTGCCCATAACCTTGAAATCCTTTTCCCTGATCAGTATGCTGGATGGCTTCCCCATTTTATTACCTGTTCTAGAGGCTGGGTCCTTGATCCTTGAGTAATTACATTTTCCACTTTATAGTTCTCGAGAATCTTTCCCAACTCTAACAAAACTTTGCAAACTAATAAAAGTTAGAGAGAATGCCACGGACATCAGCCCCAAAAGTTTGGCCTGCTCTCCAAGTCACTGTTTTTAATTAACCCAACCATGCTTCTATCAAGAGGAAAAGCAAAGCTTGACAAAATAAACATAACTAGACCTGTGGTTCCTAAAGTGGGGTCCCTGGATTCCTGGAGAGTCTGCTGTGAGTCACAGAGAGGGGGCCCAAAAGGGCTTCCAGCAGTTTTGAGAACAAAATGGCATCCTCTGCACAGATTGACCTGTCACGTACCGGCTGGGAGAAGTCATGCTGACATAGGTATTCCAGTAACACTGGAAGTAAAAGGGGTCCAGGACATTTAGTGAGATACCAAAGGGTTACTTGGCAGAAAAAAGTTTGGGAACCACTGCATTAGACAAAGCACATAAGGAATAACATGTTTTATTTGTCAATGCTTGATTTTGACACCCTCCACTGCTCATCATTTTGTTTGGGCCCATTATAACACCCAGTACTTATCTCAAAACACTTTCCAAAGGAGAATGGTATCATTATGGCCATTTTACAGATGGGGAAACTGAGGCACAAGGCAGTGAAGTGATTTGCTCCAACTCACCCAGCGGGCCAGTGGAGGAGTCAGGAAGAATGGCATTCTGAGTCCAACTCCAGAGGTCTATCTACTAGGCTACACTTTCTGCTAGAATCATTAAATTCAAAGGAGATGCTAGCAGTTAGATCTGTAAAAGGGGGATATGATACTTCCTTGTTTCTTAAGCACTTTGAGATCTACAGTTGAAAAGCTCTCTAACCAGTAGGTATTAATGTGAGAATATCCTACATGATCGAGGGTTAAGAACCTGAAGACCCAAGTGTTCAACTTGCATCAGATTCGGTAGACCAAACCCTGAACCTAAACTACTCTTCCCTGATTCATAGATGCTAGAGGGCCTGGTCCTCAGCTGCTGTAGACCAGGTTTGCTCCATTCACATCAATGTCACACACTATAACCCACTACTGAGTGTGACTTCAATGAGACTCTGTCAAGCCAATGGGAGTTTTGCCCAAATGAGGACTGAGAATGAACTTCAGACTGTGTTCCTATGAGTTCTTGAAAAGTCTGAGTTAGAATCTACTGCAATTAGAATCTCAAAAAACCCCGTAACAAGCTGTAACCTGGTGATCATGATCCATTGTGCTCTTTAAAATAAAGAAATCTATAATTCAGTTGCCACTCCCTTCTTCATTGTGGTGGGCAGTGAAACAGACTCTGATCACTACTAGGAAAGGATTGGTGTTGAACAGAGATGACTTGCTCACCAAGGCAGGCTACAAGCTAGGGAGAGAAGTTAACAAGGGTGATCAATGGGAAATGGATGAAGAGGGAGCAGGTGCACATGCATGCTTATTTGAGAATACCGGAGTCTGAGAACCATAGAATGAGGGTAATTAGCGGGTGAGATATTTCATACTATCTGTGGTCTATGGTGAAGATAACATTTCACAGACTGAGCATTGAAAATGTAGCCTCTACACCCGCAACTATTTTCTGCCCCTTCGTAAAAGGTTTGTATTTACCGATTGCCTTCCCCTCATGCCCCATTTGTGCATCCATGCATGTGCACACACACTAAGGCTAGCAGCTATAAGAGTGGGAGAAAAGGGATGAAATTAAACCAAAATGATAGAGTTGTATTGAGGAAAAATTAGTGAATCAGAACTGGTAGGAAAGAAGTGCTAGACTGAGGGCTTGTCTATACTACTGGCCGGATCGATGGGCAGCGATCGATCCTGTGTGTGTGTGTGGGGGGGTTGATTTATCACATCTATAATAGACACGATAAATCAACTGCCGATCGCTCTAGCGTCGACTACGGTATTTACCTCAACGAGACGTGCAAAGGGAATCGACGGGAGAGGGTCTCCCATTGACACACTGCAGTGAAGACACCACGGTAAGTAGATCTAAGTATGTAGATTTCAGCTACGTTATTCATGTAGCTGAAGCTGCTTAACTTAGATTGATTCTCTTCCACCTCCCCATCCCCCCCCCCGCCATAGTGTAGACCAGCCCTAAGAGAACAATCCACTTTTTAGTGAGACTAGAAGTAGAGTAGCGGGTAACAAACTTACAGGAAAAGCTGTGTCACAAAGCTTGCCTAGTGGGCAATATAGAGCTACATTGTCATACCTTTACTCATGACAAAGAGCAACTTACTCCATACACAACTCCATCAACGTCATTAGGAGTACATGAGGAATATGGTACTATTAGGTGTAATGAATGGTGTCACAAGGCTGGTTTCACACAAGGTTGCACTGGTTTAACCAAACAAAAAAAATTCCAACTTGATCTTAGTTAAACTGATGTACACCCTTGTGTGGAATTTTTAGCATTGATGTCTGAACAATATAAACCAAGTTTAAGTCAATTTAAGAGTCTGTACAGGAATTTGCACCAGTTTAAGTGAATTTATTTAAAAAAAAATCCCATCTTTAATTGAACAGATACAACCCCCAACTGCCCAAACATTCTTCACAAGAACATTAACAGTTTTCAAGCCATTCCTGTTCTGAATTTCTCAAACCTTTACAGAGAAAAAAGAAATACACTTCTACCCTGATATAATGCGACCTGATATAACACAAATTTGGAAATAACGCAGTAAAGCAGTGCTCCAGTGGGGCTGCGCATTCCAGTAGATCAAAGCAAGTTTGATATAACGCGGTTTCACCTATAATGCGGTAAGATATTTTGGCTCCAGAGGACAGCGTTATATTGGCATAGAGGTGTAATTTAAGAGCAGTCACAATAAAGGAAGTTTAAAGTAATCAACTGCAAGTGTTCACAATCAAATTCAGCCTGAGATTCAGAGATTAAGCCCAGAAGGGACCATTAGATCTAGTCTGATCTTCTGCATAGAACTTCACCCAGTTACTCCTGTACTGAGCCCAGTAACTTGTGTTTGGCAAAAGCATCTCTTCCAGAACAGAATCCAGTCTCCATTGGAAAAGATCAAACAATGGAAAAATCAGCCCCTTTCCTTGCTAGTTTGTTCTAATGGTTCATCCCCTTACCTGTTGAAAGAAATTGTGCCCCATTTCTAGTTTGAATTGGTCTGGCTTTAAGTTCCTGCTAGTGGTTCTTACATTGCCTTTCTCCCCTGGACTCAAGAGCCTTTTAATACCAGGTATCTTCTCATGTTGAGTTCTTATTCAAAAGAATGGGAATTGCAAACAGATGTCTGAAGCATGACTGCAATCCTAAGGGACCACCTCTGCTTCCATTAGTTCATCTTGAGTACCACCTTACTCTCACGATGCTCAGAGAGTCGGGATGGAGGAAGGCACTAGCATAAGGGTGGCAGAATCAGGACCTATGGAGAAGTTACTTAAATATTGTGATTACCTGGAGACAATTCAGAATTAAAAAAGACATTGCAGTATATTTGCTTGTGGCGACCCTATTTTAAAAAGGACATAGGGCAGTAAGCACCTATGGATTGAGCTATATTCTATAGACTATAGTGATATTTGCTTTATCACCATTGTACATCATGATAACAGTGGGGCTACCTATGGGTCATATCTTTTAATCAAAGTCCATGGAACTCAGTAGAAAGATTCCCATCGACTTCAGTGGGCTTTGGGACAGGCTCTGAAGGTACCATTCAATGTAAAAGTTGCTGAAGTGACATCACTGTTTTCTCACATCAAGAGCATGCATTAAATGGCATCACATGCACACATGGTATTTATTTGATGGGTCACGGTCCAATAAGACTGGCATAGCCAGCTTCAGAAAGACCATGTCAATGCAGAAGGTGCTTATACACACACACACACACACACACCAGTGATAAGCATCAGGATATTATCTGAGTGAGGATCTTAGCTAAACCAAAGCTTTAGCTAAACCAAAGGAAATGTGAATAAGAGGAGTGCTACAGAGCAATACACTTACTAGTTTTCTTTTCAGTTGTTTTCAAATGCACCATCTCCCAAATTTGGCCCATCAGCTCAACAGAGGAAGAGAAGCCACGTTGCATCATTGCCTCTACAGTCAGCAATTACAGTAGGAAGATAACTAGGTGCGAAATATTTCCTTTTTTGCATCTTTGGAAGACACAGAACCTCAAATAACTTCTTCTGGGAAATAGTTAATGCTCATGCTGCAGAAGTGAGCCAGGTACAGCATCATATACCACAAAGGTAAGAACCATGCAAACCACAGTTCCTTCACACCCATCAGGATTCTCCATAGACATTTTAGACAAAGCTTTGGAGTCTAGGTGCATTCCCAGCTCTTACTCCCAGGTTTTCATCACCACTCATTTTTATAGGTGCACGTGGAGGGGGAGGGAATGTAGATTCAAGTAAGCTTGCTCTTACTTGAATCCACATCTACAAATAAACTTGATCCATTGTTTTATTCTCAGCTATCTGAAAAAGACCAAAAGAAGAACAACCCTAGAAGAGGGGAAGGATTGTCTGATGCTAAAGGAGCTAGAAAGGGAGGGTGTAATTCTGGATTGACACAGATTTACTGTGTGACCCTGAGCAAATAACATAACCCCTGTGCCTTGCCCCATCTGTAAAATGGAGACCCTACTACTAGAGCCGACCAGAAAGCAAGGATTCCATTTCATGAAAGATTGAGGTTTTAACATTTGGTTTTGTTGAGCATCAGGATGAAACCGAGACCTTTTAATTTCTGCACGAACCAGAGAGAGCGCCCACATACACGCCCCACCCCAAATAGCCAATAGCCCCAATAGTTTGAACATTCATGCAGGATGTGGAAGAGGCAGGTTAAGTCCCTGCTCTGACTAGGGACTTAGGTGTCACTCTCCTACCTCCCAGATGAGTGCCCCAACCACTTGGCCACCAACTATTTGGGAGGTGGGTGGCAGCTGGTTTTGTATCTTGGAATTGAAGCCTTCCCAACAAAGGGTTAATCAAAACCGATATTTGTCTGCAAAACGTTTCCATTTTGGCAAGTTGGCATTGTGATGGAGGAGATGTTTCAGCAAAAGATTCCCAACCCACTCTAAACACTACCTCCTTCACTTTGAAGAATGTAGTCTAGATAGGCAAGACAGTCAGTCACTATGTGTGGTACAGCACCCAACGTACTGCAGGGCTCTGTGGTGGCCTTTAGTTGCTACTGTAATATCAAGTCAGATGTATTTTATATTGCCCTTCTACAGGTCTGGGAGGCCACAGCACTCCCATGGTGTCACTGTTACTCCAAAACAGCTGTCAGGCCAATCTAAGCCCCTGGTGTGAAGTGTCATGAAAGTGAAGTTGACAAACTTTTCCAAGCATTAAGTCCCTCCAGCATGCTTCCAGATGGACGTCCAGAGTACTTACATGTTTTGTGAAATTTATGTTTTACATCAAGGAGGGAGAATGATGGAGGTACCTGAAAGAGAAACAAACAGGAGCAGATTAGTTTTTACTCCTTTGTCCTCCTCTTCTAGTCTGGGGATGGGAACATAAACACATTCATTTCACAAGTGGCCACTTCCATGTGCCGACAGCTGCTTCGGACAACGTCCATGCAAAGCAGCGACTTCACTGTTCTTGTTTGTACTTCAACACTCTTTGCCCATGTAATGTTTTGGTTATAACTGGGATTAGCCTGATGTAGCCTGTAACTGGTATAAACAGCACTGGCATAAATTCCAACTGCGGAGGAGGAAAACTGCTACTTCTCATGTGACAATCCCTTCCCCAAAGATCAAACCAATGGGACTCCTTGAGGACTAAGGTACTACTCCCTATAAGGGAGATTATCAGAATCTGGCTCTTGGAGCTAGGAACAGGTAGGGAATGGGCCGTTTTCAAGAGGGCCTGCTTAAGGAGTAAAGAACTACTCAGTACAAGGCTATAAGAATCTGTATTTCCATGAAGAACTGACAAGCTACTTCGTTATCCTCCTTACAACTCTCCTTTGCTGTGAAAAGTTTCAGTTTTCCTTAGTCAGCATTTTCCACCCAAAAACATTTAGTCAGACACTCTCACTGCTCAGCTCTGAAGTTTTTAAAGAAGAGTGATGGACTTGGGGTTGGGGTCTATATTTAGAGATACCTATTGAACCTGAGGTTATAGTGCGTATTTCCAAGCAACTATGGGCTTCTACAGGCTACCACTTATGTCACTCAGGGGTGTGAATAAGCCACCCCCTGGAGCGACGTAAGTTACTGACCCAAGTGCGGTGTGGACAGTGCTATGCCAATGGGAGAGCTTCTCCCACCGAGATAGCTACTGCCTCGTGGAGCTGGATTTTTTATGCCGACGGGAGGGCTCTCTTCACCAGATGCGCTACAGCTGCATCAGAGTAGCACGTTAGTGTAGACTAGCCTTATGACCATTATGCTTATGGCTTAAGGACAGGCTACTTAATAGATCTGGAGTCACTCATTATGTTTTTATACCTGAGAGAGCCTGGAGCATTGATGAGGCTAGAAGGCAGAAAGATTTGTTTTGTGGGTCAGTTGACTACCAGCCAATGATTTCTCCATACTTCAGAAGAACTATGCAGCATAGAAGGAGAAAAGGCATTTTCCTCTTCAGGATGATTTGGGACATTAAGGAGTCAAGGTGTCTCTTTTTCCTGCAGAGGTAAGGAGGACACATCCTATAGAAGGATTAAATACAATTTTTGTGACTCACTGCCTTAAAAAAAAAAAGACTTCATAAAGCAACCAGTGAAGTTATGGATTGCAATATTGATCAGCTTGAAGACGATGCAGAGACATCTTACAAATCAGAATTTCCTCTGCATGCTCCATTAATTATCTTTTGTTCAATGGAACTTGAAATGGAATCGTAAGGTTGGAACACCACACCACCTTGTCACCCACTGTACTTAATTGAATAAAATCTTTTTGAAATATGCTGTGACAATTATAATTTCTTCTCCCCTTTTATTCCCTTTAAATTATTCTGGGAAGGGCGATAACCCTGCTTTTACTCCAGTTCATGCTGGTTAAATATACGAAGGTCAAAACACAGTAAAGATCAGTCTTGGGCTATTTAAAAAAGAAATGTCTTTCATTTTAAAAGCAGTTCTTATTTGGATGTAGTCCGAAGAAAACCTTCTGCTTTCCAGCCATGAAAAGTGCCATCTTGCTACCTACCCTTAGATCCATGCAAAGATCATTTTCCTGCCTCATTACTCCAACGACATCACTCAAACTTTGCATGCTTCCATTGTATGTTTGACCATTAGCCATTCTTGAGCTGTTCTCCCATATTCTTTGGGAGAAGGAAGGATTTTTAAATTAAACAATTGGAAAATGTATTTGTTATATCCTTGCATAACTCAACAGCTAATATGTTGATGTTTAGGGGATTTAGGCATGTGCTCAAAGTTAAGCAGATGGGGCTTTCCTGGATAGGGCCTATGTGTTGAAAGTTGCAGCCTGAGAGATAAATGTTTTACAAATGAAAGCATAAAATCCAGGCCCTTCTGATGGGTAGCTAGCATCTGTTTCTGATGAACCCTCAGTGACTGCCTGGGCTGTTTCCTACCTTGGTTTGCTTGCAGGCATCTGCCATGGATCTGTGCTCTCCAGTTCTCTCCCTAGAGTTTCATCTCTCCATGCAGCTTTTCCCAGTTTGTTGCTGAGGAGTTTTCTTCAGGATCTCTTAGACTTTGTCAACCCTCTGGAACCCCTGCTGCCCTCCAGGGCTAATCCCTACAACAGCTGTCCTCTTTCACGCCTCCCCTGGGTGACCCTTCCTTTATAGGGAGCCACCTAGTTTGGTTCTCCCAAGCTGGGACTAATCCTTGATTACCTGCCTCCCTTCCAGGTACCACAGAAAGGGCTAATTGGGCTCTCTGATTCCTCTTAACCCTATCCTCATCAGTGTGGGCTTTATACACCACATCACAGCGAGGTTATAGTGGAAAGTGTTTTGCAACACTGCCTGTCACTATGAGAAACCACAATAGTCTCGTATATCAGGTGTCACCTCCAGGAAGGAAGATGGTCCAGGAGGCTTGTAGGTGGGTAAACTGGGTTCAGCTCTCTGCTGTATCCTGGGGTGTTCATGTGTCCATCAGAGCACAAGGCACTGGACAGAGGTCTGCTTCATTCAATGTCTCAGTTTCCCCCTCTGCCTCTGTGTTACATAACAGGAGCCTCTTAAAAGGTACAAGTATCAGAGGGGTAGCCATGTTAGTCTGGATCTGTAAAAAGCAACAGAGAGTCCTGTGGCACCTTTAAGACTAACAGATGTATTGGAACATAAGCTTTTGTGGGTGAATGCATCTGACGAAGTGGGTATTCACCCACGAAAGCTTATGCTCCAATACATCTGTTAGTCTTAAAGGTGTCACAGGACACTGTTGCTTCTTAAAGGTACAGTATCCCAGATTTCCTCAATGACATGAGGCAATTCACTTGAGGTGGAATGCTCAAAAGAAGTTAGAAGTTTAGCTCCTTTTGAGCATCCCATCCTTAGTCTCTGTGCCTCAGGGATGCATCTGTATCATGGGGCTAATAGCCAGGGCCAGCTCCACGCACCAGCAAAGGAAGCAGGTGCTTGGGGAGGCTATTGTGGTCCCTCACTCCCTCTTGACCCACCGCCGAAGAATGAAGTGGCATGGTAGAGCTGCCGCCGAAGTGCCGCCAATCATGGCTTAATTTTTTTTTTTTTTGGCTTCCCCGCTTGGAGCGGCAAAAAAGCTGGAGCTGGTCCTGCTAATAGCACTTCCCTTCCTCACAGGGGTGCTTTGAAGAGAAACACATTGAAGAGTGTTAGGGGATCAGTTTTAAAAGTAGCCTAGGGGATAGCATGTTAGACTGAGACTCTAGAGACCTCAGTTCAATTCCCAGATCTAGCACTGGGTGACCTTGGACATGTCACTTCACCTCACTGTGCCTCATTTTCCCCTTCTGTAAAATGAGGATAGTGATACCAAACACGTTTGTAAAGTGCTTTAAGAGCTATTGATGGAAAAATGTGGGGTGTTATTATAGAAGTACCTTAGACAGAGAGGATATCACAAATTCTACCTGTCCCTTTTTCATATTATCTTTCACATTTATAGGTCAAGGAAAGATAAGTCCATCGATGGATGCAACACAATTACGTACTTTCTAGTGCTGAAGGATTATTTTCAGTGGCTAAGATTAAAAGAATGTCAATAAGAATTTGAGTTATAGAATTTGAACAAAGAAATGATCTTCCTATTCATTATTATAGTTGAATTTTAATTAGTTTTTTAAGTTTGTGGAAAACCAATACTGTTGAACTATGCACCTCCTCTATGTACTAATTTTCAATGACTATTGAAAGTCTGAAACTCCGCCATTTGAATTGTTTGTTATATTCAAGGTGTACAAATGGAGAAGTTGGATAAATTAAAAGAAATACTCACTGAAAGGTGGAAATGTAAAGACTTCATTTCTTAGAATCCAGAACCTTAACACAAATGAACCAAAACCAGAGAGACCCGAAGCAGGCTGCTCCCTTCGACAGAAAGCTAAAATTCACCCAACCCGGCTTTAGGCTGGTTTTTTGCAGACTGACTCTGATCACACCCCACACACTTCCCTCAGAACTCCCTAGCCTGCAAGAAGGACCAGGAAACCCTTTATGATTTAAAATAATGACTTGAAAATTGTGTACAAATTACAATGCATCACACTGTTCATTAACATTAGACAGCCAGAACCTTAGTCAGCGTAAATGTACTCAAGTAGAGTTATGTCAGCTTACGCCAGCGGAGGATCCGGCCTAGAAAGTAGATAAATAACTGTCATGGGGTAACTCACCACACTGGCACCTTCTGCTGGGCGTTTCGGGAATTAGCTCAGTCCTAGCAGGTGCATCCTCAGGTGGTGGTGGCTCTCCCATCTTCGCCTCCAGACCCATTACAACTCCTTCCTCTCGGTGTTTGCTTTGTGGCACAGCCCTCTGGCCGTGTCACCATCTGGTATCCCCCCAACAAGAGCCCAGCCACTCCTCACAGCAGCTTGGCGGTCCACAACCAGGCTGCTCCTTCAGCAGGTAGTGGGGGAGGGGGGGCAGCCCAGGGGCCCTGCAAACAGCAGCTTCCTGCTGCCTCTTCCTTCCAGCTCACTGTCTCTACTTCCCCAGAGCCTCAGTTCCTTTGGCTCCAGCTCCTTTGCCCTATTCCCAGGGCCTCCAGCCTGTAATGCCTGGCAGACCACCAGGAGCCCACTAAAAAAACAGTCTTCTCCCTAGGGCTCCGTGCAGCAGACTAACGTGCTCTGGTCTGCAGCTTCCTTTTATATGGGCCGGCTGGGCCCTGATTGGCTGGTGCAGCTGCCGCCCTAATTGTCTAGATCCCCCGTCCTAATTGGCCGTATTGGCGAACCGGGAAGTGGGCGGGCTCCCTAGGCTGGTTTTATCCCTCCCAGGGCCAGTCCTATTGGGTTCCAGGCAGTGAGCGGGCGCCCAGTCACAATAACTAATGGGAATGCCATTTATTTGTTAAAATGAAGCATGCAACAAGTGTCTCTTCAATACTGCTTTCATATACAGCCCTTGCCTAGGGCACGTGCTGTGCTATCAGCAGGAGTCGATGAAAAATCAGTGCGAAGAAAGAGCCATTCTAATTCATCTTCATTTTCTTTTTTGCCTTTGACTTAGCTTTAGCTGATTTGTTCCTCTTTGTGCTCATTTTCAAAGAGTATTAAAAAAGATGTTGCACTGTCCATATCCTCCCTACATACTCTCCAGCTATGACCCCATTTGAGCTTGAGCCATGAATGAGGATCATGATAATCACTTCCAAACACTATATGATTCACGGTTATGGGAGATAAGTGGTTACGTGTAAGAAAGTATCTTCAGCAACCACCAGTGATTAAAGCTTCTATCATGGAATTTGACCCCTTACCCATGGATTGCTGTGGAAGTTATACACTAAGGCCCAGATACACACAGGTATGGCAATCCATGGAAGTTAGGAGCCTAAATACCCTAAACGGAGATCTGGATCCAGACTTTCCCAGAATTCACAGATGTTCAGAGCTACGGTTTTAGTCCATGCCCATTATCATCTACCTGGGTATTGTTTGACCACAATTAGTAATTTACTACCGATAATTGTGTGCTCAGATTGGCTTTGACATATAAAATAATCTGAATGACATACTTTGTGGTTCTGAATTAATTTCACTTGCAGACAGCATACAAAAATATCAAGAATAGAATGTCAAAATTCTCTGCTAGTGCAAATCATCACAGATGTATTGACTTCTGTAGAGCTGTGCCGAGTTACAGCATTAGAGAATTTAGTCCCAGAGGTATACTAGACTGATATATCATAGTAGTAGCTATATTTAGGTAATATATTAGGTAGCAATTTCCACAGGTGCTCTAAACACAGGGTTGTTGTCATCCTGGAGAACTTCGAATCAATCAAATCCATATTTGAAAAGTGTGGTGGAAGTAGTGCATGACTATTAATAATGTTGTAGGAGACTTCACTTTCCTTTACAGTTACAGAATCCCTTCACACCTGGAGGCTGAGAATACTTGAATACTATGGGGCAGTCATTATTTTCTACCTTCCCAGTGTCACCTTGGCACTTCACATAGTCTCTCTTTGCAAGGAAATTGCTGAAAGCAAAGGACAGATAATGCAGGAAAATACTTAAGGCACCGGAGTGGGATAAGGTAAAATGGAAAGAGAAAGAAGTCTGGTAACATTTAAAAAGCTTTCAATCCGTTCCTGACTTTACTATGCTCATTTCTGAGCAAACCTCATCACTTCATAGCATTGTACAGAAAGGACACTACCAAGGTTAAGTTCACATTGCAGGCTCAGAAGGAAGGTCTTGTGGTTAAGAGGATTCAGGAGATGTGTGTTTAGTTCCCTGCTCTGACACAGGTTTACTGTGTGACATTGGACAAGTCACCTAATCTCTCTGTGTCTCATTTCCCCATCTGTAAAATAGGGATAATAATCCTGTTCTTCTCTTATTTTGTCTATTTAATCTGTAAGATCTTCAGTAGAGCTGGGAGAAATTTTTTAGCCAAAATTTGTTCTGGTTTGGGGTTTTTTTTGCCAAAAATGTGGATTCAAGTCAACTGAAAAATTTTGTGGATTTGTTTTGAGTTCAGCAAATTGTTTCAGTCAAACTAAAAAATCAAAACGCAGGAAAGCGGACATGTTTGATGCTGATATTTTTGAAATGAAGCATTTCAATTTTTCAAGTTGAAATAATATTTCATTTAGGAATAAAAATTTTAGCTTCAGGTGGACCAAATCATTTTATTTGACCTGAAATGAATTGTTTTTCAACTTTTCGATTTGTTAAATATTCTGGGGGGAGGGGGAATGGTTTGGGGTCGATGCAAACCTTTTTTTGGGGTGGGAGAACAGACAGAGAACTGAAAAATCAGTTATTCACCCATCATTGCTCTTCTGGGTCGGGACTGCCTCTAATTATGTGTTCCCTTCACAGATTGCCCCAGCAGGCACTTTGCCTTCTTATGAGTTGGACAGCAAGTTCCCTACGGTCCTTGCAGGGAAATAAAAAGAGGAGAAAGAGACAAGAGAGAGCTGGAAATAAAGGAGAAAATGTAATAGGGATTAAAAATCAGCTCTAAGACTGGTGTGGTCAGAAATTCAATTATTTTTTTCACAATACCAAAGGCTATCCACAGAAGTTGTTTGCTGATTCTCTTTTCAACTCATTTTTTTTTATTGTGGAAGTACAATGCACATTAAAAGGAGAGAATGGTTTTTAAAAGATAGTTTTAAAAAAGAATGATTTAAACTTAGAAAGTCATATTATGATTACAGTATTAATATATTCCAGGGCTTATTTATAGTCATTACTACATGGCTCAGGTACTTTGTGAAGTACCACAGGCCTCATACTTCAGAAAGTACCTAAAACATGTACCAATAAATCATACCCTAGTACGTTTTAATGCTATAGTAATGCACATATAGGAGGTGATCATACAACCGCATTTACATCATGGGTTCTGCTGATTAACCCCTAGGCTAATATGGTATCTGAGGCCCCCTATAATATTGCAATGCTATCATACAGTCATAACTTGCAATTACCCATGAATTATCCTCAATATAATGGTTTGATCCTCAGCTTTACACAGTTGAGGATCTGCCCCAATAGATATATACTGGGCCATATCCATCCCTGTTGTAACTCCTCTTAATTTCATAGACTTACATCAGGGGGAAGGATGACCCACTGTTCCTAGCCAGGATGATGGCTCTCATGAACAGCTTGATGAAAAGCCCATTGATGTCAAAGGGATTAATTTGAATCAGGCCCTCAAAATTTGGATTTCGGTTTTTTTCACGTCCAAAGAGTCTTCTCACTAAAGCAGGGAATGAATAAGTAAAAGCCTGACATTTAAAAGAGTCTTCCGAACTTTGGAAATGATTATCATTGAAAGCAGGAATCCTCTTTAATGGTTTCTATAATTCTCAAAATTACCCACTTTACCAACTTTTGCATGCCCCAAGGTTACCAGCTCTCTCCCTAGCAGAAAACCTGATCTCTGCTAAATAAATCAATAGCTTCAAAGGCTGCTCCCAGGTTTTCTGTGTCCAAAACCACATCAGAACAGGAGAAATAAAAGGGAAGAGCAAGCAGAAAATAATGCATGCAAATCTCTCCTTTTACACGAAGCTATCAGTTACAGTATTGACATTTCTATGAGTAGGAAGACGTGAGTCCAATGATTCTGGTTTAATAGAACTTGAGTTTGTTCACCTGCAGGGTATTTTGCAAGGTTCAACTAGTTTCCCAGGGTAGGGCTTTCTCTTTAGTTTAGTTTTGTTTTCCCCTCCCTACCTAGTGGTTAGAGCAGAATTCAATTTTGAATAAGTAATTAACAATAATAATCCCTAGCTCATAGGTCACCCTTTCCATGAGTGTCAAGTATCAGGGGGTAGCCGTGTTAGTCTGTATCTACAAAAACAACAAGGAGTCTGGTGGCACCTTAAAGACTAACAGATTTATTTGGGCATTTCGGATGCATCCGAAGAAGTGAGGTTTTTACTCACGAAAGCTTATGCCCAAATAAATCTGTTAGTCTTTAAGGTGCCACCAGACTCCTTGTTGTTTCCATGAGTAGATCTCAAAGCACTTTACAAAGGAGGTCAGTATCATTATCCCCATTTTACAGATGGGGAAACTGAGGCAGGGGGAGGTGAAGTGAATTGCCCAGAACCACCCAGTTGCCTAGTGCCCGAGCAAAAAATGGAACCCAGTCTGGTCCCAGACTCTAGCCACTAGGTCACACTGTAAATGTCTGCTTGTAATATGCTTGTAAATGAATTGTGACTTCTATTGCAGTAGAACCTAGAGGCCCCAGCCCAGGTCAGTGGTCTATGGTTCTAAATGCCATAGAAACACATCGTAAGAGACAGATCCTGACATTGAAAATAGGGTGTGGAAGGGTTGCACCAATTCCAGTGAGTTGCCCAAGCCAGGATAGTAGGCCATTGGCCAAGCCAGGACTAGAACCCCAGCTATCTGAGTCCTAGGCCAGTGCCCTATTTGCTAGACCAGGATGTTGAGACGTTGAAGTAGTTTGTTGCAAATCCTCATTCCAGCACTCACCCTAAGTAGCGGGGCTTGGCCACGGGGTAGTTCCCCAGGGAGCGGCATGGAAGGCAGGCCCCACTAGGCACTGTAGCCAAGAAGCACTCCCTCTCCAGGGAAGAGGATCTGCTAACAGTGGACCTTCCAGCCTGCATTCATCCTTGACCTGTCCCCACCCCTTTGTTGTGGAGTCCTGCGCTGTGCAGGGCTATGTGCCACTGCATGGTCTCTCATGGGATTCTGCCCCACACCAGCAGAGCAAAAGCGCACAGGCTATGCTGTAGGTGGGGGTGCAGTGAGGTGCATGCTTTCTGCATGTATCTCGGTCGCTGCAAAAGGAAGGCAGGCTGGTCCCACTGCTGGAGGGCAGGGCGCTGCCAGAGGGAAAGGTTGGTGATTCTTTAGGGAGGCGTATCATCCATGAACCCAAACCTGGGGAATTAGAGTGCTGACTTCAGTCAGGCCCAGTGTATTTCCTGAGGGCTGGCTTGCCATCCCAGGAAAACCCTGCCAAAGGAAATGTTTCAACTGCAAGAAGAAGAAAAAAAAACACTGGGGAGGCACTCGGCGGATTTGATGATTTGCACTGGATGAGAGCCCCTAATTTTGTCCTCCAACATTTCTGTTCATCTGAGTCTTCACCCCCCCCGGGGCCTGATTCTTCACCACCCTGCCCTTTGCACGGTCATTTTCACCAGTGCAAAGTATACGTAAAACAGCACCAGATCACAATGGTACCACTTTATATCCCCTTTGCATTAGCTTTGCACTGGCCTTGACACCTGCAGAAGTTGTGGGACAATGGAGAATCAGGCCCACTAGCTGAATACATCATTTGAGGTCTTCCTTTTCCTTCTTTGTCTCTCATTCTTTTTGTGTGTTGAAGGAGAGGCTTTTGAAACCTGTCTTTCTTCCATTCCCAACCTTCACCTCCCTTCCTTTCAATCCAGACCGATGCATTTCCTTCTGACTCCCATGATCTTTGGATCAGGCCCAAGTGCATTTTGTTTTGAAGGTTCAGACAGTTTCTTATTTCATCTGAACCCATTGGCGTAGCTCTATTAACGGACATAACAGTTAGCACATAATCACTAGTTGGATAGAAAACCTATCTTAAAAGGTATTCAAGACAATTAACGAAGGGATAATCAAGGGCTGCAAGGTACTGTACGTACTAGGAGGAAAAGTTTCTAATAATTCCATTGTTTAATAAACGACATATTCCTTTAAAAAGACCTTTGGCATTCATGACGTTCCATTGAAATTATTTGCATTTTTTCATTTGTGAAGTGTATACACAGATATAGCTGTAAGGCAACTAAATTATACTAGAAAACGGTTTTACAGTTCATAGTTATAATAGCTGGAGAAACCCCAGAATTGACTGTGTTCAGAATGGCTAAGGGATCTTTCAAAAGTATTATGCAAATATCCTATCTGGATTTTAGTGGTCCTGAAAATATAGGTTTTGTTTAGCTGCTGGTGTTCCCAGTGATGGTTGCTGCTAGATCATGAGTGTTGGTAGCTGTTCTAAAACTTGCTCTTGTCTTAAGAGAAAACCTGAGTACATTTCCTAGAAAAGGAGCTGTTCAATGCTACTTCTCCTAGCCCATCATTGCTGCATTGTAGATCCAAAGAGGAGAGTCTGATGTAAAATGAAATGTCATGTTATTGCAGGGAATAGCTTTAAGAACACTCAATACCCTATTTTAAAGGTAGCAATTGCTCACTTACAAATGAATGCGATTTTTATAAATATAACATACAGGTCAGAGAGTGGGAAGTTAATTTTACTTGCTAGAGATGATTATACATGCCTGACTCATGCCTTCTTTGTTTGGCTGCTTGTGAGCTATGGAGGAAAATAGCTACTTTATTATTCCTCTCTTCCAAGAGTAGAGATCAGTGAAGTTCCTTGTGGGTGGGATATGATGCCAGGGTCTAGTTTCTATAAAATAAGGACAAGAGGCCCGATTGTGCTCTCATACCAGTATAAAATAGGAGCAACCCCACTGGATTATGATGATCACAGAGTTGGAAGGGACCTCAGGAGGTCATCTAGTCCAACCCCCTGCTCAAAGCAGGACCAATCCCCAGACAGATTTTTACCCCAGTTCCCTAAATAGCCCTCTCAAGGATTGAGCTCACAACCCTAGATTTAGCAGGCCAATGCTCAAACTACTGAACTATCCCTCCCCCTAATGAAGATGAAGATGGTAGCCCTAGAAGGCCCAGCCATGGAGCAGGACCACATTATGCGAGGTGCTGTACAAAGGCAGAAGAAAAAGATGGTCCCTTACCCAGTTTACAGTCTAGTTAAGCCAAGAGGGTTACACCAATGTAAAACTGGTGTGAGTGAAATCAAAATCAGGCCTAATGTTGCTTTGTGGCTTACGCTGATTACTCAATGTCATATCATAGAGCAACAGGGGCCATAGAATTACATTGATTAATAATAATGCTAATGATCATTATTCATTTGTATTGCAGTAATGTTGGGGAACCCCAGTCATGGAGCAGGACCCCATTGAGTGAGGTGTTGTACAAACATAAAACAAAAGAATGATACCTGCTCCAGAGAGCTTCCGATCGAACCAGATAGAGAGAAACGTCAATGATCAGTCCATAGTTTAAATAATTTTTGTACATGTGAATGTTAATAAATGCATAACAATAATACACAGGTCTCATAGCTTTTCAAGCATTCATAAATCATGAGGCAGCCCCCAAAATCATGAGCATGTCATAAAAATCATGAGATCGATATTAATAATAATAATAATTAATAATAATTAATAAATCTGAAGGCTTATTTATTTGCCTGCTGGTTTGTGAGCTTTTAGGGTACAAATTTTCAAGTTTTCTCTGCAATCATGAGGAACTGAAGGATACTTAAAAAAAAAAGAAAATTGAGAGTCTCACATAATCACATGACTCCAGGAGAAGCGGCATTAAGAAAACCCCCAATATCATGAGACTTGTGATAAAATCACAACAGTTGGCAATGGTGCATCTAACATTTACGTGCTTATTGCAGACAAGCAGAAAATGGCATGGGGCAGTGGAGAGTGGAGTTGCAATGGGGAAGGGGCAGCAGTAGGCATTGGTGGGGGCAGGTTTGCAGAGCAGAGGGAAAGTGTGTTTCCCAAGGTTTGCAGAGCTCCCGTCCTATGCATTTTAGAAAGTGAAAGACCTGGGAAAGACCTGTGGAGACCTGGGAAAGTTCCCAAGAAAAAAATCCCTGCCCTGTAATAGACTGGGAGTGCGTCTTCGCGCATAGCTCAGCCAGCAAAATGCTGAATCACATAACTGCCGAGCTTGAAAGCTTTTGATGAGGAAGGCTTTCTCTGTTTCTCTTCAATGGGTGAGTTCTCCTGCAAAACAATGCTGTACAACACATTCTGTCTTCAGAGCAACTCATGCAACATTAATTACACTGTGCCATATGTGTTGGAAAATGCATTTTACTACAAGTTAATCTTAAGAAAAAATACTATGTGGCAAACGCTGCAGCATAAACAAAAATGGCTGAGTTGATTTAACAGTGTTCATAAATCAAACCACTGCACATTTATAACCTTAAAAATAAACTATGTCTGGATTTTGGAATAAAGGACAAATAAAGTCAGTTGAAAAATGGTAAGTAACTTTCATAAACAATTTTGAAAATTTCTGAGGTTTTGATAAAAAAGATGAAAACTGAACATCAACATGTTTTCAGTTTTTCATAGCTTTCCAGAACATACTGTATATGCATAGATTACAAAGGACCACTGTTATCATCTAGTCTGACCTCTGCAGGGCCCACAACTGCCCCGAAATAATTTCTCTTTGAGCTAGAGCAGGTCTTTTACAAAAACACCAATCTTGATTTAAAAATTGCCAGTGATGGAGAATCTACCACAACCCCCGGCAAGTTGTTCCAATGGCTAATTACCCTCACTTTACTTCCACGCGGAATTTGCCTTCTAACCCTTGGATC
Organism: Chrysemys picta bellii; assembly: GCF_011386835.1. Lineage (NCBI taxonomy): Eukaryota > Metazoa > Chordata > Testudines > Emydidae > Chrysemys > Chrysemys picta. The sequence goes on from NC_088795.1 coordinate 8,233,242, forward strand.
TAGTTACACCTTTTCTGGCTAGATTGAAAAGCCCATCACATTTTTGTTCCCCATGTAGGTACATACTGAGTGGCTTTGGGGGCTTTCTTTCTTTCTTCCTCCCTTTTCTTTTTTCCTTCCCTTCACTCTCCTCCTCCCCATACCTTTTCCCTGCCAAAATGGGAAAAGCGAGGGTACAGAAAGAAACCTAACACAAATGTTGGCATGGGGGGGGATATATATATATATATATATATATAAAAGCTTGAACAAAATATGTTGAGCAACTCTAATCATAGGCCTTCTCACTCCCCTGCAGAGTATGACCCAGCTTTAGGAAGGAGAACAGGAGTTATTGCCTGCTGTGAACAAGTGGGTGGGAAGAGATTCATAGATTCTATGGCTGGAAGGGACCATTATGGTCATCTAGTTGGACCTCCTGTACAAACACAGGCCGATAAATCTCACCCAATGATTCCCGCATAGAACCCCAGAACATCTGTTTGAGCCTGGGCGCATCTTTTTGGGCTTTCCTCCCCTCAATTTTCTAATGTCTTCACAACAAACCCTTTCTGCCTAAAATGTTGAGCGCATGGTCTCCTCCTAGAAGAGAAGTTTGGGGAAACTTTGGAGAATAACCAGACAAAAACATTTTGGAGAAAGGACCATTGGAAGTTTCTCAGGAAAATCTCCAGACTTTTTCCTGTAACATCTAATCCCTGAGGTTTCCCCAATACAAAAACATAAAAATACTAAAATATTCTCCCCACCATAAATACCACTAATACTACAGGTGGAACCCTTCTTCTCCCCATCTTCTTTAGAAATGTTTTGAGATTTAATTTAAATATATGACTACATTTTTACTGACACTCATTTCTAGAATACACTCATGCTTCAACATTCATGAATAATACACACATTACAAACACATACTGATAAAATGTTTGGAACTCACTTCACCATCCTGTCCTATGGACATATTCATAAATTGCTTCAAATGTAGCACATGTTAAGTGTTAAACAGGAATAGAGAAGCTTTCCTGGATTCACAGAATCATAGAATCATAGACTATCAGGACTGGAAAGGACCTCAGGAGGTCATCTAGTCCAACCCCCTGCTCAAAGCAGGACCAATTCCCAACTAAATCATCCCAGCCAGAGCTTTGTCAAGCCTGACCTTAAAAACCTCTAAGAAAGGAGATATCACCACCTCCCTAGGTAACCCATTCCAGTGCTTCACCACCCTCCTAGTGAAAAAGTTTTTCCTAATATCCAACCTAAACCTCCCCCACTCCAACTTGAGACCATTACTCCTTGTTCTGTCATCTGGTACCACTGAGAACAGTCTAGATCCATCCTCTTTGGCACCCCCTTTCAGGTAGTTGAAAGCAGCTATCAAATCCCTCCTCGTTCTTCTCTTCTGCAGACTAAATAATCCGAGTTCCCTCAGCCTCTCCTCATAAGTCATGCTCCATCCCCCTAATAATTTTTGTTGCCCTCCGCTGGACTCGTTCCAATTTTCCACATCCTTCTTGTAGTGTGGGGCACAAAACTGGACACAGTACTCCAGGTGAGGCCTTTACCAATGTCGAATAGAGGGGAACGATCACGTCCCTCGATCTGCTGGCAATGCCCCTACTTATACAGCCCAAAATGCCGTTATCCTTCTTGGCAACAAGGGCACACTGTTGACTCATATCCAGCTTCTCGTCCACTGTAACCCCTAGGTCCTTTTCTGCAGAACTGCTGCCTAGCCACTCGGTCCCTAGTCTGTAGCAGTGCATGGGATTCTTCCGTTCTAAGTGCAGGACTCTGCACTTGTCCTTGTTGAACCTCATCTGGTTTCTTTTGGCCCAATCCTCTAATTTGTCTAGGTCCCTCTATATCCTATCCCTACCCTCCAGCGTATCTACCACTTCTCCCAGTTTAGTGTCATCTGCAAACTTGCTGAGGATGCAGTCCATGCCAATGCTTGAATGCTCAACACCTTGCAGGCTAAATCTGATATACATTGTAAGCTCTTTGGAGCTCAGACTGTCTATTCACAATATGTGCATACAGTGCATAGTACGATGGGGCTCTGATCCTTGAGTGCAGCTATTTTTATCTGTCTCTCACTTCCTTGTATAACAACATTCATAGCAGAGTCCCAAGAGCTAGGTATTATTAAATATCATTAATTGTGTAGAGTGCATCTATGGCATACAAACACCTATGCAAAATGTATTACCAGTGCAGCCAACTCTTGGGATTTTATCACAACTCTTGCAATATTAGATGTTTTTTCTTAAAGCCCCAGCTCCTGGAGACAGGGGATTTTGTGAGAATTTCAACTTTAAAAAGATATATTTCTAGCCTTCATGGTTTCAGAGAAAAGCCTGAAAAGTTGAAGCAAGTGTATCCTACAAGCTCCGAAACCATAAAAATGTAAAAAGAACCTAACATTTATTAGTGTTTACACTTCAAGATTTTTAAGCCAATCTCATGATTTTTTGGGGAGTGAGGGGTGGAACTCCTGACTCATAATTTTTAAATATTTGGTACTGGCACTGCTGAACTACTCTTAACCCTCCTTTCCTATACCTCTCCCTGCAGAAACTTTATTCTTTGTGCAACTACAGTCTGGCATCTTTCCCCCCAGAGATATTAAGAGAAAGAAGGAATCAGTCGACGTCTCTATATTTAAGTATCCCGTTATCATTATTAGTGAATGCACAAAGTAGGCTTAAACAAGATTAGGCTCTTTTTGTGCTAGGCATGCTACATACACGTACTAAGAGACAGCCCCAAAGAGCTTACAGTCCACATAGACAAGAAAAAGGTAATATTATTATTCTACAGAAGGCAAGTTGAGGCACAGGGTAATCCAGTGATTTACCCAACATTGCACAGGAAGTCTGTGTGATCAACTGAACCCACATCTCCTAAATCCCACTCTGATGCCTTAACCACAAGACGATCTTCCTTGTTATACAGTCTATAGCACTAGGATTCTCCTTACTGAATGCACAGATCTTCTATTAACTGTAATGGGATTTCTGTGCCCATGTAATGATGACAACTAACCCATCGGGTAGCAGTGCCTGGTACTTATCTTCAGAGGGATTAATCATCTCTTCCCTCCACCTGAGCCTCCATAAGGGTGAGAGAATAAGAGGCACTTGCTCTGTCATTATTGATTTAGTTTTCCGGTCAGATTTATTAAACTGGGAATATTACCCATGCATTTGCTAAGCAGCATCCTCTGAATTGTTAACAATTTGTAATGACGGAATAAGAATATATATATTTTAAAATATGTGCGTGGTGTGCCCGCCTATTATTAATCTTGACAGGAAATAATTACACACAGGGCTGAGAAGTGAGGTTAATAGCAATTATATTAGAAATAGAAAGCAGACATTAGACGTGTCATGTTAGGTCTGTTCTATTCTCCATTTAATTAAGCAGCAGGTTATGTGAAATTTAGTGAAATGTTCTCTTCATTGCTGTAATAAACTATAGAAATATGGTGCGCTGATACCAATGAGCTCTAATTGCAATACAGAATGAATGTCTTAATCTCTGCCTTTGGAGTTGCTTTGGAAGGGGATTTCCATAGTATACTAAGGGGTTTGAACACTCAGATGAATGGGAATTGGACATCCAAACTCCTCAGGGAGCTTTGGAAATCTGAGGCTTGTGTTATTTTTTCAATGATCTCTTGTACGATGCCTGGAGGTGGGGTAGGGGAGGCGCTCCTGGCAGCCAATACACAGGTGGCCCTGGCTTTCTGGCTAGATGCCACAAGCCCGTGAATTCAGTTGTCCTCTCTGCAACTGAGCCGTTTTTATTTGGCTTTTATGGAGCATGTCACAACCATCACTCAGGTATGAAGTGGGTAATTACTATGAGTCCTCTCTTGAAGCGGGGGAGCCTAAAGTTTGGGAGGTTTTATCTCAAGGAAGCCCAAAAATAAGTACAGTAGAGCCCCGTTTATCTGACCCTACATTATTAGTCTCTCCATATTAATGGAACAACCAGCGCACACAGGTCCAGAAGTGGGGTCTCTCTCCTGTAGCGCTACAACCTCACACTTTCCCATCTCCAGATTATCTGGATATTTGATTATCTGATGTGGCCGCAGTCCCAATTAGATCAGATAAACGGGGTTCTGCTGTATCAGGACTAAAACCAAGGCCTCCTGGCCGGTAGCTATTCCAGTACACCACAGTAATGTTTAGACAAATCATTTAGGGTGGGATTTTTCAAAGTGCTTAGCATTCGCGTAACTCTGCTCCCATTGCAGTAAATTCCATGAAGTCAATGGGACTACTGATGAACTTAAAGTTAGGTAAATGCTTACGTTTTTTGGGGGAGGGGGGTTGTTTTTTTGGATTGGAGACTTTATTCAGTATATTTTCAAAAATCACATTATTGATTATTATTATTATTATAGGAGATCTAGTTAGTTTTGCAGTACACACATAATCACACATTAAAAAATAATAAATAATGTATTATATCTTTGTTGATCATTCAATATTTTGCAATATTAATGCAAACGAATGGATTTATTTAATATAAACTAGTTATCTATATTACAGAATGGTGCTTTGAAAGACCATGAACGCTGGACATTTTTTGGTGTATCCCAGCTTGCACATATAAACGATGTTAAAATTAATATCTTCAGAAGTTTGAGTTATTTGTTCCAGTGTGTGTGTGGGGGGGAGGGGGACACAAGAATCTTCAGTGGGGAAGATAATAAACCATTACTGTTTAGCCAAATGAGAAGTCTCATAATTCTGCTGTGCCATGCTAATGTTTTATACTCTAAAGAAATATTCTGTATTTTGCAATTTTCCTTGCAAAATACAATAGGTCAGATTGCCTGCTGGTGTACACTGGAATAGCTCCATTGACTCAATGCTGATTTTTTTTCCAGCTGACCCTCTATTTGTAATTATCCAACATTAATAAATAGCTTTGATTTTCCGCAAAAGCCATGGGTAATCCAGCCTCCGAATCTGCAATAGAAATCTGTGGTGAAAATGTTTATTTTTAGATAAAGTCTCTTGAGGTGTTTTCTCAAGCCAGCATTTACTTATGTGGTAGAATCCAATCTTATCCCATCCCTTTGCCACACTTGTCCATAATTTGAATGTAACTTAAACCCCAGGATGTACGTCATTAACACAAAAATCTCTCTTAGCCAAACTGCCCTACGTGAAAATCTACTCTGGATCCCGGTTCCCCTTTGGATAAATGGGGTTCTTCTGAATGCGTTTGGACACTAAAAAGAACCTATAGTACTGCAGTGATTCAAGTCTTTGCAAATGTCTTATAAAACTGAATAACCTTTTCTAAAGTGCCTGTTTAAGTATTAGGCCCTGAAATAAACATTGCAATCTCATAAACTATAAAACCTAAGCAAAGTATCTGCTTGATTCTGCTGACCAGTCAGCAGGTATAAAAAGTCCAAACGTATTTATTTGCAAAGGTTTTGGAACACGAGGAAAAAGAACCAAAGGACAGTGAATAAGGAGACATTCTGAGTATGTCCCAGTAGGATGAACAAGATTAAATCCATGTTAGGATAATATTACACTAGAGGAAAAAGTAAACCATAACGGCATCTTTTGAATCACGCACTCAGCAGTGTGCTGAAAATGACACACACTCACCTTATCCACCACACAGATCTGCCTCTTACTTTGGGCATCAAGGATTTCCACTTCAAAGTAAGTGATTTTTGAATGCCTGAGTATGGGCGGTGATCTGAGCTGGCCAGCAGAGAGTACAAGCTGAGACAAGTTGAAAAAAGACCTCATGTCATTCTGTGGCCCCGGCAGTGCGGCTCCATGCACAGCAAAGTCCTTCTTGTGCTCTGCAACGCTGGGTTTATGCCTCCTGAACATTGTGTGACCCAGCAGCAGCAACTGTCATGTCGACACAGGACACTTCCAAGGGGAAATGTGTCCTCCCTGCATCAGTTAAATACAAGCACGGACTGATGAGACATTAAAGGTCAAGTGGCATTCCATTTTGAGAGTCCAGTCTTATGTAGCAGGACTGAAAACAATGGCTCTCTAATCCATTTCTATATTTAACTTGCTATTGTGATGTGCTGCTTTTTTTATTTTTTTTTTTTAACCAGCATTTGAAACAACACGTCCTACTTACTCCCTTTATCTTGATTCTCTACTATGACAAGTCGGTCCCTGAAATTCCACGGCCAGAAAGGAATCAGGAATGAAATGCAATGAATTCCACAGTTATCTATCAGGGCTAGGTGTTTAAACATGTCCATATATGAAAAATATGTGAAATGTCATCTCCCCTAGAGCTGTTGGTTAATGCCCAAGGGGAAGTTAAAACAACAAAATGCCAGGACTTCATCAGCAGAACTCGAGAGCTGCTGACATATCCTGGGGGCAGAAAAGGTTCGGCATTTGGCTACATTTAATGCAATGCACGGTATGTTATATATTCAGAGCAGAATTCTCTCCTCCGCTATGCTAATACCATTGAAGCCAAAGAAATTATACCAGTGCAAGGCTCCATTTCAGGAAAGCGTTCACGCTCAGAAAGAATGAAATCAATGGGACTCTTCATGGACTAAAGATTATGTAAGAATCTTCCTGGGTCCTGGTAATTTGAACCCTTTCCCCCGCCTAGTTCAATACAGTATTAGCCCTTTTTCTGATGTTCCACACTGAACTAAAAGAGGCCTTAATTTTATAAATAAGGGTATGGTTAAAACAACACACATTTCCATCATGCCCTTCGTACTGCAGCATTTGCCACTGAATGTCTTTTCATAGAATTTGAGCAAAGCAGTGGCACCATATTGATGTTTTCCATCTCAAGAGTCTCACCAAACTCTGCACCATTTTACGCTGTTCAATGGCAGGAACTCCTCTCTCCCATAAACACTTCTCTTCTAGCACAATCTCCAGGATGTTACTGGCAGAGCACCAAATGAGGGCTGAATTCAACCCACATATTAAAATCAGCCTTGCAGCTATGGCTCGTGAAGCGTAGGCACAGAAAAAGTCATCCCGCTTGTTTTATGGACAATGAACGTCATTGTGGGATACCCCAGCATGTGTATCGATTAAGCTTTGGCAAGATAAAGGATTAACATGATTGCACTGAAATAAGGCTCTGTTACCTTTAAATCAACCATTACTTAAATATAATTTACCAGTCAACCAATTATTTTGCTGAACACAAAGAAGCACTACACAATATCTGGGAAATCACCAGAATGGAAAGGAGAATGCGTTAAAATGAATACATTGACAGTGGCAAAGATACCAAAAATAAAATCTCTAGGCTAAGGCCATGATCTTGTAGCAATTTATGCACATGCTTATCTTTACATGTGTGAGTAATACAATTGGCTTGATTACAAAATCCACAGTACATAAAATTAAGCATATGCATAAGTATTTGCAGGATCAGACCTGTATACGTTATTTTCCTGTTATAATGCTGATCTCGCCTTACCAGTTACAGCCAAATGGCAAAGAGATATGGGACTACAAAAACTGAATAAATAGGGCCTAAACCTACTCCCATGGAAATTAATGGCTTGACTTCAATGGAAACAGAATGAGCATACACAATAGCAAAATATACGTATGGATAACAAGAATATATACATTACTAAGAGATACTTGATCTATTATGTGATCCTACGCCTAGCTGATATGACTATGGAGGTTAACCTGAATCAAAGCAGAAGAAAAGTAGTAATACCCCAGATGTCATACATGGACATGTCATGGCACCTTTCTGCACTTGGGACATCATACAAAATCCATTTTAGTTGCTAAAGCAGTTACGTGCCCAGTGGTGAGTCTCCCATTTACTTCAATTAACTTTGGACAAGGCCCTTGATTTTGGAATGCCGACCCATGTGATTTTGGGTAGAGGTTATAAATATAGGATGAAATCTTAGCCCCACTGAAGTCAGTCAGTGTTTTGCCATTGATTTAATGGGGCCAGAATATCACCCATACTATCGGTTATTGTTGATAAGGAATTTCAGCCTATAACTGAGCTGGAGAATTCTAAGAGTGTGTCTACACTTGGAGGTAGAGGTGTGGCTCCCAACTTGTGCAGGCATACTCATTGAGCTACCATGCTAAAAATAGTAGTGTAACTGGGGCAGCACACAGTCTTACAAATCCGCCAGAACCTGGTTATATATCCAGTGTGGCAAACCTATGCTGTCCCTCACTACTTTCTGTGCTACCCCTTTTACACTATTATTGTTAGCATGGTAGCTGGATGAGAACTAGCACAAGTATGTCTACATGAACTGGGAATCAGACCCCTAGCTCCAAATGTAGATATAGCCTAAAGTTTATAGAAAGAGTTAATCTGGAAAAAAAATATCCTTCGGTCCATCTACCTATCTATCTAGTTCTAATATTAGCACTCCGCACAGTAGTGGCTGAGTGCCTTCCCAAATACAAAAAATCTACAAAAATGATATTTCTCTGTTCTTAGCCAACGGAAAATTACATTATGATAGATGAAGAGGTCCACCCTTCAGCTCAGAAACCAGATCATAGGTATGACATGAATTACAACCACAGCGTAGCCAATATGCCAAGTAGAACAAATATGGAAAATCTGATCAAATGTAGTTTAACTGTTTAGATCACTTGGAAGCAGACAGATTGGTGTTAACTGTATTGGACTAAATGAAAATAGGGGAACGTAAACATCAGAGAAGAACACGCAGTGAAGACTGGCTGGCTTTCTGGAAGACAAGCTTTAGTCCAACAAGAGGTATGGTTGGATCCTCAATATGGGGATAATTGGATGAAATGCTATGCCTTTTTCATAGAAATCAGACTAAATGAGCTAGTCATCCCTTCTGGCCGTAAAATCTCTCGATCTATGAAATACAAAATAGATCTTAACAAACTTCCCAGCTGTTTATTAATTACATTGAAAATAACAGGCCTATGAAAGTATAACGACAATAATGACTAGATCAGATGCACGTACTAGAATAGCAAACGCGGTGTAACAACATATGCAGTTACATTTAAAAATGAAATACAAAGATTTAAAACTATAACAATAAAACCTTTGCTGCTTATATTGAAAAAAATATTTCACTTCCTGGATACATTTAAATGACATAATTGTATGATCTGATATTGACAAATGAACAGTAGTAGATCAGAATCCATTTCCACTAAGTAAAACATCTACAGATGTTTTGTATTCATATTACTTCAACACTCTGTTGGCGGTAAGCTAAGCAAATGTTATAGGATATCATTTTTTTGGTGGTAAATTGGATTGGGACAGATCTGGTGTACATTGGCACAAAACCCTCGAAGGCAATGGAGCTATGCTGATTTTCACCAGGTGAGGATCTGATCTCCTCCTTTTCCTCTTAACTCCTGGGTGTAGGACTTGGAATATAGCACCCTTGATAGCAGTGAGTGGGGACTGATGGATGGAAAACAAATCACTTATGTACAAGGTGGGTGAGAGCTACTCTTCCAAAAATAATCAAAGATAGGGTGAGTAAAAGATAACCCGAGATTTAAAAGGGAGATGACATACAGTAAGCAGCTGATTGGCCACTCATTTGTCAAGGGCTATTCTGACCCTTTAAATTTAATCTCTGTCTTTTACCACTGGCTTTGATGTAAAATAGTTAGGCCCATATGCTTCCCTCCTGTGCAGAAGTGCACATGGGGGTGGGAGATTAACAGCCAAATTTGACATCTCCGTTGGCAGTACAGTGCACGCACATGCTCCCTATCCAAAGACTGGTGGGGGTGCGGACTGAAGAAAGACCAGAGGCCTCAAAGGGAATGTCCCCAACCCCATGGAACCCCAGCAGTTGTGTGGAGAGATTGAGCCAATCTTAGCTGATATTACCATTGTACGGCAAGATGGTTTGGCAGGGCCAGTAGCCATTGGCTCCCTGATCCCAGTTCATTCTGGAACTCTGGGAGGAGCCAAAGAGCACGTAATTGGAATCAAAGCTGTTCCCACCAGCTTCCAGTCTCTACGACTTTTCCTGCCACACACGGGCCAGTGTTTGGAAGGAGCGCGCTGGCTGTCACGTCTCTGCTCTCAAAGCCTGGCTCTGCTTGCTTTCCCCACTTGGCTGTTGGGCAACACAAGCTTGTATGCAGCTTTCCAGGTGGATCTGCTCCTCTCTGCACCATGCGGGGGGGCGGCATACAGACCACAGGTTCAGGCAGATGGAACAATTTGAGATTTTACACACAAAAGGGATGTCCGGGTTTTGACCTTCTGCAGCCTTCTAATACGCTTCCTTGCGGTGAACAAATATGTATCTAGCAAGAAGCATTTGGAGAAAAGCAGCAGGTTTGAATGGCTGTACACTGAGACTTAGGAGACCTGGCTTTGCCACTGACCTGCCTGGGGACCTTGGGTAATTCGGTTCCTACCTGTTTCCCCTCCTGTCCATTGTCAAGCCTATGTAGATAGTTAGATCCGTGGGGAAGAGTTGTTTCTTACTGTGTCTTTGAACGGTGTCTAGCACACTGGGGCAATCATCTCAGTTATAGCCTCTGAGTGCAACTGAAGCATTAATAATATTTGCTAATATTCTGTACTCGTATTTCCCTCCTCCTGGAGTGAAGGAAATTTCCTATTGGTCTACAGTATTTGGCTGTTAAGGCAGCAGAGAGGCAGCATCTCTGTCACTCAGAGCTCCTGTCGGCAGAAGCTCACCCATCACGGTTTTATCACCGACATTCCAATCTGCGTTGTGGAAGTAGAATTCCTCCTTTCCCACAGGAATCTTGATTAGCGAGAGCCCCTGAAATTAAGTCTGCTGAGCTCCGTTCCAGCAAGAGAGATTCCATTGGACAAATTATGGCTGTTCCCAGGCCAGTCTAAAGCTAGGCAGGCACCCAAATTAATATCTCAGCAACTAAATAAGGGCCTAATTTTCGGAGACCCTGCCATTAATTTTGGTGTACGTTGTATGTGTTTAGTCTTTATATAAGTTACATCCCTTTTATTCACATGTCTACGTACGTATTTTAAGTGCCTGACTTTATGCACTTAGTTTGAAAATGCTGGCCATAAATTGCTTGTGTGCCCCTTGACTTGCCATGGCCAGGTGTTTACGAGTGAGTACAGCTATTGGGTTAATGACTTTAAAAATGTTGTTGATTCTGCTATGTGGGTTGATTCTTTACAACTAGAACCCACTTTTGAAACAATCACATGTACATGTGCATAGCTACTTAGGCTACTAGAATCTTGTCTACACAGAGGCATATACACTATCAGAAGATGCTACATACCATATATTTAAAGTTGTATAAAATGGTATATAATATTATCCAGTGTTATTTAAGCACTAGTATTTGATTATGTAATTAAAGGCGGCATTGTAATATGTTTGCACAATACTTTGGTGTTTTCTAACTTTCAAGTGCTTAACCATGCAATTTTCACCATAGTTTTTTATATAGAATGTCTAAATTGTATATATATTTACACACACACACACACACACACACACACACACACCACCCTACCCTTCAGGGTGGGATTTTTCTAAAGCACTCAGTACTGACTTAAATCGGCTCCCTTGAAACCAAGGATTCAGCAGCTAAAGAGTAGGTACCATGCTTGGGGAGAAAGGCACACAGTTGGAACATGGTGGCTGCATAGTATAGACCAACCCTGAGGCTGCTCTAAGTTATGCTTGCGGCTGAAGCCAGCTCCCCGTAGTTTGGGGTATCCCGGCAATGTAAAAGTAGTGCACAGTCATCTTTTTCCTTTTCAGCTGTCCTAGTAATGCTCTGGAGAAGCTGAGGATCTAGCCCCACGTGCATCAGCAGTAGGGCTCAGCGACTGGATGTTTGATAATATGGTGTCCATTAGAGATGGTGCCACCTCTCTGCCAGATCTGGCTTCACTGGTGGTCCTAACAGGAGACCCTATCTTGCCAGCATTGACATGGGGTATGTTGAGGGTACATGTAGCAGGGGATTTCAGACTTGAGCTGGAAGCACCATACTGAGCTGAGGCAATCAACTGGAGCTTACCCCAATGGGGTTTAGATGCAAAATACCCATTTGATTGAGCAGTGTTTGCTGGGAGTTCACAGACTGTTAACTTGCAATAAGGGAAGGGGGCAGGAGTTTTGCTGGTTTACCACCTGCTAGTTCAACAAGAATTGTGTACGTAAATCAGAAAAAGCAGCGGGGAGGTTGGTTTTGTTCATCTTGGGCCTCTTGTGAACCTTCTCTCCAGTTGCAAGATTGTGGGGTTTTATTTATGTATTTAATGTTGTGCCCCAAATGGCAAAACTAGTTGTGTTCCAACATTTTTCAAGATTTAGTCACCTACAGGCAGAGACCAAGCAAGGGAAATGTCAGCTGAGGAAAAGTTGTGAGTAACTGAAAACAGGATTGGAATGAAAACCAATAGCCAGCCAGCCAGCCATTCGACACAATACGCCCCCCCTCCACCCTCACCTCCCGTGTGAATGTATGATTTAACAAATGTTAGACAGCTGGAAAATGGCTAGACATTAAATTACATCTGAATGTTACTGCAATTAGTGCCAGTCTGCAGCAATGGGTCATATTACACTTGGCAGTTTTTCTTGAATGAGAAGTATCACCACCCCGTGTGCTAATTCTGCAGTGTAACATCACTAGTTTCATGTGATGCTGGAGAAAGTTCAATACCAGAGAGTGCAGTGCTAGGAAGATATGTGCCTAAAGACCGCCAGTGACAGACCGTTTGGATTTGACAAAGCCTTGGGGGTGGATTTCTGAGTCCTCATGCGGTCCTGTGCCTGGACAAGCAGGCAGACATGGATATAATACTCCATAGCGTACTTATGAAATTTGTGTAACCTGGACAAACTCCTGCTTACGTGACAGCCACCATCTTGGGTGACTCCAAGGGTTGAACCAGGGACCTCTTGAACCAAAAGCCTGGGTCCTACCCGGTTGAGCTAAATAAACAACCTCTTAGGCTGGGACATGTAACAGACTCATATCCTCTAAGGACGGTATATCACATGGCATCTATAAGCCACACTGATCAATAAGTTATAAACACACATTCCTAAACATAGGGAGCCGGCAATTTTCTGTCATGAAACAATGGCAAAACAGACACGTATCAAGACTTGTTATGAATTTTACACAAATCAAAGCAAAATTACCTAAACTTATTTATTTGCCTTCTGCGGCGCAACATTCTCATCAATGTAACACACAAGATTTACAGAGGTGACTAGTGATGTTGGCTGCCTTCATTTCTGGGTGCCGAGAACCCAGCCTCTGACAACCTAGGCCAGTGATTTCGGTATTCATTTTAATGAGGGGTAACGTTTGCCCTTTGCGGCTGCAAAGCAGAGAAGCTAAAGGCGGGCAAACTGAAGCGCTCTATAGTGCTCCAGGTAACCTGCTATCCCAAACATCACAGCCACTAAGGGGACAATGGCCAAGCCTAACTTGTCCCCCATCTGACTAATGTTTTAACTGAATGCTGCTATTACTCGGAAGTACTAAGCGGCAGCAGGTGGCCATGAATGTTGCTACTGTTAGAAGAGCAGTACGGTTCACCTCCTGCCTCGCTGCCTGGGGTTACCTGATCCTGCACTAGCAGGATTCCTTTTACTCTAAAGACAGCCAGCGGCTGCGCAGAGAGAGCTATGGAGCTGGTAGGACAAGGAGGAGAAGCATCAGCCCACACAGTGAAACTCCGCCAGCCTCTCTCAGTCAAACTTTTGCCAGCCAAGTGCCAATGGATGGCTTCCCCTGTGGTACTCAGAATGGGAATCCGCAGGGCTGGATTAAGGCACAGAGAGGTTTTCAAACTTTCTAGGCTGTGTACCTCTTTCCAAATAATGTAGTCTACCACATATTCCCATCTGAGATAGGGTCATAATATATCTATGATTAGATTGCCAAGTCTGACTAAATAAAAGCCTTTGTCCGCCATTACAGGATTCTTCTCACGAAGCCCCTGATGAGAACTCACGTCCCCCTAAAGGTACACGTATCCCCGTTTGAATACAGGCCCCTGCCCTGGCCCTTCTGCCTGGAGTCTGTCACGACCTCTGAATCTCAAATTATTAAAATGTCAGTTTCTAGCCCTCATGGTCGCAAGAAAAAATTGAAAACATGACCCCAGTGTAGTTACGTCTGCCTAACGCTGCAGACAGCATAACAAGAGCTTTGAACTCTCCATTCAACTTATTGCTTTGGAGTGAAGGGGATGGTCTCTGCCAACACAACCCTACCCACGGACAATGGTCTGGGAGTGGTGGTAGCATCCTTCCTCCACTAGCCCAATAGATGGCTTATTACTGCTCCAAGCAGGAGTGAGGCCACATCACATGGGTAGGGTCACAGAGTCAGGGAATTTATGTCTAGGGCTCTGTAGGTCTTAATCCATCCCTGAGACTCTATGGCTGTATGAATACAACACAGGACTCTACGAGCCACCCAGACATCATGAGAAATCTAGGAATAGTGTCTCTGAGAAGCATGATCAGACCTGATTTGTTTTCTAGCAAGTATCTCAACATGTAAGTGAAGATTCACCAAAGGCCAGCCTCCAGACTCAGCTGGAGGAAATTCCCTTTTATATACATCTCTACCCCGTTATAACACGACCCGATAGAACACGAATTCGGATATAACGCGGTAAAGCAGCACTCCGGGGGGGGGGGGGGGAGGGGGGCGGGGCTGCACGCTCCGGCGGATCAAAGCAAGTTTGCTATAACGCGGTTTCACCTATAATGCAGTACGATTTTTTGGCTCCCGAGGACAGCGTTCTAGCGAGGTAGAGGTGGACTGTGCAGCTTGGAGCGAGCACTAGAAGACAGTGACAAATACCAGCGAGCCTGAATGAAGTTCCCGAAGACTCGTTGTGCTCAAATAGATGCTTGCTGGTGAATTTCAGGATATGCCTGCCGTGTTCCAAGCTGTGAGCACTGCAGACATTACAAACTTTTGCTATCTTGGCTCTGTCATCTCAGAGCCCACCTATGGATTCTAGTGTTGGCAACTGGCCCACAAAAGCCTCTGCAATAGCAGTGCCCATATGTTTGCTGTTGAACCCCACACAGTGTAAGATTCCTGTTCTTGCACACTCCCTCACTCTCCAGTGTGCTGTTCACTACAGAAAACACTATGATGTTTTGTCTCCACAGTGAGTGAGTGACATTTGGGATTGCTGGTCCGCATGATACACTTGCTGCCAAACCTTTTCGGGGATGATATTGTCATTGTCAACAAATCACGCTGGTGAGTGAAGCACTGGTGACGAGGCCAGCTCCACAAAGCATAAATCATCTATAGCAAGAAAGGCTGGCTATTAAAGGCAGTGTGGTCAAGAGGGGGAAGGCCTTGAACTGAGAAGACATTGGTTCTATTTCTGGTTCTCTTACTGGACTACGTGTCCTGGTGGTTCTGTCACTTCACCGGTCTTTCCTTTCCCTGCCTTGTCTACTAAACTGCAAACACTTTGCCTCCTAATCATTTAATTGATGGGATGCGCAGTGGCACTTGCTTGGGCAGGCTTTTATGAAGGCACCGAGTCCCTTTGTCAATCAGACTAATAAGAAGACACTGTGTTAGATTAGAGACAAAACTCCACTTTCTGCATTTTGGCTTCATTTCAGCTCCTCCTGAAAGGCAACATTGGGCAACCTTTCCTCGTGCTAATGTCTACTTCCTCCCTTGAGTGGTGGTGTTGACTTCACTTGTGCAAATAACTCAGCAGCAGGAGGAAAGCATGCACGCTCTAGCTCAGAATTCTCCACCCATCTCGGCACCTAACACGTGCCCAAACTGAGGTGAATTCCATGATGCTTTGCTAAGAGAGTCTCTTTCAGCTGGCCAGAAAGCACGGACAGAAAGTTCAAATGTATTTTATCGTGGCTGTGTGTTATCATGCCACTTCACAGAGTAGAGAGAGAGGGACTGAGTGGATTAATGAGGCACAGGTGCTGATATCCAGCACTTTGTGTCAGTGTAACCTTACTTCATGTCCTCACTTACTTTCATTGGAGTATTTTACTGACAGCATTGTTTTGTTTTGTTTTTTTTACCCTCCATCCTGGAACTCATCCTGACCGGATAATGGACTGTGGCTTAACAGGATCAGATCAAAGAACTGAATTATTGGAAGTCCATCACCCACCAAGTAAGGATAATGAATAGAAATACAATGATGCAAAGCCATTCCCACAAATGGGAGCAGAGTAGGACTGACAAAACCATGTAGCAAAGATAAAGCCTGCTATCCTTTACACAAGCTATTGTGGTAACTACCATGCTATTAAAAACTCATATGCCACATGGGAAGACCTGAGAGAAAGTTATTGCTAAGAGACTATAAAGGTCAGTGACAATCAGTTTGGATTTGTGCCAGGCAAGTCAACAATGGATGCTATCTATGCATTAAGATTGCTTGTGGAAAAATATAGAAAAACAAGGAAAACCCTGTGCATAGTATTCATACATCTTAAGAAGGTTTATGTCCATATTCCAGGAGAAATCATCTGATGATGTCTGAGAATGGAACAGATACCAGTAGACTATAATCAGACGCATACAGGACATGTACGAGGGTGCTGTTACCACAGAGGGAAGGCTGGGTGGACAAACTGACCAGTTTCTAGTCAGAGTTGGAGGACATCAAGGCTAAGCACTCGGCCCTTTTTTGCTCGATGTCCTGACAGAGAACACGCTGGTGCATGCTTTTTGCAGATGATAGTGTTCATGGGAGAGAGCAAAGAGAAGATGGAAGATTGAGATGTGTACTTGAAAGAAATGGCATGAAAAGCAACATAAATAAAAAAAAACGTAAGTTCAATTACCTAGGTTTCATAGTACAGGATAATGGTAAATTCAATGACAAACTTATAAGCATAACAGCAAAGGCATGGACTAAAATGAAGAGAAGTGTGCAGAGTGATTAGGGTATAGAAGAATGCCTATCAAATTGAAAAGCAAGATCTACAAGCTGGTAATTGGGCCTACACTTTTGTACGGCTCCCGATGCTGGACACAGAGAGAGGAGCAGATCCTGAATACAATGGAAATGAAAATGTTAAGATGGATGGACTGAGTTCAGAATGAACAGTTTAGAGGAAGTGTGAACATGGTACCTGTTATTGAAAAAGCAAAGGGAATCCAGGCTTAGAATGGTTTGGGGGGCATGCAAAAACAAGACTGGATGAGTCTATAGGAAACAGGTGTTAAACTTAGAATTGGAAGTAAGAGAAGGCCCAAACTGGATGTTACACAAAAGGATTTGATTAGATGTGGAGTTTTTGAGGAACCGATTCAAGACAGAGTGAAATGGAGGAGAAGGACTCAAAGATCCAACCCCATTTATATGGGACCAGGCGTAAAAGAAGATCAATCAATCAGAATTAGAGCTGGTCATTTTTTGCTGTTTTGTTAAAGTTTTCCCCAGGAAGATTTTTGAGGTCTAGGGTTTGCTGATCATTTCTGACCAGAGAGAGAGACCCAAATCAAACACCTGATGTCTTTGATTCAAAACCAGCTGTTTTGACACAATTCTGTTGCATAAAAACATTCAAAAGGTATGACTCTTTTAAAAAACAACCTCAAAACTCATGAAATGGAATGGTCTTCCTCTAGACAGCTCCAATCAGACTATTATATGCAGCAGGGGCGTGGAATAGATTTCTTTTTGGAGTTTGGTGTGTGAGCAATGGAGTCCTGTAAGAATCACCAGACTTGATCAGACCCAGAGTCCTTCAGTACAATATCCTGTCTTCAACAGCAGCCGGCACTAGATGCTTCAGAGACAGGTGCAAGAAACCTCACAGTAGCAGTTCTGGGCTACCCTGCCCCCAGGGAAAGGTTCCTCCTCACTACCATTAGTTAGAGATTGCCTCAAACCCTGAATCAGGAGGTGTTAAATCCCTTCCAAAGCTCCTGTTTATTTTTAATTGTTTGCTATTATAATTCTGGATATTCTTGTGATCCATATAAATATCTAATCCTTTTTGGAATAATGCTAAACTCTTGCCCTCAAGACTATGTACATTATTACAGGTTAGACAGAAAGATCTGTCAGGGATGGTCTAGGTGTACCTGGTCCTGCCTGTGTACAGGGGAATGGATTTAGATGACTTCTTGAGGTCCCTTCCAGCTGTACATTTGTATGATTCTATATATGCACATGTGTACCAAAGAACATTAAGGTTGAAAAGTCAAGCACTTGGCAGTTAGGAATTGCTAGATTTAAGGTTGCCTTGGCAACCTTAATTCGGCCTCCTTGTGGATATGCATTATCATATGTCTTTAAACACATGATCAAACTATTTTTTTCACAGGAGCCCTACCTCATTGGGCACACTTGTGAAAGACTGAAGCAACCTTTCTTTTGGATTTTGTTTTACTTCCTCTCTGGTGCTATCCTTATTCTTGATTATTATTTGTACCAAAGCAGCACTTACAGGTCCCAGTCAGAGTCTGAGCTGAATGTGTGCTAGAAATAGATGAACGATCAACTCATACTCTGGGGGCTTTTTTCATTCCAGTGTCTTGTTTAAGATTCTATCGGAAGTCTGTGTCAGAGCCAGGACTATTATTATTATTCAGATTACAGCGGAACCTAGAGACCGCAAGTGAGACCAGGGCCTCATTGGGCTAGGCATCGGATAAACACATGTGAAGTAGGCCCTGCCCGCAGAGAGCTCACAATCTAAGCCAATGAAGTGTGGGATGGGACACAAAGATGAGATCACCTGGTGGGACAGTAACAGAGCTAAGAACAGAACCAAGGTGTCACAGGGAAGCTGGCCTTCTCAGGAGGTCAGGGGCTGAGCCTACCTCTGACAGGCCATTAGTTAGGCAGGGAAGTACTGTAGGCGCAATTAAAGGCAGCTAGTCCAACTGCGGGAGGGGAGGCTGGCTAGTGAACAAAGCCTCTTGGGGAGAGAAACAGAGTGAAAGCTCCCAAAGGGAGGGTGTCTCAGGGGGACCTGGTGAGGAGGCTCACCAGGAAAGGAAACCAAGGAAGAGTGTCCTAGGTGGGGCAAGGAAGAGTGACCTACTGACGGCTCTACGTACCTACATGCCTCCAGCTTCCATCCAAGACACATCACACAATCCATTGTCTACAGCCAAGCCCTAAGATACAACCAAATTTGCTCCAACCCCTCAGACAGAGACAAACACCTACAAGATCTTTATCAAGCATTCGTAAAACTACAATACCCACCTGGGGAAGTGAGGAAACAGATTGACAGAGCAAGACGGGTACCCAGAAATCACCTACTACAGGACAGGCCCAACAAGGACAATAACAGAACACCACTGACCATCACATACAGCCCCCAGCTAAAACCTCTCCAGCGCATTATCCACGATCTACAACCTATCCTGGAAGATGATCCCTCACTCTCACAGACCTTGGGATGCAGGCTAGTCCTCGCTTACAGACAACCCCCCAACCTGAAGCAAATACTCACCAGCAACTACACACCACACCACAGAAACACCAACCCAGGAACCAGTCCCTGTAGCAAACCTCGTTGCCTACTCTGTCACCATATCTACTCTGGCGACACCATCAGAGGACCCAACCACATCAGCCACACCATCAAGGGCTCATTCACCTGCACATCCACTAATGTTATACATGCCATCATGTGCCAGCAATGCCCCTCTGCCATGTACATTGGCCAAACCGGACAGCCCCTCCGCAAAAGAATAAATGGACACAAATCGGACATCAGGAATGGTAACATACAAAAGCCAGTAAGTGAACACTTCAATCTCCCTGGTCATTCTATTACAGATTTAAAAGTCACTATTATTGAACAAAAAAACTTCAGAAACAGACTTCAAAGAGAAACAGCAGAACTAAAATTCATTTGCAAATTTAACACCATTAATCTGGGCTTGAATAGGGACTGGGAGTGGCTGGTTCATTACAGAAGCAGCTTTTCCTCTCCTGGAATTGACACCTCTTCATCTATTATTGGGAGTGGACTACATCCACCCTGATTGAATTGGCCCTGTCAACACTGGTTCTCCACTTGCAAAGTAACTCCCTGCTCTCCATGTGTCAGTATATAATGCCTGCATCTGTAACTTTCACTCTATGCATCTGAAGAAGTGAGGTTTTTACCCACGAAAGCTTATGCCCAAATAAATCTGTTAGTCTTTAAGGTGCCACCAGACTCCTTGTTGTTTTTGTCTAGGTGGGGGAGGCTCCTAAAAGGGAGGAGATGGGACTGCCAAGTCTCAGTGGAACCTGGTCACCCTGGAAGGACTTCACCAAGGAGCAACAAATCCAGAGCAGAGGACTCATATGCTGTTCAGAGGAAGTCATCATGGTTTGAAAACTGTGGGGGCCTTGACCCAAGAGGAGAGACCCACCTCCAGTTGATGACAAGAGGCGCTGACTCCAGAAGAGGGTTCAACAGTAAGAGGGCCTTACTAATAAGGGACCTAGACATAAGTGGGGTAAGTTAACTCAGCCCCTCCCCCCTCCAGCTAGAGACACTGGGGTGGAGGCCTATTTGCATAATGTTCCACCATTGGGTTAAATAAACTAGACCTCTGAAGGGTCACTGCTGAATACACATAAACCTCATTAGACAAATTGAAATCATCTATGTGAAACTGAGGCAGAGATGTAATTGTATTGCTAGGACTCCTAGGGGACTCCAGGGGTGAGTACCCCCCACCACACAAGGTGACCACACTCGCAGTGAAACACCCTTTTCACTAGACAACAATGCCTCCTTGGAAGCAGAAGTAGAAATAGGACCTGGTCTTCACCTTTCCTCCCCTAATTATCTTATTTTAAACTTCACTTTGCCAGGAAGGACAAAAATGATCCTATGCTATGAATTTATACCAAGAGGTAGTGCAGAATGAGTTAATATAAACCTAAGAAAAGAGTGGGATTTCAGTGCAGGCACCAATAACTTGAAGAGAATCAAATCCAGCAATGTCATGAACCCTCCGAATTAGCGAGCTTTATGACTGAAGGAGGAAACGTTTCTCACCACACTCTCCATTGCCAGCGATTTTCCCTTTACTTGTGCTAGGTTAGATCGCATCCACTTGCAACGTTTACAAGCCTACAAAAGGGAAGCATTCTCAAGTGCTGTCTGCTATTCAGCTAAGCCAGCAGGGAAGAACTGATTGTACCGCATAAGTCAGCAACACATTTTCTTGCCTTGCCCACTGGCGTAATGGAGAGGAGAGACTGCTGCTTATATTAGCCCTCGTCTGACAACTCAGTGGTAAGTCATTTGGCACTAAAGACAAACACAGCTAAAACAGTTGCCATAGTAGACTCTGAAACCTTGACAGGACCTGATATGTAAGCTCAGGCTGCCAACAGGCAGCACTTGTGGCTTGACACATTAGGAACAGCATGTCACTCACCGCCTCCACAGCTTAGTTTTAAATCTAAGGGCTCCCACTCAGGCAATGACTGTTTTGCAATAAATTTCAGGACAGCCACCATGTGTGTGGCACAAACCAACAGAATTAGCTTCTATTATTAAAAACAACAATGACAACATTACTCTTGGTCATTAGACCGAGAAATGCAACTACAGAACATGGCTGTGATGTATATACCTGTAAGGGATTCAATGTTATGTATATACAAGTGGTGGAGAAAACTGTGTCATAATTTGCAGGGCCATGAAATAGATTACATTAATTATTGACCTTTGGGCATGTGAGCTGCACTCTGCCCACTAATCCAACTGTGACAAGGTATACCAGACATTCTCTGCTCCCAGCCTAGAAAACCCAACAAGTCTTGGTCCTCCAGGGTCTAGAAGGGCCAGGAGGAACTAACCAATCAGGAGCCACCAGGTAGATTAAGAAGGCTTACCTGCATCAGCTAAGTAGGAGTTCTGGGTAAAGCTGGGACAGGAAAAGGGCTGAGTCCTAACCCTGGACCTGGGCAAAGGCCTATTCTTTGGACTGCACCTTTCCAGTTGTACAGCCAACTTGGTTTTGTTGTTGTTGGTGGTGTTTGTTTGAAAGTTTAAAGGCAGACAGACACATTTTGAGTTTAGCCTTAGCTCGCTATTAAATGACTGCAAATCAGCCCTCTGCATGAGTCATCTTGCTGTGGATAAGATGAGACAACATCTCTACTGGACTTATTCCAAGTCCATGAGCAGTTTCAAACCAGTGCCATTAAAAAGCAACACACCAGCAACCCGCTAGAGACATGAGTCTCTTTTCCTCCCTCTACCCACAAATGGGGAATTTGTACTCCAAGTTGGAGGCGGAAAATAGGCAGTATTCAATCCTGGACCAGCGACTGCTTTAAGGTCTAATACAGGGGTAGGCAACCTTTCAGAAGCGGTGTGACGAGCCTTCATTCATTCACTTTAAGTTAAGGTTTTGCGTGCCGGTAACACATATTAACGTTTTTTAGAAGGTGTCTCTCTCTCTCAAAGTCTATATTATATAACTAAACTATTGTTGTATGTAAAGTAAACAAGGCTTTCAAAATGTTTAAGAAGCTTCATTTAAAATTAAATTAAAATGCTGATCTTACGCCGACAGCTTGCTCAGCCCGCTTCCAGCCTGGGGTTCTGTTCACCTAGACCTGCAGCGGGCTGAGCAGGGCCTGTGGCCGGGACGCCGGCTAGCAAGGGGCCAGCAGCTGGGACCCCAGACCTGGGGGGGGTTCAGGGGTCAGGGCAGAGGGTGCAGGGCACAATGCTGGGTGTGTGGGGGGGGTTCAGAGGTCAGGACAGAGGGCAGTGGGGATGTGGGAGGTTCAGGGCAGAAGGCCGGGGGTGTGGGAGGATTCAGGGGTCAGGTCAGAAGGCTGGTGGGTGTGGGGGGGTTCAGGGCAGAGGGCTGGGGTGGTGGCGGTGCAAGGCAGAAGGCTGGGTGTTGGGGGAAGATCAGGGCAGAGGGCTGGGGGTGTGTGGGGGTGCAGGGCAGAGGGCTGGGGGTGTGGGGGGGTTCAGGGCAGAGGGCTGGGGTGCTCTGCTCGTGGGGGTGCTCCCAGCCCCCTGTCCTGAGCGGCTCAAGGCAGGGGGCTGGGAGGGATATGCCCTGTTCCGCCCCCTTCCCCAGGCTCTGTCCCTACCTCTCTCTGCCTCCTCTACGGAGCAGCGAGCACGCTGCGCTCGGCTCTGCTCCGCTCCCCCTCCCCCTCACAAGGCCATCGCTAGCAGGGAGAGGGAGGGGGAGAGGGAGGAGGAGGAGAAGAGGGGCCGGAAAGCCCCACGCTAGGGGAAGAAGCGGGGGAGGGGGGAAGCTTGGCTGCCGCAGGACCAAACTTCTGCCTCCTGCCCCCACAGGGGAGGGCGGGGGGGCTGAGTGGGGCGGGGGGCCGGGACCCCCACCACCGCTCTCCCCTGCCGGGGCAGGAGATTACTGAGATATGAGACTTTAAGGTGAGATGTTTATGAACCAAAAAAGCTTTTTTGAAAGTCTGGCCCCACTTGTAGTTGACGAGCGCTTTGGAAAATGACACTCAGTGCTTGCCATTTCGATGTTATAGTAAATAACACAGATTAAAGCTAGAAGGGACCTTGATCATCACCCAGTCTGACTTCCTGCTGACACAGGCCAGAGACTGTCACCCAGTGATTCCTGCATTGAGCCCATATCTTGTGATTGAGTTAGAGTATGATTTATAGGGAGACACTGAGTCTTGGTTTAAAGCCTTCCTTCCATGTTCTGCTCTCCTGGCGTGGTCAAAAGGTTTATTACCAGCAAAGAAAACTCAGCAATCCATGTCAGTACCATATACCTGAAACTCACCATGTTGCTGTTTGCTGTTTTGTTCTGTTGACAGCAAACAACTAGCAAGCATTGGACACTTTACTGAGTGAGATCATCTACACAATTATTTTTAGCACTGGTCTGTGTGTCAGGGTTCTTGGCTTCTTGTCAGCTTCGTGATGAATTGGCCAAAGCTCCTTAATGCTGTTGGCTGTTACTGTTCTTGGTATGAAGGCATCAGGTGGGTGTTTCACTCTGTCCTATTCAGGCTAAAAAGGACTAAGGATGCATTGCGAAGTGGGGGACGTGATTAGTGAGATTCATTTATTGCATATTGTGACTATTATTTATATCTGTGTTTACCTTCTATAAGGTGCCCAGATGCTACGGTGATGGTTACTGAATATATTTGGATAAATAAATAAATCAGCTAAAAATTCACAAAAAATCTGTCCCAGGCTGATATGTTTTTGCATTTACATCTTATTTCCAAATTCACTGTATTTAAAGGGACTCAGCTAGTTCCCTCTGAACATTGACTAGCTAAGCACTGAATTGCCTGTGATGGAAAAACAGGCTCAACTCCGCTTCCCCTTCATTCTGTGCTACCATATTGATTTCTTCACCTCTCAGTAAAAGTAGAAGAATTCCTCAAGATCCCTGTAAAATTTCTGGCCTTGATTCTACTTTTGTACTGAAATTTTTGATATTTGGTCAAAAACTGAAACATTAGAGCCCAGACCTGAAATATTTTCATTCAAAATGGTGCTATGGGGCCTGATGGGAGTCATAGTGGGGATGCCTTATGCTTCCATTCTGCCTGGCTCTGTGATCAGATTCTCTCTCTCATAATGCATCATAGGTAGGGACTCATGTGATGCACCCCTTCCCCCCCACCGAAAATGAGAAAGTGGTGCATCATGGGAGATGTAGTCCAGCCCAGGAGCCCAGCCCATAGAGGCAAATTGAAGTTGAAGGCACCTTAACTACAACTCCCAGGAGACATCACACCAGTTTGAAATAAAACGTTTCTGTGGAAATTTGACAAAAATGAAAACAAAAAATCCTACATTTTCCACGGAAAAACCACCTATTTTCCAATCAACTCTAGCACAGAGGGAATAAGGCACTTGCCAAGGGCACAAAAGAAATGTATGGTTGAGTGGGAAATTGAACTTGATCTGCTTTTTGGACTAGCTTGGCTTATTGAGAGGCAAGGAAATGAACGTGGCAGCCACCACCAAAAACACTTACACTGCACACCTTTTTAAACAGTTATTCACCATCATTTTGCGCCAGTAAAGCACTTACATGATTTAAACAATGTTCACCTATCACTAAAAAGGTATACCTCCAGCCAGGATGCTATGTAATTAAAGCTGCAATTCACCTTAATTGCAAGAAGCGTGTAATTACTTGCAAATGAACCTTACAATTTAACTGAAACCAAACCACACCAAGAAAACAATCCCAAATATTATAGGGCCAGGTGGTGTAAGTCCGTGTAGCACTAGGAACTTTAACACAGGTCAAGATTTGGCCTACAGTTCTGAGGCAAAAAAATGATCTCTGTCTTCTTTAATGTTCTTTTTGTCCAGTTACATTGCCTTAGAACTGCGTTTCTATATGGTGAGCATATTACATGGAAATGCCTGCAGATTACTAATTATCCTTTGATAAATGCCATCCCGTAGAGTAATCACTTCTATTGTGTTATGTATCCATTTTACGATAGCTTGTTAGCTCTGCCAGGGTACCAGCCAGCTCCTCTGGAGTTAGCTACACTTTCTTGGGTCATTAGTTAAAAAAAGAAAAGAAAAAGGACCACATTTAACAGCCCTAATGGTGGCCCAAAGCGGCTCTCAGATAGTCATCACCTGTGCCTTGGTAGGATCAACCCCTTCAAAAGGTACAACACAAATCAAATGGCTGGAATTTGAACCTAGACAAATGCAGACTAGAAATAAGGTGTACATTTTTTGTGTGAGAGTAATTAACCACTCAAACAATTTACCAAGCTGGTGCATTCTTCATCACTGACAATTTTGAAATCAGGGTTGGATGGGTTTTTTTTTCTGAAAGATATGCTCCGTGCATTATTTTGGGGAAGTTCTATGGCCTGGGTTATACAGGAGGTCCAAGTGGATGATCCGTCTGGCCCTGGAATCTATAAAAAGATACAGGGATTACTTCACTCCCTGCTGTAATGCAGCCACCTCTGGGGTAAAAAGGGGTTTAATAGCAACGCCTGGGCTCACACTATGGTGCTAATAATAATTGTGCAGATGATCTCACTTAGACTGGAACTTGGGGTCTGAAACCCCACTGTAGCACTAGCCTGAGTCTGTAGATCAGGGTTCTGAGACTCACTGCCAAGGGGTTCTCTTTAGCTGCGTAGATGGTCTCAGAGAGACCACTATTCATCATGGAAGATGCAATCTGGCCAGGGGGAAAGACCTATAGGGGGCATGACGGTCCCAAAACTACAAATCCCATAAGCCATTGTGGCAGCTCAGGTGGACACAGAGATTAATGTCAACCCAACCCAAAATGAAAGATTCCCATTTCATGCTGAGAAAAGGAACTAAAATATATTGATTCAGGAACATCAAAACCTTTCGTTTCAGTAAAAAAAGAAAATATGTAAGCAAATCTTTTGACATTTCTGAATCAAAACCTTTTGGGACTTTTTGTTCCAGAAAGTTGGGATCATTTGACAGTTTTCCCCAATTCAGGATGAACACAAATGTCAAAATATCAGAATTTCCCATAGGACAAAAATTCTGCTCTAGTCAATACATTGGTTAGGTCACAGAACTAACAAACAGACCCCTTAGACCGGACGTCACAGAATCTTGAATGACCAGAAGTGCTCGGGATCTTAATCTTTCATCCCACCTGAATAGCAGCAACTCCAGCACCACAGTGTTCCCATAGCCCAGGGGGTCTCAAACTGGGGATCGTGACCCCTCAGGGGGTCATGAGGTTATTACATGGGGGCCGCGAACTGTTAGGCTCCACCCCAAACCCCGCTTTGTCTCCAGCATTTATAATGATATTATATGATATGGGGGGAAGGATAGCTCAGTGGTTTGAGCATTGGCCTGCTAAACCCAAGGTTGTGAGTTCAATCCCTGAGGGGGCCACCTAGGGATCTGGGGCAAAATGAGTACTTGGTCCTGCTAGTGAAAGCAGGGGGCTGGACTCAATGACGTTTCAAGGTCCCTTCCAGTTCTAGGAGATAGGATATCTCCATTTTTTTTTAAGTATATTTAAAAGTGTTTTTATTTTATAAGGGGGGTCACACTCAGAGACTTGCTATGTGAAAGGGGTCACCAGTACAAAAGTTTGAGAACCACTGCCATAGGGCAATGCAACAAATCCCGCATCTTAACAGGGCGTTAGATTAGATGACCCTTGCCATCCCTGATTTGGTGAGATTGAAGCATTTTGCAAATTTGTGCTGGTTTCACTGAATTGTTAGTCTCTGGATTTTTCATATGGATTTTTCATTTTCATTTAAAAAAAAATATGTAAAGCCTTTACAAATGCTAGAAATAAAAAAAAAACATTTTAAAATCAAGGTACTTGGTCAGACTCAAAATGGTGTTGTTTTGTTTTAAATTTTGATTGACCAATTTAAAAGAAAATTGTTTCAGGTAATTATTTTTGGACATGCCAATGAACTGAAAAATTATCTATTCACAGCTCTCTATTCAAGAGTAACCCCAGTCCAAAAACTAGTCAATTGAAGTGTGTGTGTTCAAGGTAAAGGACTAAACAGAAAAATAATAACCAAACATTTGACAATTAAATTTTTTTTGGCATGGTAACTGGATAGCTTTAAATAATGTTAATTAAAATGCCCCGGTCATAAGATGCATAAATATATGGTAGTTATTATGGTCCTTTCTATCACAATAAATACAAGATGAACTTCTAATACTTTCATTACTTAAAATAAAGGGACGAACTGATGATCACAGAATTTGGTAACAAAAACTGGACAACTTTGAGGGAAAAGATATCAACAACTTATTGAAGAGGATAAACAAATCCTTCACTCTTCTGAGTGAAATGCAACAGAAACAAGAACAGGAATTAAGAGATACTTTGAGCCAGAAACTCAGCTGTTGTAACTCAGGTTAGCTCCACCGATGTCAACAAGGCTATGTTAATTTATACAGGCTTAGAACAGGTCCCTTTATTTATACTCTAATCAGCAGTAGCTTTGGCAAAGATAGTCTGAGAGGAAGCCAGTGGCAGTTGCATACTGTGCTATTGAGTGAGATCATGATTTCCTATACACTAGAAATATTAAAATGTTAAATGCAGAAAGTAGATGAGACGCATGTTTTAATAACACCAATAGAGATTTTCTCTGGGCTGTATAAGTATCCCGGAATTACACAGCCCACCTGATCCCAAAGGGGAGCTATTTTAGATTTAGAAAAATCAGGCTTTTAAAATGGAAAATCAAGTCGTTTGAGCCGCATGTGCTATAGAATGGGGCTTTAATAGTCAATAAAGCTGGCAAAAGTCTCTGCTCGCTACCTAATAGCTAGTAGATTTTCAAATTATAGAATTCATCTGTCACACTCCACTTAGCATATCTATATCATTTCAACAAGAAATGCCACCATCAGACAGTTATTTTAATGGGTGAAGGGGTAAATGCACTGAATAAAAGGTAATAGAATGGAAAAATGAAAGACAATTAGATCAAGACTTTATCACTCTCCTCCCGCCACCCCGCCCTCTGGTGCGACACTGAAGATACTTTTTCACTTGTCTTTGAATGGGAAAATAATTATGAAATTGGATTCACACAAGGACTTGCTTAATGCAGGGGGATGTTTAAAGTGCTTCAGAGGTGATCTTTTAAGCAGCAGTAGACTAAACCAAACCTGGTGTTTTTCCCATTCCATGGATGAGTTGGCAATAGTGCCGGATTTTACTGCATGCATAAGGAACCGGACAAAATAAAGGAAGATCCAACCATAAAACTGACCCCAAATCTTTCCTCAAAACTCAAAGTGAACCTATACCGAACAATTCTGTAGTTCAGTAAAATCCAGATAACTTTTGCCCTCATGAATGTTCATTTTTGCACCCTTTTCCAATTTTTAGATTCTTCTAGTAACCCATGAACCACCAGCAAAACTGCTTTTATGGCATTTGTGGACTGATGACAAACAGAGGATCCTAGAAGCCTTGCCTGTGCGCATGAGATTTCCTAACCAATATTTCAGACCCAGACTGGATAGAGATCAGAGAAGATCTGCAGAAGCATCTGAACTTCCGGGTGCTTATGCAAACAAAACAAGGCCTGCAAACCTTTTGAGTTTTGGCCATTGTTATAGCGGAGATAACACAATGGAACCCCCTGAAATAGTATGCCAGTCAGGCATGGGCAAACCTCAGGAGATCTCCTTGGAAAAAGCATTCAGGTGATCAGATCCTTATCAGAAGCTTAACCAAAATTCGAGGTTTGCCTCAAAATATTCCTAACATCTCCAGCTCCCCCATTCAACAGGCCACTGCATTCTGCCTCAATACAATCCAAGAGAAGGCCCTTGATGATTTGGCTCTGTGCCCTCGGCAGGCAAAAAAAAAAATCAAACCAAGTCACCTCAAAACGCTGTCTGCAAAACCATTTGCCTTTCACAGGAACTCAACTAAAACCAATCAGTTCAGTACAGGTGTATTTACAGCATTACTGGAATTTTATTAGGGCTGGTCAACGTTTTCCAGTTTCAAAATTCTGGAAAAAATAATAATCAAGAAATAGCAAAATTCCTCACCGTTTTTCAAAAAAATATGAACGCACTCTTTTTTAAACTAGCTTTATTTCTATCGTCTCATTGTTAGCAGTGCAGAGGCCAAAGTTTTGCTCCTAGACTCTCGGTAGTACTATTGTCTGCATTGCTGCAGAGAGTTTTCTTCCAAATATAGACACTTCTGCTGCATTACTACTGCCCACACTGACTCCCATGAACATCGTTAAGCAGCCAGTGGTGTATCAGCACTGTGCTGTAGAACATCAGACTTACTCCATATGAGCAACGTCCTAAATCTGTGACATTATGCCCAGAGTTGGCCAGGATTTGGGGGGGATGGGAGGGGGTGACAGGACAAGGGGCATAAAACACTGATGTGCTGAAACAAAAACATTTTGCAGGAAATAAGATTGGGAGTGTTTTTAAGCTTCACATTTATCAAAGTGTCCCATTTTGACTTTTTTCTCAACAAACGAAAAAGGATTTTCCATTTCAAAATGAAAGCAAATTGAAATACCAAAAAAAAATTTAAAATGGTCAATCTCAAAATGAAACCTTTTGAAACCACTAAAAGTCAGTTTAACCTGAAACAAAAATATGGGGGAATTTTTTGTTGGCAAACATTTTCAGAATTTTGATTTCCCATTCCAATTTGGGGTGGGAAACATTTCAAACATTTCTGTGGGGTGAGAAAACCGTTTCCCACCCAGTTCTAAGTATGAAAGTCGATTAAAATAATAAATATCAGTATGTCAGTCACCTACATACACAAGTGAACAATTGCATTAGAGGGACATGCATTCCTTGTGTGTATGAACATAGGTGCTTACGAAAGATGCTGGACTGGCAACTCTGGTGACTGACGTCTTCTCTGTCTATAAAACAAACCCAGCACTAGCAGCAAGCATGCAGCCTTCTCCCTTACTGCCACCCCACTACAGCTGGTCAGAAGTTTTCTGACTGAACATTTCCCATCAGAAAATGCTGCTTTATTGAAAGCAAAATGTTTTGCAGAAATTGTCATCTTTGCTGAAAATTCATTTAGAAAGAAAGATTGAAAATAGTGTTTTCATCTTTTCAGAATGTTTCCACGTTGTTCCAAAATCACTTTTTGTTTTCTATATTATATAATATTAACTAATAAATAGTTGCAATTGGAAAAAAAAACAGCAGTTTTGTGAAAATGAAATGTTTTAATTGACCCTGAATAGGTTTTTAAAAAAAATGGCTCATGGAAAATTTTGAAACTTTTTGTTTCTATTCTGAAACCGAAGTTTTTTTTAAATAAAACCTCAAAAAACTGCCCCTGGAATGAAAAAAAAAAAACTCTGGTTCTCTTACAGCTCCACCTACCAGCTGGCCTAAACCTTGGCCTGGAAGAACTACTTTTAGGGATCAGTACCCATGCAGCCCTTCTTGTCTGTCTGAGTGCCAATGAGGCTGCCAGTTGGGATTAATTCTGCCCCTGCTTTTTTGTGATGTGACACCTGTCCTCTAGTGGAGCAGTTCTCAAACTTTAGCAACCCGAGGACCCCATTTTGATTTAAAAATTGTTAGGGCTCCTCAAGTCCCCCTGCTCAGCCCCAGGTCCCACCCCCACCCAACTGCCTGCCCCCCATCCTCCCTCCCTCCATCGCTCACTCTCCCCTACCCTCACTCACTTTCACCAGGCTCTGGGAAGGAGTTTGGGTGCAGGAGGGGGTGCAGACTCTGGGAGGGAGTTTGGGTGCAGGAGGGGTGTGGGCTCTGGGAGGTAGTTTGGGTACAGGATGCAGTGCAGGCTCTGAGAGGGAGTTTGGGTGCAGGAGGGGTGTGGGCTCTGGGAGGTAGTTTGGGTACAGGATGCAGTGCAGGCTCTGAGAGGGAGTTTGGGTGCAGGATGGGGTGTGGGCTCCGGGAGGGAGTTTGGGTGTGGGGTGCAGGCTCTGGAATGGTGCAGTGGGCTGGGGTGCGGGAGGGGGTGCGAGGCAGCACTTACCTTGGGCGGCTCTTGAAAGCGACCAGCACAGCCCTCTGGCAGCAGCTCCTCGGCGGGGGGGCAAGAGGGTCTCCGTGTGCTGCCCCTGCCTGCAGACACCACCCCCACTGCTCCCATTAGCCGCAGTTCCCAGACAATGGGGGCTGCGTAGTCGGCGCTCGGTGCAGGGACAGTGCATGGAGACCCCCTGTCCCTAGGGATGCGCCGGTCGCTTCCGGGAGCAGCGCGGGGCCAGGGCAGGCAGGGAGCCTCAGCCCCACTGGGCACCTGGACTTTTAGTGCCTAAAATCTCCCGGTTTGGCTTCAGTAGCCTCCAGGAGATGAAGGGAGGGAGGGGAAGGAGTTAATCAGTGGGGCTCGCAGACCCCCTGAGTTCCCTTGGGGACCTCCCAAGGGTCCACGGAGCCCAGTTTGAGAAACATTGCTCTAGTAACTAGACTGGAAGCACCAATTCATTTCAAAGATCTTTAAGAGCCACCCTCAGCTATTGACTGGTACCCAGAGGCAGCATGGTCTGTCGGATTGGGTGCTGGACTGGGACTTATGACACCTGCATTCTAGTCCCCGCTCTGCCCCTGCCCTGCCCTGAGTGCTTGGGCAAGTCCCTTCCCTTCTCTAGTTCCCCCCTCACTCTGTATCTGTCTGGTCTATTTAGACTGTAAGGCCTTTGGGGTCAGGGAATGTCTCTTACGCTGTGTTTGTACAGCACCTAGCACAATGGAGCCCTGGTCTGGGTTGGGACCGCCACAATTATTTGATAATAGCAGCAACAACTTTCAGTCACCATCAACTTGGGTTTAATTTAAACTGGGTGCCGAGCTGTGAAAGGCAGACAGGTTCTAAAAAGAAAGCAGAGCTTTCTTACTAACCGATAAGCTGCTTTGAGTGTTTCAGGCTGAAAAGAAACTAAACCCGAATTGGAAAAGAAGCCGTTTGAACAGTTCTCTAAACAAAACCAGGTTTCATAAAGGGGAAAAAATTCATGCACATTTTGCTTCCCCCCCCCACTTCCTGCAGGCATTTCCAATGGCCCTCTCCATCGTGTGACATTCTCAAAAGGGAGGGTGCAGGGGAAGGGTTTGCTTTCTAGGAGCAAACCAACAAGAATGATCACATTCAAAGTACTTGCTCCATTGCAAACTTCCAGCATCTTTCTGATCTAGGCAGTCGGTGCATGAAAGCCTCAGTATGTCTCCGGTGTAAACACAATACCGTATTTATTTCTTCACCTGCTAGAAGAAAGCCCTATATCTTCTTCAGGTCTTCCTTTTTCATAAACAGTGAATTCGTCTACAGCACAAGCAATTAGCTCTGGATAGGAATATTTCACAAAACGTCCTTTGGTGATTATTTAATAGAACCAGAGATCATGCACTCACGGGAAACAAAAAATGTTTTATTCAAGCATCTTCCCATAACTTTCCTGTTTTTCCACCATCCCAGTAATAGAGTAAATACATTTGCACTGCACTCGCTGCAGTGTTTTACAAAGCACACTCAGATTATATTTCTGCTTGTCTTTGAAATAACTATAAAATGCATTAAATAATCACGATAAACCATTTTTGTTGATAAAGTGATCACTGTGCTGTACTGAATTTTCATACCAGTCTAACATCCTATCACTATATTGTTACAGTAAAGCAATTAAAGTAGGCTGTAGATATAGCATTTGAAGAAAAAGGAAACCCTATTATTCTGTTCCATGGGGTGCATTCCCTCCACTACTCTAAACATAGTTAGGTGAGAATCATAACATATTGGTCAAAGATCTGTGAACTGTTTTTTTTTTAAACTTAACATTATTATAAATTGTATATGATGGGCAATCGATAAAGGATTGTATAACAATACCTACCACTTATATAGTGCTTTCTATCAGTAGATCTCAATATGCTTTATAAAGGAGGTAAATATTATCCCCATGTTGCAGGTGGGGAAATTGAGGCACAAAGAAGTAGCATGGCTTGCCCAAGGCAGGCCGGGGGCAGAACCAAGAATAGAACCCATGTCTCTTGAGCCCTAATCCAATGCTCTAGCCACTAGGATATACTGCCTATATATATATATATATATATATATATATATATATATATATATATAAAAAAGCACTGAGCTCCTATTTAAATATTATTGTTCTCTACAGGTGCGGAGCACTTTTGAAAATCCGGTCCCTTGATTTAGGCCTTAATATTTTCAAGTACTTTTGAACAGCAATGATGCCTTTAATATTTCAGTACAAAGTAAAGGCTAGATTGTGATTTTATCTAAGGGCACGCCTACACTACACAATTAAGTCGATTTAAGTTGTCAACGTACAGCCACCGCAGTAAGTAAATTGGTTTTGTATGTCCACACTATTCTTCTTCTTTCAGTGGTGTGTCTCCTCACCAGGAGCGCTCGCACCCATTTAACTGTCGGTGTGGGGCATTGTGGGGCACTGATAGCCCAAGCCCCACCGCTCTGCCTGTCAGCCACTAGGGACTGACAGCCAGGGGTGGCTCTATGTTTTTTTCCCACTCCAAGCATGGCAGTCAGGCGGCTTTCAGCGGAACGCCTGCTGGCTGTCCACTGGTCACGCAGATTTGGTGGCGTTTCTGCGGGAGGTCCGCCAGTGCCGTGCCTTCAGCATCCCCGCCGCCGAATTAGCGCCAAAGCCGGGTGACCGGCGGACCTCTCGCAGGCATGCCGCCAAAGGCAGCCTGACTGCCATCCTCACAGCAACTGACAGGCTGCCCTCCACAGCTTGACACCCAAGACACGCGCTTGGTGCGCTGGTGCCTGGAGCCACCCCTGCTGACAGCCAGAACAGCCTGAAAGGCAGCAACAGGTGGTACAAGGAATGCAGCGTCTACATTGACTGCACTGACCTAACTATATTGACGAAGATGGGGTTATTAAGTCGGTCTAGTGGGTGACTTATATTGGTGGGACGACATTTTAATGTAGCCGCTTACAGAGTTAGATTGATGTAAGCTGTCTTACGCTCACCTAACTCTGGAGTGTAGACCAGGCTTAAGAGTTGGTCTACGCACAGTTTTAGCACCAAACTAAAAATTGATTTTGACATCTGATTTAGTGAAATCAACACAACTTCCTAATGTATACACATTGATTTTAGATTAAGAGAACCCTATATTGATGTTGCTTAATTTGTTATTTTATTGTCCTAAACAAAATTGAAATAGGGCACTCTGAAATTCAGAATAAGTGTGTTTACAACAGGGGGCTGACCTGATTTTACTAACTCTGTTTGGCTTTTAGTTAAATTCATTGTGTGCGTGCATGCATGTGTGCGTGTGTGTATCAAATCCAATGCTACCTGAAGGGAAGGAGAAGGGAGTAATTACACTCCCCAACCCTTGCAGAGCCAGAGTTATGGTACATGTTCAGCCGATGAAAAGGACTAGTCCTCTTGGCATGACAATGAATAGGGGTGATTGGAAAATGGGAAAATTGTCAGCAAAAAGTTCTCACAAAAATTTGTTCCTGTTTTTGGTCAAAAGATCTGGTTTTTTAAAACCAGTTCTTACAATGACATCCTCGTCAGGGAGGGTACAATCAACAATTTCATGGAGCTTTCCCCACCCTCTAGAGATACTGTGACAGAAAAAAAGTGAGTGGAAGAGGATTGTGTGTGTGTGTGTGGGGGGGAGATATGACATGGAACTAGAGTTGGTCAACATTGTGGAACTTCCTCAGAGTGGTATCTCTGACATTTTGATTTTGAGTATAAAGACAGAATCTACTCCCATTTGCCCACTATCCCCAAATCAATCACGGTTTCTTGCCATAACCTCCTGAGAATGGGATTAGACATGGAAAAACATATACACAGCTGGAATTGGGAGGACCTGGGAGATGAACGCCTGAGGACCCCTAATGTGGAACCTTGCCTTTGACGCTCCCTTTTCTAACAGACGTATAGGAACGAGTATGTCTCTCCACATTACTTTTAATCATTCCCAACCAAAAATACTCCAAGGCAAACACTTCTCCCCCAGCGAGAGATTAAGAGAACAAACACATGGCAGGTGTTAGTCATGTGGCTTAATGCACTATTAGAAGGTGCTCAGAGACTATGGTGAGGCGTGTGAGAGCAGAACCTTTATAGAACAGAATAGAGGTTGGCTTGGACTGTACAACAAACAAACAACAGCTCCATTCCCGGGACATCTACTCTGGGATAGTAACACAGCGCCCTCAGGATGCCCAATACACACTGGAATTCAACAGGATTAGGCCTCTTAACTTTTTTAGGCACCTTTGAAAGTCCCGGCCATTAAGCTTCTGCAATGGACGGGGGTAGCTGGGTGGGGAGTACCGGGAATCTACCTTCCTTCCATTTCTTTCTCCAAGCCTGGTGGGGTCATGTAGTTACTTGAGACCAAGGTTGGATTGTGCAGCTCTGTCATGGGGAGGGGAACTAGCCTGGGGCTCGTTTTCCTTACCATCTTTGCTCAGAAAAATACACACACCTTGAGTTTTGAAGAGAGGGGAGAAACACCCACCCCTGATTTGCAATCTCAAAGACTCAGGAAAGCTCCTGCGACTCCTACCACTGTTCTTCTGGGGGCTTCCTATGGAGGCGGACACCCCTCTACACCCAGAGCTCACTGCTAGAGAGAGCAAAAAGAGCTTCAGCGTGATTAGTAAAAGATAAAAGAAATGAGTGTCAGGCATCAGCGGGGTATTAAAGCCACCAAGCACAGGGGGACGTTCTCCAAGGAAGAGAACAGACATGGCTGACTGAGGCCCTGTAAACACTACACTCTTGGATACACTGCAGGTAAACAGATTCAGACAGAATTGACACAGCTGAACTAACTTTTAGCAACAGTTCAATGGACAGGGCCTTCCTTAAGGTCTGCAACTGTCAACACATCCAAGCAGTCTGTGCGTATAGCGAAGTGAACAGCAATTATCTACTAGTACTCTCAGGACCATAACACAAGGGACAGTGACTTTACTTGTCTGATTTCTGGGGATCCTGTTTGAATCCTGCCTTTCCACACTGCTGAGACAGGGCATATTTTGCAGGGCATCCTGTGAAACTGGTTAGAGGAAGCATAGCTCAGCAGGGGACCATGGGACACAAAGTTTCAGACTGTCATTACAACACAAACAGGAAACACTTTCATAAGCTGTTTCACTTAATACTGAGTTGCAGATGCCCTTAATGACTTAAAATAAAAACAGGAGACTATTTCAACTATTATGACATCAGTCATATTACATATTACAGCTGTGCATTGTATGCGCTACAAGTGATGCAATGTACACATTTCAAATAATGAAAAATAAAATTTGAAACAAAATTCTTAAATGAAATTTTGAAAAGTTCCCAAAAAACCCCAAACAAAACAAAAACCACACACACACAAAACACACTTTTCCAAACCAATATAAACGTTTTCCATTTTGAAATATTATTTCCACATCGGAATTTTAATCTTAATCGACACATTTTTTTCAAAATGGTCTAATTTAGATAAAAATACTATTTTCTGTAGAAAAAATGTTCATAAAATTCTGACTAATACTATTTGGGATGGTTCATAAAAAGACTGGAAAAGGGCAAATATAGTGCCAAATTATAAAAAGGGAAATAAGGACAATCCAGGGAATTACAGACCAGTCATCTTAACTTCAGTTCCCAGAAAGATAATGGAACAAATAATTAAGCAATCAATTTGCAAACACTTAGAAGACAATAAGGTGAGAAGTAACAGTTGGTATGAATTTTTCAATAAATAACTGTATTCATGATTTAGTTTAATATTTATCTTGTTTGAAGAACAGAAGATCAGCTCCTTATGAAACCTCCCAGTGACGACCTCATGGTGTTGGGTAATGCCCCTACCCCAGATCGGATTCTTTTACTCAGGTTGAACAACACATGGGTCTACTTCTGAGGTTAGGGATTACTCAGTGTAATCATAAAGGTCAGACTCCAGCTCTGGCTCATAGCGTGGTCCCTCAACGTAATTCTCCTCGTTTCTTCAGTCGTTCAGTATCTGCTCTCCCACCAGCTCCAAGAATGTCCATAGAATATGAGGGTTGGAAGGGACCTCAGGAGGTCATCTAGTTCAACCCCCTGCTCAAAGCAGGACCAATCCCCAACTAAATCATCCCAGCCAGGGCTTTGTCAAGCCTGACCTTAAAAACCTCTAAGGAAGGAGATTCCACCACCTCCCTAGGTAACCCATTCCAGTGCTTCACCACGCTCTTAGTGAAAAAGTTTTTCCTAATATCCAACCTAAACCTCCCCCACTGCAACTTGAGACCATTACTCCTTGTTCTGTCATCTGGTACCACTGAGAACAGTGACTGGTCCAAAGACTAGACAACTATTTAGGTTCTCACACTAGCCTTCACCACTTTGGGAGCACAGCTGATATCCCAGAGCATGGATGAAATTTTTCAAAGCGCTCAGCGTTGACCTAGCTCTGTTCCCAGTGAGGTCAGTGGGAGTTTTTCCAGTGGGAGCAGAATTACTCTGAGGCAGATGCTTTAGGGCAGAACAGACTGGGGAGCTGGTTAAGACTCCATGATTCTCAGAGCTGGGCCTCCTTCAGAGCTTTCCCAGAGCTAACTTCCAGCACTATTGTTGGGTCCTAGTGGACTCTGTACCAATTCCACCACTAGTATATGATCCTTAGGTGTAGCTAAGCACCACCTTGTCCTCTGTTCCCTGCTGACATTACATTTTCTGTTCTCAGGACCCTCCCTTTGTGGAAGGTGCAGGGCCCAGCAGTGGTAGATGCCTGAGCAGGGGCTCCCCTCCAACAGGAAAATTCTGCGCTGGACCTTTTCTGCCGGATTCT
This sequence comes from Chrysemys picta bellii, assembly GCF_011386835.1. NCBI lineage: Eukaryota > Metazoa > Chordata > Testudines > Emydidae > Chrysemys > Chrysemys picta. Next base: position 8,271,553 of record NC_088795.1, read on the forward strand.
GGGCCCCTTTATATAACCCAAATGGTGCAAACGTGGCTATAAGTAGAACTGACAATCTAGCCCTTTCCCTCTAGAAGTCGGAAGTCCTGATGTCTCTTTGTGTTGGTGTTTAAGAACGGACTCTGCAGAGAAAGCATTCTCGCAAGGGTATAGTCAATCTGCCTGCCTTTCAGCTAAACAAGAAAAAAATATGGTCATTTTAAAAAGCATAGATTTCATATTGATGACTTCCATGCTTCACAACAAAACGTTTCCTTGCACTGATTGTTTATGAAAGAGGGGACAGGGGCGAATGAAATAAGCACTTCTGGAGAAAGAAAATGACAGCGTCGCACAGTCGTCTGGAGAGCAACACAAACAAGGACGCTGTTCCAATTACTGTGGGGGGCATTTTCCTGTTATTATTTTAACTACTGGGTCTATTTGGGGAGTAACAAGTAAAATATTCCCTCACCCACCTTGTTTCTCTAATATCCTGGGACTGTCACAGCTACGAGGACACTGCATAGAAGTGACGTCACTGACAGTCAGTCTGTGCGCCAAGCAGTCAGGATTTCTTCATCCAGCTAGAGTCAGGGATGCAGCTTCTTGTTAGGAAACACTAGACAAACTGGCTACCACTGTCTAGCAGTAACACACACAGCGGCATTTGATAGGTGTTTGTATGTGTGGGTGATTGCTTCCCCCCCCCCCATTTGAATCGGCAGTTTGAGAGATTAAACTAGCTGCCAAAGGTGACTCTGCTCTGTGTTAAATCCTGAATAATCCAATAACCAAAAAGGAGAAAAGCAGAATGAGAAAAAGAGGTGGAAAAAAAATAGTGAATTGCTGCTGCAATGTAATTAAAGGGCTTTTGTGCTCTGCTGCTGGCAGAAATTTAAGCACCTAGCACTCTAAATACCTACCGAGTTAAGCAACAGCTGAGTGGGGTTTTTTGAGACTCTAAGTTTTGGATTTACATACTCAAAGTGACAGGCACATAAATTCCTTTGTGAATCTATCCCCTAGTCTCTCTGTCCCTCAGTTGCCCATCTGTACAATGGGAATAATATCACTGCCCTGTCTCACAGGGGTGAAGTACATTAAATACGTTAAAGAAGGCACTTAGATACTATGGTAAGGGGAGCCATATAAACACCTATGGTGGATGGAAATAAATGTGTGGAAAAAGCCAGTCATGTTACAACACACAATTAGCCTGTGGAACTCACTGCCTCAAGATGCCATTGAGGCTCAGAACTCAGCAGGATTACAAGAATATTCAGAATTATAACAGAAATTTTTAAAGATGGACCAAGAGTCTTGGAAGGAAAATAAATCCCCCTGCTTTAGGGCTTGAGGCGATCTCCATCTATTGGGGATCAAGAGGAGACTTTCCATGGAGCCGGGCCAGCCTTAGCGGCAGGGTTTTCTTCCACCTTCCTGTGAAGCAGCTGGTGCTGGCCTCTGTTAGAGAGGAGATGGAACTAGATGGACCCCTGAGCTGATCCAGTCTGGGGACTGCTAGGAGTTTACGTCTCTCCCTCTTTCATGTGAACTCCATCATGTTTGCATGTGATTGAGAACCAAGGTGGTTGCTATTTGAACAGGTGGATGCATATTGTCCTTGTGGGGTGTGCAGAGGGGGGAAGAGTTGAAGGACCAGGGTGACTGCAAGCTCCTTGGGGCAGTAATCAACTTTTTGCTGCCTATTTGTAGGGTAAATAGCACTGTGAGGCCCCTTCTGATCCTTGACTGGCCCCCCCTTGGTGCTGCCATATCAAATGCCAGTGATGCTGGCACAAGGGCAGGTGAGAATCACAACTCCCTGAACCTGCAGAGCCTGCTGTGCTACAAAGAGGATTCACCCAGGTGCCGCTGTCCTCCCCGCTCCCTCCCCCCTGTTTCTGTTGGGGGTAAGAGTAGTCTGAGGCCCTGATTCAGAAAAGCTCTTTAAACACATGCGTAAGTCCCACTGACTTCATTGGGAGCTAAGCATATTTTTCAGTGTTTTTTCCAAAGCCCACTGAAGAGAATGGAGAGCCTCCCATTGACTTCTCTGGATCTGGCCTCCAGTGCTTCCATGAATCAAAATCATCATCTCTAGCTGTGCCTCCTACAGATCCCCATCCACAACCTTCCCAGGTGGGGCAGGTTCTTGGAGTGCTTTCAGGGCCAAAAAACGGCTTTGCAAACTCAGATTTTGTGCCTCTGTTCTCATTTCACTAGGCACATAAACACGGGGAGGAGAGATTTTTCTTCTTAGGACGCACCAGATACCCCCAGCAATCTCCACTAAGATGCTAGCTAGATGGACCAGTGGTTTGATGGAGTGTTACAGATCCCTTGCTCCTGTTTTAAAGAGAGACTATATGTTTTGGTAAGACTTGACTCATGACTACAAAGATAAAAACTTAGTTCTTCAGCTGGGCACTCAAGATAGAGGGGAGGAAAGGAAAGAAACTCCAAAAAAACTATGTTGTTCCATAGTGGAAAGGTAAGATTGTACAAATATCAGAAACTAATTAAATTGAGCGGGTGATATTTAGCTCTCTCAGATCCTAGGAGAAAAATTGATTTCTGTCTCATTGAATTAAATTACATTTTCATACTGATTGACACACGTAGATTGTTTCCAATCTTCCTGCCAAGGTAAACATTAGCTGACGTTTATTCTCGAAATTATTCTGCTTAGTTCTAAGGTTGTTATTTTAGCATTATACTGATGACCAAACACAGAGACTAGAGGTAAAATGGAAACAAATCTACCTTAGATCCCTTATTTCAGCCAGTCACATTTTTCAGAAATTGAAATCTTGGATTTAGTAGATGGCAGTTACATAGGCCATATACCATGGCATTGTGCTGGTAAACATGGGCCAGAAATTTCTAGAACAGGTAAACATGGGCCAGAAACTTCTAGAACACCCAGAGCTTACGGTCTTAGATTTTTATTATTACTACAGTATTATTTTTGTTGAGTCTAATAAAGCATAAGCCTTTTATTGATGCCTGAATGTGCCATTAACTTGTCTAATTTGCATCTTCATGTTTGAGTACTCTAAATGGTGATATTCAACACCGTGCAGCATGGTAATGTTAAATAAGTTACTTTTAGCTCTGGTGCACGTAGGCCTTAGAGCTAGTCTCATAAAACTAGCCATTTTCTATATGCCCTCCTCGCTCTGTAAGAGAGGTGAAATCCTGCATGGCATCTTGGAAGCATTTAGGGCTTTGGATCCTAGTCCTTCCTTGAGAGTTGAGTCATTATCAAGTGCCACGCCATTGGATGTGCACCCAAAGCAACTGGAGGAAAGGAACATTGAGGTTGAGCAAAGAGGTCAAAGTCCAGATTCCAAACTCATTAAACCTAGGAGGGGAGAGTGTTGTTACCTGGAGATGAAGTTGCTGGTTGCAAAGGAAAGGAATGAAGGAGGTGTCTGCCTCGGACAAGTGAGCTCTTAGTCAAGGAAAGTGGTACAGTTGCCCAAGAAGTAGGAGAAAGTTTCCTATGTAAGTGTGGGAGCACTGGTCAATACTGAAGTATTTTGAGTGTTATTGACTTGGTGCCCAATCCTGCTGTCCTCACTCAGGGTAATATCACCCCCACCATGCAAAAGAAACTGGCAGGGATGGTAGTGGGCAAAGAAAATCCACCCGTTCCCCTTATGGAGTTTCCAATATATCATTTTATCCGTGGGGGAGGGACAAACATTTCTCTCCCCTTGAACCAGAGTGTCTAGATCTGGAACATATAACTAAGTCTCTTGACTTGGAGAAAACCAGGCACAGGTCAGAGCAGGGTCTTGAACTGCTCTTAGGGGCACAGCTCACCCTTTGAAAGCGGCACTGCTCATCCCTTCCAGGGCCTGTGTGAGCCCACCCCCTCTGTGTTCTATCTGCTTCTTTTCTTGGTGGATTCCTGTTGATCTCCATAACAGAAGCTGCCTGTGGTATGTCTCTTACACTCACAGGCTTATCAAGGTAAAGGTGACAAGACACGCTCGTCCCAGAATGACATCAATCTGCAGCAAATCTAAGACCCCAGGCCCATGGCATCTCCAGACAGATTTCTTCTACTTCCAGTTCCCACGAGTCTGGGGAGCACTCCCGTTAGACAGATAAATGCCTGTCACACACGGAGTGTTGGGGATAGAATTAATGCCCACGAAGCAGTAACCACAGGGAGGGGCAGGGGAATGGGTCAAGAAGCTGCCATGTAGAAGAGAAAAAGAAATGAAGGGTGGATGGGTGATGATTTGTTCTGCTGCATTAACCTGCCAGGAGCGTGTTGCTGGAAGAACTTTATATGGTCACCACAGGCTCAGCTCTTTGATGAGGACCTGGATGACAGGCGAGGAGGAATCCATCCAGCTTCTTTAGTCTATACCAGGGGTGGGCAAACTACAGCCCGGGGGCTGCATGCGGCCCTCCAGACGTTTTAATCCGGCCTTCAAGCTCCCGCTGGGGAGCAGGGTCTGGGGCTTTCCCTGCTCCGGCGCTGCAGCTGGGGAGTGGGGTCGTGGGCTTGCCCCACTCCGCACGGCTCCTGGAAGGAGTGGCATGTCCCCGCTCCGGCTCCTACATGTAGGGGCAGCCAGGGGGCTCTGCATGCTGCCCCTGCAGCTCCCATTAGCCGGGAACCATGGCCAGTGGGAGCTGCAGGGGCGGTGCCTGTGGATGGGGCAGCATGCGGCGCTGCCTGGCCACGCCTCCGCATAGGAGTCGGAGGGGGGACATGTTACTGCTTCTGAGAGCTGCTTGAAGTAAGCACCACCGAGAGCCTGCACCCCCGAGCCCCTCCTGTGCCTCAACTCCTTGCCCCAGCCCTTATCCCCCTCCCACTCTTGAACCCCTAGGTCCCAGCCCGGAGCACACTCCTGCACCCCAAACCCCTCATCCCCAGCCCCACCCCAGAGCCCGCACCCCCAGCCGGAGCTCTCGCCCCCTCCCACACACCAGTCCCCAATTTCCTGAGCATTCATGGTCCGCCATACAATTTCCATACCCAGATGTGGCCCTTGGGCCAGAAAGTTTGCCCACCCCTGGTCTATACCAGGGTGATCTCCCTGCCTGCTACCTGCAGGTCCATATTGTCCCCAGGAGTTGCTAACAGTTTGCTTTTGATAACCATTCACGGCTAGAGAAGTGGCAAGCAGCCCCCTTTTGGGCCACAGTTGCAGTCTCGGCAGTCTAGGGTCTGCTCTATGTGCCCTAAATGGGACACAGGAAATCCCGGAGGAGGTGGGAGGGGAGACAGTGAGGCCTTGTGGTGGCTGCTCCTTCGCACCACCCAGCAGAGCTAACCAGCCACACGGCGTGGCGTATGCTGCACTGGGTGGAAGGGGTAGCAGTGGGTTTCCCTTCTCCCCAAGGGTGGGTAACAGAGGTGTCATGAAGATAAATTCATGAGTCACTAAGATGCTACGGGGATGGGGCTGTATAAGTACCTACAGAATGCAATGTGTATGTGAGAGACGGTTGAGCCCACCAGGCATTGCCTGTCCGTCCCTTGGAGCCATTTTCAAATGGAGGTTTGTCTCCACTAAGCTGACCCTCCCCTACAAAAGTCCCCATCTAATTCTGAAAGACACATCCTGGCCTATTCACCAGCTTGTTACAGGCATTAGGCAATACTGCTTTGAACAAGTGAACCCTGCAGTTTTCTACCTCGCATTCTGGTTCACGGATCAGGTGCAAACAATAAAATAATACACCCCGTTGCCACCAGACCTGCAAGCATTTGAACACAAAAGCCAAGCACAGAGGCCACAAACTACAAAAATGTCTGTCTAAGCAGGACATCACCAGCAAGGTCAAACCTGTGTTTGAGACGGGTTCTGTCTGGGGAACGTTGTGCAGGGTCTATAAAATGAGATAGTGGGCGATAATGAAGGGGAAACCTTGAACAAAAGAGTCAAAACACCCTCGGAAAGTATGACGAGAACATACCGGACCAGCTTTAAAATCTCCCTGACCCTTTAAAATGCACAATAATGTGCCTGGGTTGATAGCGCAAATGTGATTCCTGGTTCAGAGTCAGACTGTGCCCGTAAACAGCGGGCAGCATTGGCAGAGAGCACAGCTGGAAAAGCAGACTGTCCAGCTACAAGAAGGGCATTACACCAACAACTCAGGGCAAGAGGGCAATGAGCAGACCAGGAGGAAGGTGCAGGGCCGCCCAGAAGATTCAGGGGACCTGGGGCAAAGCAATTCTGGGGGCCCCTTCCATAAAAAAAAGTTGCAATACTATAGAATATTATATTCTCATGGGGGCCCCTGTGGGGCTTGAGGCAAATTGCCCCACTTGCCTTCCCCCCCCCTCCCCGGGAAGCCATGGGTAGGTGGCAGGCAAAAGGAAGATGTGGCTAGAAGGGCTCTTGGGGAAGTTCAACAGTCGCGGGGTCTCTGGAAAGAGAAAGGAGACCGGCTGCTCGTGACTGGCAGACTAATGAGGCGAGGGTTGGAGTCGGACTGTAAAATGGAACCATGCTGGGTTGGATTTGTAGCCAGGAGAGTACGGCGTCTGGTCCGACCTATAAAAGAAGAGACTCGAGTGCGGTTCTCTCTCCGCCTACCTCAAAGGGTTTCACGAGTAACAGGGTGGACGCTGGCAGCGCAGTGGCTGTGTAATAACGATATCGGATATTTATATAGCTCGGTTCCTGCTGAAGGCACCCAGAAGTGCTTTACCACTGACTTAGACAGGAATTACCTTGCTTACCTCTGAAATGCAGCTGCTCTAGGGTGGGGTCTGGTGTCTCTGACAGTCCACAGAAACATGACAGAGCATTTCAAGCGAGGAAACACATCCCGCTGAAATTCCAGGAGGAACTGAAGTGGCTACAACGTTACCCAAAATAGAGATTAGCCTGTCTTGTGTCCAGTGTCCTCCTGTCCCTAATGACCTCTCAGTAGCCAGGACTCAGCTTCAGCCCTCACCTACAACAAAACAGCTCTATCCTATTGTACTAAGAGGTGGAACGTGGGCTACGAGAAATATCCTGGACTCTTTTCAGAATGGGCTATCTGATTTTCAGTAGCCTCCCTTTCAGCACTACCAGTGAGAGGTGGGAACTCAGTTCCATTTCTTAACTAAGGGCAAAGGGGAACATTTTCAAGTGCACCTGAGTGACTTAGAAGCCAGAGGATGTGTCTGTGCAACTGCTTAATTTGTGCCAAGGCCTGGCAGTTCCTAGCCCCGGCACCTCGAGGCTTGCTGCATTAGTTATAAAAGTACAAAAATTGCTTTAGTCCTGGCACCTCTTTCATTACACATTAAGCCCTGGTACAGGCTGCAGTCACAGGGTGTGATTACAGCTCACGTAGACGTACTTGGGCTAGCTTTAACCCAGCTAGCTTGCATCCTGGAGGAGGGAAGCCGTAGCAGTGCAAGCTTCCGGGTGGGCTAGCCCCGTGAGTAATTACCCAGGGATCAAGTGGGGTTGTAGAGCCCATGCTCCAGCACACGCTGCTGCGGCTGCATCGCTCCGGGACCAGAGCTAGCTCGATTAAAGCCAGCGCCAGTACATTTAGCCAGGCTGTAATCCCACCCTGGGATTACAGTGTAGACATACCCCAGGTCTCATTTTCAAAAGGGATTTACACACCTAGACCAGATTTTCAAAGGTGTTTAGCCACCTAAAGATGAAGATAAGCACCTAAAGGGGTTTTCAGAAGAAGTCAATGGTGGTTAGGCAACTAACCTTCTTTGGAAAATTCCCCGAGGGGCCAATCCACACCTTTAGACACCTAAATGCCTTTAAAAATGTGGCCTTTGGGAGCCAGGTCTCATTGAAAACCACTAAGTGCCTGAGCCATTTTTGAAAATGGGACTTCAGATCCTAACCCACTTAAACACATTTGATAGTGTGACCTGAAGCCTCCTATAATGCAGCCTTCCCCCTGAGGTGTCGACATTTTGTATGGACCCACACTGCAGGGTGCAGTCTGAACTGAAAAAACCCTGCCTCAAATCTACAGAATGCTAGTCCTGACCTGTGAATATTCAGCAACCAAATATGCTTCAATCAGCTAAGAGAGGGATGAAATGTTTTGAATTTTGGAAAAAAACATGGGGGAAATTCAATCAAATCTTCCCATTTTTTCAACCAACTGCAGACCTGGTTTCAAGTATCAGAGGGGTAGCCGTGTTAGTCTGGATCTGTAAAAAGCAACAGAGAGTCCTGTGGTACCTTTAAGACTAACAGATGTATTGGAGCATAAGTTTTCGTGAGTGAATGGTCACCCACGAAAGCTTATGCTCCAATACATCTGTTAGTCTTAAAGGTGCCACAGGACCCTCTGTTGCTTTTTACAGACCTGGTTGAAATTTTCAAATTATTGTTTTTTGATATTGACTTTTTCAAAATTTGAAAAAAAAAACAACAACATTAATTTGTTTCCCCTTTTTTGGACCCGTTTTATTTAATAGACTGAAGTGGAACATCACAGCTTTGACTTTTCGAAGCAGAACTATACAAAAAGTAATGTTATATAGAAACATTGGTTAATGGTTTTCCATTGCTTTAGTTTAGTGTTCCTTGGCATACAAAGAGGTAAAAGGCTATATCAGTGGACTGGCTATTCTCATCGGAATAACAATCTGTCCTTATCACTCCGTCCTCCATCCTCCACCCAGTGGTCACTTTCCATGAGGACTGATTGAGGAAAAGAAAGTAATGGTCCCAAATCGGTTACAAAACACATCTAAAAAAAATACTCCCACAGATTCACTGAAAATATTTTGTTTTCTGAACTACTTGCTCACTTCATTCTTTCACCTCTGGGTGCATATTACATCAGATTATCTTAAAGAAGCATTTTCTCCGTAAGTGGGGGAATGAAAGTAACATTTTCCACATGGCACTACCCAGACAAAAATACAGCCCAGTGAGAATTAAAGCATTGGTGACCGTGTGGTGCTCAGGTACTTATAAGTACCAAAATAAACAGAAAGCACATAAATAAGTGAGGTAAAGAGGAGAGGCCAAAAGGCTGTTCTGGTAAGAGTCAAGGGGCTAAGCCTGAGGCAGATGAAGGAATGGTTTAAGTCACTGATGCAAAACTAGAAGAGAAATGATATATACAAAACCAGAAGCAACATCCCCTTCTAAATACGCCACAGCCGGTAAGGGCCAGATTGGGTCACCCTAATTTCACAGGACTGCACACAAAGTGAATTACAGCTCAGGGTGGCAGAGTTGAACACCAATTCTGGGCATGTTGCTACCTGGCTCCATCGCTATCTATATTTAGCGGTTATTGTTCTGATACTGAAGTTACCACGTCACTGAGCAAACCAAAGGCAACTGAACAAGTTAATGAGAAGTGTTAGTCAGGGTTCTCACCAGCCTTATAGAATGGGGGTGAAGATCTACTACTCTTCCATTGCATCAGCTTTGCTAATTTCCAGCCAGAACTAGAATCCAAACCCAGACCGCCTTCATGCCTTAACCACAAGACCATCCTTCCTCCCTCATTAACAAACTGAAGTGGGTGGGGAGTATTGCAAAACCAGGTCAGAAAGCTAGGCAAGGGCAGTTTGACAAAGGGCCTTGAAAACAAGGGCAAGAAGCTGGCGTTTGATGTGTAGCTCAATGGGGAACTAGTGAAGTGTTTCCAAGTGAGGGATGATATGGTCAAAGTGATGGGCAGAAAAGATTACTTTGACCGCAGCATTTGGGATGGGGTGAAGTTGGGACTTCACTGGGTCTACTCAAGTGCTTAATGTTAAGCACATGCATACAACTGTTTACAGGACTGGGATTCAACTGAGCCACAGGGAGGGTTTTTTTGAACTTAGTTAACTCTCTGGACAGGATTGTTGAACTGTTTCTTTACTGAAATTTCATTCCAAATAACTGCCCAACACCTATCAATGGAAGACATTTGTCATAGTGGGAAAGACTCCATAGTTTCCAAAAACAACAAGGAGTCTGGTGGCACCTTAAAGACTAACAGATTTATTTGGGCATAAGCTTTCGTGAGTAAAAACCTCACTTCTTCGGATGCATGACTCTATGCATCCGAAGAAGTGAGGTTTTTACTCACGAAAGCTTATGCCCAAATAAATCTGTTAGTCTTTAAGGTGCCACCAGACTCCTTGTTGTTTTTGTAGATACAGACTAACACGGCTACCCCCTGATATTTGACATAGTTTCCAAAGATTACCAGGAAAACTTAATTCTAGATCATCATTACAGTAATGATTGGTATTTAGGTATTTCTAACTACCAGCTGTTCATTAAGTTCACCATATTAGTAGATTGTTTATAATTATGGCTAATCATCATCTGTAACATCTTCTACTGCTAACCATGAATAACATACTAATCATGTCTGTAACCTCTGTTAGGGGTTGTCTACACTAGAGAGCCTTTGCTAGTATTGCTTTACTGACCAAGCCCCCTAGTGGGCACACAGCATAACTCAACAGAATGAGTTCTGCCCACAGACCTACAGCACCTCAGCTACCAGAAGCACTGTTCCGTTGGCATAGTTGCCTGCACACCAGGGGTTTTGCCGGCAGAGCTGGGGTGGTGGGCGATTTTAACCAAACTCCTAACTGACATAACGTTGTCAGTTTAGAACAAGCATTAATTGATTAAACCTTTATAAACTATTTATAAATATCCCCTTAACAAAGGCTGACCCTATTTACATCATGCAGAGAGTTCGCCAAACAGCTTCTGGAAGAAGAGGCGATGGAAGAAGTATATCTTTGTTCAGTTTCAATGGAACTACTCCTGTGCTTAAAGCTAAGCATATGTTTAAGTGCTCTGCTGGCTGTGGTCCTTGAGAGCTGTAAAGAACAACACAGAGCCAGCATTTGGGGACATACGCTGACCTAGATCTATACCTACAGCCACCTATTGATGTCAGTGGGAAATGGGAACACTGCTCAAGAACAACATATGGTCCTTGGAAAAGGAACAGTCAATATCGAGTGTTATGAAACTCAGGGAAAGTTTGATAGTCTAGTGATGAAAAGATAAAGGTGTAATCTGGATAAATATATTTTTGGTTATATTAATAAAGCACCTTACGTTTGTTTATACGCATTTTGCACGTCCTGCTCATTCCCATTTAGTACTATACTAGTTGGTTATATTCCTTTAATTGATTAAACAGATACATTCATGATGGAAAACAATTTAAGTGAAACATCTCTGGATGACATTTTGCTGGTTGATTTGTGTTAGCCGCAGTATCTAGTATGCTAAAGCAAGTGTGCCATCTAGTGGTACAGCAAGCAAGAATTTGGCAATAAACTCATCCTCCAGTTTAAACCCATTAAATATAGGGCAATTTTAATGGCTCCCTAAGTGCTGCTTATTTATCGTTAAATAACAAGTGACAAATAGTGCTATGGTGATATATCAATAGGTAGGAAGACTTTTGTAGCTGAGGTTGGGCATGTAGCCAGATGGGGAAATTTCTTTGACTACGACAGGCCTGGAAAAGTGTAAAAGTGGAATTTAAAAAACCCACCGTGACTACTACTTATTTAAGCTCCCTGATCATTACAGAACACACCGTGTCTATCAGAATGGCATTTAACATCACAAATACATGTGGGCGTAACCATTAAGGTGAAGGAACTGGTAGCAGGACACCATGCTCTCCCCACGCCCCTAGGTTGTGGGTTCAAATCCAGATCAGCTTGGTAGTAACTGTAAGACAGTCACAGACCTCTAAACGGCTGATGGTGTATGAGATTTATGTGTCCGTTGCCTTCAGTCCTTGGCTTCTGTGTTGGGGCTGCCACTTATGATAGCATCTCTTGTGACGTGGCTAGACAACTGCTCACTGGGCAAGAGTCGTTGGGGCCTTACTGACTGCTAAGATAGCTAAATCCATCCTTTAGGCCCCACTGACATTCTCAACGCCAAAGTCCAACTGCTACCTAAGCCTGTAGGCATTCAAGTCCCCTAGGTGCCTCAGGGTGCCCTGGCCAGCATGCACAAAGCCTTCAACGCACAGACACCTCCCCACAGGAAGTGAGCAGTTCAGGATAGTAAAGAAAAACCTGCAGCTCCAAGTCTCAGAGCCCTGGTCAATTGGCTTAGCTTGCAGGGCTGCAAACAGCAGTGTAGACGTTCAGGCTTGGGCTGGAGCCTGGGATCTGCAACCTGGCGAGGGTCTCAGAGCCCTCCTGCTCCAGCCTGAATGTCTATACTGCTGTTTGCAGCCCTGTAGCCCGAGTCCCACAAGCCTGAGTCAATTCACCCTGTTTTTCTTTGCAGTGTAGACAAATCCACACCGCCCTCACGCAGGGGGAAGCCCCGGAGGCCCCAAAGCGAGATTCTCCAACTAGGCAGGGGAACGCCTCTCTCACCACTGGGGCCTGATCCTGTAGGTATGCTCAGCATACGCTTAACGTTTGTGACCCGTCAGATCCCACAGCAGGAGGGCTGGATGCAGATGCACAGGGTGGAGGGCAATATTAAAATACGATTATACCCTTGATGTCTGTTTCTCTCCCCACAGATGGGGTGCAATCTGTATTCACTTCTTTTGCTGTCATTCCCTAGCATTGCTCTTTGGCCAGCGAGAGTCACCGTGGTTGAGAACCCAGAGCCTTTGCTTCAGAGACTTTCATTGAGGCCATTCCAAGTAGGGATTACGCCAACAGACAAACCCACTGAAGGCTTCAACACCCATTGTCAAGTCTACCGGCACGCAAAGGATCACATAAGCACTGAGATGGCCCCTATTTCCCATTGGTGTCATGCCATGCAGGTCACACGCTATGTAGCGCACCCGTGTAGTCCCATGAAGGAGAGCAGGGTGGAGATCTCAGCTACCTCTAAGATCAGGTGAGCTTCTATCACAGGGGAAAGATCTATATATTCAGATAGTTCCAAGTGTCTAGCTCAGAGTCTCTCTCGCCTTCCACACTCTGTGTAGATTTAGAACCCATTAAAGTCAATGGAGAGACTTTAGTGGGGATGAGATTAGTCTCTCAGGCAACAGACATTTCAAACTGAGTTGAACACAAACCTCGGTAGGGACTTATTTGTCCTTCGCTGTTACAGTATCTGAAAACCTCCATGTCATCTGTGGCTTACCCACTGTAAGGAGTTGGACTCACCCCTGCGGCACCTCCTGCTGGTCATCCTCTGGAATTAGCTCATTTTCCAGCCAGGAGCACCCTCCGCAGGCCAGTGACCCACCTTACCTCACTCTGGCCCCGTGTCCCTCCCAGGACCCCAGTGCCCCTTCACTGGGTTTCTGCTCCCCTTGCAGAACCCCTCAGTCTCAGGGTCTCCCCCCAGGGGAACCCCCACCCACTAACCCCACCTCACCTCAAAATAAGGCTACTCCAGTCACCCTCTAGCCCCACACTCTGGGGCAGACTGCAGTATAGCCACTCATCACAGGCAAGGTTGGGCTGTCTCTCTCTATAGCTGGGCTGCCCCAGTACTGGTCTTAGGCCCTCAGGTAGGCCCACAGCCTGGGGGTTTCCCAGGCTGGAGCTCCCCAGCTCCTCTAGCTTTCCCCCAGCCCTGCTCCACTCCCACTACCCTGCTCAGCTCCCCTGCAGCCAGGCCCTTCTCTCTCTACAAGCAGAGAGAGTCTGTCTTCTTGAGCTCCAGGCTCAAGCCTTTATAGGGCCAGCTGGGCCCTGATTGGGGCATGGCCCTTGCTGAGCCTGGTTCCCACTCAGTCTGAGCTGTTCTGTTCTCCCAGCCCTCTCCCCGGGCTGGTTTTAACCCTGTCAGGGCTGGAGCAGGTAGCCACCCTGCTATACTCCCCTCACCCCACAAGATAGTATTAGTCCCATTTTACCAAGGGGAACTCAGATCCGGGGAGATGTAGTAATTTCTCCAAGGCCACACTGCTGGTTAAAGGCTAAGCCAGGAATAGAACCTATGTCTCCTGAGTCCCAGGCCAATGGCTTATCCACTAGATTACCCTTCCTACAGTAAACAAGTGTTTCCAAATGCAACAGCTTCTGATGGCCTAACCCAAACCACTGCTGATGACTTAGCAGACCAAAGAGCCAATGGAATGAGGATCAAGGCATTTAAATATTACTGAAGTACATTGACTTGTGTCCAATGTGTTATTTACAGGGACAGGAAGCTGGGGAGTGGTAGGGACAACAAGAAGGGAATGAGCACCACTTGAAATACAGCAACCACATGACAGAAGCCTATGTTTCCAAGACATAGATAGTGTTTTTTTCTTTTTCTTTTCTTTTTTTAAACAAAGGAGATTTGTGAAGGCCATGAGGCATTGTATAGAACTTGAAAATAATTTGTAGCCTAGGAAAACTAGAAAGACAAGCAAGGAGGCTTTCGTTACATGTACCGTAAGATGAACAGTGATGTAAGTTACCGATTGGCAAATGCACTCTTAGCTACTGAGAAAGTGTGTTTGACAAGGACAGACAAGTTCATCAAAAGAGAGTGGCTAGGAATGAAAGGTGATTAGATAGGAAATACAGAACCAGTTATTATAGGAAAAGCAACAGTCTGTGTATGTGTGTGTGTGTGTGTGGGGGGGGGGGGAATATAGGTCTTTTCTCCCTACGCTTCAGACCATGTTTGAAAACTGAACAGCCTGCTGTCTAAAAACATTTGGTGGAGATAGTATCAGGGGGTAGCCATGTTAGGCTGTCTCCACAAAAGCAACAAGGAGTCCGGTGGCACCTTAAAGACTAACAGATTTATTTGGGCATAAGCTTTCGTGGGTAAAAAACCCCACTTTTTCAGACCTGAAGAAGTGGGTTTTTTACCCACGAAAGCTTATGCCCAAATAAATCTGTTAGTCTTTAAGGTGCCACCGGACTCCTTGTTGTTTTTGTGGAGACAGGGTGACATGGGCAAGTTGCAAGTAAATACGAGGGATGGGCTAAATATTAGGCACTAGGTGATGAGTTGGACTACATGCCCAGGCAAGGGAATAAGCAAACCCCTGATGCCCCAGAACGGGCTACTCAGAACTTGGCTCTGGGTGCGGAGGAGTAAAAGGTGCTATTTACTTATGTCCTCCTGGAGCTGGTGGGTGGGGAGGAAAATGAGTAGAGCCTTAGCTCTACTCCCCCCACCACTCACAGACATTTGCTGGCTAGGGCAGGCTGATCTGGCATGGAGGAAGAGTTGTAATTTAATATTGGAGGCCACCAGTGTCATAGGGCCATCTTCCACCACCAGAGAAGGAAGGAGAGGAGGAACTGAGCCTCGGAGGGGTCTCTGAGTTGCAGTGCCTTGTAGCGCTACTCCTGAAGGGATGCACATGACACACTAAAAGGAGGGGTGGCACACGAGTGATTGGCATGCCATCCAGCATTTCATAGCAGGTGCAATTTCCCCTCATCTCACAACCCCGGCCTTGCAACAGCTGGATTTTGTTTTCTCTTTAAAAAGCAAACGTTGGAGCTCCAGAAGGTGGATTGCGGCCCAACCCCCATTCCTCCCCTGCCCCCTCAATTTGCAAAATTTGTCAATCTTAATTTTACAAGCAACACGTTTCACATTGCTACAAGGGTGACACAAGTTAATTGCATCATTATGGCACGATGGGCATGCAGCGTAGTCCCAGCCTTCTCTTCCAACACAAATCACAGTCTCGATTTCCTGACTCACCCACTCTCCCTTTGGGATGATCTGGCAGTAATGGTTAAACAGCCCCATGGCACCCACACAGTTCTGATCAACTCCTTGTCCTCTCGTGGCTATTAACGATGGAAGTGTGGTGTTTCACCTAGCATCATAGGAGGGTGGATTGGCTTAGTTATACTCAACATGGGCCCAATCCAAAGGTCACTAAAGTCAATGGAGAAATTCCCATTCAGAAGGTCTCGGATCAGGTCCTGGGGGAAAACTGGCAGAGAGGGTTTCCTAGAACTATGAAGGCTAGATGGTCCCTTGTGTGGGTAAGCAGAGCAGTGGAGGATACAAAATGTTTGCCATAACCCTGAGCAAGAACCTGGAGCAATCACCGGAGACCTTCTGGAGCCATTGTGCTTAAGGTCTGCCCCAAATCCCCTGGGGGTAGCATGAGACTGGCCTCAAAGCCAGGGGGCTGGAAGCAGTTCCCAGTTGAATACCCTCTTTGCTGTGCCCAGATAATCCCAACATTCAGAGGACGGTTTGGTCCTCCTCTTAATCTTTGCTCACTGCTACCAAACGCTGAGATCCTGTAAAGACCCCACACACAGCTGCTCAAAATACCCCCATTATTATTTATAGACATTTTTGAAACAGTTTTAAAATCTAAGTTTCCTAGAAGCTTCATTTTTGAGGGCAAACCAATTTTAGGAATAATTGTCAGGTTTTGGTAAAAAGTTCTGGTATTTATAAAACAAAAACATGGATTTTTTTAAAGCCAAAACCCAAACAGGTTTGGGTTTTCATTAAAAAAAAACACACACCAAAAAGTAAGATGTTAATGGAAAATTCTCTGCTGTTTAAAAAGCCGTTGTACACAAAAAACAATTTTCAACCAGCTATACTTATGTTTATGCGTTGAGTGGTCCCACTGACTTCAATGAAACTAACTCACGTAGCATAAATTTAACCACGTGCTGAAGCCTTTGCAGAATCTGGGTCAAAGCTATCATGAGTCTGAATGGCAGAGAAGTTTCATCCAACCGCTAGTAATATATGATAGAAATTGCCTAACTCTCTTCACTGACTTCAAAGTCATGCAGTCCAATTTAGAAAGATGTGTTTTTAATTGATTTCCACTTCTTTCCCTTTTCTTCTGCCTTACAGTCATCTTTTTGCTACTTGTAATGCTTCCCAAATTCCTAACTTGATTTTGTAATAATTAGACAATTAACTGCATTATTTATCAAGTATGCTAATATCCACTGATCTAAAATATATCCACACACAATCAATGAGTTTATCCACAAGCTATTGCGCTGGATGTAACAGAACTGTTTTTTATTTAAGTCAAATATTTCAATGGCAAACATTAGGATTATATTTCCTTTCAGTCACTGTTGCCTCCTTCTCTGGGACATAATGTTGCAAAACACAAATAATTGCATTAAGTTGGAAACACTCAAAAGTCCTAAAGATAAGTGGGCAACACTTTCTTCTACCATTTGCATGACATATTTCAACTGTGTTCTTCCATTGTAGTCAATGGGACAGATCACCATGTAAGCAGAGAATACGGGATCTGTGATTGTAGCCTGGAATCAAAACTTTCGGGTCGGATTGCCTATTTAAGAAAACTTGTTCAGTACCTTAATAGTTGTTTTCTTTAAAATAAGATGTTCATTTAAGTCACTGCTGCCTACATACAACCTTTCAGTTAGGTATAAATAGGTGATTAAGTTGTTTGGATGACAAATAGGTGTCATTTGTTAGCTATCTATAAGTGTTCATTTCTTGAGAACCCTGATATCAAGAAGCATTCAGCGAACAGTTTAACTGTATGTACAATATGAATTAAATCCCTAACTTTTAACAGTTACATAAATTCATAGATCACATCTCACAAGTTCACTCCTAACTAGAGCTGGGTGACACTTTTCCAATGAATAGCTTCTTTGCCTCCCACCCCCCAAAAAATCAGTTTGGGATTGACCAGAACTATTTGTGAATTTGACAACAGTTTGTCAAATGGTTTTGGCCCCAAAAAGGTCTTTTCTGGGCTAGATTCACTGATGACTTCGCTCCGTTCACACAACAGGAGGCGGTGGTGTCCCCCTTACTTCCACATCTGAGAGCACGAGATCTGGGTTCCAGTCCCTGCTCCAGAGCAGCAATTTGAACCCAGCTTCTCCTCCTCCCAGATGAGTGCCCAAGCTACTGGGCAGTTGGGAATCAAAGGAGACATCCCCACCACCTTCCCTTCCCCTGACTTTTGTAAAGGAGAGTAGAATGCCTGAAATCAAAACAAAATGTTTCATTTCACCCAAACCAACATTTCAGACTTTTTCCTATTTGCCAAAAAATCCAAACCACAATTTTTTTTGATTCTTCAGAACTGCCAGGAAACTGAATATTCAGTTATTTGCCCAGCTCCACTCTTAACATAAAAACAAATTACAGTGAATTAATATCAACATGCCACAGAAGCGAATCATGTTAAACTATCAAATAAACTGACAAGTGCATGCCAACTTGATCACTTTGCCAATCTGCTGCACCATCGAGTAATCCTTATAAGTCCCGTTTCAAAGGCAAACACCACTCCTGGATATGTAGCCTAACCATTACTTTTGTTTTGCCATTTGATTCAATTTGTTCTTAAGATGATGCGGCGCATCCTGTCACTTTGATGGATTGCATTTAACAGCAACAACTAATGTACTGTAAGAATGAGTGCAAGAGACAGAGTGATTTTTCTTTTAATTAGCTTGGCATGGATCATTCTGTTGTTTTCCTTTTTTCATGCTCACTGGTCTCCACGCTTCATCTTTTTGTTTTGCCTCTTCAATTGTACTAGCCTCACTGATCCATAATGCACTAATGTTTCACGCAGAAAACCAGAGAACCATGAACATCCGTTCTTGTGCTACTTTTAATGCCGCTTTAATGTTGCATAAGTACCCATCATTGATGACATCTTTTGATCTATGGTGATTTCTGCAGTTCCCTCTTTTTTTGTTCTTCCCCTTCAACTCTTCTTTTCCAGGAGAAACTTGCTGAGGAAGGCAAAGAAGCTGAACTGGAAAAAAATTGCTCCGTGTTCTGTGGCATATCTTTAAACTATATTTCACAACTGGCCATTTTACCTTTTGTCTGCTTTAAAGAGGAGATTTCTTTGGAATTTTTGTTCTGCAGTCTTTTGTGGGTCACACTAAAATATTCATCAGGAGGCTGGTTCAAAAGTTTGTAATAAGAGTTTCCAATTTTGACAAACCCTGTTTTCGAACTGAAGTATCCCATGGGAATACATTGATTTGGGTGGAATTTTCCTTGAGAAAAATTAAAAGTGTTTTATTTCAGTGTGTCAACCCAAAAGTCCCATGAGGCACTCCACAGGCACAGACCCCCATGCATCATGGGAAGTGTAGTCTACCAGGGAGCAAAAGGCAGAGGGGAGAATGGGGTTATGAGGATCTCAAACTCCAACTCTGATTAAACATTGCAGTAGCTCAGGACGATGCAGCGATTAATATGAATGGAGTTGAAACGAAAGTATTTCCTTTCAGTCATGTCAAAAACATTTTCTTTCAATTGCAAATGTCAAAATAAAACATTGACATTTCTAAATTGTTCTGCCAAAAGTTGATGTTTTCATTGCTCATCCTGATGCAGAATGAAAACAAGTGTTGAAATATTGGAATTTTGCACAGGACAGAACCTCCATCTTTTGATCAGCTCTAGCCACCTGTAATCAGGGTCACCTGACCCACCAGGTGACCAAAAAACTAAAGGACAGATCCTCAACTGGTAAAAGTCACTATCACTTCATTGAAGTTACGGGAGCTGCATTGAATTATACCAGTTGTGGAGCTGGAGCCTAAGTATCAGCACCGCCTCCCCACCCCAAATAAAAACCTCCTGAAAGAATGTCCTCCACATTCTTTAGACAATTGTTCACAGAAGCAAAAACGATCAAGGTACAAGGCATTTGCAAAGGTTAGCGGGGGGAGGGATAGCACAGTGGTTTGAGCATTAGCCTGCTAAACCCAGGGTTGTGTGTTCAATCCTTGAGGGGGCCACTTGGGGATCTGGGACAAAATCAGTACTTGGTCCTGCTAGTGAAGGCAGGGGGCTGGACTTGATGACCTTTCAAGGTCCCTTCCAGTTCTAGGAGATGGGATATCTCCATTTATTATTATTATTAATGGCTAACTTTCTGGAGTTGCTGACACAAAACTTAAATTAGGTCATGTGGCCAAATTCTGTTAGTTGCACCAGTATAAATCTGGAGTTAATCCATTGAAGTCATTGGAGTTACTCTAGAGTGATTTACACTAGAGTGAATAAGATCAGAATGTGGCTCTTTACTGCTGTTATATACCTCAAAGATACCTTCCACTCTTTCATCAGTAACTTTTGTCTTAGCATCTAAGATCTTACAGGAGCACAATCACAGCAAGGGATGCTATGGAAATAGGCCACGAACAACCCAGGAAAAGTTCCCCACAGATGGTTGTTTTTATCAGGGGATGCAGTTTTACTGGTAGATGGGGGAATTTCTAACAAATTAGCATCCTGTACATTTCCAGGTTTATTTCCTAACATGCCTTTCTCTAATCCACTACGGTACATGAAGAAATTCTCCAGTTCACCCACACAGAACAGGTAAGCTCAAAATTAGGCCCTCTTACTCATACCGGTGAGCAGTTGCTCATACAAGTAATCCCATTGGGTTCACAATCTCATCCATAATGAGTGAGATAATTGTCCTGAATTCTCTTCTGAGAGACTAACTCCGATATCTGGCATCTTGTCGCATGTACTACAGTTGGCAAATGTATTTATTTTGCCTAAGGCACCACCCAGCAATGATCCATTAATTGAGTTCCATTTAGAGATGACAGTGAGTGAAGGCCCTGCAATTTAAGCAATGTTGCTTTCTGTAACACTGCCTTCAGATGCAATAACATTCACTCATTGACTGAAATATTCATTGCTTCGCATCTCTTTGCATTGATGCAAGGTCCAGAATGAGGGCAATTAAAGTACCTACAGATCTTCGCGTGGGATCATTCCCATTTGCTTTGGCTGCTTCTCAAAAACAGTATCCCATCTTTGACCCCAGAATTGACAAATCTTGTAATTAATAGTTAATCCAGTCTCCAGAGTATTAGACCATTTGCTGCTTGGTATACTGTAAACCGTTTCAAGTTGAAGAGGGTCATTGATTGCATAGTAAGTGGTTCCAGGAATCCAATTTTCAAAGAAAGTAGCAGAGTTGTTGATTACTACATTCCTAGATATTGCAGCGGATTGCAAATAATACTCCCAACCTGGCTTCTCAGGGCTTGGGACAGCTCTGGAGAGCTCTGTGCTCTTTTTGGAAGTTCTTGCAAAAGTAGGGTGACCAGATGTCCCGATTTTATAGGGACAGTCCTGATTTTTGGGTCTTTTTCTTATGTAGGCTCCTATTAACCCGCCCCCCCATCCCAATTTTTCACACTTGCTGTCTGGTCACCCAATGCAAAGGAGCTGCACAGCTCCAGGCACACTGTAGCAAGGACCCTCCTCACTCAGCATCAGACCCTCCCTCTGCCTCTGTTTCCTCACTCTCATGTAAATCAGTGGGCCTCCTCAGTAGCCAGTGCGCCAACGAAGCTTCCGCGTGTCTCAGTTTTTTCTTCCCCTTTCCCAGAGATGTGTTTATTGGTCACATGCACACACGCAGCTCAACATCCATCAGAACTGGTAACCCAGGCCTTGCCACCTGGCCCATCCTAAGGCCACTGCCTCAGGTGGGTTCTGCTGCTGTCTACACAACAGATATCCCTAGTCAGGTCTTCCACCCAACTGGAAGGTCTTCCTACTTCCAATGTCCTCCCCTTGATCTCCTAAAGTAGACTCCCTGCAGTTCTCCCATTCGTATGGAGCATTAACCCACAGGCCTCCTCTCCCTGAATCTCTGTTCAGTTCTCTTCAGCAGCCTGTGGTTCAAGCTAATTTTCCCAGCAGACCTATCTTCAGTCACCGATCTCCTTTACCTGGGAAGACAAGTTATGTCTGGCACAGGGGCAGCTGAACCCCTCTGCCACCCTTAAAGAGCAGCTCACCCTGGGACAGAGATCAGCTGAATGGCAGTGACACTAAGGTGGAGACTAGGGTGGGTTGGAAAATATTTAACGTCCAACAAAAATAAAGGATCTTCTTTTTTTCATAAGAGCATCTCAGCTTTTCAGCCAGTTTGTGTGGAGACGCAGGATCAGACAAGACCAAAGACACTTGCCCTGCCAGGTCCCCACTGGGGAACACCAGCTGACGCTGACAGGCCAAATGTTTTCAAAGGCGGTTAATGGGGTTTCTAGGTCTTCGGGTGACAAATGGAAGCCCCCACAGTATAAAGATTGAGCTCTTCGAGCCAGGCCTGTATTCCAGATGATAGTAGCTGCAGTTAGAAGAACTGCTAAGGAATTTAAATGGTGGGGGAGCTGCAAGATATTGATGGGGATTCTACCCCTCCACGCCCTTGGTGCTGTTGTGGCAAGGTACAGGGACCAGAAAGGACTCTTTGGTCATCAGGAGAGAATTTCCCCAGCACCAGCATTGCGTTCGGCTTCCCTAGTGGCCTTGCACAGGACCAAGCCCCGCTTTCCAGGGCGTGTCAGGGTAAGGAAGGGCATGTGAGGGTGGAGAGAGGCGGGGATGCCTGGTGGAGATTCAGAACAGTGTTGTAAGTTAGGCCCCACTGCTACCCAAGTTGTGACAGGAACCCCTGGAAAAAAAGCACAGAAGCCACTTTAGCCCTGTGCCCCTCCCTCAGGGTTGGGTCTGCGTGCTGCACCTCAGAGACACTGCATACAACACCCCCCAATCGCTAACCCACGTCCCCACCACCAGATCCTTTTCCCTTCAGAGCAGGAACTGCACTAGAACTCAGCTGGGTTCTCCCACGGCCTTGGGCATGCTGCACAAATGGCACTGAAGAGCCTTCCTTTCCCAGGGGACATTGCTAAGAGTGAGGGCCCTCTGTTATGAGACGTGTTATCTGTAGGGAGTGCCCCCAGAACCGCGGTCAAGATTTTCAGAGAGAAGAGCCTGAAGTTAGACTCTTGAACCCATATTTTGTAAAGTCCACCCTAAAAGCCTCACTTTAGGCTCCGGTGTCAAAGAGTGACTCACTGACTGGAGCGCCTCCTCATGGCTTGGTGTGCTGTAGCAGACTCTCCTCTTCTGCTACACCTGCTCTAGCCCTGCAGTGGTCTGCCTCTTCTTGTGACAGTCCTCCATCCCAGTCCTTTATAGTCCCGTTCCCCCCACTTCTGGGGTAACAAAGTCTGTCAATAAATAGTCCAATGACCTTGTGTTAGGTCTTTGGCCCCTGACTCTGGGTCCACTGGTTTTGATGCCCCTTGTCTCTGGGCTTTCAGTAGTCCTTACCCCTTGAACCAGGGGGGTTTACACCCTTTCTCAGTGGCTGGCAGGGAAATCTAGGGACTCCTACTCTGGGTTCCAGTCCAGGAACCCTACAGGGAGCAGCCAGGGTCTGCTCAGACTCCTTTCTGCTTTCCTTGACTTCTTCCTTCACTGGGAGGATCCCAAGGCCAATTCTCTTTGAGCTTCCTTCCCCTTCTGTCCTGAAACCCTTCTTTTAGAGTAGCCACCCAAGGTGTCCTCCTTAATTGAGCCCGACATGCCCTGTAGTTGCCACCAGGTATCCTAGCTCCGTTCTCCAGCTCCCCAGAACCCGCTCAGTGTGGGGTATACTCTCCAGCATAGCCTATTTTTTTTAAAAAACCGGGGCCTTTACACGCACAGTTTCCTCATAACTACTTAGCCCTGTCACATCAGAAAACGAAGGGAACATGTGACTTCTTCCCCGGGGTGGAAAATGCAGCGAGTTTTCCCTCAGAATATCAGACTTGCACAGCTTCGTATTTCATCTGACGCAATTCACTCCCAGCGCCGCAGCCAGCCACCAACGTCGGTGGAAATAATCCGATGTGCGTACTCTACATCTACCGAGAGAGGCGCAGGAGCGCCCCTGTACCTCTGTGAAGGCATCGGGAGCGGCTTCAATCTTATGACTAAGGGCCAACTCATGAGGAGCCTGGCCTGTCACTGAACATCCCGGGTGCCCCTTCCCATCTGCTCTCCTCGCCCAGGTCTTACAATGAGTTCTGTACATTAGGAACAGCAGCATCCTTCTGTCCCTCGTGAGTTGCTCTAAATCCCAGCCTTGTTTTGAGCCCATGCCAGGGCATTTCGTACCAGGAAAGGGGGCTGTTTTAAGAAATAGGAAGTGAGGGCGGAGCAGTGGAATGACTTGAGTGAATTACAAATCAAATCTTTCACCCAGAAGCTTGGAATGAAATCAGATATTTGCTATTTCTCTTTTCCTTCTTCTAAGCGCTCACTTCTCCTATGCTGTGAGGCAACAGTGCCCTCATGTGGGCAGATACATTATTCAAAAGGTTGTGATTCCTCCCATGTTACCTACATTTCCATAAGCAGGAGCAAACAGGAATTCAGTGGGAATTATCTTTCTCACTGCTGAATTAGCAGCCTATTTGTTTTCTTGTCAGGCATTGCTCATCTATTCTTGTGTGCATGCAGGGGAGGAAACAGCATTTCAGTTATTGATTTTTCTTTAAAGCATCTTCTAATATTTTATTCTGAAAGCCAACATTTTCATAATAAGAAAACTCAAGCACTTAAATACACACCGAGACTGGGATTTTCAAACTAGCCTAAGGGAGTTAGGTACTCAACTCACATAGGTGCCCAACTCCCTTAGGCACCTTTAAACATCTCAGACTTGGGCATCTACTTGCAAGTGTCCTAAGAATGATGAAAAGTGACAAAAAGTCCCGTGGCACCTTACAGACTAACAGACATATTGGAGCATGAGCTTTCGTGGGTGAATACCCACTTTGTCAGACGCAAGAATGATGAGCACTTGCCCCTTTAAGTGACCAGATGCCCCCTCTTCCAACAGCCTGTCCTGGAAATTTGACTCTTTAAACCAGGAACCCACATATCCCCTTTTATAGTCAGCAGCGTCCCTCACTTCTCCCCCTCAATAGCGGGCACTGTGAATTCTCCCGTCCTTAGGGAGGGCAGCCATAGGGTGCCATGACAGCACTACTAGCTAGCCACTGTTTCCAGGGCCTAGTGGGTGGCCCCAACACTGCCAGGCCAGGAAAAGCAGGGCCCAGCCAGGAGTACCAATATCGACCCAGCATGCAGGGAAGGGGCGAGCCTGGCTAACTGCCTCCCCGTTTTGATCATCTGGTCACCTTGTGCATTCCCTGGGGTATTCTGCAATCTTTTCTGCTGCACAGACTTCTAGGGTAACAAAGGCCAACACAAAAGCCAGTGTCCTTACATCTGGTCCCTAGCCCCAACTCTTGGGCCTGTGCTCCTTACAGCCTCCCCTCAGGGTTTTCAGTCATCCTTTTTCCACACCACCTTCCCAGTGCCTGGTAGGGGAACCCAGGCCCTTCCTCTATGCTGGTTCCAGTCTAGGGACTCTCGGACGAGCAGCCACCGTCTGCTCCATCAGACACCTTGTTGCTACCTCCCTAGATTCCTTCCTGCCATCAGAGGTTCTCCAGACCTTTCCCCCAGCCCCTTCCTGGGCTCTGTGCAATGATCAGAGCCTCCCGGGCTTCTCCCCAGAGGTCCGGTTCCTCCCCTGGGCAAGGGTCAGCCACAGGCGCTTTGCCAATCCTGAGTCTTGCAGGTATATCTCCCCACGTGGCTTTCTCCTCACTCTGCGGGAGCCTTCCTGTTCCCCAGGAAGGCAGGTGCACCAAACATGCCCAGTAGCGTCTGTCCCATGAGGCTCTCCTCTCCCACACCCAACATGGAAGGCAAGGGCCGGGAGGACTCCTGGATGTTTCTCCTCAGTGAGGCGACTGCAAGGTCAGCCCAGCAGTAGCTCTCCTGCAGGAGCCCTGATCCACCCTCTGCTTCCTTGGGTTGGTCTAGTCCTAGGAGGCAGACTGAGTAGACAGCGACTCAGAGCTCCACTTGTGCTCCAGCCCCGTGGGTTTCCCAGGGGACAGGACTAATGGGAAAACCTCTGGCTGCCTGGTGGCTCAGTCCAGGCCTGTGCACCACCCAGCAAGATTCCACACATTGACACGTTTAGAAGAGCAGCAATGCGCTGGGTGCAGGACCAAACCTCCCAAGCGAGTCACCTGCAGGGCTCCCCACCACTCCTTTCCCAGCTGGCTCCGCCGTGCAGGCAGCTCCCTGCCCAGTGTCTGGATGACAACAGCGAAGCTCCCCCTGCTCTGGTTCAGATACTGATGCAGCAGCCATCCCCACAGCAGTGGCAAGGAGAACCATCCCTGGCCACCTCGCCGCCCACTCTGGTTTGGCGCCATCCCCCACAACTCATTA
Source organism: Chrysemys picta bellii (assembly GCF_011386835.1). Lineage (NCBI taxonomy): Eukaryota > Metazoa > Chordata > Testudines > Emydidae > Chrysemys > Chrysemys picta. Next base: position 8,297,496 of record NC_088795.1, read on the forward strand.
ATGGGGCACCAGGGCCGAACCTGAGTGGGCAGTGGGGTGGTCCACACTGCTCATGCCCTTGCTGGGGCTGTATTGGGGATTGTAGCTTGAGCTCCCACTGCGGCCTGCAGGAGAAACATGCAGAGGGGCTGCACAAGCCTGGAGGAACGAGAAACCCCATGAAGCCCCTGCCCTTACCCTGCCCTTTTCCATGAGCATCACGGAAGCTCATCTGAAAGTCTAAGGTAGCATGGTTACTGTGGGAAATGTTCTTCTTCAGCTGGGATGGGAGGTGTGGGGAGTAAAAAGCAGGTCAGCCCCATGAAACCCAGGACTGCGGGGAGGTCTGCTAGGCAAATTTCTTTGGGATTAAAGTAGCGTTGCCAACTCTTACGCTTTTATTGTGAATCTTGTGATATCCATCTTAAAATCCCTGTACCTGGATTAGGTAAGAAACCTGGATTCCATTTTTTCTTTTTAAAGGAGTTCTCTAGGCCTCGTGGTTGCAGAGGAAAGCTGGAAGATGTGCTGAGTGCAGAACGAAGTACTACTCAGTGAAAGTAAACGTGGCAGAAATTTGCCCTTTGTTAAAATTTGGTAGAAAATAAAACTCTGTTAAGAGAAGGACTGCTATCTACAACGTGAAATTGGGAAGAAGGGCTCAGGAGTTCCGTTCCTCATTCTGCCACTGATATGCATGACATTAGCCAAGTCACAGAACCGGTGCCTCATTTTCCCCAGAAGGGAAATTGGAAGAACATTACTTCATTATACTGTTGGGAAATAGTTATGTTTAATTAATGTCTGTAAAAGTGCTTTGAAATGCTCAGTTGCGAGAACATAAGAGCAGCCATACCGGATCGGACCAATGTTGCTTCTAGCCCAGTGTCCTGTCTTCTTACAATGGCCAATCCCAGATGCTTCCAAGGGAATGAACAGAACAGGGCATCATTATAAGTGATCCCTAGCCTCTCCTTCAGCCCCAGCCTCTGGCAGTCAGAGGCCTAGAGAGACCCAGAGCATGGGGTTGTGTCCCAGAGCCATTGATGGAACTGTACTCCATGAATTTACCTAATTCTTTTTGGTATCCATTTATACTTTGGGCCTTCGAAATATCTCCTAGCAACAAGTTACAGAGGCTGACTGTGTCTTGTGTGAAGAAGTACTTCCTTATGTACGTTTTTAATCTGCTGCCTAGTAATTTCATTGGGTGACCCCTGGTTCCTGTGTTACGTGAAGGGGTAAATAACACTTCCCTGTTCACTTTCTCCACACCATTCATGATTTTATAGACCTCTATTGTATCCCCCCTTCCTATCCTCTCTTCCTCTAAGCTGAACAGTTCCAGTCTTTTTAATTTCTCCTTCTATGGAAGCTGTTCCATACCCCTAGTGTTTTTTATTGCCCTTCTCCATACCTTTTCTAATTCTAACATATTTTTGAGAGGTAAACCAGATCTCCATGCAGTATTCAAGGCATGGGCATACCATGGATTTATATAGAGGCAATACGATATTTTATGTTCTACTATCTCTCCCTTTCCTAACAAGTCCCAACATTCTGTTCGCTTTTTTTACGCCACTGCACATTGAGTGGATGTTTTCAGAGAACTATCCACAATGACTCCAAGATCTCTTTTCAGCTAATTTAGACCCCATCATTTTGCATGTATTGTTGGGATTATGTTTTCCGATATGCAATACTTTGCATTTATCAACATTGTATTTCAGCAGCCATTTTGTTGCCCAGTCACCCAGTTTTGTGAGATCCCTTAGTAACTCTTTGCAGTCTGCTTTGGATTTGTCTATCTTGAGTAATTTAGTATCATCTGCAAATTTTGCCACCTCACTGTTTACCCCTTTTCCCAGACCATTTATTAATATATTAGACAGCACTGGTCCCAGTACAGATCCCTGCGGGACCTACTATTTACCTCTCTCCAGTCTGAAAATTGATCATTTATTCTCATCTTTTAAACAGTTACTGAGCCATGAAAAGACCTTCCTTCTTATCCCATGACTGCTCACTTTGCTTAAGAGCCTGGGGGTGGGACCTTGGCAAAGGCTTTCTGAAAGTCCAAGTACACTATATCCACTCAATCACCTTACCATGTTTGTTGGCCCCCCTCAAAGAATTCCAATAGATTGGTGAAGCATGATTTTCCTATAAAAAAAGGGATGTTGACTCTTCCCCAACAAATTGGGTTCATCTGTGTCTAATAATTCTGTTCTTTACTATCATTTAAAACAGTTTGCCTGGTACTGAAGTTAGGCTTACCAGTGTGTAATTGCCAGGATCACCTCTGCCGCCTTTTTTTTTTTTAAATGGCATTACATTAACTGTCATCTTGTAGAGAAGCTGATTTAAGCAATAGCTTACATACCACAGTTGGTAATTCTGCAATTTCATCTTTGAGTTCCTTCAGAACTCTTGGGTGAATACTAGCTGGTCCTGGTAACTTATTACTGTTTAATTTAACAATTTGTTCGCAAACCTTTTCTACTGACACCTCAATCTGGGACAGTTCTTTAGATCTGTCACCTTAAAAGAATGGCTCAGGCATAGAAATCTCCCACGCATCCTCTGCAGTGAAGACCAATGCAAAGAATTTATTTAGCGTCTCTGCAATGGCCTTATCATCCTTGAGTGCTCCTTTAGCACCTCGATCATCCAGTGGTCCCACTTATTGTTTGGTAGGCTTCCTGTTTCTGATGTACTTAATTTTTTTGCCATTAGTTTGAGTCTTTTGCTAGTTGCTCTTCAAATTCTTTAGCCTACCTAATGATGCTTTTACACTTGTCTTGCCAGAGTTTATGCTTCTATTTTCCTCAATAGGATTTTACTTCCAATTTTTAAAGGATACCTTTTTTCCTCTAACTGCGTCTTTTACTCTGTTTAGCCATAGTGACATTTTTTGGTCCTCTTACTGTTTTTTTTTTTTTTGGGTTGGTTGGTTGGTTGGTTTTTTTTAAATTTGGGCTACACATTTCCTTTGAGCCTCTACTGTGGTGTTTTTTTAAAAAAAGACCATGTAGTTTTCAGGCATTTCACTTGTGACGGTTTCGTTTCATCTCCATTCAACTAGCTTCCTCATTTTTGTGTAGTTCCCATTTCTGAAGTTAATTCAACATCCTTGTGGGGGGGAAATACCAAAGAAGCCCACCACCGTAGCATTTAATTATATTATGATTGCTATATTCACCTCTTAGACCAGATCCTGTGTTCCCCTTAGGACTGAATCAAGAATTCCCTCTGCGCTTGTGGGTTCCAGGACTAGCTGCTCTAAGAAGCAGTCATTAATGGTGTCTGTAAACTCTATCTTCACATCCCATCCTGAGGTGACATGTATCTAGCTGAAATCCCCCATTATTATTGATTTTTCCCCCTATTTTTATAGCCTCTCTCATCTCCCTGAGCATTCCACAATCACCATCATCATCCAGGTCAGGTGGTCAGTAGTATGTTCCTACCACTGAACTATTATTCAATCATAGAATTTCTATCCATAGAGAATCTATGGTGCAGTTTGATTCATTTAAGATTTTTACTATATTTGCCTCTATGCTGTCTTTCATGTGCAGTGCCACTCTGCCACCAGCACAACCTCCTCTGTCATTCCTATGTATTTTGTACCCTGGTATTAGTGTCCCGCTGATGGTCACCATTCCACCAAGTTTCTGTGATGCCTATTACATCAATATCCTCATTTAATACCAGACATTCAAGTTCACCCATCTTAGTATTTAGACTTCTAGCATTTGTACACAAGGTCTTGTAAAATTTGTCACTTTTTAATTGTCTGACTTCATTTGACTGTTTCTCTTCAGTTCCTACTGTATTTTATCAACTTCTATCCTCGTCTCTTTACTAGGATATAGAGAATGTTGTATCACTACAAAATTATGTAACCATTGTATTATTGAAATTTAACTCCACCCCACCCCACTCCCAAAATCTGCCTCTATTGGCTTTGATTAATGTGTCATGTTCAGCACTTGTTCTGGGTTATACAGGTATGTAACCAGCTGTGCTGGTGGGGAAAAAAATCAAATTCCAAATTCAGAGTGGGGTAGGGGGAGAAACCAAGCCATTTTAGCATCAACTATCTGTTCTCAATTTGGATAACAGGCATCTACTGTGACTAAGTTAGGGCTGGTCTACACGGGGTGGGGAAATCGATCTAAAATACGCAACTTCAGCTACGCGAATAGCGTAGCTGAAGTCGAAGTATCTTAGATCGAATTACCTGGGGTCCACACGGTGCGGGATCAACGGCCGCGGCTCCCCTGTTGACTACGCTACCACCGCTCGCTCTGGTGGAGTTCTGGAGTCGACGGTGAGTGCGTTCGGGGATCGATATATCGCGTCTTAACGAGACGCGATATATCGATCCCAGATAAATCGATTGCTACCCGCCGAGACGGTGGGTAGTGAAGACGTACCCTAAGGTAACAGAATCAGCAGAGGAAATAGAGCGAGTGTCTGGAAAACTGTATGTACATACACTGGTGCACTCGGCTGTCTCTGGTTTGGGGGAAGTAAGAGAACAGATTGGAAAGAACGAACACTGCAGAATGAAACGATGTATAGATCAGTACACAGCCAGATTTCCATGCAAAATGCATAACAACTGCAGTGGAATCTTATGTCATCACGATGCCACTTCCCCGGCATACTGCTCCATACATAACAATTTCCAATCAGCAACAAGTGTGGGCATACTGCTTTCCAGTGCCAGGAATCCATAACACATAAGGAGTTGCAGCTGGTGTTAATTACTGTGTAACTGCTGGTATAGCTTCCGCCTATCCATTTCAAGTTACTGTTATCAACATGTAGCTGTGCAAGGAGAAAGTGTGGGTAAGAGATGCATACAGCATAGTTTTTCTCTGAAGAATCAGTAGGTTTCCAGATCTGCTGTGCTTTCAGAGACAGTATGGCAAACCCAAGCATTCAAAAATCACAAGGCAGGACCCCAAAATCAGATATATGAATTTTAATTATAATCAGATCTGTAAGCCAAAGTAGGGATCTTTTCATTTGCCTACTGGTTTTTGAAGCTTTTACAGTTCACATTTTCAAGCTTCTTTCTGCAACTGTGAGCGATAGAAACTTTTCACAAATGAAACCTGTGATTCTCATGTAATTACTTAACTCTTGGGGCAGGGGCTTTCCGAAAAATGCTAAAGATCATGAGTGAAAATCATGGGAATTGGCAACCCAGCAGCGATTGCCACTTCAAGTTTCCTCACTTTGCACATTGAAAGATTGTGTTTCTAAATGCTTGCAGATCACCATAAGAACCGGAAAGACAAGCTAAGCTCTTTGGGGGTGTCTACACTGCAGTAGGAAGCAGGCCTCCCCCGGGGCGGGTTGACCGACTTGTGCTAGCTTCACTGAAGCTAGTGTGCTAAAAATAGCATGTAGATGCTGTGGCCCGGGCAGAGGTTTGGGCTATCTGCATGAAGCCAAGCCCTAGGTCTGAGTTTAGGTGGCTAGCCCAAACCACCACGCATGCTGCAATGTCCACACTACCTCGGGCACAGCTAGTGAGTGTGTCTACCTGTGCGGGAAGGTGCGCTTCCAGCTGCAGTTGTAGACATACCCTTTGCTTCTGGTGGTGAACGAGTCACGGTGACAATCCTGCCGGTCAATTCTGCCCTGAATTATGCCCGAGTTATTCTTCAATGGCGTTGCACCAGTGTAAGTGAAGGCAGAGTCTGTCCTTGCAATTGGAATTTAGACTTTGGTCCAGCAAAACAAAGGATGCATATGTGCTTTGCTGGATTGGGGGCCTAAGTTAGCACTTCTGTTGATAATGAGCGAGCAAGAGTACAATCGATCTAGCTTGCTCTCCCTGCTCTCTCCAGTACTGGCGTGGCAGTGCCAGCAGGACTGTGAGGCAGTACGGACATTTTTCTGCTTGACTCTGAAAGCAGATCGGTCAAGTAATAGGATGCCATTTTGACATATCCATTTTCATTCAGCGGTAGGGTGACCAGATGTCCCGATTTTATAGGGACAGTCCCGATATTTGGGGCTTTTTCTTATATAGGCTCCTATTACCCCCAACCCCCGTCCCGATTTTTCACACTTGCTGGCTGGTCACCCTATTCAGCGGCGTCCAGAGCCCTGGGCCCTTTAAATCAACACAGGAGCCCAAGGTGGCACAGGCCAAGGGCTGGCTGGGGAATGCTGACCCCCAGCCCTGCCCCTTCCACCAGAGGCCCTGCCCCTTCCGGGGGCCAGAGCCACCCCCCACCCCGGTAAGTGGCCTCAGTTACTTTCACCCCAGGCAGTGGTAAGGTGACCAGATAGCAAATGTGAATGTTAAAATGTGTGGGTTAAAAGGTACCTATATAGGACAAAGCTCCGAATATCAGGAGTGTCCCTAATAAATTGACATGTGGTCACCCTCGGCGGTGGTGCTTGAGAACATACCAGAGTCCTGGATGGGCAGAGCTAACTGATGTATGCATGGCGTCACTGCTATCATTACCCAAGCTAGCTTTGCTCTAGATCAAAGCTTGCTTGAGCATGTGCGTGTGTGCTGCAATCACACCTCCCGATTGCAGTGGTACCCACATGCACACGAATTTACAACTAAGACTAACAATGAGCAGCAGAGGTGGCATACAAGCAACTGGGCAACCAATAAAGGGGAGGGGAACAGATGACAACATTGAAAGGTCCACCTTGAAAGGACACAAAAGTCATAGGGAAGTAAAAGACTCATTTCAAGAGACAAAAGCAGGTGTCCAAACACTGGCTCTCAGCTTCATTAAAAGGTTACACACTGGAAGACTTCCATTGCTGTATGCCGTGTAGTTGTAGCTATGTCGGTCCCAGGATATTAGAGACACAAAGTGGGTGGAGTGAGCGAGATTACCTCATTCCCCTCGTCTCACAGACACTGGATGAGTAATTTTCTAACCGCAAGTTATTTAGGTGGCAGTTCACAGTTAGCCCCTTTCTTCATAATGAGGGGTTTTTACCTTTAAAGTATTCTTTGGCCAACAAAGATGCCCGAGTATGACATCATTTCAGAAGGACTGACAACCTTCCTGGAGATCTCGAAGGCTTAAATGAGACCTTGTCATTAAATTCGTGCAATGGGCCTTTGTGCACTACCTACATACAAATGAGCCACTTCGCTCCAATGGAAGCTGGCGTTAGATGGGCCCTATTAATAGTAGCATAATGAAGGCTTTCCGTAAGTATTCAATTCGTTTAAAGAACAGCAGCAAAATGGCTTCATGCTATAAAACAAGTGCAGCCAAACTCATATTATGTGTATTTATATTCACTAGTGGTTCCTGAAGACTCTGCCCTTTAAAAAAAAAAAAATCATGTCCCCATTGCAAAGTAAACAGCAGGTGAATTTTTTAATAGATTTTCAAGTTAATAAAAAAAAGTAAGATTTGCAATTTCAATGTGTCTCTTAAAATCAAATGCTAGCACTCCCTCCATCCTAACAGAATATCATATATATTTACATTGTCTAACATGTTCCATTATAAAAACAAAACAAAAAAATCTTCCACCTCTATAGTTCACAGCAGGATCTTGACATTTGACATGGCATAGCCCTGAAGTCATGGAGGTGCATTTTGGTGGGTTTATGAAAATCCATGTCATTCATGGATTTCATTGCATCGTATCTACTTTAATGGGGTGCCACAAGTGATTCATAGATTTAAAACCAGAGGAGAGGTATAATCACGTATTCCTATCTCTGGAGCGCCCCCTCATGCCCAGACACAGCATTGCAGGGGACTTGCCTCACACTCCTGGCAGCCATGTACTTGGTCCTGAGGATAAGTCCCAACCAGTCCCTTCTCTGGACTCCCTTGCGGAGTCTTCTCTGGCTCAGCCCTCTGGCCAAGTCACACACAGTTCAGGCCCCATCTTGGGTTGAGTCCTAAAACTCACCCCTCTTGGGCTCACCTGCAAACAGCAAGACCTTGGCGCCTCCTGGACTTGACTCCAGTTCTCCCTCATCACCAGGGTGCTGGCCACACAAACTTTCCCCTGCAGTGAGTCTAAGTACCCTCTCACTCAACTTTCTGCCCCTCATGGGCTTCAACCTCATTCCTTGCGTTTCACAAATCCTAGCCCAGGGCTCCCCCACTTTAGGAGCCCTACTGCAGGAGTTAACTCTATTCCAGTAGCTCCTCCCCTGGCCACAAACAAGCCTAAACTATCAGACATTCCTGCAGGCCTTCTCCCAGGGAAAGAGACTTCTCCCTGACTCCTCTCTCCTGGGTATCCTCCAGATATAAGCTCCCTCAGCTCCTTATGCCACCTAGCCCCACCTCCTCTGGCCAGGAGCCAATCAGTTAATCAGCTCCCAAGGGTGGAACATCCCTTATTAGGTTCTCTCTCTTGCCTTACAGGTGATGGGGCTTAATCCCCATTACAGAACCATAATGCTCATCTGGTGTGAAACCTCAGTTGAACTAGAACCTGTGGTCCATGGAGCCCTGGGGGTCCGCAGACTATGCCCAAGAGTTCCAAAGTGGTCTGCATCTCCATTTGAAAAATTTTAGGGGTCCACAAATGAAAAAAAGGTTGAAAATCACTGAATTAGAGCTTCTCTTTTCATCTTTATGATTATAAAGGGGGGATAAATATTAAAGTCAGTGTGACCTGTGCATGCAGAGAAAAAATGTGTTTATATCTTGCATTGTATTTTTGGTGGAGTCATGGCTATCTCTAATGGCTCATTCAGCTGATAAAGATGTGCTCTAGGTCATTGCCTCATTGCCTGAAAACATCACACAACTAATTTAGATCTTTATGTTGCCTCTTTTTCCAGATTGGCAATAGACAGTCAGATGGACACTGAATGGGCATCTGATTTAATCTCTGCAGATGTGAGTTCAAATTCTGATTCACAGCAAGTTATGAGAGAATTGAGCTCATCTCTGCTGGTGCATGACCAAAAAGCCCCACTCCACTAGCCCCCATGATTGGCCCAAGGAATGGGCATCATGCTGAAATCAGCAATAGCCAAAAGTTGGATTTTGTGTAAATATTCACAAGTCCAATGTGAATAAAAAGAGAAAGCAGGTTTTATTACTCAAAACTGCCTTTTTTCCTGCCTGAGAAATTGTGTTATAATAATAATGCTTTGTTTTCTAGAATGCCTGGAGATCCTTGAATGAAAATGCTATCGTATCGAAGATCAGTAAATTAAGCTTTACAGCATTTTTGTTACATAGGTGAGCATTGTTCCCATTTTACAGATGGGTAAACTGAAAAGGACAGATAATGAGGTTACAACAGTTGCTCAAGCTCATACAATGAGACAGTAGTAGTTGGGCTCAGAACCCAGGAGCCCTGGTTCCCATTTCCTCTGGTCTAATAACCGGGCATGCTGCCTCACAGGACCTTCTGTTCTTACTGAATTTCATTGTGATCTAGAGGTGAAATCCTGGCCCTATTGAAGATCATGGGAGTTTTGCTGTGGTGTTTTGCTGTGCTTCTAAAATTAACATAGGCAGGACATTGTGATTCCTGTAATTTCATGTTTTCAAACTTTCTGCATGAAATTACCACAATAGCTAGCATGGGAAAGTCTGGCTTGGGGAAAGACATGGGAAGTACTGGAACAGCATGCAGAAACTCACTCCGTTAAAACATATGACCTATACAGACACCTGGCCTGGTGGGGACAGAAGCCAGGAAAGCTATGTGGGACCAAGTTCCCCTTGCATAACTGGCACAGCGATCCATACCAAACAGTGACCCCACCCCTCAGAGGGTGGGTGAGGCAGAGGTCATAATGTTTAGTGTTGTGAGCTATGTAGAGTGTGGTAGCAGATAAGCCAACTTGCTCCCAGGAGCCAGCCCTTCCAGCATAACTGAGGCAACATGGATTGCCTTCTCCTGTGCATTAGGACTAGAGGGGAAATAAGCTAACACATCTTGCAAGTCCTACAGTGACTATAGCCAAGCTAAGGGTGGAGGGATGCTGCAGACCTGCCTGGCTAGTGCCAAAATGCATGTCGAAGCTCACAACAGACCTGCCGGTGTATGTGAAGGCACATACTCAACAAGCCTCGACATAGAAACCATGGGGGATCTCAGAACTATAAACCTATGGAGGGCCCCATCAGGCCAGGCAGCCCTCTGTCCCCTCACAGTCCTCGTTCAACCCAGCCTGCTGTTGTCTTCAGGCATTACTCTCTTGTACACTGTTTTATCGAGACTCTGGTCTCTGACCTGCAGAGTAATACAGATCTACCTAACCTGACATGGGAGGTGTGTCCGAGGCATTTCTGGTTGCTTATTGGAAGTGTTATTGGACGGGTGGACTTACTGCTAGCGTGCCCCCTTGCAGCTGCATGTGGTGTAGCAGCTCTTCCGCATCTAGTGCCCCCTGCCGAATGCCACTCCTGTCCACCTTTTCTCCTGACTCGGCCCTCCAACCAACTCATGGTTTAGTCACACCCTACCGGGGTAACCAAAAAACCAACAACTAACAAACGTCTGACTGCTCCATCCAACCTGCTGCCTTTGAATCCGGGCGCAGTAATTCATACACATTTTTCCCAGGGCTGCCATATCTCCTTGTGAGGGGCTTCAAGTCACCTTCCCAGTGGCTGGTAGGGGAATCCAGGCCCAGCCTCCCTACTAGGCTCCAATCCAGGAAACGTAGGACAGGCAGTCACAGTTCAGCCCTCCAGACTCCTTGCTGCCACTTCCCTGGACTCCTTCCTACCACACCTACCAGCAGGCCTTCCCCAAGGTCTCTCTAAGTTCACCCTTCTCTCAGAGCCAGGACTCAGAGCTCACCCCCGGACCCCTAATAAATCCCAAACCAAAAATATAAACTTAAGTCCCCTTCTGCCCTCCTCAGGCTTGACTTTTCATCCCTCTCTGTTCCTCAGTTGAACATGTCCCAGGACTCTCCCCCGGAAGTCCAGATCCTGCCCTATTATCAGGGCCCCTCACCACCAAGTTTGCTCCATCCTGGTGGCTGGTCTCTCTGTCTCCTGGCCTCTTAACTTTGCTATTCAGACGAGGAGTTCCCCCGAGCCTCCTCCTCCACCTTCTCAGTCTCTCCGTTGTCTCGTTCCAGAGAACAACAACAACAGCGTTTCTTCCTACAGCCCGTTTCTTATTTGTATGCTTTATGGTGAAGCAGACTCCTCTACTGAGTCTATAAGCACCACCTACTGGATTCCTCATATACTCATGCCACTACACTTTCTTACCCTGCTCTGTGTCCTTAAAACAATCTAGCAGAGCTTTTTTAGTGTCACCCCACTTTCCTGATATGCACTAAACCCCTCATAGCATTGTCCGTCACCTTAAGGCAGCTAATTTCTTCACAAAGAGCTCTTCTGTGCATTCCCATCTCAGGTGATCAGCTGGGTTCTTTAACCTTACCCGTGTTATATAACCCACCTGTGTGTCTAGCCAATAGATATAAATTGTCATTCAACCCACCGTGACCAGTTAATAGTCTAAATACGAGTACTCCACTGAGACGCTCAGAACTTTGGAGCAGCACTTCAGTCTCTATGTTTATAGCCCTTTTCTGCGCCAGATGCATTTATACTAACCACTCAGCTCCTCTCCCAGCCGGGACTCCTCCCTCCAGCGGCCAATTGGCCTTTGCAGGCCACATTAACCCTTTCATCAGCTGGGGGAGGGAGGGGTTAGACACACCCTTACAACTTATCATTTAAAAAAAGCTGAAAAGGGTGTGCCAACTTAATAAAGCAGAGAAACATTTCTCCTCACAATGTCGGTGTTGAAAAAGGCCTTATACCGAATTCTTTAGCACTGTATGTTCATCAAACATTTTTCACTGTGGCGATGAGTGGAGTGCAGAAGTCCTCAGTCACCACTAGGTGGGAGCCTTGGTACAGTAACAATCCAAGTGCTTCAGTTCCTTGGTTGAGAAGCAGTATGAACAACAAACACATTCAATAAATAAAACTGGTCGTAGTGAAATGATTTCATTGGAGTGTATATTTATGTCTCCGAGTTCTGTTGCTCATGGGGATTTACAGGAAGCCCAAAGCATCTTTGAGGAGTTATTAGGGAGTTATTACACATGAAAATTCAGCTAGACACAGCCAGACTTTTGTTAAAAAAGAGAGAGATTAAAAGGTCAAATTCCATGTGGGAAAAGCCCACAGAGTATCCTGGATTCACCAAGATGTATCACCTAGGGAGATTTTGCTACATCCCCCAGAGGTGAAATCCTGGTCCCATACCAGCAAGTGGGATCAAGATTTCATCTCAGGGGCAGAGGTGAAATTAAGCAGACCCCTTCTGCCCGAGGCTGCGCCCCTTCTGGTTGATCTCCCCCCCCACCCCCACATACATACACCTTACTCAGGACCTTGTCTGCCTTGCGTACCTGTAAGTCCCTTAAATGACTTTCACCCCTGCCTTAGAGTCTTGACCCCTCTCCTCTCCTTCCCCCTCCCCCAATGTTTATTTCTTGACCAAATTATGTGGGCGGAAAAACTAGGACAGAATGAGTGACCAAATGGGCTGCAAGAATACCGAAGTTACCGCAGAGAAGGAAATGCTCTTTATCTACCCATCACATTCTGGAGCAGAGAGTGTAATCATGGGTCCCTCGGCCAGGACAAGAGGAAGTCTACCTGAGTCCAGAGAGTTTCCTCAATCTCCAGCCCCTCTGAGGGACTCCAGACTACTCACAAAGCTGTGAAATATTTCATCAGAGCCCAGCTCTTGCTCCCGTTGAAGACAATGGAAGTCTTCCAGTCACCTTGAACAGGGGCAGGATGGGGTGCCAAGACTGCAGTTGGAGAGACGCAGTCTCAATCCAGTGGGCTTGCCCCCTATTCCTGTCTGGTTGGCTGAAGTAAGGTCAGAGTACCTAGAAGAGCAGCTGTTGCTTTGACCTCAGTGGCTACCCAGACAATGATGCATTTAGTCTCACCATTCATGACTGACCCTCCATAGAGCTGGGCGGAGTAGCAGGGAAAGCTTTGCTACTTCCCATGGGACACCAGCATCCCTGTGGGGCTCTAATGACTCACTGAGTTCTTGGGGAGTCACACAGGCCTCCAGTTTGCTAAAGGAACTGCCTCGTAATGACCTTTTCTTCCTGACGGCTCGTTGTCATCTCACTGGCCTGCCTGCTTCCAGGAGGGTCCAATACTAAAGGAGCCACTGCACACTGTGGTCATTACAGGACTTATAGCCTTGTGGCACCTCCGCTGCCCGCAGTTAATTGGCTTGTGTCCATTCATCCATCATGGGTGGATGGGAGAGGCCTACACATATATAGGGGTGGGGATGGGAGAATGAGATTTGTATGCAAAGAGCAGCAAGGCACCGGCACCAGCTAAAGTGGCATCAAGTAAAGACTCCCTCTTATCTGTCGGAGGGATGCATTGCAGACACCTGGCATCTCTTTTATGGAGAAATTTGTTTCAGGTGATGCAAAGTCAGGGCCAACGCCCATCTCTGCGCCTGTGTAGATTTCTATAATCACTCATCTGGCTGTGGGTTTGGTTAGACCGGAGGCAGAAGATTGTAACCATGTCGTTATCAATTCCCAGCCTCTGAGAACATGTTGTTATCCAGAACTACAGCTCTTGTCACAAACTCCCTTGGGCCCCACAGTCTAAATCACCGGTGGGCTGCACACTCTGGTGGCTATAGACATGGAACCCAGACCTGAGGTACTAGAGAGGGAGAAGCTGGAAAGGAATATACTTGTAGGCTACTATATGGAAACGTGAAGAGGAAATGAGAGAGCTAGCCCTTGCCTACACTTGAGAATGGCACCACCACCGTGACTAGCATTCATATGACGCAACCAGGGCATGCTGCAATGGTGCAGCGCACCCGTGCTATTCCTGCTTCCCACGTGCACACACAACACTCCCACGGAGAGTTGCAGGGCCTATGGGTTTGTGCACCTCTTTCCCCACACCCGGCTCAACCGCTGGAGCAGGTGCCTAATGTCTATAGTGTTGAGTGACCATTTGCACTTGCTCACATTTTTTACTTGTTCCAGGGGATGGGTCACAAAGTGACTGGGCCTTTAAGGGAAGAATGGTCCAACCCCACCTGTGATGCACCTAGCTCACCTCCCCAACTGAAGAGAATAAGAGTGACATGCCTCATTTAGCCATATGACTTGCCTGCCTCCCGGGTAGAGATAAGCCCATGGCAAACCAGAGGGAAAGATGGGATACTCTGGGTAGGAAGTTCTGAGAGTTGCTGGTTGGTAGAGAGCATGAAAAGACTCAAAGGAGCCGAGGAGGGGCTGAAAAGCAAAGACAGACCCTCAGGAAGGACAGGCTGGATCATGGCTGAAACTGGGCTGATGGGGCAGAGGGCTGGTTGTTAGAGCATGTGTTTTGTGATCTTTTAGGAGGGGTGGAGTTTTTATTTAATGGGTTAGCTAGAGAGCCAAGTCACTGAAGTACCTAAACCAGGCCAGAAGGTAGATAGATCCAACCTGAGTGAGGGGAAACTGAGGCAGCAACAGGTCGCCTGAAGCCAGACTAGGTAGGTGGCACTCTTATAAGATGCTCTCAGCACTTTTGTCATGCACCAGGCTCTACCCTGACACATGAAATGTAATTTCCTACTGTGCCCTCACACTATCCATGAAGATGCCATGGTGGAGGGACATCAGTCTCCCCATGACCTGCTTCTGGGCCTGGAGGCTCTGGTCTACTATGCTCAAGGATGTCAGGAGCAGGATTTCAGTATTTTCATTAGTTTGTTACTTTTATCAAATGTAATTTTTGTTCCTTTGTTTTGTAGCTGCAGTACTTAGCAGTTTCCTTCTCTCTTGTACGCTCCTCTAGAAAACAGAGAGGAGAGTTGTTGGGACTCATGTCCAGCTGAAGGACATCGTACTTGTAACCCAGCCAATTCCATCCCATCCCTTCTTGCACCCACAAGGCAGTGGGCTCCCTGGGGGACATGTTGCTCCTTGAGGTAGAAGGAGAGGGGATGACGGAGTAGTGCAGCACTGTTGTGAAGGATGGATAGGAGGAATGTGTGATGAGAGTCATCTTGTTCTTTTAACCAGTCAAAGGGCACATGTAACTAGTTTATAAAGGATTAATACATGATCAATAGATGTTGTGATCTTAGCTAGAAAATGCGTGTAATGAGGTGGAAAGACTCCACACTGACCACAAAGGGGTTGAAGAGAGCCTTCCACTCTGCTACACCCGCAAGAGGTGTCAAGCCTGGAAGAAAGAGTTAAGTGGGGCAAAGCCCAGGTCTGTAGTGGCTGAGTTCAGGCATTTAGCCAGGTCAATATATATCTCAGATCTTACCCACTAATCATGCTGATACCAATCCTTTAGTAACTAAAAACTAAAGGTTTAATAAGAAAAAAAAGAAGAGAGCTAATAATGGTTAACAGATCATATACATACAAATAACTGTGAAGTCTTTAGACCAGGTTTGTAGCAGTGATGTTATAGACTGCTGGCTTGTAAAGTCTCTCTGGTAACTTCCAAAAGATTGGAAGGCCCTCAGTCCATAGTCCAATATGCTCTTTTAAGTTGTAAATCCACAGTCCAGAGAATCAGGGCAGGAAAGAGGCAAAAAAATGGAGATCTCAGGGGTATTTTATACCCTCTGCCATGTGCATGGAAATGTACTGTCTCAAACAAAGCTCACAGCCCAGGTGAATGGAAAGTTACTGGTCCAAGATGGAGTCCAGGGCCACATGAGCGTAGCGCATGTCCTTCCATGGCTTGAGGACTCACAGCGGGTAGCCATTGCCCATATTCTTGCTGAGGCGTCCACAGGAAGAGCTATGTGGACAGAATGAATTTCTTCTCTGGCCCATTGTGAGAGCTAAGTGTCCTTGGTGGGCCATCAACACAAACCTGTCTGTCTGTTTTGTTTCGACATTTTCTAGCAAAAACATTTTGACATTCCTAAAATCTCAACATTTCATTTGTTCGTTTGACTCAAGATTCCCTTTTCAACTCTGATCAACATGAAGCTGCATTTGGTCCCCCATTGTCTTCTATGAGCCGGGATCCCGAGAGGACTATGTTTCCCACAGTGAAAAACAGGCCTAGCTGACCATGCTGGGTGCACTGTTTAATGTTCGGGGTTTTTTTTAACCCATTCAAAAATGAACCAGTTTGGATCAATTCGATAAAACCAAATATGCTGATCTGGGTCAAACTGACCGGAAACAAAATGTTTGCTAAGCCTGATTTTATTATTCCCAGGGCTAAAATTCTTGCTTACAGTTTTTGGTGTCATTTGTTTTACAGACACGTAGTTGAAAATGTGTTTCTATTCCAGAGCCGTTGCCGTGAGGACAAGTGTGAATTGCATCTTAGTCACAAGATCTGACACAGGGCACGAAGCAAGGTCCCACATCACACAAGGTGAGATTGCAGGAGAGCAATGAAACTCAAGAGCCGACTCTGTGGCCATTAGGTTTGAATCACTTGGGGCTCCCATTTTACACAACTGCACTCGTGGATTTCCTCTGAGGTGTCAGACAGAAAGTATCCCTTTGAGGAAAAAGGAGGAGGCACTCTTTCAAACCTGACAAAACTGTATTCGTTAAAAAAGGACCCAATGCCCAGTTTTAAAAGGAGGAAGACAAAGAGTAGGGAAGTTATTTTCAAGTCCAGCCCTTCAGAATCCAGGCTAAATCTGCTCACGTACGAAGTCGGCTCCTTGATTGAGTTGTTTCATTAACTATATGAAATGAGACAAGCGAAACACTTGGGGAAACTCGGGAGATGTAGAAGCAAAGAGTAAATTCAAAGAGATGATTTGAAGGTTGTGGTAAAATGCTCAGTTTCGCCCACTAATTAGGGCTGCTGGGAGTAGTGGGTAATTTGCAGTTTCTAGGTCATATTAAGTTTAGAAGCTTCATCTGTAACTGCTTGAAAAATAAAGTTTGGCTGGACTATTCTACGGTGCAATTATGTTCCCCCCAGGTTATCTATCTTCATTTATTATTGCCATGTACTTAGCCACCAGGTGAAGTAGAGGGTAGATACCAAAAACAAGTGGGCTATTAAAATCCCACAGTCAAGTCTTTTCCCCCCTTTAAATTTAAGAAATAAATCTTCATGTAGATGTAAATAGATGCTTAATGGTATTTGTTCCATTGTGCACTCTAGCTGCTGAAAAAACTGTCCAAATGCACCACAAAACCAGTGATATATGTGAGCCACGTCAACAATATTTTCATCCTCTGCACAGAGGATAAACTCCCTCAGATTTCCACCACAACTTTAAACCCCCCCAGTGGCCCATTAAATTCTCTCTGGAACAGATGCACACTAGCATCAACTTCCTAGACACCATGGTTTGCTTCAACAATGGAACCCTACAGACCACTGTATACAAGAAACCCACAAATCACCACACCTACCTTCCTAGATCCAGTAGCCATCCCAAACACACCAATAAATCGGTTATATACAGCCAGGAACTCAGATACAACAGAAAATACTCCAAGAAGAAAGTCCGGGATATACACCTTAACACACTTAAAACTGTTTTCACCAAACAAAGACACTCCACCGGAGAAGTAGGTTGCATTATGGAATGAGTCACCAAAATACCCCCAAGAGAACTTGCTTCAATACAGGAATAAAACCTCCTCTGACTTCATACCCCTAGTTGTCACCTACCACCCCACACTGGAACGCATACGGGGTATCAAACAACTACACTCATACTCAATGGGGATCCTATCCTGAAAGAAATCTTTCCTGAACCCCCTCTTCTGGCCTTCAAACAACCCCCCAACTCCTCCATGCTCATCATCAGAAGCAAGCTCACCATAGACCAGGACACACAAACTCAAAGCAGCAACAGATGCTACAACTTATGTAAAACCCGGAGACATCTCCACTGCTACAATGATCCACACCCCTTTCTAGATACATGGGTCCTACACATGACTGTCACAGCAGCATGTGGTGTGCCTCATTCTGAGCACTCAATGCTGCAATAACAACTATGGGGTGAAATCAGACAATCCCTGAGCTCTCAAATGAACTCACAGGAGAAGGATAAAAAACAAAAACACCCTATCACCTGTGGGTGAACACTTTTCACAAGGTGATCACTCCATATCTGACCTCTCCATCCTCAAAGGAAACCTGCACAGCACTTTCAAAAGAGGAGCCTGGGAGCTTAAATTCATAACTCTGCTAGACACTAAAAATCATGGTCTTAATAAAGACACTGGATTTATGGTTTATTACAACAATCTGTAACCCACTAACCCCCCTTTTTGTCCTATGCCTATGGCCACTTCACCTTGAATGGTCCCCTATAATACGTGCAAACTACTTATAATAAACTATCTGTTAAACCTTGTTTTTAGCTGCGACACTGAGCACCTTTCCCAGACGTGGAGAAGAGTTCTGTGTTGTTCAAAAGCTTCTCTCTCTCACAGAGGTGAAAGTGGAAATAGGGACTTACCGGTACGGGGCTGGGTTGGGGCCGGCTCTGGCCCCCAGAAGGGGTGGGGTCTCGGGCGGAAGGGGCGGGGATGAGGGGGTCAGAGCCAGCCCCGGCCCGCCCTCGGAGCCCCAGGCCCTTTAAATTGCCGCCTGAGGAAGCCGGGCTGCCCCGGTATGGCGCACTGGCTCTTGCCGATACGCCGTACCAGGGCATACCGGCTTACTTTCACCTCTGCTCTCTCACCAACAGAAGTTGGTCCAATAAAAGATATTGTCTTACCCCCTCGTCTCTCTACCGCCCTAAGAAAACATACAAAGTAGTCATCAGACAAGCTAAAATGAGAGGGCCAGTTCCTTCGTTAGTGTTAAGTGGCTTAGCTCTACTAATGTCAATAGAGGTACCCCACTTCACATCAGCTGAGGATCTGCCCAGGATTTCGTAACATGATGCTTCTGGTTATGATTGTACCAGCTGTATGGTTTCTAATAGCAATTCTAGTTATCTACGCTTCAAACTTACTCACAAGTCACTGAGGACCAAGCCCTGCTCCCAATTGTGTTTCCAACACACCGCCTTCAGCAGCCCCATGGTGCCAACCCAGCTCTGAACCCATGGACATTGGTGTCAATGTTGACTCCCCCTTTATGTGACCCTGCACTGCCCACATGGTCACCCAAGACATCTCCAACAAGCCTAACCTCACCAAGACAATGCTGAAGATTTCTATCCTCCCACTCCCCAAAGTGGCCACACAAGACTGCTTCTCTTGGTGTGTCTTAGTTACACCCCCAGGGGAGGAGATGACAGCCTTCATGCAATCACCCGCTATGTGCGAAAGCATGATGAATGTCATCAAATCAGCAACCGGATACCCTTAAAGCACCTTCCAGTCAGAAAAGCAATGGGAATAATGGCCCGTGTCAGGACCAAACCTTCCTTCAAATAGGGCCCTCAATGCAAAGTATGCAGCTCAACATTGAGGGCCTATCCAACAATTGCAACAATTCTATGAACTCAAGACACTGATGCCTTGCACTACAAGAAGTCTTTGTGGATACTTGAGACAACATTACAGGCCAACAGAAAGGACACCAGCCCTTGCTGCCTTGAGTCGTGGGCTCCTTGTGATGTCCCAGACAAAGACCCGATTGAAGATCCAATAGAAGAAGTCCTAGGATTCTGCCTTCCTTGTAGGCAGCAGACTGCACTCAACTGTGCTTGGACAACATGCAGATGGTGTGGTATCTTCTCCACCAATGGAAAAAAAATAAAAAAATCAAAGAATCACCAAATTGTAACTTTGGTGCGGTAAAAACTATGCGACACTGCCTCATTCACTCTTAAAATGGTGGCGTCATGGGGATCCACCTAGCTACCCCAGAAGCATTAGAATGGCTTTTGAATCTCAAGATTCAATTATAATCTCAGCCTATTGCTTTTCAAACGTCATACAAAAGAAAGTAAGTTATGCCACATAGCACCATAATGCTCCTTTTTGGTGACTACACAAGAAGTACATCTTGTGAGATGTAGTTGGTTAGGGAACCCAGAACAAACTCTGGGCAGGAGGCAATGTTGCAACGTCTCTAAACTGGAGCATTTCAGAAATTCCTGTTCTGTGAAAAATTCAGGTCCAGAACAAGTATTGAAATAAGGGAATTTGCAATGGGATGGAAACTCCAGTTTTTAACCGGCTATATTTTTTTTTGAAGGAAGACATTCAAAACAAAAACTAATATATTCCATTGTAACTCTGGAAATCATTGGGTCAGGCTCTCGGATGGTTTAAATTGGGGTAGCTCCACTGAAGTGAACTTACATCAGCAGATGATCTGGTGAAGTTATACTAGGAGGGAGTGGAGAATCAGGCCCCTTGATGTTAGAGATGTCTATTATCCTTCATGAAATATTAAATTCATCTGACATTTTAAGTGTATGTTTACAGAGCAACAATTGAATGCTATTTAAGACAGTCAAGACACAGTTTAGGAATGTATTAAATTGGTACATTGTTTACAACTGAGAAATGCATTAATCACAGATTTCAAAATTAAATTAGTCATGGTTTTACTCTCTTCAAGATGATTAAGCCTTTTCAGTCACGTTTTCGTTTGTTTTAAAATACATCCTTGCAGTGCTCGGCATACACCTGTACGTTTGTTGACTATGTAGATACAGTGTCAAAGTTACTGGGTTTTGATTGATGCAAATCGGGAGCTGGAACTGACTTCACTGGGAGCGTTGGATGAATTAAGAATGCAGAATCAGGCCCTTCATGTAACACAGGTTCAATTAACATGGAAGGCCTGATTCTACTGCCTTTACCCATGTTGTACAATATCATATCCCCCAAGTGGTTCAATGTACATGTGCCAGAACCAGAGGTAGATCTTGACTCAGACTATGGACCTGAGCAAGGGGGAGAAAAGAACCAGAACTGGGTGGTGTATTTGGACAAATCATTTACTTGCCAAAAATAAATAAATAAATAAAAAGCAATTGAGAGTTGGCCGAAACTATTCATGAAGTTGGGTCAAATTCAGCTAATAGATTTGTTAAAAAAAATTAAGTGGGGGTGGGGGTGGGGGTGCGGGTGGGGGAGAAACTGAAAAAAACCCACAAACTTTGTTGTGACATTTTCTAAATGTTTTGAATTTTATTTAGAAATTTTGCTGTATTTAGTTGTTTAAAAAACAAAAACAAACTGAGACCAACATAACAAACTCGTGTCTGGTCCAAACAAAAACACTTCTTCATTTAACCCCAACATTTTATTTTTTTAAGTAAAGAAAAAAAAAATTAGGTTGACCCCCCAATTAATTTTTGGAGGGATTTTTCATTTTAGTCACTTAATCAATAATATCAATTTTTCACCAGTCTTGAGGTCCAAGGGGGTAAGAGTAAGTAAGACATTCATCTACTTATTCCCAGGAGAAAGCATTGTGGGAGGTGTAGGGAATGGGCTAAGTGATCAGACTACTCATGCCAGCACGGGCATAGGGGAGGAACCGGACTGAGGTTACGGGGTGATAGTTTTGTTATAAGGCAGTAGTAAATTATTACCCCGGTCCTCAATGCCAGGGAGGAATTTTGTGTCCGAGAGGTGCTAAGATACATGGCTACTGCTAGGATGGAACAGTCGATACAGTGCCCCTTTGCTCACCACTGTGTGTAAAGTCGCTCTCTAGCTCATTAACTGCATGAATTCATGGCATCATTACAAAGAAGTAACTCAGGAGCAAGGTACAATGTTAACGCTGCACAGCCCGGGACGTGCCAATAATATGGTATCTGCAATTTAAACGCTGCGAACCTGACACTAGTTAAATGTGCAGGGACAATTTATTCCCTGCTTTCAGATACTCCTGCAATCTATTGTGAACCACGCCTTCCCTCTCCTCTAGAAATCAATCAATAAAGAGGTGGCCTGTTTGACTGTTAATACGTACTGTGCTAACAAAACCAGGGATAGAACAGATTTCCATTACATCCCACTTCAATCCCCACTCCAGGTAGCCCTTCTTGCAACCTGGTCTCTGTCCTGTCCTGTGATGTGCCTGGGGGATTGCCAGGGTGGGTGTGGGGTGGTGAGCTTTTGGGCAGTTTTTACTCTGATGGGTGCCATCTTCTGCCCAAGCTGACAGTTCCAATGCCAGACTATTCTCTTTGGCATAACAGACCCGTTCGATCCAGGGAGATCCCCCTTCCTCCCATGGACCCTGCTGTCAGTGGGCTTTGGCTGAGGCCCCAAGTACAGGAAGCCATTACATCTGCAATTGCCTCCCTGATGCCATTCTCCAGTGGGAGCAGTCCTGGATTTAGTGCCCATGCGTGCTCTACGTAGCTGCCCCTGGGAGGGCTTCCCACATACATCTGAGACTTGGACTCAGCCGCCATGAGATCAGGCCAGAGCCTGGTATGTTAGCTGGCTTCACGCCACAGAGGGGGTTGGGCCCATTTCTTTCAAAGTGCACACAGGGAAAGTTTAACAACGTCTGACAGGCTAGTGCCCTCCACTCCAGTCAGCTTGTTTCATAGTGCGTGAAAGACGTTCTCCAGTCCCACTTCCAGTTATTCCTTCCCATTCCTCCCCTTTTCCTAATAAAAAGCATCATTTCCAAGCAGACTACAGGGTAAATTACGTTCTCTAGTCAATTACAAAAATTGATTGCTGCCTATGTTTTGCCACTAATAAAAGCTATTGAAGTAAGGCGTCCACATCTCATTAGGGGAAAACAGGCAGTAAGTCACCTTGAGATTAAAAACAAACAAACAACCCCATTAAATTCTTCCCAAGGAAGATAGCACTGTGCTCACTTGTGTGTGTGTGGGGGGGGGGGGAGTGACCTAATCTAACCTTTTACTCTGTGGAATCTTTGGAGGCATAAGGGGCCAGCTGGTGTAAATCAGTGTAGCGCCATTGAAATGAATGGGCCCAATCCACACACGTAATTAGCTGATCACAAGAATGATTACTTATTGGCTGGACTGTGAGTCAGACTGCACCTGTCCTAGGGAGCAGGGAAGGTATGAATCCTGCCTCACCCGGATCACTTGCAGATGAGTGTACAGCTGTCCTGGCTCCAGCCCCCTGACTCGCTGGTAGGATGGCCAGACAGCAAGTGTGAAAAATCGGGACGGGGTGGGGGATAATAGGAGCCTATATAAGAAAAAGACCCCAAAATCGGGACTGTCCCTATAAAATCAAGACATCGGGTCACCCTACTCACTGGTCAGTGTTGCTGAAATGGCGACTAGCAGCCAGGAGCAAACTACCTTCCATGGGTGAGGAGGAGACTGACTCCCGGGGGTGTCTTGGAATCACAGGGCCACCCTTATGCTACTCCTGGCCGATGCAATTTAGAAGCTGCCCCATGCTCAGAGCTGTGCCGAAAAGCACAGCCGAGCCCATAATCAGTATTGCCAGGCCCAAGGGTTACAACATCAGGTCAGGCCTTCAAAAGTGAACAAACACAAAGGCAAGCTGAGATTTTCATTCCTGTGAAGTTGGGAAATACTTTATCTCCTTTTTACAGCTGGGGAATGGAAGCCCACATCCTGAGGCCCAGGTCTCCAGAGATATTAAGGTGCCTAGTTCCCACTGCAATTAATGGGAATTAGGCACCGATATACCTTTGTGGATCTGGGCCTAAGTGGCTTGTCCAAAGTAACACATAAAGAACTGGAAGAGGAGGGCATTGAACCCTGGTCATAAGGTAGCCCCCTAACCACTGGGCCATCCTTCGTCTCATTACTGGTAGGCAGTAGTCTGTCTCTCAGCACCATAGTATGAGAATGCCCCAAATGCAGCCTCATAATACTCATGTGGTAGAGAAGTATTCTTCCCACAATTTACAGATGGGGAAACCGAGGCACAGAGAAAAATTAAGGGACTAACCTGGCTCACACTTGATACTTTGGGCAGAACTGGGAAGTGTACTCTTATCTCTTCATTCCCAGCCCTGTGCCAGAACTACAATAATATTCATACCAGAGGAACAGCCTAAGGAACGCTGTCCCTTGGGGCACAGACCATCTTTCTGTTCTGTGTTTGTACAGCACCTAAAGCAATGGAGCTGTGGTGCATAACTAGAGCTCCTGTGGGCTATGGTGTGACGGGGATGTGCTACTCACCGCTAGGATAGCACCTCCTGCTGATCACTCTGGGGAATATCCCTCTAGGTCAACGCCCCAACTCGCAGTCGCACGCCATCATGCTGTCCCTCTCTCTGTCTGCAGCCCCTCTCCCTCCAGGAGCTGCAGCTTCCACTTCATGACTCAGCCCTCCGGCCAGGTCACTAGACACATTTTCTCCTTCCAAAGTTGGCAAAGTCTTTCTCCACAACCCTCAGCAGTCTCCCCACTCTCTGTGCCATGGTGCCGCTCCCTCAGTGGCTGGCAGGGGAATCCAGGCCCACCTTCTATTCTGGGATCCAGCTCCTGGATACTCTAGTCAGCAGCCAAGCTGTGTTCCCCTCTAGAGCTTGAGGTCTTTCCCTGGCACACCACCCCCCTGGGATTGCCAGCTTCACCCTTCCCTCATCCCAGGGATTAACTGCAGGCTCTGTGTCTCTGCAGCTTCCCTTCTCCCAAGGGGGACTGCAGACTTTCCCAGCAGACCCCCTGCTTTCTTTTGCTAAGTTCCTGCCTTTATAAGCCCAGCCCTTCTCATTCCTCCTCAGGTGGGCTCCCCCATTCAGGCAAGGGATTACTCAAGCCACCTGATTTCTCTCAGCTGTGGCCTGCTGGGTGACTTCGCCCCCTTCTCCATCTGCCTTAACCCTTTCAGGGCAGGTGTGGAGTAAACACCCCATCACCTATGGTAATACAAATAAAAAAAACTTTTTTTTTTTCAGGAGGACCTTTTTTGCGTTTTATTTCCAAAAGGGGTTAGGAAATTAACAAGAAAAGTGAACAGCCGTGTCCTCACTCTACACAACAGGTTTCCGCCAGCATAATCCTTGGCCGACCATAGCAGAAGTCCCTAGTGTCGATGCAAGTACACCGGCAACGCTGCACATTTATTGGTCTAGCTCCTTTCACTTGTGGGGTCTGGTTCTGGCATACTGCTGCAAAGCCAGATTAGCCAATGTAGGTGGGTCCAGTTCAGAAGTGCTTTTCTGGGATAGTATAATAGTAATCCAATACCGCGCCTAGTGCAGTCATGGTTTAGCTTTGTAAAATCCAGGGCATAGCCCTTGACACAACGCTGCCTTGGATTTGCATGGCACAAAACACAACCGATCTCCATTTTGTGCAAAACCTCCTAGCTCAGTTAAAGACAATGGAGCTGCGACAATTTACGCGAGCTGAAGATCTGGGCCTTTGTATGAAGCAAGAAGAAATTGGAAGCAGCATAACAAAAATGACAGGCTCAGAAACGTACATGCCAACAGTCTGTTCTGAAGCAGCTCTTCCTCCCCACTCTAGGAGAGGGCCTTGATCCTACACGTACAATATCTTGATGAAGGCGCCTCCCTATGCTGAATACTGTGCAGTATTTTTAGCTAGCAATAATGTTTGTATTTGTTCACAAGAGCCGGGGGTCACCAATGAAATGAATTAGGCAGCAGGTTTAAAACAAACAAAAGGAAGCACTTCTTCACATAATGCCGTCAACCTGTGGAACTCATTGCCAGGGGATGTTGTGAAGGCCAAAAGCATAACAGGGTTCAAAAAAGACTTAGGTTAGTTCATGGAGGATGGGTCCATCAATGGCTATTAGCCAAGATGGTCAGGGATGCAACTCCATGCTCTGGGTGTCCCGAAACCTCTGACTGCCAGAAACTGGGACTGGACGACAGGGGATGGGTTACTCAATAATTGCCTTCTCCTTTTGAAGCATCTGGGTCTAGCCACAGTCAGAAGACAGGAGAGTGGGCAAGATGGACCATTGGTCTGACACAACGTGGGCATTTCTATGTTCACCTTTGTGAGCAATAAAAGGAAACCTTTCTGTTCCTACCTGAAATCCAGGCTGTAGGATGCACATATGCTAGTGCCTGCATAGCAATTTGTTGTTTTCCTTGTGTGTATGTTAAACACAATGCAATGTGGGAAGAGAGGCAGAGAATGGGGGGAAAAGACTCCTTTCTGCCCTGGGAACAGGCCCAAGTCAGCTCTCAATGTTGCTGCTCCAGTGCGGACACTCTAGTGTAGCCGAGGGTAACACAGAGTTTGTGCCAATGAAGAGAGGGGCTGGTGGTTATGAGAGTGAAGTTGGCTTCAGAAGATCTGTGTTTAATCCCTATCTCTCACAGCCTGCTAACCCGTATCACATAATCTCTGACCTTCACCTGCAAAATGACGGTAATAGCATAGCTTTGTCCTTTTATAGTGTAAGTTCTTACTATGTGTTTGTACAACACCAAGCTAAATGGGCCTTTTTGTGCCACCGTAATATGGGATTATTAACCAAAGTCTAGGTTCACATTGTCGGTGCCTAGGAAGGTCCACACTGATTTTAGACGAGGTTTTTTGGAGGTTGGAGCTGCTTCTTTACGGAAAAAACTTGTGAATCTGAATTCATCTCCACTTCTGATTCACTCTGTTGTGGTACAGGACAGCTAGTGCTGATAAGGAGGAAAGATTTCATTTCCTTGCTGGAAAAACAGTAGAACTGATGGCGGGGGGGGGGGGGGGGAAGACTCAGCGGGGGAGGGAAACAAACAAAAGAAACTTCCAGTTATTCGCTATTGCATCCCATAGCTCTGAGAAAGCCAATTGTCAGGAGGAGTTGATTAAGTTTTCACACATCTTCCCCCTTCCTCATGCCCCAAGAGCTGTCTTTTTCTAATATATATACAAAGCAGCTGCTCTTGCACTCAGACAATTTGCATCATCAAACATGCCTTCCCATTTGATCTCAAGAGCAGGCACTTATGGGTTTGTCGGGTTGGTTTCCCCCCCGCCCATTCCTACTTTGACTCAATATGAGAAGGTGAGATTGCGATGGGGCGGTCCCGAGCGCTCTGTCTGCTGCTCTGAGACTAGACTTCCTCCTCACCAGCAAAAGCCCCAGTAACTGGGAAGTGCGTCCTCGGCCCTTTGAAGTTTGTCGTTACACCAGCAAGTCTGGATGTCAGGCACAGCCCAGGCGGGCATTAGCATGTCAAAGAACCGGCTTCGTGTTCACTGTGAAAACGCTATTTGAAGTCCTGTGCGTGGGACTCCAGAGGCAGCTGAATTGTGTGCGCTTATTCCAGATGTGCATTGTCTCTGCAGACATGCAATTTCACAGTCGTTAACCATTTTAAGTTCATCAAGGCCTAATTATAGCAGAAAGCATGACAGCAGAGGCTTCAAAGCCCTAGCGGACGGGAAAGCCTATTGATCATGCAGGTAATTTTTATTACCTTGGTATCCAGGTGCAGTGCGGCCTGCTGTTATATAATGGCCTGGGGGAAGGGGAGGAGGGAAGGTTGTTGTCATTATACTGTAGTCATAAATTAGCCACAGCCTGCTCTGCTATTGGTCATTACTTCTGTGCCATGTTCTTTGCTCTAAGTCGGCTGCAATGTGATGCATGAGTGCAGCACCGCTAAGTTCCTCTCAAGCGATGTCTTCTATAGGACCCTCTCCTGAGGGTTGGACTAGGAGCATCTGATGATTACACTTCATAGTCATTTAATTGCAAGCCAGCTTCTGCTCTCCGTTCCACTGATGCAAATTCCACAGCCACTCCACTGACTTCTGGGCTTTCCACTGAAGGAAATGAAAGAAGAATTTGGCTCGCTACTGGGGAATATTCAGTATTGCAAACTTTGGCCCCAGTCCTGCAGTTTACTCTGCTGATGCGGATTATTGGCTTCAGAAGTGCACAGTCAGTGGCAGGTTTTGGGTCTTTATTTTTTTACAGTAGAAAATAAATTGGAAGTGTCTGTTCCATAAACTGCTATAGAAAGGGCTGCCAGCGTTCTGGGGGACAGGAGCAAGACGCCTTAGAAGCCCAAGGCCCTGCTCTTTATTTTGAATGTGGTTATGGTTGATATCTTTCCCAACTATGTATTTTCTCCTTATCGTGTTTCTAGAAGCTATTCCTGGTAATGGAAGGATATGTCCATATAAGTGAACAAACTGTGATTTTAAAAGCTTGGGATTTGATATGAATTTAAGTTAATGAGCCATACCCAGAGCAATAAACAACTCTAGAAAATACATTAAGGGCCCTTCAAGTCACTGGAAAGATTCCTACTGAATTCAGTGAGCTATGGATCAGGCCCATAATAGTGTTATGACAGGTGGCGCTGTTACCGATAATACTCCAAATACTTTCCCGTAGTGTGCGAGCAAGTTTTGAGTCATAGGAAGACATACCGTGTTCTGAGTTTTTGGATTATGAAATAGGCACCTTTCGGGGAGAGTGAGCAGTGTGAGCAGCAGGAGAGTTTTCTTTTTGCCTTGCGCTCTGATTTGAGTCATTCTTGAGGAAAATTTGCTCCCTGTGGCATGTTGAGTGGAGCAGATAACTGAAGGAAGGGAGTGCACTGAATGCTGCTTGACCATCACATTCCAGGAGTGGTTGGGGTGCATCACTTATTTCTTCTCCAGTCTGAAGCCAACCTGCAAGGCCTCAGAATTCAGCTACTGCTTGGCGGAGGGATAATGCTGGTGTCAGGAAAAGAAGCAACAATATGCTTTGCTCAGTGAACTTGAATAACTGCCATTGGTTTCAGATATGAACTAAGTGACATTGGTGGTAGACGAAACTCATGGATAATGATGGCTGGAAAGAAGAGGGTAAATTTCCTGCACAAATATTATGCTCAGAGCCAATTTACAACAGCAGGCAAAGATCCCAGTGACTGACTGTGAAAGGAGGACTCACTGCTGGAGCGCCTCTTCATGGCTGGGCATGGCATAGCAGGCTCTCTCTTCTCTAGCACCCGCGGCCCACAGTCACTCTGGCCCTGCAGTGATCTCTCTTCCTGTAACTGGGCCCTCCAGCCTGGTCATGTTTAAGTCCACCCCCTCCAGGGTAACAAAATCCAAAGTCCTTTCGTCAGGATTCTGGCCCCATGGTCCTCATAACTTTCTTTCACGGGTGCCATCATCCTTCTCTCAGGAGTGGTTTTCTACCACCCTCTGGCTTCCAGTGCAGGGAACCTGCAATTACCAGACGAGGTCTGTCTATATTCAGGATCCCCTGTCCTCCCACCCGCTATCTCCCTGATCCTGCTGTCTTCAGGCTTGGCCTTTTATCCCTCTCTTGGGCCTCAGCTAAACCCCTGCTTGGGGTCTTCATCTCCCCCCCAGTCCCAGAGAGGGACTGCAGAATTCCTGGCTCCCCCTGCAGTAGAGTGACCAGACAGCAAGTGTGAAAAATTGGGACAGGAGGTGAGGGGTAATAGGAGCCTATATAAAAAAAAAAAGACCCAAAAATCAGGACTGTCCCTATAAAATCAGGACATCTGGACACCCTACCATGCAGCCCCGCTCTGCCCCAAGCTTCCTCTCCTTGTTCTAGCCCCCAGCTCCTCCCCAATGTGGAACTCCTCAGTAAGGGACTGGCCCACCTTCCAGGTGTGGCTAGGTACCTCCCCTGGGCTCTCACTCCAGTTAACCCTTTCTGTGCTAGCATGGGGTAGACTCAGAACACGCCGGGAACGCCTTAGCTCTCCTGATACTGAGGAGCCTGGTTTTAGGATGGGATTTTTCCAAAGCACTCAGCATTAACCTAGCTGGGCTCCCGTTGAAGTCCCTGGTAAAAAACTCACACTGACGTCTTCAGGAACAGAGCTAGGCCAATGCTGAGCCCACCCACGACATGCACTCTCTGTCCTGTGTGAGAGAGACACTTTTCCCTGGCTTCCTCATGAAGAATTTAGGGGGAACAAGAACAAAGCCATGTAAGATCCAGGGACACGAAAACATGTTCAGTTTCACGTACAGCCAATTAATTGGAAACCGGTGCACCACATAGTGAAGGTGCCGTTCTACCAGAGAGCACTGGAGAGAATGGAAACATAAAGAAAGAGCAAGCGTCCATTCAAAACGATAACTATCATCAAGCCCGTTCCATGTCTATTAGGGGAAAAGACAACAACAACTGAAAGATTCAAACTGACTTTGTAAAACCCATTTTTTAGTGTTGCTGTGAAATCATTTCCAAACCGAAGGCAGGAATAATTGGAACATCTACAGCCTGTATCAATAATACCTCATTACCCAGCTTTGCTTCAATCCACTGATTTCAATTTTCTTTTGCACAAGTGATGTTTACCAGAGGACTTAGCATATGAATGGAGGTGGGGGAGAAATGTAAAACTCACACTCCAGATTTCCATGTCTTAAGCTGCCGAATAGCCATCAAAACTAATTGTTTCTTAAATGCTATGTAAACCTTATCTCATGTGTTGCCCCTAATCAGAGCAATTAATTTCATAATGAATTCTTTCTTCATGCACACTATCTTATTATTATCCTTAGTCTAAATTAATAACATCAACATAATAATTAGCCGATATGAAATTGTCTCTTCACTTCTTCTTCTAGCATGTGGGCTGAATATAAAAGAACAACAGGGATGACAATTAGAGCAAACCATGGCAGCTGCGCTGATTGCGATGCACCTTAACCCTAGCATCTGCAAAATGGGCTTTATTGAAATGTGACTCTCTCGCTGATATTCTCCCCCTTCCATTTCATTTCAGCTGTTTCTTACCCTCTGAAAAGAAAGAAAACTTTGTTGCATTTAGGGTTAGATCTTAGGGTCTGATCCAAAGCCCCTGGAATGGGAGTCCTTCCATTGACTTCAGTGGACAATTTTCGGAAGTGATTTGGTGTGCCCCATTTATAATCTTTTAAAGAGGCCTGATTTTGAGAGGTCAGGTGCTCAGCTCTTCCTGAAGGTCATAAGATGTTCATAGAATCATAGAATCATAGAATATCAGGGTTGGAAGGGACCTCAGGAGGTCATCTAGTCCAACCCCCTGCTTAAAGCAGGACCAATTCCCAACTAAATCATCCCAGCCAGGGCTTTGTCAAGCCGGGCCTTAAAAACGTCCAAGGAAGGAGACTCTACCACCTCCCTAGGTAACGCATTCCAGTGCTTCACCACCCTCCTAGTGAAATAGTGTTTCCTAATATCCAACCTAGACCTCCCCCACTACAACTTGAGACCATTGCTCCTTGTTCTGTTGTCTGCCACCACTGAGAACAGTCTAGATCCATCCTCTTTGGAACCCCCCTTTCAGGTAGTTGAAAGTAGCTATCAAATCCCCCCTCATTCTTCCCTTCTGGAGACTAAACAATCCCAGTTCTCTCAGCCTCTCCTCATAAGTCATGTGCTCCAGACCCCTAATCATTTTTGTTGCCCTCCGCTGGACTCTTTCCAATTTTTCCACATCCTTCTTGTAGTGTGGGGCCCAAAACTGGACACAGTACTCCAGATGAGACCTCAGCAATGTTGAATAAAGGGGAATGATCACGTTCCTCGATCTGCTGGCAATGCCCCTACTTATACAGCCCAAAATGCCGTTAGCCTTCTTGGTAACAAGAGCACACTGTTGACTCATATCCAGCTTCTTGTCCACTGTGACCCCTAGGTCCTTTTCTGCAGAACTGCTACCTAGCCATTTGGTCCCTAGTCTGTAGCAGTGCATGGGATTCTTCCGTCCTAAGTGTTAAGTTGGTCATTCAGCTTGCACCCCAAAATCACTAATCGCTTTGGAAAATCTTGAGTTTATTGCTCAAAGGAGTTAAGCACCCAACTACCATTGACTTTCAATGGGAATTAGACACTTAATTCCCTTAGTGTTTTTTTGAAAATCCCCCCCTTAAAAAGAGGTAACTTACCTGTACAGTGACTGAATGTCTTTGAGCTATCCAGTCCATATACATGGTTGGTGAATGCATGTCCAGTGCACATACCTCTAAGTATCTTCTAAATCAGCAGTATCTATGGAGGAAGCGCATGTGCCTTTCCCTTCATCCTGAGCTTTGCGAGTGTATAAGGGGTAGGGCCACCCCATCATACCCAGTTCCTTCACCACCATGAGATCCCATGCCATCCAGACTCCAAAGTAAGAGGGATGGTGGGTGGGCTGTGAAACGGGTGCACGGACTACACCTCTCAAAAAACACCAGGTATTGTACAGGTACGTAACTTCTTCTTCATGTGCCAGTCCGTGTACATATTCCACAGCTGGTGACTCACAGCGGGCAGGTGTGAGGAGTACCTGTGAATATGGTTTGCAATATAGATCTCCCAAATCTTCCATTGTCCCAGGCTGTCTGCCCTGTGCTGTAGTTTCAGGAACGTGTGTACAGACAACCACGTCACTGCTCTGCAAATATCCTGAGCAGGAAGGTTCTTGGAGAGGCCACAGAGGCAGACTGCACGTGGGCAGAGTAAGCACATACTCAACTAGGCAGCTGCATGCCTACTAGCCAGCAACACGACCTGATGCATTGGGCAATCCAGTTTGATAGTCTCTATGTAGACATGAACCAGAAAGAGTCTATGTGATTCTGGAAGACTGTGTTCTATCCAGATAGAACAGTTTGGCTCTGCACACATCCACTGTGTGTAGCCTCTCTTCTGCCCTTCCAGCACGAGGCTTGGGAAAGAACACAGGCAGGTGGATGAGTTCATTGATATGGAAGTGTGACGCCACTTCGGGAAGAAATCTAGGATGCGATCTCATGGATACTTTGTCCCTATGGATGACAGTATAAGGTGGTTCTGCCATCAGAGCCTGCAGTTCCCTATCTCCCCTGGCAGATGTGATTGCTAAGAGGCCACTTTCATTGAGAGGTAGAGCAAATAGCTTCGAAGGGAGTATCCATCCGCTCTGAGAGGACCAAGTTCAGATCCTTGACCAGCAGGTACAGTCTTGAGATGCCTTTCAGGAACCTTTTTGCCATGGGGTGAGAGAAGACCAAGGATTGATCAGTCGGTCAAGACGGCCACAGGGAGGGATGTGACCTCCAATTCAGTGGGTACCCTGTCCCCTCCCACTCACTCGAATTCTGTGAGTGGGGCAGGGGCTCCATTTCAGATGGTGGGGGGACAACATCCAGCAGGGAGTCCAGGGGCTGCGTGGGAATATGAGACCCAGGACGGAGCCCATTCCCCAACTGCAGCCACCGACGATCCCCTGGTCCAGCCCTTCACTGAATGAAGTTGCTGAGACTGGTCTGAGCCTTCTCCTGCCCAATGCCCAACCTCCTGCCACCCAAATGGCATCCCTGGGTTTGGGATCCTCTGAAATGGGGGGGGCAGGGTAAACTGCCCCTTTCACCTCCTCCCCAGGTGGCCCTGCTGTGTGAGTGCAAACTTGGGCCAGATTTATCTTGGTGCAATTGCATCCCTGGACCCCAACTAGATCCGCCACTAGCTGGTTGCCAGGTGAACCTAGCAGGAGCTCAGTGAGAGGCTGGAGCAATCCAGGTACAAGATGTCCTCCAGGACTTCCTGTATCCCAGAATGCACGGGGGATGTCCGATGCTGTTGCACCCAGCTTGTGAACCTCATCCATTTGGACCAAATGGAAGTTTTTCTGCTACTAACAGGGACATGCTGAACCTCTCCGGAGCACGCCATCTCATGTTTGCCTTCTAAGGGAAACGTTTTGATGTTTTGTAAAGAAAGCTCACAAACAGATCACAGTGAGAACAGCTGGAATGAATGCTGATGTCACATAAATTCATGAATAAATACATCTATTTTTTTCACAACTGCTGACAGCTTCTAAAATGTATTCGTGTTTTCGGAATGAAGGTCTCTTCAGCCAATGTCTCTGTCACAAAACCTGAGATCCACTATCAGCAATATCAAAGCGGAGTTCATTTTCAGATTTCAAAGAAGTGCAACTAGATTTAAAGGCCATTTAAAAAAAAACTAGAGAGAAACCACTGACATCTTCATTTCTCTATAGTTCAGCGTTAGCATTGGCTACTTGTAGGAAAGAAAAAAAAATAATTCTAAGAATATTTCACCTCTTTAACCAATGTAAAGATCAGGTCATTTCTTTAAATTTCCTTTAATTGTTTTAATATTTTAAGCACAAATATTGTTAAACTTAAGGGTTAGGTCCTGGTGAATCAAGATCCAAACCCCTTGGATCTAAAACAAGGAGAATTTAACCATTCCCCCTCCTTCCTCCCACCAACTCCTGGTGAATACATATATCATATATATCATATATATGTATATCATAGGGTTTCACTTTCCATAAAGATTAAATGAAGAAAATTCAGTGTTTTTATTATTATTTGTATTACGGTAGCACAGAGACTCGCCCCTGGAGATCAGAGCCCAATTGTACAAACATTTACTCAGAAACAACCTCTACAATCTAAACAGACAAGTCAAAAATATGGAAGGGGAAAAAGAAGTGAAGTGATTTGCCCAAGGTCATACAGCAGCTTGGTGTAAGAGCCAGGGATAGAACCCGGATCTTCTGAGTTCTAGGGTTGGTAGGGTATAGAAAAAATTATTATAATTTAAGGGAAAGAAAATCTCATTCCCCCACACCCAGCACAGCTTATTATCAACCTCCCAAAACGCACCCCAATAAATCATACAGGCTTATCGGTGTTATCATAGATGCATTTTTTCCTCTGACGGTAAATGTAAGGTGGGTGTCATGAAAATGTTTGACTTTGAATAAGGGGTTGCCCTTATTCAAGTTGGAGTTGGGGTTGGTCCTGCTTTGAGCAGGGGGTTGGACTAGATGACCTCCTGCGGTCTCCTCCAACTCTCATCTTCTATGATTCTATGATCTGAAAACTTTGGGAAATACTGCATTACATCATGCTGCCTCGAGTGTATTGATAAGGTTGTGCCATAAATGTGTACCTTCCTTTTCCTCTGGAGCCCTACAAAGATGACTGCTGCTGGGTGGTGCATAAGACAAGCATCTCCCCTTTTCTTCACAGTCACCTCTGCTACGTCTCTTCCACACTGAGTAATGCAGAAGAGTACCAGGAGTTTAGATGGCTATGCAGCAGAAACATCAAGCGTGAGGACCCACCCGGCTGTGTGATGGCTTTCCCCTGCACATTTCCCGTGGACTCACACCCTTTTGTGCAACGGAGAAAGGCAGCAGCAATTAGGGTTGGATTCCAGGTCTGTGATTGGAATTTCGACAGGGACTTGCCTGACAGGAGGATTGGGCCCAGAATCTTCATTTATTTGACACCGAACCATAACACTACTTTCCTGGGCTGCTGTATGCTATGCTATGCTGGGTTATGTTTGTTCTAAATATACCCTGGCGTTTGGCTCATGACAGAGTTTGCTAATGCTCATTCTAGATCGAACTCACACCATACTGCTCTTGGTTCCATATAACAGCCTGGAGCCATTTTTCTCTGCTTTATTTTCCTGTCAAATGTAGTTTGGCTATTATTATCCAAGCCAACGTTTTGTGCTATTGTCCAAATATAGCGCCAGATCCTCACCAGCACTCTAGGGACATCAATAGAGCTAAGTCAAGTTACACCAACTTTGGATTTGGTCCATGGACTTCAATGAATCATTGCTGATTTACACCAGCAGAGGAACAGGTGCTACCCAGACCGTTTTTCTGAAGAGCTCAGCATCTAAATAAGTAACCAGATATTCAAAAAGCAGAAACTCTCTTTGGAAACAGTGGGAGTTACTGGATGCTGAGCTGTTTTGAAAATCTAGCCCCTACTGCCCACAGAAATATGCGGCCTGATGTTTGATCAAATTCATGCCATGGAGCTCTGACTGATTGCACAGCTTGATTTTTTAATTTATTCATCCTTGACTGTAATGCATAAAACTTCTGTGGCCCTTGAAACCAATGTGGAGTGTCCTTATACCATAAAAAACCATGTATAGATTTGTCCCTTAAATTATACATCACACATGTGCTGCAAGTCTCAAGGAAGTAATCTGGTGTCTTAGAAATCTATTCGATGTAACAAATATCCCTCTAGAGTTGTAGACAAGTTAACTTGCTGTGTAGGTCTGGGCAATACAGAGCATGAATTTCCATTTTATTCCACTAGAGAGCGCTACTTCCACAGGCAAAGGTGAAACAAAGCCGCGTGATGGGTGTTGTGTGGAATCTTTAGTACTTTAAATGTAATATCTTATAATGGAAGTTAGAATTTATGATCTATTACTTGACTAAGTACAAACCCACATACAACTTTTGTGATGGTCTAATAATAAAGAGAGAGAGAGAACCCTGGCTAAAGACCAGCTATTTCATGTAGATTCAGATCAGAGGTTATATCTATATTCTGAGATCCCAATTCAGCATTGATTTCAGGGCAGCTATTCACATGCCTAAAGTTAGATGTATGCTTAATTACCCGGCTGAATCAGGGTCTCCTTCAGAATTTCCTTTCCACGTGAGCAAGATCCCTTTTAATCTTTAAAAGAAAAAAAATACAGTAAAGCGGGGTGTTTTCCTAGCAATCAGACGAGATACTGCTCAGCATGTAAACTGATATCAAATCCTAAATGACTACAGTATTTTAATAAGAAATCCCAGCAGAGTGATTATGATGTACTAGAGCTGTTGGGAAAACAGGGTCGCCATCTCACAGTAAATTCCAATATTTTGACTTTTTTCCCCAAAAAGTTGAAACATTGAACATTTTTGCAGAACGACTCCAATACAAACCCTAAATTCAGAAATGTCAAAATGAAAAAAAAAAATCAACATTTTGAATGGAAATGACGTAGCTTCTTTCTAACCATCAACATCTTTGACATTTCAAAATGTTGATACGAAGTGCAA
This sequence comes from Chrysemys picta bellii, assembly GCF_011386835.1. Taxonomy (NCBI): domain Eukaryota; kingdom Metazoa; phylum Chordata; order Testudines; family Emydidae; genus Chrysemys; species Chrysemys picta. Next base: position 8,334,122 of record NC_088795.1, read on the forward strand.
TGTTTTGTTTCAAATTTTCCTGTTAAAAAAAAAAAAACCCAGAAATCTTCATTGAAATCAACATGTTCACATGAAAACAAATGATGATTTTGATGAAACCCCATATTGTGACCAGCACAACTATTTATGGAGAGCATTGGTGTGCATGGTGCTGGGAAGGCATGTAAGAACACTAGAGTTCATTATTTAACCCACCGTCTTATGAGGTCTTGTCTCTGCTTTTCCTTGTATCACCCCATACTCTGTCTATACATCTGTTGTCTCTATTTTGTACTTGGATTGTAAGCTCTTTGGAGAAGGAACTATCTTTTTCTTCTGAGTTTGTACAGTGCCTAGCACACGGGGGTCCTATGTGCTATGATAATACAAATTATTATTAATAATTATACGATTTATGTGTTTGATCCAAAGCCCAGCAAAGTCAATGGAGAGACTCCCACTGACTTCAGTGGACTTTGGACCGAGCCCTCTCCCCCTCCAGTTTCTTCTTGCTCAAAGTCCTTCATCTGAAGGCACTTACGAAGGATTCCAGCCCTGGACTGAAGCCCTCTATTTAATCAACTAGTACAGCAAAGGCAGTTGTGCTGCAAACAGCAACACTCCCACACACTGATCGAGCCAGGAGAAATAAGTCAACAAAAAACAAGAATTTTTGTATTTTTTTCCCTCACCCAGCTCCATCTACTTCCCTAAACTGAAGGCACCACAAACTGGAGGGTCCTCAGTCTTTGTAGTTAGCCTGCAAGGTATAAATTAAAACTGTTTAATAGGAGCATTTGTCCCACAGGCACTTAACTAAATCTATGTCTACCCTGCTCCACAGTTCGGACCAGGGGTGTGAAAGCAGTGCACACCAAAGTGCTGTGCTGTAACTCCTCGGCGCGGACACTGCGGGGGAGTGAAGTGACTTGCCCAAGGTCACCCAGCAACCCAGTGGCAGGACCAAGAATAGGAGTCAGGTCTCCAGAATCCCAGTTCAGTGTTCTGGCCCCTGAACACACTGCCTCACATCAGTGAAATACTGTATCATCAAGGTTGGGCTATTTTCCCAATCCTTAGCTGGTCTTACATTTAACATTAACACAAATGGCCTATCAGTATTGTCACGGTTAATGAGCTAGCTGCAACTGTGCCCCCTTTCCAGCCTCTCTGAATGGCACCCACATCGTGTCTTGGGCCTCTTGGCCTCACCTGCCTCAGGGTGGACTCTTGCAATTCTCCCGCTCTTAGACCAGGGTTTGGTTATATTACCCTTAGTATTCCAACGGCCTATCACCCTGCAGGCCCAGCTGGGTTTCAGCCACCCGTGTTTTCCCCCTTTCTGAGCCTGTAACCACTGTTATAGTGACCAAAAGACCCTTAAATCGGTGTATTTTCATTTAGCAAAGTATTAGAGAAAAGGGGATTTTAAAACAACAAAGAACCGACAGGCATATGTAGCCTCATCTGATATCACAGTTGCCTACAAGCTAAATTAGAGCGGGTTTCCTCATAATTTGCAGGAGTAGAATTAACTTCCATTCTTTTTGGAAGCTAAGGAGCTCCTGAGATGCAGACCAGTCTCATTTTGTCTCCCACCAATCTGTTCCCTGTTTTCTTAGAGTAGCTGAGCTTTTTGAACGTCCCTGCCTTCTCTGTGAGTCTGAGCCCAGTTTCCATATTACCCCACAGCCCTTGTTACGGAGCTTTGGTGTGAAGTCCTCCTGCTGCCTCAGACTGGTTTTCCCAGTTGGCTAGCCAGGCCATCTTGGGGAATGTCTCCATGATGGTTGCTCTATTGTTCAGGCAGCCAGACCCATTCAGCCTTATTGGCTCACAATCAATGGCCTTGTGACAGTACCTACCTGTGTTGCAACTGTTTGCTCACCTCTCATAGTCCAGATTGTAGGCCTTGCTGGGGCCCTAAGCATAGCTAGCAGTGTGAACCAAAGGCTGTAAACCAGAGTAGGCCTGTCCTTGGCAGAATAGTAACACATTAGGTGTCAGCTAATTAAGTAAGTAAATTCCTGGCTGAAGAGGATGGTACAAAACCACACAGATCTCAAGTAACTACATAAACGCATTCCGAAGAGATGGCACAGGAACACACCGACCTCTCGTAAAAATAAGGAGGAGATGACAGGATAATGGATAAGGATGTTTTGTTCAAACAAGGTATAAGGGTGGTAACTAATAACATCTGGAGTGTAACCCGTAACTAGGTTGTATCAATGTATAAAAAGGAGAAGTCAGAGGAGGGGCATCTTTGTACTGGTCTAGGGGACAGCATCACGGTAATGTTGATTGAACTGGTACTCTGTCACAGACATACACTTGTGAATGTGCCTGTCGCTCCTATAGGCACTAGGGCCGAGCGCCGTCGTCACCAAACCGAGCCTGTGGTCTCCCTTTATGAACAACATTGAGGTCTGCTGAGTCAGCCAGCGGCACTCTCTGCGAGCCCCGAGAACAGCCGCGTTAGCAGCATTAACGACTGCAGCAACGCCAGCACAGATCAGTAACCCTTACCAAGCACCTCTACATCCCTCACAACTATCCGTTCTCACTCAGAAAAAGTGTCAAAAGCACAAGTGACTTGTGCTCTTAAATCACTTTGATGCTTTTGAAAATTTCCCCTGCTGCAGTGTAGACACCGTACTCTTAGGTTCTTTTGAAAATCCAACTCTGTTTCCCATTAGAAACACATGTACCAGAAAGAGGCCACTGGCAGTTAATAAGCTTTCCAATAACCTTTCCCCGCAATGGCAAAGACAATTATTAAACAGATTTCACAGATGTTTATAAAGAAAAAGAATGAATAAGAATTCTGTGGCCAGGTCCTTTGGCCTGTCGTGGAACAAAGGTATTTGATCCCTTTCTCCTGCGGGGATGTTTTGTCTGGATAGAAAGGCATCGGTAGACCATAGCAAACTAATCCATGCGGCATGGGATAGGCAGCAGGCAAATGGAATACAGAGGAGGCATTAAGCATTTGGGCCATCTACACCCGTCACTTATACATAATTATTGTTCAACCCCTTTGGAATTGTCCACACCACACCGCTGATCGGGAAATATTGTGACAGACAAATAGAGATGAGGCCCTTAATCTCATAAAGCACAATGGGCGAATGAGCAAGTGTCAGGGAGAGTTAGACTGAGCAATAGCAAACCTGTGTGTGTCTAAACAGCATGGACCTGAAGGAAGCGCGGGTAACATATGCAATGTATTCACCTCCCACGGATTCTGTTCGCTGAGAGAGTGCCGAATCTAGTCTGATTTAACTGTTATAGACACTGCAACACAATCTACTGCATGTGCATTGATCTCAGATGAGCTTATTTCAGACACAGTCTAAGCAAGGACTAGAGGCCTCCCACCTTCCTGGACACACAATTAATGTTGCTTTGCCCCCACTGAAATTGCTATGATGAGAACGAGACTGGGTTAACCGCTCAGGTTACTTTTAGCACATACTTCACCTCTGACAATTTGTTTCCAAGGCTTGTTAACCCACCAAGCATATGATTATTGGCCTGATGTCTATTGTGATGCTAATCCTCAGTTTTAGCAGGGATTCATTAAAAAACCCATAGTACAAAATACAGGAGGTGAGGGCAGGGGATTTCCAAAAACAGTGCTGAACGCTTCGGGATATGTACAGGACCATGTTTTCAGTTGGCATAACACCACTGACTTCCACAAGTTACACTTGCATAGAGTTTGCGCCACCGTAACTACTGCCCAGCTGCAGAAGGACTTCGCAATACCCATTATTGATAATCTGCTGGGTAGGAAATAGTTACTAGAACTCATCAAATAGGACCAGGTTCTACACCATTGAGCTCAGTGGGAGTTTGGACATTGACTGCAATGCACAAAGCATCAGGCCTATAAAGAAAGCACAGGTTCATGAACAAACAGCTCCAATTTAATGGACTGGTATACCTGGGATCCTGCCGTTCATTAGTCACAAATAGATAGGTGGCAGAATTATTCACAGACCAGCAAAGTCTCATGAATTTCTACTGGATGTGCATTATTTAATCTTTGCTATTCTTTCACTAGTCTCCTGTTAAAGTTTAAGTCATCCAGTCAGGGACAAGCCACAAGACCATGTGACTTGGGAGACGAACTGGTAAGCTCGCATACAGACTTTACCATCTTTGCAAACAAACAATGGGTAGGATGCCAATTGTTTACCTGAGATATTCATCAAGGGACATACTGTAAACTCCTTACTTACATTGGTGAGTAGTTACTCCCCAAATTACTTTTATAACACTGATTGTAATACAGTAGCACCTAAAGCCCCCAGAGACATTGGGGCCCCGTTATGCTTGACACTCTACATACACAAAAAGCTTGCAATGTAAATTGATAAAACCGACAAAGGGAATACTATTATTTCATTCTTTTCCCAAATAGGGGTGTGAAAAACAGAGAGACTAAGTGACTTGTCCATACCATCCAAGAAGACTTTTGCAGAGCCAAGAATAGAAGTCAGGTTTCTTGAGTCGCCATCCGGGTCCTTAACCACAAGGTCATCCTCCCTGTGGAAGCAGGGAAAGAAAGAGAGGGTTTGAGTGCAGCCATTTAAGTGTCAGAGACAGAGCAACTGTTGAGCTAAGTCTTAGCCTAATATCGCGAGACTTGTAGAAGCAGGGCTCACGTCAGAAGCGAGTAGAAAACAACAGAACAGTCAGCGTGACCTAGCCTTGAGATAACAATGTTTTGAGAAGAGAAAGTGAGAAAATACTGGAATAGATAGCAAATAGCCTAAATAAAATGCAGATGTTTTTAATTAATGCACGTCACAAAGAGGTATAAATGCTTGTGTGATTTTGCTTGTACTTTGGAGAAACTGAGGCAGAGATGCTCTCTGCCAGCTGTATTCTTCACTTGCAAATGCTTGAATAAAGCTGTCTCTGATTTTGTTGCTTCCAGACTGAGGGCAGGTCTTCACTACAGGAGGGGGGTCGATTTAAGATACGCAAATTCAGCTACACCGACTTACCCCGCTGTTGAAATAAATGGGGCTTGGATGTTCCTGCTAACCAGCGTGAGGAGTGGTTTTACCATCTGAAATATTTCTGCATACTGAATGGCAGAAACCAGGACTGGGCCACCAACTAATTGCAATGTTGGAAACCCCTCCAAAGACACTAAATTTCCTATTCAATAAATATGGATCAAGCTGCTCAAGTAGTTACACCAAGTTAGACTCAAGATAATGTCTCTGTTTGAGCTGGATGGGAATCAGATTTTCCATCTTGTGGGAAATTCTGCGAATTCAAAATGGAAGAAGACAAAATAAATGGAAATGTCTAGCAAAACAAACATTAAAAACTCATTTTTGATAAAAATCAAAACATTTCATTCCTGATTTTGATATTTTTTATTTTTTTATATTCACACTACTTCTTTAAAAGTCATTTTGATATGAAAATTTGAATTATGATATTCCCAAACACTCAAACAGGATACTTTGACAAATTCAACCCCACTCCCTGAAATAAGTGTTTTGACCAAAATTTTAATTATTGACATTTTTTCTAAATGTTTTGATTTTCACCAAAAAACGGTATTTTTCATTGAGAATCAGTGTCAACTAAAATTTTCTGACCAGCTTCAGTCTCAGTGGAGTGTGACCACTTAAGCCTATTGCTTATTGCTTCAATTGCTTTAAATAGTAAACTCATAGCAAGGGGGAAAAAAACCAAGGAGTCCTTGTGGCTCCTTAGAGACTAACAAATTTATTTGGGCATAAGCTTTTGTGGGCTACAGCCCACTTCATTTGATGTGGGTTCTAGACCATGAAAGCTAATGCCCAAGTAAATTTGTTAGTCTCTAAGGTGCCACAAGGACTCCTCGTTTTTTGTTTGTTTGTTTGTTTGTTTGTTTTGCTGATACAGACTAACACGGCTACCCCTCCGAAAACTCTTAGCAAGGAGATGAGCAAATGAAGATCTAAGAAAGAAACACCTTTTGCTGCTGTCTTTGCTCAACCGAGGGGACCTCTGCTCATTCAAGTATTATCAATGAAAGCCAGGCCACGCATTCTTATTGCTCTATCACTTTCTTTATACTGCCTGTTTATGCTTCACAAATTGTCACTCCTACAAAAAGAACAAAACCCCACCAATGTTCTGCTGATGGTGCCCCAAACTTATTACTAATTGCTTGCCTAATTGAAGCCTGAGTGGCTTCTTAGCACACTTATTCTTAATAGCTGCACTGTAATTTGATGTATCTTGACATTATTGATGTGACTCCTGAGTGACATAGAAACATATCCAAGGGAGAAGCAGAGAGAACAAATGATTAGAGGAAGTGCATTACAATACCAAAAGGCAGTTTGGCTGCTTCCTAGCAATGTAGATAAAGAGTCTAGCAATGCTGGACACTTTATATGTTCTAGTCTTTGTTCGTAAAAACTGTTTATGGATTGTGACATAGATGGGTCCCGCCCCTTGTGTATTGATTTGTGAGAAGCACAAGATACACGCAAAAACAATTAAAGGGAAATATCGATGAAGACACTCTCCTTTAAAACAGCCAGCTATCTGATCTCATGCAGACAGTATGGTTTCTCTGCTTGTGCTGCTGACTGTCTGGGACATTGGCACGTCTCTTGGAAAAAATATTCTCTCGGACAGATCTTCTGCTGGTGTAATTCAACATAGTTCCATTGACTTTATTTTGCACCAGCTGAGGACCAGCTCCTTGAGGTCTGTTTTAATTTCTTCACCACACATTCCTGTATAGACCTCTCAACTTTATGTTTTATACCCAGGAGTGGATTAAAACTAAGTGAGGCCAAATCCAATCAAATCAATAGTTCCCAACAAACCAAAGTGCTCTTGAAAACATAGTCACCGGAAGAAATCCTGACCACATTGAAGTCAATACAAACCTCCCATTGATTTCAATGGCGCCAGGATTTCACCAATAGAGTTTAAGGCCAGAAGGGACCATTATGATTGTCTAGCCTAACCTCTTGAAAACACAAAACATAGATTTTCATAGAAAAAGTCAGACAAGTCTCCATATTTAAGTCCTCTTAAAAGTGTACTTCTGTCAAGTAGCCTACAGTGAATTGCACATAAAGTGATTTTTCTTGTTCTCCTCAGTACTAATCTGTCTATTTGTGTTTGTCCTTTAACAGAGCTGAACAAACTTCAGAACTTCTGTACCATAGAAAATTCCAATATTTCAACATTTGTTTTTATCCCAATTTGGGGTGCAAAGTCAAAATATCAAACATGTTCACAGAACTTTCAGGAAATGTAGATTTGGAAACGCAGAAACGTTGGTGTTTTTTTTTCACCTTGATTTGACACTGAACTGTATCTGCCTGAGCTACCCCGGTGTTTCATGTGACTTGTAGTTCAGTTACCTGGCCCCCTGATTAGTCTAAAGGTCCCATAATGCATGATGGTCATGACACTCCCTGTCATGCACTGTGCTAGTTCTACCAGAGGAGAGACCTAAGTGCATCATTGGAGATGTAGTTCATCTAGGGATCCCAGTCCACAGAGGCATGTGGTACCCAGACTTCAATTCCCATGGATCATGGCAGTGGCTTAGGCAGAATCAGATAGCTGCCAAACTGACCCACAACTAAAGGTTTCGATTCAGCATGACAAAACAAAGTATTTCAGTTAGGGGGATGACCCTACCCAAAAATAAACATTTCTGTTAGATTTTCCCAATGGGCATTCAAAAAAGTTTGGCAACACAGAAAAAATTCCAATTTACAGAAATTGGATTTTCCATTGAGAAAAGACACTCGGACAGGGTAACAGAGTCCTTTCACCACTAGCCATCCCCTTGTGGCTGGGCATGGCATTGCAGCTCTCTCCCTTACCAGTGGTCATTTGGGCCTTTTGGAGGTTTCTCTGACAGTAACTCAGCCCTCCAGCGAGGTCACAGTCTTTTGTCCACACCTTCAGAGGTCACAGTTGTCCAGAACAGAAGTCCCAAACTGCCTTTAACAGAAACACAAATCCTTCCTCCCTCTCTGGGGCTCTTCCTCCACCAATCCTCTACTCAATCTGCTACCCCCTTGCTGGACTCAACAACCATTAGGGAGGGCTTGTATGCCCCCTCCTCGGGGCAGTAGCAGAACCCAATCTCACCCTCTAATCTGGATTCCAGACCAGGGCCCCGTACTGCACAGCTAGGTCTGCTTGTTTACCCATATTTCAGCGTTTCCTGGACCACTTCGTACCTCAGCTCTTTATTTCCTGTCTGGATTTCCCAGTCTCTCTCCTGTTTGATCAGGGTCTCTCCCTGCCTGGAGAGCTTTCCTTAGAATCCTAGGGGTTAGACGGGACTGCAAGGATCATCTAGTCTAACCCCTTGCCAAGATGCAGGACTTGTCGTGTCTAAACCATCCAAGAGACATGGTTCTCTTACTCACTCTCTTGCTCTGAGTTTTCCCTAGAGACTCAGGGCCCTGCAAGAGCCTTCTTGATCCCTGCCTGGCTCTATCCCCCATCAGTGATTAACCCGACTCTTTTTATATTGGAACCACCTGATTCCTCTCAAGGGGGGGCTCATCCTGTCGTCAGGGCCAGCTTAGTCACAGGCTCTCCAGCCCACCGGGCAAGCCACCCTATAGGAGACAGAAAATTCCCAACTATCTCTAGCCCTTAGCGTGTGAGCACTTCAAAGCAGGGACCATCCTTTCTTGAGTGTCAGGAGAGTTCCCTATTGTGTTGTGGGTGCCACATTAAACACACATTGTATAATGTGAGGAAATATATTAGAAGGAGGAAGGCTTGTTCTAGAGTGGTAATATGCAAGTGTGCTGTACCTACTATACACGAAAGAACTTCGTTTTAACAAAGCCCCTTGTTAAAATGGCCCATCAGCAAATATAACTGCACTAAGGAATGGCTGCGCTAAGATGTCTCTCTAGTGGAGACCGGGACACGACAAAACAAGGTTCTGAAGGGCAAAATGAGGGCAGCAAACGGGGGCGGCGTGGAATGTTCAGATGAGGTCAAAGGTGTGTTTTAAAAAACCCATTAAAAGCAGCCCATGAAGAACAGGGCTGGGGTCGTGCTGATAGACTGATGACTTTGCAGGTCAGAGGTGGGACTTGGTTACACTTCAGAGCCCTGGCTTGCCCTAGGTTGACAGACAGCCTTTCTTCCCGGCTTCCCAACCATTAATAGTTTAATTTGGTTCATAGCTGCCCTAGCTCTTTTCTAAACACACATTTCTTCCCATTTCACCGTATGTCACAGATCCTGCCCGTGCAACGTGAAGAGAGCCTCTTCTGTGTGCAGTCAGTATCAATTCCATAATTATGCAGTTTCTATTTCTTAAATCTCCAGGATACACTTTGTTCGACTGAACAATTGGCTACGCCATACCAGGAAGCACAACAGAGATGCTGTTTTATATACTGTTATTTTAAATGAGTGAAAATGGTCTCCCTTGGTAGAAAATGTAAAACAATAATATGATTTACAACACGGTTTACAGGTATCCATAGCTCCATCACCTTTAAAGATTTTGTTTGGTTATTATTAGTGTTTCTATTTTATACTGTTGTAGCTTCCAAAGGCTTTACTCTAGATAGCAGCTTCACTGTGCTAGACACCTAGAGTGAAATCCTGCCTCCTCTGAAGTTAATGACAAAGCTCCCACTGACTTCAATGGAACCAGGATTTCACCCCTACCATGTGATTTATAAAACCATTCAGCGCTGACGTAACTCTGCTCCCATTGAAGTCAATGTGAAAACAGCCATTGACTGCAGTGACAGCCATGGTAGGGCAACACTGAGTGCTTTTGGGGGGCGGGGGAGGGGAAACAATCCTCAGAACTCACTACAGTGGATGCTGATGCTGGGCTCTTTGGGAAATCTGGCCCTTAAATTAACGTAACAGCCACAATAGGTCAGGACAGAGGTCCATCTAGCCCAGTATCCTTCCTTCCAACAGCAGCCGGTGTCAGATACTTCGGAGGGAATAAACAGAACAGAGCAATTGTCAAGTGATCAATCCCTGGTCATCCCGTCCTAGCTCCTAGCAGTCAGATGGTTGGGTTGCATCCCTGATCACCTTGGCTAATAGCCATTGATGGACCTTATCCTCCATGAATATCTCTATTTTTTTTTAACCCAGTTATACTTTTGGCCTTCGAAACATCACCTGGCAATGAGTTCCACTGGTTGGCTGTGTGTTGTGTGAAGGGGTAGTTCCTTATGTTGTTTTAAACCTATTGCCTATTAATTTCGTTGGGTGACACCTGGTTCTTGTGTTATCTGAAAGGGTAAAGAACATTTCCTAACTCACTTTCTCCACAGTATTCATGATTTTATAGATCTCTATCACATTCCTCCTTAGTCAGCTCTTTTCCAAGCTGAACAATCCCAGGGGTTTTTTTTAATTTCTAGGGAGCCCCAAATCAATTTTGTTGCCCTTCTCTGTACTTTTTCCAATTCTAAATATCTCTTTTGACATTGGGTGACAAGACTGCACATAGTATTCAAGGTGTGGGATTTATATGGTGGCATTATGATATTTTCTATCTGATTATCTATACCTTTCCTAATGGTTCCTAGCATTCTGTTAGCTTTTTTGACTGCCACTGCACATTGAGCAGCTGTTTTCAGAGAATTATCCATGATGATTGCATAGTTGGGATTATGTTTTCCAATGTACATTACTTTGCAGTTATCAACACCGGATTTAATCTGCTATTGTGTTGCTCAGCTACCCAGTTTTGTGAGATCCCTTTGTAACTCTTCACAGTCTGCTTTGGACTTAACTATCTTGAGTAGTTTTGTCTCATCTGCAAACTTTGCCACCTCACTGGTTACTTTTTCCAGATCATTTACGAATGTGTGTTGAACAGCACTGGTCCCAGTACAGATCCTTGAGGGGCCCTGTATATACAGACCATTTATTCCTACCCTTTGTTTCCTATCTTTTAAACATGAGCGGCTCTTCCCTCTTATAGCATGACTGCTTACTTTGCTTAAGGGCCTTTGGTGAGGAACCTTGTCAAAGGCTTTCTGAAAGTCCACGTACACTATATCCACTGTGTCACACATTTGTTGACCTCCTCAAAGATGTCTAATAGATTGGTGAGTCAAGGTTTCCCTTTAAAAAGTCACATTGACTGTTCTCCCAACATATCATTTTCATCCATGTGTCTGATAATTCTGTTCTTCACTATAGTTTCAACCAATTTTGCCTGGTTCTGAGGATAGACTTACAGGCCTGTAATTGCCAGGATCGCCGCTGGAGCTTTTAAAAAAAATCACTGTTATATTAGCTATCCTCCAGTCTCTGGTACAGAGGCTGATTTAAACAGTAGGTTACATACCACAGGTAGCAGTGCTGCAATTTCATATTTGAGTCCCTTCAGAACTCTTGGGTGATACCACCTGGTCCTGGGTGACTTATCACTTATCACCCACGAAAGCTTATGCTCCAAAACATCTGTTAGTCTTAAAGGTGCCACAGGACCCTCTGTTGCTTTTTACAGATCCAGACTAACACGGCTACCCCTCTGATACTTATCACTGTTTAATTTATCAATTTATTCTGAAACCACCTCTATAGAAATGTCAGTCTTGGACAGTTCCTCAGAACTGTCACCTCAAAAGAATAGCTGAGATACGGGAATCTCCCTCACATCCTCTGCAGTAAAAACGAATACAAAGAATTCATTTAGCTTCTCGGCAATGGCCTTGTTTTCCCTCGGTGCTCCTTTAGCAACTTGATAGTCCAGTGTCTCGGCTTCCTGCATCTGATGTACTTTAAAAAATGTCTATTAGTTTGTGTCTTTTGCTGGTTGCTCTTCAAACTCTTTTTTGTTCTGTTTAAAATTAGACATTTGCACTTGAGTTCATGCACCAGAGTTCATGCGTCTTTCTATTTTTCTCAGTAGCAGTCGACTTCCAATTTTTAAAAGATGTCTGTCTCTCATAGCCTCTTTTACTCTGTTTAGCCAGGGTCATCTCACTTTTGTGTTTGTTTGTTTTCATTTGGGGTACTCATGTCATTTGAACCTCTAGAATGGTGGTTTTTTTTTCAAAGTTGCCATGCAGCTTGCAGGCATTTCAGAAGGCCAGTTCTGATCCAAAACCTCTTGAAGTCAATTGAAAGACTCCCATTGACAGTCGTGGGCTGTTGGATCAGGCCCAGAGCATGCAATCAAAGAAGCCAAAATACAGTCATTTAATAAAATATTAAATAGAAATAGAAAGTATAGGAAGATTCAAATTTCTAATAAGAAGTTCCCCTTTGGCGTCACATTCTGCAGTGAAATGCTGGGTTGTTGGGTTCTGTGGCGGGGGATGGGGGAGGCTGTTGGATTTTTTTTTTACAAAGGTTATGCCGACACTTTTGGCGCTGCGGGGAGTACATACACTGCTCATCCCCCTGCGTGGGTATAAATAGCAGTGTAGGTGATGAGGAACTGCTTCGATGAGCAGAGTAGAAACATGCGTAGGGTATGTACCCTATCCGGCTCTCTGCACACCCAAACAGTGCCTCTTGCCTCAACACTGCCATTTTTAGCAGTGTAGTGTCCCGCGGGCTCCCTACTGCTGCAGGAAAGGGCTCTGGAAAGGCAGAGGGAATAGTGAAAGGATCTAGCAGCTTCCTGCTGCCAGAGCCTGTCCTCACTGCCTCCAAGTGGGGTGGTGACCCAGGGCATCAGCGCCTCTCTTTGGTCAGACAGGGCGTCAGACAGAATCTACTCAGATTGGTGGGGTAGTCAGTCTGCTCTTCTCAGCTGAGTCTCTATAGACCTATTCTGGAGGCAAGGAAGTTAATCTCACTGTGGTGTACGGACCTCCCCTGATGTTTGGGGAGGGGGTTCACTGGTCCTTGTCCTTAAGGGGCCTGGCCCCTCCTTTGACTCTAAAAATCTCTGTTAAGGGAGCGGTGGGGAAATTCAGCCCTCCCCCCACTCCACTGGGTTGCAGCTCATGGCCCACAGCCCAGGCAGGCAGAATTTGTACCCTCCGCTCCTCCCTTGGTGCTGTAGACTTCTGCAGCCAGATCGTCCCTTCTTCGTGTGGTCGTCGCCGTAGGGCAGCTTCGCACCAGTCTGCTGGCAGGACCGTCTTTCTCTGGCCTGCTTGCTCCGCGGGCAGCTGCCCTGGCCCCTCGGCTTCTCAATTCCTTTATTCTCCAGCTGCTGCGAGGCTGCCAAAAAGCATGGGCCGGCAGTACCTGCATTAACTCCTAGGTTGCCAGGCCCTCATAGGGTCTATGCGCCCCGTGGGACTCCCCGCTCCCGAAGCCTTTTGCTACCCCATGTAGCTACACATCGCAGTGTGGACACAGCCTGCTTTTTGCTGTGGGGTGTGGCTATACATACCCTACATGCTGCCGCCTGCATAGACAAGGCCAAAGCCCCACACTGCTAAAAACCCAAAGTGCCTTCAAATGGGGACAAGGGGAAAAGCTGGGTGCATTGTGGGTGTGATTTTTCTAAAGCACATTGGCCTAACTCTTCCCCCACGGACACCAATGCCATTACCTTTGACTTCAATGGGAGCCACGTTAAGTCAATGCGGAGCCCTTCTGGACATCCCACCCTGTGTGTACCGCATGCATGATCAAACACTGCTTAGATCACACCAAACTGGCGATGTGATGGGTCACTTGACCTCACCCATCATTATTTCCTAAAACAGAGTTGTAGCTGTCAGCTCTTAGGCCAAAACACTAGGCTAATTCCTCATTAAAAAAAGAACAAACAAAGGCACCAAATCCTACAGTCCGGCTTGTGACCTTGTTCACGTGAGTGCTCCCGCTGACGTAAACAGGATTATGAATAAAGTTAAGCACATGAAGTTTGCTGGATCGGGACCTAAGGTTAGAAACCATAATTTCCAAATAAAAAAGGACACTTTTGTGACTGCATTTATTAGGGTCATAAAATACCTATCGAAAAGGTCACTAGTGCCACCCTGTGAGCTGATACAGGCATATTCTCAGAGTGGAGGATTTTTTTTTCCTATTCATTCAATGTTATAATCCTAATAGTAATGAAATTGTATTCCAGTAGTGCCTAGAGACCAGGGCCTCTTTGTGTTAGGCCCTGTACAAACAAACAAAAAAATCTGTCTCTGCCCCAAAGAGCTTACAAAGTGTAAGACAATGGGTGAATGCAACAAGCAAACGGGGGAGCGAAAGGAATTAATGAAATGTTACTGGTCAGCATGGAAACTGTTGGTCTCAGCACCCCAACTGCCTAAGCACTGACAAGTTTCTTGAAGGCATCGCCCCAGAGGAGATTTTAAGGAGGGATTTGAAGACGACTTTGTGGATATTTACAGGTGCCCTGGTTACATATGAGGGACAGCACGAGAGAAGGCGCGGAGGTGAATGAGTTTCTGGCACAACATCAAACAGGTGTCATTAACATTCAGTTTGAGCAAAACAACAGCTCTGATAGTGTCTATGTTCATTGGACTGACTTCTCTCTTCATTCCGCACCGTGAAGAACTCATGCCATTGGATTGGCTGTTCCTGGTAGGCACGCAGCAATTTTTACCCAGGATAGCACTAGGTCTTGAACAAAACAAGAAAACCCCCAACGTTTTCACCAGTGAAATGAAAAAGCAGGACGTGTTAGGCAGCCTGCAATAAATAAATTCCTGGGATGCTCGTACATCATATGAACCTGGGACTGTGAGTACAACTTGCATATACTGTGGTCACTTTAGCTTTCACCCAAAGCAGAGAGAATGCTGCCTGTTGTCTTCTCTTTCTCTTTCCCATTACTGGGATACTAATGTAGTGGTTCTTCCCCCCTCCCCGTTACAGCAACCAGGGCAGCAGAATTAGGATTTGAAAGAAGCTGCCTGGGGCTCTATCCAGCTCCCCCCCTACAAAACTACCTAAGACTGTGGCTGCCTCTAGGAGCTCCACTTTGAATCTTCCCTGCACCCCAGGGCTGACAGGAGCTAACTGGGGTTTATTATCCTTTATGGCTTTGCTGTGCTATTTTACCAGGGGGATATTGCCTGATTCCCACCCACCCAGCCTCACCGGTCATTTGATTTACCCACTGCATCGAATTACCATGTATTCTTGTTTGCTTGCACCATACAATATCTGCACCATCTATCAGCCGAGTTACATGCATTCCCAATACCCAGGCGAATGCCTGCTGCCTGCAGCCTCACCCTTGCCCTCTGTTTGTTGGCAGACACAGGATTCCTGTCCTACTTTTGGTCTCGAGCCCTTCCCAGCTATTGAGCTGTGGGGAAAACCCCATTGCCTAAATCCGCACCTGACTGCTTTATGCCACCTCCTGGGGAAGGGCAGCCACTCAGAGCTGTGGCCTGCTTCGTTCTCTCCACACAAGCGGCTGGGAAAGCTGTTGCAGTGTTCAGCGCTGGGTTCTCCGAGCCAGCAGAGAGCTGTTCACCTCGCCCGCAGACACACAGCCGGTCAGTGGCACTGCCAGGAACGGAGCATGGGTCTCCCGAGGAGCTGTCCAGCGCCCTAGCCACTGGATAGACAACACACAGCCCTTCCAAAGGGACAGGTGTGGTACATCAGAAGGCCATCCCCAGGCGCGGTGTTTGCAATATGACTGCCCTCCGTGTGGCAGCGGCACTGGGGACAAGCTCAAAGAAAAGACAGTCTCATAGGCCATGTATCTTATAAACTAGGGCTTGCTCATGTCTAGCTGGGCGAGAGGTTGTTGCTGGTGAGGTTCTAGTGTAAAATGGTTATTTCATCCACCATAACAATTTGCAAAGTGGTTTTTTCTAAACCAAACACTCATGCTTTCCTTATTAAAGGTGTGACCTAGTGGACAGTGTGCTAGGCTCAGCGCCGGCTCCAGGGTTTTTGCCGCCCCAAGCGGTGGGGGGGGAAAAAAAAAAAGCCGCAATCGCGATCGGCGGCACTTCGGTGGCAGCTCCACCGCGCCGCTTCATTCTTCAACGGCAATTCGGCGGCAGGTCCTTCCCTCCGAGAGGGACTGAGGGACCCGCCGCCGAATTGCCGCCGAAGAGCCGGACGTGCCGCCCCTTTCCGTTGGCCGCCCCAAGCACCTGCTTGCTGCGCTGGTGCCTGGAGCTGGCCCTGGCTGGGCTAGGACACCTGGGTTCTTGTTGCAGCTTAGCCACTGGCTGGTTGCCTTTGGGCAAGTCACTTCCCCTCTCAATGCCTCTGTCTCCCACCTGTAAAATGGGGATAATGCTACAGACCACCTCTGTAACATGCTTTGAGATCTACTGATAAGAGCTTGGTATTAATACTATTAAATAGCCTTGCACTATTGCTTGATGGGTAGAATGTTCACTTGATAGGCAAACGCAGCTGAGGTTTTTCCACACCAAAACTTATATTAGATTCTCCTAGGCAGATTCATCGCATAATCCTCACAATTCCTATTTATTCCAAGCCATTTGCAGCTCTGAATAGCACTGTACATCATAAAGAACATTTCCTTTCATTCTAAAGCCATTTGCATTTTATTTGTGCCTCAGAGGAGGAACAATCCAAACTGATTACAATCCGCAGACACTGTACATAATGAAAAATTAATTGCATCAATCTTTTCGCTGTAATGGTCTTAACAACTCATTTTCAACTGGTCATTTTTCCACCTGCTCACCAAGGCCCAGACAGCTGAGGCAAGCATGTCTCTGACACTAACTGAATACCAATGAAGCTAAGGTCATCTAAACGCCACGCAGGTGGCAGCTGAGCATCCTAAAAAGAGATGTAAGTATTTTGGTCCAGCAATAGTCATTGTGTGACGAAGACCAAATAAATGCCTGGGACAAGAATCTCAGTGCACATGTGCACACGAAAGGAAGGAAGATAATCCAAACCAGCACAGCAAACAAAGGTTGTCCTGGGCCCCTCTATCAGCGTCTCAGTTTAACGAGGTGGTGACAGTGGTCATAAATCAAGATTTGCATGCTAACGCCAACGCCAGTGATTTGCTCTAACAGGTAAGGCGTGCTCGCTCACGCAATGGATATTCATCAAGACTTTGATCATGCTTTTGACACAAGGGGTTGTTAAAATATACGGGGAGAGGGCAAATCAAGTCCTTGCTTTACAGTGCAGAATAGAAAAAGAATGAGGCACCCACTCCCCAACGGTGTTAATAACCTGACCAAAAAAGAGCCCTCTCCCTAGACCGCCTGCACTGCAAAGATTCAAAAGACCTTCTTCCAATGCAATTTAAGCACACGCCAGTTCTGAGTGTAGATTGTGTTTTTCTGAAGGGCTCTGGTATCGCATGTTGAACTACATCAAATGACCAGAACTAACTTCACGTGGTTACAGTCTATCTCTAACTCAGCCAGTATGCAATCTTCCAAAATCCCCTGGATCCTCAGCTGGGTTGAAAAAAATATATATGAGCCAGACTCAGCTGGCGTGTATTAGAGGGTGCATGATATCTAGGATTGATGGAAAAAATTCTGTCCAAACTTTTTTCAGTGGAAAACTTGGTTTTAAACGTTTTTTTTTTTGTTGCAACACATTTGTACTTTCCACAGAGCTTTTTAAATTTTCATAAACAAATCTGAATGTCTGAAAATGGAAAAATTTTCAGTTTTCAGGCAAAACCAAAATTGTTTTGATTCTGAAATGCTGCCACGATTCCTTTTGGGAGTTGTCATTTGGTTGCCTCCTACATCCATTCTCATCTGTGGGTTGGACTCAGGGCCGGCCCACAACATTTTGGCACCTGAAGGGGGGGAGCTCAAATGAGGCCCCCGTGCCCCCTCACTTGGGCCAAAACTGAAAGGTCTCAATTCTGCCTTCTTCCTGTTCTACTTCTTTCATGATAGTGCTCTGCTAGATACCCCAGTAAAGGAGAACTAACAACTTAAAATGCCTTGTTCAAAAATTTTAAGTAACACTTAACTTTCAAATGCCTGAACAGCAAATGTAACTTTTCTTGTCTGCATAGTAAACACTGGCATTTTTATCTGTTTGAATAATCAAAGTGGTGCTTTCTGTGCCTTCTTGGTTGCAAAGATTTGAACTGCTTCCTGAAGGTCCACAGTCTGGGCCAGCTCATGCTCTATTGAGATGGTTGCAAGGCCGACCAGCCTCTCCTGTGTCATTGTGGGCATAGATGTGTTTTTATTCACTTCAGCTTGGAGAAGCTGCGTTCTCCACTGGCAACTGTTACAGGAAGTGTTAGAAGTATGCACAGAGCAACAAAAGCATTTGGAAAGAGGGTGGTCATCTTATTTGTGCACATATATTCCAGAACAGCCTTTGGAGTTGATCCTGCTGAAATGTATCTTGAAAGGGCTTTCAATTAATCACCTAAATCACTCGCATCAATATTGCGCATGTCATCATGTGTCAACACTGCCTCTAGTGCCCTGCATTGTTGGTGTAGGTCTTCTTCAGGTAGAGTGAGGCGTTTTGGAATATGATACAACATCCCAAATATAATGCTGTGTTCCTTGAGCTGCATGAAATGTTCTTCAACTGACTGTATTGCACAATCTAGTACCTGGTTAAAGAATTCCACTTTGAATTGTTGTTTGGGGTCTCTTATGGGATTATCCCGTGCCTCGTAATCAAAATGTCGTCTTCTTCTTCGATGACTCTTGTATTCTTGAATGGGTGAGAAAATAGCTTCAGTGCGAAGTTCTTCTACCAACTTCTGTGCACTCTTCAGAACGTTTTGAAATCCCTCATCTGACCGGTAAGACTGTAGGCGTGACTTTGCTTTGTCCAATTGTTCTATTGTTCCAGATATAGCAAGGTCAACACCTTGGAATCTCTTGCTTACAACATTTATTTCAAACAGTTTGTCATGCCACAACACTAAGCCACACAGAAATTTGAAGTTATGTATGTTTCTGGTGATTCCATTTCCCTCAGCCACTGTTCTCCCACAAACAGTTCCCATCATAGCATTATCCTCCATAATGGCAACTATGGCATCGTCTATCTTCCCAATTTGGTGTTTGATAGGCTTTATCGCTTCCACTCGACTTTCCCATCGTGTGGCACTCAGTGGTTTCAGTGTCAGAGAGGATGTTCCCAGATGTTGCTTCAAAATTTGCCATCAATGAGTTGATGCAGAGAAAAATACATAAATGCTTTGAATTACATTTCAAAATTCAGCAGCCTCCCTGGAAGCTGATGCTGCATCACTGACCACCAAGTTCAATGAATGAGAACTGCATGGGACAAAAAAAGCTCGAGGGTTTAACTCTCGGATCCGTGTTTGCACTCCTCTGTTCTTTCCTCTCATGTTGGCACCATTATCATAGCCCTGGCCTCTCATGTTAGCTATCGCAATTCTTGTATCTTCCAGCTTTTTAAGAAGCACATTTGTCATACCAGCTCCTGTAGTATCATCAATGTCAATAAATTCTAGAAAATGTTCTCTGACAAGTCACCATTGCAGGGACAAATAAGCAGGCTGGTAGCAGGGCCTGAATGAGGGAAGATATCAGCGTCTTAAGGGCCTAACTGGCTCCTACTATTTCAGTTGACTGCCTGTTCTCCTCAAGTGGGTTCAGGGAAGCAGCAGGAAACAGGAAGCTCCCTGAGAAGCTGGTGTTAATCAGTCCAGGCTCCTGGGGGTGCTGGAGAGGTACACAAGAAGCTCCTCCTCCTCTCTCTCCCTGCAGCTCCTGCTGCTTTCTGTTATTCCCTCTCACCTTTTCGCCTGCCTGCCTGTTATGTCTCTTGTGCCCTCCTTCCTCCAGCACAGCACTCCACCATCTCTGTGCATCTCGAGCAGAGAGAATACATAGGCACCCGCAGCAGACACAATTTTCTACACTCTGGGTCCTATTGGCGCCCCCCTTCCCCCCGTCTGGCACCTGAGGTGGCCGCCTCAGTTTGCCGCATGGTAAGGTCATCCCTGGTTGGACTCCCTGGTCAGACTGCATCTTCCTTGTTGTACTGTGGTTGTGTGAGTGCCATCATGCCTGGCCTTCTTTCACCAAGAGGGGAGAATGTGGTTCATCCTGGGAGTTGTAGTCCAACCAGGGGACCCCACTAACAGAGGAGAATGGGAACATGACAGAGCTGAACTACAAATGTGGTGCCATTTCAGAATACAGGTATTGCAGGTTTTTGGCCAAAATATTTCCGCTTTTGATTTTTGGCCAAAAACTCAAAATTTTGCATGGGAAAACAACATTTCCCAGACTGCTCTACTTATTTCCCTTTACCCTCCTGCAGGGGCGTGTAAGCCTTCTCATGACTGAGCCCAAAGGTAAGAGTCCAAAGAGGGACCACTCATATAGCTGTCTTGAGCAGCTGTCTTGTTCAGCCGGGTAGATACAAAAGAACGTGGTGATATTTTTTTTCTAAAGCAATGTAACCACAAACTCACTGTGGTTTGCTCTGTACCCAAAGATAGCTAATTATTTTAAAAAAACTGATGATAATTACTTTAAATTTTCCTTTAGCAAATCCTCGGTAGAGCTTGATAATGGGGTGGGGGGGACGTGGCCAGGGAGAATATCTGTCCTGCACATTTGTGAGTCAGCACCAATGAATAAGGTAGCATGTTTGTTTGTTTTCTGCATGTTGAGAAATACCAATTTATGCCAGGCCAAATGAATGTTGGTTTTCCCACAGCACAGGAAAGGACTCCGAAGGGAATGAATGGCTGTTTGCAGTGCATCTATTTCTGCTATAGAAAGATGAGAGCAGAAGAACAAGAGCCAGTATTCCCCTCCCATAGTACACCAAGGGGAATGGGGATATGACTTCACTTCCTGTTCAGACACGGGAGTTTCCTGGCTGCATGGTCCAATAGGGCTGAGAAATAAGAAACGGAGTGGCAGGGGGTCTGGATTCTACTCCTGTTTCTGCTGTGTGATGCTGGGCAAGTCTTTTCACCTCTCCTTCCCCTCGTACCTGGTCTCACTCTTGCCAGGGCCGGCTCCAGGCATCAGCCCTCCAAGCATGTGCTTGGGGCGGCACCTGGAGGGGGGCGGCGCTCACCCGGGGAGAGTGGGGCCGCGGCCGGGCTCGCCGCCCTCCCGCCAGTGCTCCGGCCGGCCGGGAAGAGCGGGGCAGCCCTCCCCCAGCGCTCCGGCCGGTCGGGGAGAGGGGGGCCATGGCCGGGCTCTCCGCCCTCCTCCTGGCGCTCCGGCCGGTCGGGAAGAGCGGGGCCCCGGCCGGGCTCGCCGCCCTCCCCTGCCACGCTCCCCGCTGGGGGGCGGCGGGAGGCTTTTTTGCCTCAGGCGGCAAAAAACCTATAGCCGGCCCTGACTCTTGCCTATTTATACCAGAAGCTCTTTAGCTCAGGAGCAGGGCTGGCTTTTTTGCTGTCCAAGGAAAAAAAGCCTTTCGCCGCCCCCCGGCAGGGAGTGCCAGGGGAGGGCTGTGAGCCCGGCCGGGGCCCCGCTCTCCCTGACCAGCCAGAGCACCGGGGGAGGGCAGCGAGCCCGGCTGCAGCCCCGCTCTCCCCGACCGGCCGGAGCACTGGGGGAGGGCTGCCCCGCTCTCCCTGGCGGCCGGAGCACCGGGGGGAGGGCGGTGAGCCTGGCTGGGGCCCCGCTCTCCCCCGGTGAGCACCGCCCCCTCCAGGTGCCGCCCCAAGCACATGCTTGGAGGGCTGGTGCCTGGAGCTGGCCCTGCTCAGGAGCTGTCTTTCTAGCACAATGGGGCCCTGAGACTCTACAGAAATACAAATAATAATTCTTCTTCCTCTGCCCAGGCAGCATTATGCTATTCTTGTGCTTCTACAGTACAATGAGTACAAGCAGCTGTCTGAATCTACTGCAATGAAAATCAAGACTTTTGGGTTTTTAAACCAAACAGTAAATATTGACCAAACCCCCTTCTGTCAATATGTATCCTGAGAGAAAATAAATCTTCATATTTGCAAGACTATAAAGTCAATCTATGTTTTTTTACTAGAGATGGAAGATTCAAATGGTAACTTTCCCAGTCATAACATGAATGCAATTCGGCAAGCCAAAGATATTTGAGTAACAGTCAGCTCTAGCATATTCAGGGTTGCAAGTGAATCTAGAATCGGATCATGAGTTCGGGCTTATGAGTTTGTCATATAGATATATAGTTTTAGTTTCAGAGGTATTGCCAGTTCCAGTGATGTTCCTTATACCTAAAATATAGTGTGTGTGTGTGTGTGTGTGTGTGTGTGTGTGTGTGTGTGTGTGTGTGTGTGAGAGAGAGAGAGAGAGAGAGAGAGAGAGAGAGAGAGAGAGATGGCATTGTACTCGCTCTCATCTAGTTTATCAGTAGATCTCAAAGCATTTTACAAAGGAGGTCAATATCATTATGCTCATTTTACAGATGGGGAAACTGACACACAGAGAGGTGAGGTAACTTGGCAAAGGTCATCCAGCAAGTTGGGGCAGAACTGGGCATAAAACCAAGATCTCCTATTTAATAGTCTAGTACTCTGTCCACTAGGAAGTACTGCCTTCCTTGACAACCTGCCATTAGATCGGGAACAGACAGTAATGAAATGGACTTGTGCAATCAGATGCCAAATACAGTATGTGACCCTATGCTGGGTGAGTTGTCTTTACCCCCACTCCTGACAAATACCTCAGGGATCTGTTTGTTTTTTTAACTCTTTGGTAACACTTGCAGAGCTTCTTAGGTCAATAAAGTCTCATTGTATTGAACTGAATTAACATTTTGTATGTGTGGGAGAGGAGATATGTCCAGGGCTGTTTGCCTGTTTAGCAGTGGGTGAATTTTTGTGACTTTCTAATGACAAGGGGGGGGGGGGGGAAGAGACATTTTCTTGTCAATTTAGTGAGAGCAAAAAGTACAAACTAGTGAGAGAGAGAAGCCACATGTAGGTCTAGAGACACACATATACACAGACTATGTAACTCTCTAGCAAGAAACCTGTATCCTTCTCAGAGTGCTGAGAATATTCCCAGTATTGTATATTACAATGATGCTACCGAGAATATTGTTCTACAATAGTTGGAGTTTTTGTTATTAAACAAATGCTGAGAGAAAAAGACGAGCTACAGCCTTACTAATGACAGGCTCAGAGTGAACCATCTGTATTGCTACCAGCAAAGGGAGAGACCAGTGACACAGTACATCTCGTGCTGTTGTGACTGGGTGTCTGTCTAGTGACAGCAGAGGACAAGAGAGACATACCCGCTGACCGAATGTAGATGAATCCCCTGGCCGAAGGCTCTGGAATTCCATATTACCACATCAGCCTTACCACTACATCTGGTCACCAAAAAAAAAAAAATCACCGTTTTTTTAAATGAAACATGGCTTTTTGATTCAATGGAATTTTTCTGATGAAAATTTCCATTGGTATTTATTGAAACTTGGAGGAAGTTTCATTAAAACAAAAACATTTTCAGTTTTCAACAGCTGACATATTCATTCCCATTTGCTTAGCCTTGCAATTTTCAATTCACTAAAAAAAAAAACATTTAGGGTTTTGATTTTCAGATTTTTATGGGAATTCCTTCCCCTGCCCCACAATAGTTCCTGTTCTTTACCACTGGAAAAGGGAGGGGGAGGAAGGGTAGAAAAAGGTAGCGGAAGTGAAAAAAAAATGTTCTTCCTTCATCTTTTCCTTCCTTTTCTATTCTCCCTCCTCCCCCCCACACACACCCATTTTTCCTAATGTAAAACAGGGAAGAAAGTGGAAAGGGGGAGGAGTCCTCCTACCCCAAAAATCCAACCGAAGAAGTTTTTAGTTTTCAAAAACTGAAACACTGCCAGAGCAAAATATGCCATTGAATATTCAATATTCAACCTCCATTTTTCTTTGAACCATTGTTTTGGTCACATTTTTTAAACCAGCTCTATTGAGAACATGTAATGTAGGTCAGGTCTGAAAATTCAACATAAGCCAGCAAAGCCAGTCCAGTTATGCCAGAACGTAAACCTTTGGTCTTACAGAATAAGAAAATATAGTAACGGCGGAGGTGGGAGGAAATGATACTTGTCTAAGCTCCATCACTTGAGATGATAGAGTCATATAAATGGAGACCTGGAAGGATGTCAAGAGGTCATCTAGTCCATATCCCCATGCTGAGGCAGGGCTAAGCATACCTGCACCATCCCTGAAGATGTCTATCCCCACAGAGTGTGAAGGTGTTCACGATGTGAACCCCTCGGTGAGGCTCAGATTCCCTGCTGCTCTCAGAACGGACTCTGGCTGAGGCTTGCCGATGCTCTGTTGCCCCCCTTGGACTTGACTGCTTCTCAACTGGTGGTGGGAAAACAAGACTTGGGTTCCTGCTGAAACGAGTGATCCTTGGCTGGTGCAAATCAGCGTAGCTAAGTAAAGCGAAGATGATTTACACCAGCGGAGAATCTGGCCCATGATTTTAGAACCTGCTGCTGGACATTCTTGAGTCATGTCAAACTTTCCCTCGAGAAGAACAAACCCAAGGGCCATCAGTGTGCTACAAAATCTCATTTCTCCAGATGGCACAGATTTGGCTTCCCCCCGCCTCCACCCGCCAAACACAGAGAGAGAGCTATGATTGTGTGGAGACCAATAAATGAAAGACGGCTGCCAAAATGATTTAATACTGGCTGTGTAAAGTGTCAATTATTAAATGTTCCATACCCAGTGAAAAGGACAAGGAGGAGATGAATTACCAATTCAGTGACACATTACAAAATATGTTCAGCTGAGATGAGGCACCTGAATTGTCAAGTTAGAAATGACCCCATTAGATCGGAGAGGAGCATGTGGAAAGGGGAGAAACGGAATCCTACAAAATAGAAGAAGAACTATTCGCACCAAGCAATTTCAGCTAACGGCTTTTGCCAGCAGATTCCAAATGACAGTCCTTGAAGCACTTGCTGGTGGGCTGCATGGAGCTAACTGATCAAAAGGAGTTGACAACAAGAGTCAAATGTGGGCGGGGAAGGTCAGGAGAAAGGCAGTTGTGACCTTCCAAGCTCTTACCACAAAATAAGCTCCACCCACTTTTGATATCACTCTCAGGCGACTGTGCCGATGTCAGAGCTTTGTGGCAAATGCCATTTATTCTGAGCAGGATCGTTTTTAATGTGCTTACGTTTTTAAGTTTGCGGAGAACCTTTTTCTATTTTTCAATGAAAAAAATCAAACCTGAAAACTGAGGAGCGGGGTTCAAGAATAATTGAGAAAACACCTTCTGGCTTCTCGTTTTCTGACAGAAAACCAGAAGATTTCAACCCAAATGAGATGTGTGTGAGAACATTTTGATTTTGGTTGAAAATATTTTTTTTTTGGTCTTCTTTTTGTTTTTAAACAAAAAAGCAAACAAGCAAAAACACATTAGCCAGCTCTAGCAGACGTTTAAAATATTCCTGCGTGCTCTCAGGGGAAGACTACGCTCTATGAACTTGGCTCTCTTACAGTGGGGTCGACTACACCACCAGGCTCTGTTGGAATCCTCCAACTTGGCTTCCCCTCAGCAGGGCTCTGGGCTGACCAAACTTGGCTCCTTCTTGACTGGGATGAAAAATAAGGGATGGGATCTCTGAAGCTCATATTGCTCTGAAGTGCCCACCGAGGCCAATAAGAACCAGGGCATAAAACAATAGCGAGGAGAGCACCAACGGGGCTCACATTCTCCTTTGTGGGGGATGCCTTCTGAGTCCCAGGTAGGCAAGGGAGCTTGGGGCGACAGTTTAAAACACACATATCTCTTGTGCAAAGACTGGAGTGAACAGGGCCTTGCCCGTCTCAGGCTATTTGAATGTTAAAAAGACACAACTGTATCCACATGACTAAGGACACCCATAGGGAAATCTGTGCCTCGCACGTCAAATCAGAGTATTCAAGCTCACAGCTTGAAAGGATTACAGAGGTGGACTGCCCCCCTACAGATCAGCGCTAGTGGAGAGGGGACAAAAAGCACTGCACGTAAAGCACTGGGGCCATACAAACATGAGCCCTCCTGGCCCACACCCATCACAGCTTTCCATGGTGGCCTACACGGGGCGTTTGCAGAAACCCTTTCCTCAACACATTCCCCATACGCAACCCCTGTGTCGCTCACAAGGCCAGCAAAACATCCTCTGCACTATTCCTTCTATTATAACAGCCACGTGAAGTCAGGCACCCGTTGTACGTATACAGAGCAAGAGACAGCTCCTGTTTCCAAGAGCTAATGGAAAAACACAGAAGCACTGAGAGGCCAAGTGATTTGCCCAAAGCCACACAGCAGGTCAGTGAGAGATCTGGGACCAGCACTCGAGTCTCCGGGCCCTGAGCTGAGTAGCACAATCACTAGAGCACACCAGCTCTCCGAACTTTGGGGGACTGTCACCCTATACCACCCTATACCGGAAACCTACTGACCGCTACACTTACCTACATGCCTCCAGCTTCCATCCAGGACACACCACACGATCCATTGTCTACAGCCAAGCTCTAAGATATAACCGCATTTGCTCCAATCCCTCGGATAGAGACAAGCACCTACAAGATCTCTATCAAGCATTCTTAAAACTACAATACCCACCTGCTGAAGTGAAAAAACAGATTGACAGAGCCAGACGAGTACCCAGAAGTCACCTCCTACAAGACAGGCCCAACAAAGAAAATAACAGAACACCACTAGCTGTCACCTTCAGCCCCCAACTAAAACCTCTCCAGCACATCATCAGAGATCTACAACCTATCCTGAAAGATGATCCTTTACTCTCACAGATCTTGGGAGACAGACCTGTCCTCGCTTACAGACAACCCCCCAACCTAAAGCAAATACTCACCAGCAACCACACATCACTGAACAAAACCACTAACCCAAGAACCTATCCTTGTAACAAACCCCGATGCCAACTCTGTCCACATATCTATTCAAGTGACATCATCATAGGACCTAATCACATCAGCCATACCATCAGGGGCTCGTTCACCTGCACATCTACCAATGTGATATATGCCATCATGTGCCAGCAATGCCCCTCTGCCATGTACATTGGCCAAACTGGACAGTCTCTACGCAAAAGAATTAATGGACACAAATCTGACATCAGGAATCAAAATACTCAAAAACCAGTGGGAGAACACTTTAACCTGTCTGGTCATTCAGTGACAGACCTGCGGGTGGCTATATTACAACAGAAAAACTTCAAAAACAGACTCCAACGAGAGACTGCTGAGCTAGAATTGATATGCAAACGAGACACAATCAACTCCGGTTTGAATAAGGACTGGGAATGGCTGAGCCATTACAAACATTGAATCTATCTCCCCTTGTAAGTATTCTCACACTTCTTATCAAACTGTCTGTACTGGGCTATCTTGATTATCACTTCAAAAGTTCTTTTTTCTCTTAATTAATTGGCCTCTCAGAGTTGGTAAGACAACTCCCACCTGTTTATGCTCTCTGTATGTGTGTATATATATCTCCTCAATATATGTTCCATTCTATATGCATCCGAAGAAGTGGGCTGTAGTCCACGAAAGCTTATGCTCTAATAAATTTGTTAGTCTCTAAGGTGCCACAAGTACTCCTGTTCTTCTTTTTGCGGATACAGACTAACACGGCTGCTACTCTGAAACCTGTCACCCTTTGGTTCACACATCCGTAAATACTTTCAGACTGAGCAATATTTGCCTAACTGATGACGAGACAACCTGCAAAGCAGAACTCCTATCCTTCAGCCACTTACCCATGCACTTGACTGAAAGCACGTAAGCAACTCTGGTAATGTCCATTGGCTTACTCACCGTGCTCAAAGGAACCAGAAGGATTGGGGCCCAAGAGTTCCAGCCGCTCAAATACTTAGAATGACAGAAAATTCATAAACATGGAAAACAATCAGTACAGGAATAAGAGCCGTACATAAATCCCATCAACCGTTTAAAAGATCCTATCTTAACGATAATAAGGCCTCAATGCATGCAAGAGATTGATCTTGATCAAATAGAAAATGCAGAGCTTCTGCAAAAAGAGAATCCAAAAGCTAAACAATATTAAGCCTTCAATAATGCACTCAAGGTTGTAATTTGGTTATTACGGAGAGAAAAAAAATATCAGGTGTAAACAGGATTTAAAACCAGGTTAACAATGAGTTAGATAAAGCAGCATCAGAAACCCTCTGCCCATTGTCAGATTCTTTATTGGGAATTTGGGAAGACAAAAAACAAACAAACAAAAAAAACAAACAACCACGCTGGCCTTGTCATCATTTTTATACACATATGGACACCCAACTCACTGGGATTTTCCAGTGCCATAAAGTGCATTGTGCATTAAGGAGGTCAGACTAGATGACCAAACTGGTCCCTTCAGGCCTTAAAAAGAAAATCTATGTCTAGGCATAAGATACCCTCCTCTCCTCCCGCTCCGAAGCACTGGCCATCACCCTGTTGGTCCAGGCAGCTTCCCTCCTGTTGAAATGGTGGGAGACATTGATCTGCATCTACGTCCCTGTTTGATAACCGCTTGCTTTTTGCTACAAACCCATCAATCTATTAGCATTCTGGGAAACTGGTTCAACATGATCTGGGAAATCCTAGCAAAGGAGTAGCTTGCAAACCGTAAGCAGTGAGAACCTACTTTATAGGACACCTACCTTTCAAATAAGTCAAATCTTAAAAAAACCTGCCAGACAATCTAGCTTAATATCTTTTATTCCCTATGGAATTGTGAAGAGGATTTCAACTGTAGAAAATCAGAATTCAGTCACACCCAACATGTTGGGTCTTGTACAATCTAATCATTTTTTACGACTCACACTCAGCACCATTACATTCGCTCTGTCTGAGATGTCAGCATGTGACTGACTGAGACGAAGCGCATCTGTGAAGAGTGGTGAGGAACGTTCTGAAGAGAAGATGTGATGGAAATGGAGATTTCAGGTTTATAATGATTTGATTTTTGTCTGATTGGTTGGTCTTTGTTTTTCTTCAGCAGGAAGGTCATATGCACTACCTGCATGTACTTCTCGGACACAGCTCACCAGTTTGTTCTGTGATATGCTTAATTGCAGTTTACAAAACTACCAAATCACTCTGCATCCAAACTGTCCTGAAAACTGTTCATTTTAAGCCTGAACTGATGCATTTTCACAGAGACAATTGACACGGTCTGGGTCCAAAGGGACCAGGTCACGGTGAATTATATAAATAGCATTTAAATTGCTGATGCTGTCACAGCAGAGCAGTGAGGCGGGACACACTGAATGAGTGACAGGACTGCACTGGAAAAGTGACAGGATGGATTATAACTTCCAAATAGATTGATCGGGAGATTTGAGATTAACAGAAAAGGAAGAGGCCATTGAAGAATGGGAGTTACAGGAATCCATACCTTACTTACTGAGGCCATTCTGTTGGGATCTGTACAAATGCAGTAAAAGACAGTCCTGTCCCCAAAGACCTTACAATCCAAAACAGATCAGGCAGGAAAAAGGATGGGTGCGGGGAAACAGAAGTACAAAGCGATGAAGTAGCTTCCCCAAAAATCACACAGCTGGTCAGTGGTAGAGAATGTAATCCAGCCCTCCTGAATCTTGGTCCATTTATCTATCCTCTGGACCACACTGACTCCCCAGAGTGATGCAATTTGTCAAATTAACGCTCCGGAGCACCGGCCTAATGAAACACTGCAGACCTGTGACGATAGCTGTAGAGATGAACACTACTTTTTCCTAAATCAGAAAACATGATCATTTATAGATTATAAATCAAAAGGGACCACTGTGATCTAGTCTGACCTGCTGCATAAGGCAGGCCAGAGGATTTCCCCAAAATAATTCCTGTGTGAACTAGGGCAGTTCTTTCAGAAAAACATCCCATCTTGATTTAAAAATGACCAGGGATGGAGAATGCACTACAGCCCTTGGTAAGTTTTTCCCATGAATAATTACTCTCGCCATTAAAAATTTAAGCTTTACTTCCATTCAAACTTTGTCTAGCTTCAACTTCCAGCCATTGAATCATGTGAGACCATTGTCTGCTAAACTGAAGAGCCTATTATCAAATGTAGATAATTACAAACGGTGATCTAGTCATACCTTAACCTTCGCTTGAGCTCCCTGAGTCTCTCACTATCAGGCATGTTTTCCAATACTTTTAAGCATCCTCATGGCTCTTCTTTGAATCCTCTCCAATATATTAACATCCTTCTTGAACTGTGGACACCAGACCTGGACCCCGTATTCCACCAGGGCTAAAAACAGAGGTAAAATAACCTCTCTACTCCCTACTTGCTATTCCCGTTTATATATCTGAGGATTGCATTAGCCCTTTTAGCCTCAGCTTTGCACTGGGAGGTCAGGTTCAAAAATAAATAAAAGCAAGAGAAAATGCAAAACAAAATGAGTTTGGGATATTAGCAGTGAAAGAGAAACCAGTTCGAAGGAGATATGTATTTTGATATTAACACGGTGCAATAAAATGCTAGCATTGCCCACTGTGCGGAAAGACTACCGGATGGCTAGATTCTGCCACGCCAACGTTTATCGTCATGAGTCAGGAGAGGAGAGACAGCTGCCAAGTGGAATAGCCACAGGTGAGTTATCCTCTCTGTGCCGGTGATGATAAACATCGGGGCAGAGATCCATCATCACCTATGGTAGATTTTATTCCCCACACTGTTCCCTGGGATGGGAGCTGCTTTAAATGACAGTTGTGGGGAGATAAAGGTGCTTTGAAAGAGCATGGAGAGAAGATTCTGAATACCAGATACCGATGATTAACATACACCTTCAGGGGTGTAGTGAGGTGCAGAACTGCGTGACAGTGCAGTACCTGAAGCATTAGACATTGCATGAAACATCTCAATAATCCCTTATGGCACAGTACTATAGAATTTCATTGGGATCCACCTGATAGGTTTCTATATACACATGATTCTAAAAGCCAGTCATCTTCTCCTGGACAGCCCTCACACCGTTCCAGTATAGCCACGTTACCTGCTTAGTGCATGAGCACTAAGGCTGAGAAGATGACATTCCTGGGAGAAGGGGTCACATTTCAAGGAGGTTATGATGAAGTGTGAGACCCTTCTGGACCTCATGGTCCTAAGATTCACTTATCCCAATCTCCCCAAAAAAGGAAGGTGCATGATCTTAAACATCAGGATAGAAATCCTTTGAAGTGGTGTTGGACTTCTCCTAACCCTCACTTTTGTGCAGCACTGGGAAGATGAACAGGAGTACTTGTGGCACCTTAGAGACTAACAAATTTATTAGAGCATAAGCTTTCGTGGACTACAGCCCACTTCTACATGCATCCGAAGAAGTGGGCTGTAGTCCATGAAAGCTTATGCTCTAATAAATTTGTTAGTCTCTAAGGTGCCACAAGTACTCCTGTTCATCTTTTTGCGGATACAGACTAACACGGCTGCTACTCTGAAACTGGGAAGATGGTTTGGAGCTACCTCTTCATGACTAGAGATCCCCTCTCTGTCTCTCTGGTATAAGCTAGCTAAAAAAATCTATGTTGAAAATCAAATATTTTAAATCACCTTTATGACATTTGGAATCCAGTTTAAAGAGGATGGAATTTGCTCGTCCAGCACTGGACACCTAGTGAACCTATCTTGACTGGTGAAAAATGCTTTGGACAATAAAATAATGGATTTTCATAACCCTATACCACAATGTGTCTTTTTCCTCCTCCCTTATTCTAAGCATATTATTATTTGTATTTTTGAGCTTATCCTGTGCTGCTCAGATATTGTTTTAAAATTCAGTAAAGTTTCTGAACTCTAAGAGTAACATTGCTGTTACACAGAACAGCCCTAGGATATGTTTATTGATACCTGCAGCCTTGATATGAACAGTATTAAAAAAAAGTTGGGATGCTACAAGAAAAAAAAAACACACAGAGCTGGAACTGCTTCTCTGGCAGGCCTCGGGGCTGGTCTACACTGGGGGGCGGGGATCGATCCAAGATACGCAACTTCAGCTACACGAATAGCGTAGCTGAAGTCGAAGTATCTTGGATCGAATTACCTGGGGTCCCGATGGTGCGGGATCGACAGCCGCGGCTCCCCCGTCGACTGCGCTACCGCTGCTCGCTCTGGTGGAGTTCCAGAGTCAATGGGGAGCGCGTTCGGGAATCGATATATCGCGTCTTAACGAGACGCGATGTGTCGATCCCGGATAAATCGATTGCTACCCGCCGATACGGCGGGTAGTGAAGAGGTACCTTATTCGAAAAGGTATCCCTCATAATATGGCGTATTATGGGCCTGATCATGTTATTTATATTCCATTAGCATCCAGCAGCTGTGCTGGGTATATGCATAGTAAGAGACAGTCCCTGCCCGCCAGAGCTTACAATCTCAATAGACAAGATGAAGGAAGTATTATTATCCTCATTTTACAGATGGAACCTAGAGAAGCTCTTCAACTTGCCCCACGTCGCCCGAAGCAGAGACGGACATCAGACCCAGATATTCTGATGCTGAATCCTGTATCTTACCTAGAAGACCATATCTCCATGAGAACAGAATCCAGCCTTCAGTTACAAACCAACTGCACAACTCAAAACTGGATTGGCTTAAATGTCAAACTATACACACTGTCCTCTAGGTCTACCAGAAAAGAGTGAAAAGGCAGAGTCCTGCACTTAGGACGGAAGAATCCCATGCACTGCTACAGACTAGGCACCGAATGGCTAGGCAGCAGTTCTGCAGAAAAGAACCTAGGGATTACAGTGGATGAGAAGCTGGATATGAGTCAATAGTGTGCCCTTGTTGCCAAGAAGGCTAACGGCATTTTGGGCTGTATAAGTAGGGGCATTGCCAGCAGATCGAGGGACGTGATCGTTCCCCTCTATTCGACATTGGTGAGGCCTTGTCTGGAGTACTGTGTCCAGTTTTGGGCCCCACACTACAAGAAGGATGTGGAAAAATTGGAAAGAGTCCAGCCGAGGGCAACAAAAATGATTAGGGGGCTGGAGCACATGACTTATGAGGAGAGGCTGAGGGAACTGGGATTGTTTAGTCTGCAGAAGAGAAGAATGAGGGGAGATTTGATAGCTGCTTTCAACTACCTGAAAGGGGGTTCCAACGAGGATGGATCTAGACTGTTCTCAGTTGTTAGCAGATGACAGAACAAGGAGCAATGGTCTCAAGTTGCAGTGGGGGAGGGTTAGGTTGGATATTAGGAAAAACTTTTTCACTAGGAGGGTGGTGAAGCACTGGAATGGGTTACCTACGGAGGTGGTGGAATCTCCTTCCTTAGAGGTTTTTAAGGTCAGGCTGGACAAAGCCCTGGCTGGGATGATTTAGTTGGGGTTGGTCCTGCTTTGAGCAGGGAGTTGGACTAGATGATCTCCTGAGGTCCCTTCCAACCCTGATATTCTATGATTCTAAGAGAGAGACCCCTGTAAGGCAAAGATGAGGAAAGGGGTAGGAATGCTGTGAGGTGAAATGGTTCTTGGGATAGTTATTTAGTGCTGTGCCTGTAGATCGAGGGCTTTAATAAAATAAAAAGAGCAAACGAGAAAACTATGTGCGCTAGCATGATGGATGAATATGCCTGCTTCACTACTTTGGGGATGGATTAAGCTATTGAAAAAGCATTCAGCATTGGCTAAAGAACTGTAATATATGTGGAATTCTACAGTTAATGCATCATTAAATAATTTGCTGCAGCTGATTTATAGGCACAATATACTACACTGTGTCAAACAGTGCAGGATAACAAATGGTATCACAAAAATATACTACAGGAACTTTTGTTCTAATCAGTCTTTTGAGTGTTAGAAGAGCACGGTTCTGCAGAGTGGTATTGTCCTAGTCATCCCAACAGAGTAATCGGCAAACTCTTCACACTGCATATTTTTTAGTTTTATTTTTTTAAAGGAAGCTGGGTTTGAGAGGAAGTGACTAAGACACTGAATTGTAAGTCAGGAGAACTGCATTCTATTCCTAGTTCTGCCATTAACATCCTGGGTGACTGTGGGCAAGTCACTTAGGCTCTCTGCACTTCTGTTTTCCCTCTCTTACCTCTGCATGCCGTCTAGTGCAACAGGGCCCTGCTGTATCTCTATATCACACTAATAGCGATAATGGGTAAGCTGTTTGTAATAAACAATTTACCTCCTTTAGCCCTTTCTTCTCTCGATCCAGCTATACCTTTACTCCACACAGTTTACAAACTGATTGTTATTATTTTTTGTTATTCTACATTATTCAGCGAGTGTTTTAGGCAGCCATATTTCAGCCTAACCACAGCTTGGGAAGTGTTTGCTCTGACTATTCGTTTGAATAGATGCTATTTGTGCGATGTGATTGGTCACCATAGTCACATATTATTGTTTCCGTTCAGTCTATACTTAAAATCTGTGTTCATCAGTATTTAAGTCAGTGGCTCTCAACCTTTCCAGACTACTGTACCCCCTTCAGGACTCTGATTTGTCTTTCCTACCCCCAAGCAGAGGTGAAAGTAAGCTGGTCAGGTCCGGTACGACGTACCAGCAAGAGCCGGTACACCGTGCCGGACTGGCTTCTCTGGTGGTGATTTAAAGGGCCCAGGGCTCCAGCCACTGCAGGGAGCCCCGGACCCTTTAAATCCCCACCGGAGTTCTGGCAGCCAGGCTTGGCTGGGGATTTAAAGGTCCCAGAGCACCAGCCCCTGCAGGGAGCCCCCGGCCCTTTAAAGCGCCACCCGAGCCCCGCTGCCAGAGCTCCGGCAGTGATTTAAAGGACCCGGAGCTCCCCACAGTGGCCGGAGCACCAGGCCCTTTAAATCACCGCCCCAGCAAGGCTGCCCAAGCCCCGGGAGCCAGGCTCTGGCGGTGATTTAAAGGGCCCAGGGCTCCCCACAGCGGCGGAGTCCCGGGCCCTTTAAATCACTGCTGGAGCCCTGCTGTCCTGGGGTAGCGGCAGCAGAGCTCCCGCAGTGATTTAAAGGGCCTGGATTCCACGACGGATGGAGCCCTGGGCCCTTTAATTCGCCCCGGGGCACCCAGCCGCCTCTACAGCTGGTAGCTCCGGAGTGATTTAAAGGCCCTGGGCCTCCCAGCCACAGCCGGAGCCCCAGGGCCTATAAATCTTGAAAGGCCCCGTCTCTTCCCGTTGAGGCCCCGTCTCTTCCCGTTGAGGCCACGCCCCGCTCAGGACTCCCACATACCGGTAAGTCCTTTAAGTTACTTTCGCCCCTGCCCCCAAGTTTCACGTCACTTAAGAAGTACTTGCTTACAAAATCAGACATAAAAATACAAAGGTGCCACAGCACGCTAGTACTGACACATTGCTGACTTTCTCCGGTTTACCATATCATTATAAAATAAATCAATTGGAATAGAAATATTATACTTACATTTCAGTGTATCATATATAGAGCAGTACAAACAGGTCATTGTCTGTATGGAATTTTAGTCTGTACTGACTTTGCTAGTGCTTTTTATGTAGCCTGTTGTAAAATTAGGCAAATATGTAGATGAGTTGATGTACCTGCTGGAAGACCTCTGAGTACCCAGGGGTACATGTATTCCTGGTTGAGAACCACTGATTTAAGTTGCAGTAGTTTAAGCTTGTTTTTACACAGTGACTATAACATGGTTGCTTTTTACACTCTTTCTAACGATGTTTCCAATATCGACAAAAGTTTGTCTCAGTCCCTTGGCTGAAGATAGATTTATGAATAAAGGATTTGTGACATTTTTCAAAAGTGATTTAGGAACTTGGGAGCCTAAGTCCCAGTCACCTTCAATGGGAATTGGGTTAGTAAATGCTTAAAGCCCCTTTTGAAAATAGAACTTAGGCTACTAAATCATTTTGGCGCTTCCGAAAATGTCACCAATAGGCCAGTATTTTGCAACTTGACAGCATAAAGTCGAACACTTAAATCCATATTTGGGTATCTAAGGGTGAGATTTTCAAAAGCACCTACATCATTTAGCCACATGAATCCCTTCGCTAGCCAATGGGACCTGTGCGCCTAAGTTAGTTAGGCACTTTTGAAAATCCCACCCCAAATACATGACCTGATTTTCAGGAACTGAGCGTGCCCCAGATCCTATTGAGATCAGTGAGAGTTCTACACACACACAAATAATAATAATAATACCCATTATTAATTGCTTCTCCTTTTGTCACATCCACTTCGAATGGCTTCAATGGAGCTACATCACTATGTGCCAGCTCAGACTCTGGCCCAGCGTGTGTTACATTAATAGGCAATTTAACATTTGTTAGGCCACCTCTTGCTCCCAATAAAGTCAAGTTTTCCCATTGACTTCAATGGGAGCCAAAAGAAGCCTGTCATAGATTCCAAGGTCAGAAGGGACCATTGTCACCATCTAGTCTGTCCTCCTGTATGACACCTGTTACTGGAGTGCTAAACACTCTAGTAAAATGTGAAATCTTCTAAATGTAGGAAGAGGAGGAATTGCCTACTAGTGTCAATACATACAGGGGGCCAGATCCTAAGCTGGTGTAAATCATCATCATTGTTGCAAATCTTAGTGGGACATAACCTCCTTGCACATTGAGTGACACCCAGAACGATCTTTTTCTAGGTCCTTTAACTGCGCATCCAGCCAGACCACCTTACGTCCAACACTGACAATCTTATTGCACCACTGAAGCACTTCGTATCATGTGTTCACTGGCCACATAGCAGCCTTGCTTGGTAAACACCCTTTGTAATTCGTTGGTCTTCCCTCCTAATATGTCCCTAACAAGAAAGATGCTGAAAGCAAACCAGGGCTGATGGAGCCAGTTGCTGGATTCTGCTACAAATATCCTCATTGCTGAGCTTGTCCTGCCAGTGAACATGGATCAGCTGATCAGGAAAACGAGACTCGAAAATGTCAGTCTGGTGTTCTTCACCCTTCCTCAGCACCCATGCTCACTGCCTTACAATACAATTGGTATCACTATAGTTTTATCGACCCACAGCTTTGTTGGAAGCTTGAGGTCATGACATCCTCACAGCTGCTGCGATATAGCTGTCCAATGCTGTCTATGGCGCTTCCCAAATCTTTGACAAATGCCGCCTGCCGGACGTCCCATCTGGACAGGTTAACAGTGAGCTGGTTGTAACCTGGCCCTGGAGGCTGCTTGATGGTAATAGCCAAGGATTTAGTATCATTCAGATTAAGCACCAGACCTATGCACACTGCTTCTTGCCCAACCAGACCCGCCATAGTTCCATTTAAATCAATGGGCCAGAGCCTCGGCTGCTCTAAATCCGCATGGATCTATTGACTTCAATGGTGCTATGCCAGTTTATTCCAGCTGAGGATCTTTACTAATTACCAGGATATTAACAAACTTCCCTAATTAGCAGCAAAATATTTCCGCTATCAAACACCATGCCTAACACTTTTATCAGCAATGGGCTCTTTTAATGCCCGCTTTTAAAACATCACATGGAGTTACAAAGCGTAGCCAGTGCAAGTTGACGGACAACATGGCAGTGTGGAGTCAGCCGAAAGCACCACTTTCTTGGAAAGCCCAATAAACTAGCCCTGAGAAAACAACCACTTGTAAAGAGAGCTGTGCGAGTTCTGTTCTGTCGTCAGAAACGTTGCAGCTAATTAGTGACCTGAGTTACCTGAGAGAAGGGGGAGGCGGGGATAGAGAGAGAGAGAGAGAGGATTGAACTGCTGTTTGCAGCAACTCAGCCCAGGTGTGTTTTGATGCTGGCCCAGTCATGGACAAAATGGCTTCCACGTTCAATTAATTAAAGATGGAGCCAGACAACTCAGGGATCCATAATGAAAGAAACATTCAGGAGTTCATGGGTGGGAGGCATTTGCTTCCTAGCCACTACTGAGTGCAGAGATTTGAACTACTTCTCCAACTATAGCACTAAGAAGCTACCTTTCAGGGGGGTTATTATATCAGGAGCAGAATCTCCCCCTTTGTTAAGGTTGGCCATGTGATATTACTCTGTCTCCTCTGCTGTCAGGCAAATTCTTCTTACTGTTATTTGTATTGTGGTAGAACCTACAAGTGCTGATCGGGGATTAGGGTCCCTTTGTGCTAGGCACTGTACACACACATCAGTTCTTGCCCAAAAGATTTTATCATCTAAACACCTTCATCCTGCAAAGATTTATGCACGTGCTTAACTTGGTGAATTGTGAGTTGACTCATTGTTTTCAAGATTAGTGAAAAATGCACGCAAAATCTTTTGCATATGCACATTAACCTTTGAGAAATGTCACCCTTGCTTTCAATGGGACTATGAACAGTGTGTAGAGTTAAGCACACGTATAAGTCTATGCAGGATTTGAACCTACGCAGATGTCCTAAACTTGTTGAAGTTTTCCAGGCTTGTGTCCCCCACACCTCTCCAAAAGGTGAATTTTCTTTGAAAGTTTCACCAAAGCCTGTTCAGACAGCTTTGGGCAAAAGGAGAGTGAAACAGATACAGTCTCCCTATTATTAAAAGAAGCAAACAAAAACAACCCCACAGCCTTCTAATCTTTTTGTACAGGGCAAAAACAAACCAGTGTAAAGAGATGGAATTTGGCATCAAAATAGTCCTAAATGAGGAGAAATTCCACTGAGTATTCTAATGCAAATTGGTAACATGACAGAATTATGAGCTTTCAAAAAAATCAAAGCGTGTGCATGAGTAGAAAGATTTTGCATGGATTTTTTCCCCATTAATCTTTTAAAGCATACAGCTAAAGATTGGCATGCTGGGCATAACCACCATCTCTGCATACTGAAAAAAAAAGTAGACAGAGAGAAGAAACTGAAACTTGTCAGGTGCATCAATGTCTTAAACAAAAGCTCTTCAGTATCCTTCCTCTCTGTTCCTGATCCACTGTAGGTGCTAAAGGATGAAAGAAAACGATTCCTGTGCACTACAACTGGTTGAAAAATGGCATGAAGTTTTGATAATAAATGCTGACTTTTTCCTCTCATCAAAATCCAAAATTTCAACAACCAAAAATTCATCAGTGTTTTGAAAGAAAAAAAAAGACCAACTATAGAGCTGGTCAAACAATATCTTCAAATATCTGCACAAAAAAGGGTATGTGGAAAGTTTCCACCTGATTTTTATTGAATTCCAAAATCTGAGCATAAATTGTGTCAAATATTTTGGAATAGCTCTATTGTGCACTCTGTAAGGTGCTAAGATCTGCAGTCAGGGAGGAGTTTGCAATGAACAACAACTTTATTGAACCTGCAGATGTATGGAAAACATTCTCGATCCTTTATATACCATTATATGACACTCATACTAACTGTATACAGGGCAGATACATCTAGGGTTGGATGGACTCTATTTTTATCAGAAAACGCTGGTAGGTGTTGATTTCATCATTCCCACACCATTGACAAAAATATTTCCATCCATAATTGAAATGTACGGATAGGCAAAGCAAGTAAAGTGCTGCTTGAGAACTGAGTTTAAGGGTACTTACGTTGTATATTTTGACAATTTGTGTTTTAATGCTTATAAAGCTTTAACTTTTTGAATGTCCATGTCTATCATTAAATCATTGTCTAACAATTTCCAAGCACTTTGAAAATTTACATCGAAACAAATAGAAAAAACGCTTTAAAACAATTTATCAAAATTTAAAAAAAAATACAAACTGAATTCTACCACGGCTAGGTGTAACTATTTTTTGAATAGAACTGTCATAATAAGATGCACTTTTAGTTTCTAAGGTTTGCAGCAAAGAAACGCTTTCCTTCACAGCCTCTAAAGTGTACGGGAAAGGGAGTGGCAATGGATTCTAATTAAATAGATCCAGATGATGGATTATACGTGTGTAGCAATGCAGGACTCACCCCTGCGGTGCCTCCTGCTGGTTGTCTCTAGGAATTAGCTCGTCCAGCCTCTGGAGCACCCTCTGCAGGTCCATTTCTCGCTTGGCCCCCCGTGTCCCTCCCGGACCCGGTGCCCCATTATCTGGCATGCTGCCCCTTGGCAGTAACCCCTTTGTCTCAGGGGTAAAGCTACTGCCAGTCATTGTCTAGCCCCCTCGCCCCGGGGCAGACTGCAGTATAAGCCACTCATCACTGGCAAGGAAGGTTTGGACCTTCTGTCTCTGCCTACACGTGGGCTGCCCTCTGCAACCCCCAGTACCCGTTGGCCTTCTGCTAGGCCACAGCCTGGGGCTTTCCAAGCTGGAGCTCCTCAGCTCCCCAGCCTGTCCCAGCCCTGCTTCACTCAGGTACTCTGCTCAGGTCCCTGCAGCCAGGTCCATCTCCTCTACAGCAAGAGAGACACTGCTGGGCTCCTGGCTCCCAGCCTCCTATATAGGGCCAGCTGAGGCCTGATTGGGGTGTGGCCCAGCTACGGCTGCTTCCCAATCAGCCTATTAGCTGCTTTCCCTGCCACAGCCCTCTTCCAGGGCTGTTTTAAACCCTTCAGGGCAGGAGCGTGGTAACCACCCCACTACAATGTGCTATTGCCAATTATTGGCGAGTCAACCAAGCTTCATACTCCTGGGCAGTGAAACTCTTTGACATGGATACAAACACTGACAGCTGAATTAAGTCATAAAACAAGATAGCCCCATGCTTACAGCCCAGCTCCTGGAGTCAAGCTTTGAGATTAGAATCTCAGCTTTCATTAAAAAAAAAAAAAGAACAAGTCTGTAATCCACTGTGGTGGGGTGTCTGCCCCGCACTGGGAGAAGAGGGGTTAAAGCAGCCCCAGGGAGGCTGCGGAGGAGACAGCCAATTAGGAAAGGAATCATAGAGACAGCCAATCAGGAGAAGGTTTAGAGAGACAGCCAATCAGGGCCAGGCTGGGCCATTTAAGATGGGCTGCTGACCAGAGCAGCTTCACTCACTCCCTGGAGTTCAAGGAGGGAGGACTGGCTGTCCTGAAGGAGGGAGAAGACACGGCACCATAGAGCAGTGCTGGGCGGGTCAAGGGAGCATGAGTGAGCTCCGGGCCAACCACTGCCAAATGGAGGCCTTGATACAAGGGCAGAGAAAGGTGTTAAGGCTGCAGGGAAGTGGCCCAGGGAAACAGACAGTTGGGGTTGGAGGCGGTGCAGCACGTGTCTGCCCCCCCCACTTTTGCCCCTGTTGCCACTGACGCAGGAGGCTAGACCCTGACTGAAGCCTGCCACTGAGGTAAGTGGCTGGGCAGGGAACAGCTGCCTCCCTCCCACCCCCCACCCTGGAAGGGAAGGAGAGAGAACTGAGTAGGGCACAGACAGAGGGCTGTGTCCAGAAGAGGACACCGTGGTCCTGAGAGTGTCACGGGTCCTGATGATAGAAGAGACGATGGCGAGATGCCACTTGATGAAAGCACACCAGCGAACCAGAGCTAATTCCCAGGATGGCCAGCAGGAGGCACCACAGAGTTGAGTCGTGCCCCGTCACACCCACCTGGATACAAACACAAACTTGAAAATGTAAAATAAATTTAACAGGGACCTGCCTGAGTCTGCAGGCAGCCTGAAATGATAGCTCCGTGGGCTGAGAACTGCCCCATTCATTTGGGCTCTGACGTCTGGTGTGGAGCCACAGTGTAGGATGTGCCTATGTTAGTGGATATCCTTAATTCATCCCTGAAAATACTAATTTAACTCTGCCCCATGGAGTGCATGATACAGTCTCCTAAATTACATGTTCATCTGATTTCTCAAAAAATAAGCATCAGACCATCTTCTGTACAACCTCAGACACATCTCTGGAGAATCTGGTATAGTACGGCCTCAATCCTACAAAGGCTGGCACACCTGCTTGACAGTTAGCACTTGAATGTCCTATTGAAGTCAACACTCAGGCAATTTTTAACTGATAAGTTTATGGTCCCTCAGAGAGTGTGTCTAACCTACACTTTGGCTAGGGCTGGAGTTGCAGAATTGATTACAGCACCCTGATGCTCACCCTCAATCTTCACTGAGCAAAGGCTGGTACAAGAAAGAATCTGGCCCCTGATTTCAAGGTGCCACAGGCCAGATTTCTAAAGCTCTTTAGGCAGCTAAAGATGCAGATAGGTGTCTAGGCCCTTTGGAAAATCCCACTAGGCCACCATCAGTATCTTTTTGCGCCTAAACGCCTTTAAAAATCTGGCCCTGTTTTACACAACGGACTAAGTGGGATCATATTTGCACTGGTCACTTGCCCACTGCATTTAAATCCCTTTGATTATTCTTATTAGTTGTCCTGTAACACTGCTCTACAGCCAAAATGCTTCTGAAATAAATGTAGTCAAACTTTACTAATTCTGGGTCACTGAGAACAAAAATGATGCTTAAAATTGTTGATAGGCTCTAGTTTTCAAGATATGCTATTGGGTCAGTATATACGACCCTTGACTTGAGAATGGCGGAGGATAAGTGAGTTATAAAGGGAAGGGATCTCAATTTAAACCAGAAATGATTAAAACACATCTTTGACTGGATCTATGAATAAATCTATGACTGGGTTTGGACAGTACTTGCTTTTCAGGCAAAACAATGAATGATGCAATCTGAAGCTGGTATTGCGTTATACATGGTATGAATTGCATCATGTTATTCCTAGAAGTCATGGATGATGCAATCATAACGAAGCTTACATCACTCTGCTGAACAAATTGCCCTATATCAGCTCTAGAAATCATACAGTGTCGTGCTCTCTTATTTGTCAGTGTTTGATTTTGCAAAGGGACACATTTCTGTTTAACCAATGTGAGCAGAGATGCCTCATACTTGTGTGAACAGTGCAGATAACTTCTGCTATGTTTGTGGTGAAGTGACTTTTGCATCACAAAAGCGCAGTATAACCACTATGGTTAAGAAAGCCTATCACCTTTATTTTGGCTGCAAAATTGGAGATCAGGACAAGAGGTGGGCCCCACACATATGCTGCAACACTTGTGCAACAAATCTTCGCCAGTGGTTGAACAGGAAAAGGAAATCTATGCCTTTTGCAGTGCCAATGATTTGGAGAGAGCCAACAGATCATACCAGCAATTGTTACTTCTGCATGGTGCCTCCAGTTGGGAAAGGTGTGTCAAAGAAGAAAAAGTGGACTGTGCATTATCCAAACATTCCATCAGCTATACGACCAGTACCCCACGGAGAAGGACTGCCGGTTCCTGATGCACCAGAATCATTCTCACCTGAATCA
Source organism: Chrysemys picta bellii (assembly GCF_011386835.1). NCBI lineage: Eukaryota > Metazoa > Chordata > Testudines > Emydidae > Chrysemys > Chrysemys picta. The sequence continues at coordinate 8,377,033 of NC_088795.1, forward strand.
GACGAGGAAGAGGAAGAGGATGAAACTTCTGGTCCTGAACCATCAATGTCACAGGACCCACATTTTCTCCCATCCTCCTCCTCTGAACCACACCTCATAACACAAGGTGAACTGAATGACCTTGTCAGGGATTTGGAACTACCCAAGAGTAAGGCAGAGCTGTTGGGCTCCAGACTACAGCAGTGGAATCTCCTGGCAGGTGATGTTAGAGTTTCCATGTTCCGTGACCGTCAGAAGGATCTTGTCCCATTCTTCTTCATGGAAGGTGATCTTGTAGCCTGCAACAATATCAATGGTGTGATGGCAGCCCTCAACATCGTTCATGATCCAGATGAATGGAGACTGTTCATTGATTCATCGAAGACAAGTCTTAAAGCTGTTTTACTGCATAATGGCAATGTTTTGCCATCAATTCCAGTTGGTCATGCAGTCCATATGAAGGAAACCTATGACAACATGAAACAACTTTTGAGGTGCATAAACTATGACCAACATCAGTGGCAGCTTTGTGGCAATTTGAAGGTTGTTGCTCTCTTGCTTGGTCTGCAGACTGGATACACAAAGTACTGCTGTTTTCTCTGTGAATGGGATAGTCGTGCAAGAGATTCTCACTACATCAAGAAAGATTGGCCACTCCAACAGTCATTGGAGCCTGGGAGGAAAAGTGTTCAGCATCCACCACTTGTTGAATCAAGGAAGATTTTGTTACCACCCTTACACATCAAGCTGGGTCTGATGAAGAACTTTGTCAAGGCCATTGACAAAACACAAGCAGCTTTCAAGTACCTCCGTGGAAAATTTCCAAGGTTAAGTGAAGCTAAGATAAAGGAAGGTGTCTTTGTTGGTCCTCAGATTCGTGAACTTCTTCGAGATGATGCATTTGACCATGCACTGCATGGCAAGGAAAAGACGGCATGGAAAGCCTTCCAGGTAGTGGCAATAAATTTTCTCAGAAACAACAAGGCAGACAACTACAGGTTGTTGGTGGAAAACCTCCTCAAGGCATACAAAAGCCTTGGTTGCAACATGTCACTAAAGATACATTTTTGGCACTCTCATCTAGATTTTTTTCCACCGAACTGCGGAGCAGTGAGCGACTAGCACGGCGAGCAATTTCACCAGGACATTGCAACAATGGAGAAACGCTATCAGGGCAAATGGAGCCCATCAATGCTTGCAGACTATTGCTGGACAGTGACAAGAGATGCTCCACTTGATGAATACAAGAGACAAGCCAAGAAGCGCTGAGTAGACACTGAATAGGACTAAACTATGTACATAATAGTTTTTTGCCTTTTGTTTCATAATAAATTTTATTTATATAACCCTTTTGCTGATTTTTAAAGTGTTACATAAACAGGACAGGTGAAATATTATCATGTAAAGCAACCATAAACACATGAAAAGACCTAGGTTTACAATTTATGATTAAAACTCTACTATCTACACAATATACATAGACATAAAACGTAAAAACTTAAATATCTTAGAAACAGTAGCCAATCAGTTGTTTTAATTGTCATATTTGAATTCAGCACATCAAAATACATAATAAATAGCCCATTTTATCTCTGAAGCATACAACTTCTCAAAAATTGTAGACCAGTGTAATAGCACTGAGAGGCTCCAGTCAGAGATTGGGGTCCCATTGTGCTAGGTATTGTATATATATATACACACACACACACCAAAAAGATGGACCCTGCCACAAAGAGCTTCCAGTTTAAGCAATACAAATTACACCTTTGCATTTAATTTTCAGGACTACATGTTCAGGAAGTTCTTCTATGAGCCAGTGCCCCTAATGTAGCATCCCTGGCTCCTCTTTCCTCTCTACTGCCAAATTTATATATACCTTCCGTGATCGAGAGGCTGAAACTAGAAAATGCCAAGTGGATATTCCCAAAACCAAACATAGCAGGTCCAAAGTCAGCGTAAGTTGAGTGCTGAGGCATGAAAATTATTTACACTAAGGTCAATGGGTATATTTTTCAAAAGTACCTACGTAATTTATGAACCTACTTCCCATTGAAAGTCAACAAATAAATCAAGAGCCAGGTCCTCAGACCTTCCTAGTGTGATTGAAGTCAAAGGGTGTATGTGGATTCACACCAGCCTGGCATCTGACCAGAGATCTTTCTGTGATAGTCAAGCAGTTTTCTTTGCCTTCAACTGCTAAATCCATGTGTTCCCTCAGGGAATTCTGCATACACCTGGCTGCCCTTCCCTCTTTAGCACTGACTCCAAAAGCAGCTAAATCAAATATACGACCCAGAGTGATGAATCTAAAGGTTATCAGAATAAACACAGTTATTCTGCCTTTCTCCAGTTATAGTTTATCTCATAAGAGGCACTTTAAAAGAATATCTAATGTTTTTTCTTTCTTTTAGAGGATTTCTCTTCAGCCAGGTCAGACTGATGAAGGGATGAAATTAAGAATTAATTATTGTCACTTGGGCTCCTTTGAAGCTTGCTTCTGCAAACGTTCTTCGTTCCTGGATTCAATCGCTAATTTAAAATGGAAAGTGCACCCTGCTGACCCCCTGGCCTTGGTGCTGTTTCAAGAATTAGGCTGGTTAACTGAGGGCTTTACAGGCATAGCCCCCGGTGTAATATCCCCATGGTGTGATTGGGTTAGAGAAGATGCGTTTTCCATTCTCAAATGGAGGCTCATCAGTGACTGAAGAAGGAAAACTTTGAATGCATTACAGGCACCACACTGTGCAAGTCTTTGTAGCACATTTGCTTTGGAACAGCGTGGCTAGAGCACTCAGGTGACCTGGGAACAAGTTCCAGCTCTGCCCTTGACCTGGCGAAGTCCCTAAGGGGGGATTAGGCATTGAAACACCCGATTCTTAGGTGCCCTCATTCCCAGCCTGAGTTAGGTGCCTCTGCGTCCCGTGCAGTGCATGGGAAGAGTTGGCACCTAAGAATTATTGGGACACTCAGAAGCCAGCTAGCTGGCAGGAGATGCTGAGAAAGTTGGGCCTACTGCCAACTCCCCCGCAAAAAGTAGTTAGGAGCCAAACTACAGGCTATTCTCTCTCACTCGCGCCTGTGGAATAAATAAAAACATTAATTGGGCTGGAGAGAGAATGACTTTCTAATCCCCTGGTTGGGGCACTCACCTGGGATCATAGAATCATAGAATACCAGGGTTGGAAGGGACCTCAGGAGGTCGTCTAGTCCAACCCCCTGCTCAAAGCAGGACCAATCCCCAACTAAATCGTCCCAGCGGTGGACACTCTAATAGGCATGATGGGAGATAGGTGGGGCAACACCTTCTTTGTGAATCCCACAGGAGCTTAAGTGTGAATGCAGGCACCACGCAGCTCGGCACATAGGTGGTTTTGCACATGCCTGCCAGCAGAAACATAAGTGCCAAGGGAATTTGGGTATTTAGGAATTCAGAAAAGTGGTGGGGGAAGGGGAGGTTTGAGGATCTCAGCAGAATCTAAAATTGAATTTAAGCACCTTTGTTCCTCTGTAGCTCTAGTCATCTGAGACTTTTCTGAGGTCACACAGGAATCCAGGAACTTGAACCAAGCTCTCCCATGTTAGTATTTTAACCCCGGGACCATCCCTCCTCCCTGCTACCCACCCCATTCTCACACGGAGATTTTCAAAATCATGTGACCCCTAGCACTGGGACCAGATTTTCCCAAGCTCTCAGCTCCCACCTGGATTCTGAAATAAGCTCAGCGTCCTAAGCCATGGTTCTTAGTGGGAACTGAATGCTTTTGGAATTGTACCCCTAAATTATTCCAATTAAAGTACACAGTTGTTCCCTGCATTTGGACAACCATGTTGTTTGTAGTGCTGGTGTAGTCATGTTGGTCCCAGGATATTACAGAGATAAGGTGAGTGAGGTAATATCTTCTATTGGCACCTTTCCCAGCCCTGAAGAACTGCTCTGTGCAGGGCCGGCTCCAGGCACCAGCCAACCAAGCACGTGCTTGGGGTGGCACCCTGTAAGGGGCAGCCAATCTCGGCGTGGCGGGGGGCGCTCGGAGTTTTTTTGTTGTTGTTTTGGTTTCAGCCGGGCGGTGCTCGGGGGGGTGGGTTGTTTGTGGTTTGGTGGCGCTCTAGGGGTGGTGTTTCGGCGGGGCGGCACTGGGGGGGGTGTTTCGGCGGTGCGGCGCTCTGGGTTTTTATTTATTTTTTCTGGCTGCGCGGCGCTCAGGGGGGTTGTTTTCCGGCGAGGCGGCCCTCAGGGTTTTTTTTTCCAGGCGGGGCGGTGCTTGAGGGGCATGTTTCGGCAACGCTGGGGGAGGGGGGTGTTTTGGCCGTGTGGCACTCAGGGTTTTAATTTTTTTTTCCCCCAGTTGTGTGGCGCTCAGGGCGGAGGGTGTTTTGGCAGGGCGGTGCTCTTTTTTTTTTTTTTTGCTTGGGGCAGCAAAAAAGTTAGAGCCGGCCCTGGCTCTGCGTAGCTTGAACGCTTGTCTCTCTCACCAACAGAAGTTGGTCCAATAAAAGTTATTACCTCATCTACCTTGTCTCTCTCTGGATAAACAGAACATATAAACGTGTCAAACAAAGTAGGTACAAGGAGCCAGAAGTTTTGTTTTAAATAATCTTCCGTGAAAGACTACAACTATTCCTTTATGGAAATATCCTTCACTAAAGGAAGTCAAATTTAGCCACTCGGCCAATTCATAAATATTAATCTGCAGTTAATAAGTCTATTTTTTGTGGTAATTTGAAATTGTGCTACAAATGTCTGGCCCGTCAAAGTCTGCAGACTAATTATAAGTAAATGTGGCTTCCTGTCTTTTTAAGGAAATAATAGTTTAATCTTAGGACTGTCACTTTTCATTGGAAATGATGGTGCCTGACAGCACCGTGTCAAACAGAGTTTATCACAGCTCATACTTGAAAGGCTCGCCGGCTTAGTTAATTGGTAAAACAATAAAATGAGACCATCAGCAACTTACTGAGTAGCTCTCTATTATTTCTTCCATTTGTAGAACTAAGAGCCCTCACTCTTATTGCATAATAGGGTTATTTTTGGAGGGTGGGGGAAGAAATCAGAAACCTATTAAGCGCTCTGGTTTGGGAAGATAATTGGTAGCAGGAAGGGCGTACCAATCAAAAGCACAAAAGGCCAGATTTTCAGAAGAGCTCAGCTTCCATCTGGGCACCCACAGAAGAGTCTAATTTTCAAAACTGACCCAGTGTGATGAGCTTTTTTGAAAATCCCACCCAAACGGGCTACATTTTGCAGAAGAGCTTCGCATGATGCCTGCTGAGTATTTTGGCAAATGGGATCTGTATTCAGGCGCCCATAGCGTCAAGTCTTTTGAAAACTTAGCCCCTGTTGTGGGTGCTCAGAACTTGACAATCTGGTTTTAAGGGTCTAGTTCATTTTTGGTTGGATGACTTCCTGAACCTTTCATCACATGACAATCTTTAATTAAAGATGAATCTTTAATTCCTGGAGACTCCCGGACAATCCTGGAGGGTTGCCAACTCTCACTTCAGGCTGCTTTTTCCACCTTAACGTGATGTCACAGTTTAGCCTGGCTGCACCTTAGCCTTCTTTCTGGTCCCTCTCAGAGCATTCACCCCAGTCCTGGGCCTGCCTCAGAGTGGAAACTGGTGATTCTTCTTTCTTACCCAGGGATCTGGTTACAGTGCCCTACGTATACCTACTACCTATCACCCATAGGTCCAACTAGGTTCTGGCACCAGCCTTTCAGGAGCCTGGTCAGTGAGATAGTGAGCAGCCACTTCTCTAAAATAAAGTATTTTTTATTTAGCAAAGCACTAAAAAAATATTTTGAAAAAAACAAAAAACAGAACCAACATACCTATTTAGCCTCATCTGCTCTCACACTTCACTACAAGCTAAATTACATTGGCTTTCCTCTTAAGTTACAGGCATAATGTGATGGTCTATACTATTATATTCACCAATTTTACAAGACTATGATTTTATACAAAGTATGCCTTCTGAGGTATCATTTGAAACATCATAATCTGCTGAACATTATTGTCCTGGCAAGATAAATGAATCAATATTGTGTGTGACGTTATAAGATTCTACTGTGTATCACTGCTGTAAGACACTCCAAGTTTAAGAAAAGCAGACCCAAACCGTTTCTCAGAAACAAAGGACAGACCAGCCCTCAACCAGGTTTTAGAAGACTGTCAACTGCTTAAGCAGCCATTCTCTGGCGGCGGAGAGGTGTGACTAAGAAATTTACATTCCATCACAGGACAGGTCAGACCAAATATCCACAAGAGACTACTTGTTGCCTAGACCACAGCTTCGGGTAATCCTGAAAGAGGAGAGGAGCAGTATAAAAATGAGAGGCAGTGGCCTCCAAATCACCTCTCTCCCTCCATCTCTACTCACAGCAGCTAGAACACTTGAAAGACACAGAAAATATCATTGAACTGGGGGAAGGGTGTTCCTGGCTGGAAATCCATTCAGCCAGTGCTGACTGCTGTAAACATATGGAGAGACTAAACCTTTTTGTTTTTAAGTTCACTTAGCTTATTAAGTTAGGTATTAGCTTGCATTTTACTCTTTTCTTTTCTAGCCAGTCCTGACTTTTATGCATCATTATTTGTAATCGCTTAAAATCTATCTTTCTGTAGTTAATAGAACAATAAAATAAGTTTATCTTAAGCAGCATGTTTGGATGAAAGTGTGTGGAGAAACCCCATTTGGGGTAACAAGGCTTGTGCATATCATTTTCCTTTGATGAAGGGATGGCCTTTCTATGAGCTTGTACTGTTTAGGAGGGTACTGAGCAGGACAAGGTGCACATTTCTGGGGGAAAGTCTGGGACAGATTGCTTGCTGGGGTTGCTCTGGAGTGTAATTCATGAGTGGCTAACTATTAACACTCAATTCTGTGCAGCTGGGAGTGATTTTGCATGCTAGAGGTTGTGTCTGAACAGGCCAGGAGTGGATGTTCTTACAGCAAAGCAGTGTACAAGGCACCCCAGGTTGGAGTAAAGAGAGGACACAGCTGTTCAACAGTCCAGACTGCACCTGAGGTAATGTCACAAGTAGAATGGATTTACATTCTTCAGAGACAAGCTAGGCGAGGTGACATTTTTTATTGAAGCAACTTCTGTGGGTGGAAGGGACAAACTTTTGAGCTACACAGACCTGAAGAGCTCGAAAGCTTGTTTCTCCCACCAACAGAAGTTGACCCAGTAAAATATATTATCTCCCCCACCTTGTGGGTCTCATATCCTGGGACCAACGCAGCAACAACAGTGTTACATTCTTCTTGCATGCCTAAGAACTCTTCGGACCCGGCCTGGTCTCACTTTGTCTCCCACAGACTCTTAGGGAAGCTGCCATCTGGGCCCAGTTACTATATTACTCAATGGTCTTGGTTACAGGGCTTTGGTGGGAACTCTTATTTCTACCTCAGACTGGTTTTCCCAGTCGGACAGCCAAGCCATAAAGGCAAATGCCCCAAGGATGGTTGCTCCATTGTTCCCAGTCAGACCCATTCAGCCTTAGCGGCTCTCAGTCACTGTCCTCATGACCATACCTACCTGTGGATAAATGTGTTGAAATTGTCTGAAACTCTGATGGCTAACGCACCATCTTAGCAATCTAGTAGATAACACACATTCTGGGACGCAGAACAATATTAATTCCTGAATACCTTACACCTAACTGTGGCCAGCAGCCCGCAGTTGTTTAGTCATCTTCTGGCCTCCAGAGAACAGGCATGAAAAAGAAGGTTTTTCCTCCCCTGCATGGTGTGTCAGGCTAAAAATCACATCCTGGCTCTTAGAGGGGCTCAGGGCTCACCTGGACTACAGAGGGTGGCAGAGCGCCTAGTGGAGACCTGGCGTAAGCCAACAGAGAGAGGTTTTTCTGCCAACATGACTTCACCACCTCCCCAAATGGCATGGCTCCTGCTGGCACCTACACAGGGGGGTTGCTGGCTCTGGATTTTGTTTTTTTTCCATACTCCTGACAAAGCAATGCCAGCAAAACACTCCCGTCCAGGTGTGAATTCACCACTGGTGCACCCCCTCATGGCTGGCTATGGCGTATTAGGCTGTCCTCACTAGCATCCCTTACCGATGGCCGCTCCAGTCCCGCAGCAGTCTGCCACATTTCTCAACTCGGCCCTTTGTCCAGGTCACATTTTAGTCCCACCCCTTACGGGGTAACAAAATCCAAGGTCCTTACATAAGGTCTTCAGCCCCAACTGTGAGCACCAGCGTCCTTGCACCTGCTGGGCTCAGGGCTTTCCAATGTCCTTAACCCCTTATATCAGAGGGCTTCACATCAGCTTCCCCAGTGGCTGGCAGGGGAACTCAGGCTCTCCCTTGACACTGGGTTCCAGCACAGGGCCCCTGTGGTACACAAGCAAGGTCTGTTCAAACCTGCCATAGCTACCTCCCTGGGCTACCTCCCACCATAGCCTTTTACCCACAGCTTCTCAGGGCTCTCCCCCCTAGACTGCCCCAATAAAACTCAAACCACAAATACAACTTAACTTAGCTTCCAGCCTCCCCAGGCGTGACCTGTCATACCTCTTACGTTTTCCTTACACGGTTCCTCAGTTAAACACCTCTCTGGACGTGCCAATCCCATCCTTTCATCACGGCTCACCACCAGAGCTTACTCCACCCTTGGAACTGCTTCCGTCACTCCTGGCCTTTTGCCAAACTCCCCTCCGTCAGGGATCCCAGGACCAACTCTCCCCCCAGGCTTCCTTCCTGAGCTTGCCTGTGCCTCTGCTCTCAAGCACCCGGAGGGTAACTACAGAGTTTCTTCACCTCCCTTCCACTCCAAGCTTCCTCAGTTTATAATAGCCACCCAGCTCCTCTCCCAGCTGGGACTCGTCTTTAATTTAGCCTCCAGGTAGCCTTGGCCTCTCAAAGCCTGAGCTGGGTACACACTCCAGCACCCCTCTCCACATCAAATCTGAATCCCATAAACAGCCTGGTTTTGCTCATCAAGTAACTTCCCCCGAGTCAACATCACTCTGCGGTGAGAGCCTGGCTCACAGTACAATGCTGGGATTGGAACAATCCAAATAGAAAGTACATATCCGAGGGGCCCCTGACAGTGTCTAGAAGCAGCCTTTGCAGCTGAGAGGAATTCCCATGTCAGAAATTCAGACTCTCACTCCGATAGCTTTGTGGGAGTTTATATTCCAGCTGTGCACTTGCCCTGTTCCAAAACCACCCAAAGGGCCTGTTGAAGAGAGAACAAAAACCCCACCGTAAAATAGCAATGAAATGCAGGGCTGCCCTGGGGGTGGGGGTGGGGGGGTAAGTGGGGCAATTTGCCCTAGGCCCCGGGCCCCACAGGGGCCCCCACGAGAATATAGTATTATATAGTATTGCAACTTTTTTTTACGGAAGGGGCCCCCTGAATTGCTTTGCCCCAGGCCCCCTGAAGCCTCTGGGCGGCCCTGACGAAATGAGTTGCTTGAGGAGTCTCTTCCCTCCACATGAATGTGGCTGGAGAGCAGTGGCATCAAGGCCACATTCACTGCGGCTACTTCCACTCCATGCCTCGTTGTTCACACTCATAACTGAGGGGATCGCCATCGGTACTGGAACCATTGTCTGTTACCTGGAGTATTTTCACCGGCAGGATTTCATGGGGCTCAGAGCAAGATCTAGCCCAGATCGCTGTGCTGCAAAATCATGCCCAATGCTGAGGGTTAAAGCTTTTACATTTTCCATTGTGACCAGGGCCGGCTCCAGGCCCCAGCGCAGGAAGCAGGTGCTTGGGGCGGCCAATGGAAAGGGGCGGCACGTCCGGGTCTTCGGCGGCAATTTGGCGGCGGATCCCTCAGTCCCTCTCAGGGCCGTCTCCAGGCACCAGCCGACCAAGCACATGTTTGGGGCGGGGTGGCGCTCGGGTTTTTATTTATCTATTTATTGGTTCGTCGGGGCAGCGCTGGAGGGGTTTTTTTTGTTTCTGAGGTGCGGCGGTCGGGGGGGCGGGACTTCGGGCAGCATGGCGCTCTGGGGGCGGGGCTCCGGGCGGGGCTCGGAGGGGGCGAGGGCTGGCGCGGCACGGCGCTCGGAGTGGGGGCGGGGGCTGGCATGGCGCGGCGCTCGGAGGTGGGCAGGGGCTGGCGCGGCACGACACGGCGCTTGGAGGGGCGGCGGGGGCTGGCGCGACATGGCACTCAGAGGGGGGGCGGGGGCTTGGCGTGGCACTTGGAGGGGGGCTGGCACGACATGACGCTCGGAGGGGGGCGGGGGCTTGGCGTGGCGCTCAGAGGGGGCGGGGACTTCGGGCGGTGCTGCTCTTGGCGGGGGCGGGGATTTTGGCGGCTCTGGGGGGTGTCGTCTGCGTGGCGCTCGGGGGGGTACAGCGGCGCGGTGCTCGCGGGGGTGGGGTGGCGCTCTTCTTTTTTGCCTGGGGCGGCAAAAAAGTTAGAGCCAGCACTGGTCCCTCTCTTCCTCTTTGAGCTGCCACCGAAGTGCCGCCGAAGAGGAAGAGAGGGAGCGAAGGACCCACCGCCGAATTGCCACAGAAGAATGAAGCGGCGCAATTAAGCTGCTGCCGAAGTGCCGCCAATCGGTTTTATCTTTTATTTTTTTTCCCCTGCTTCGCCGCTTGAGGCGGCAAAAAAGCTGGAGCCGGCCCTGATTGTGACCAAGACGTCACAATAGGCTCTGTAGTAGAGAGAGAGTCTCGGACATAAGCCCTGGTATCAGAAGCCCGGTATGAGTCCTGAACTAAAGTAGTGGCCCTGCTTTGCTGATATAAAGCAAAGTGAGCAGAAGTCAGGCTCTGCCTGCTTGCAAGCTCACAGAATCTGGCAAGAACAGAGCTGATATTGCAGAAACACACGTTCCTAAGCATTGCTAGGTACAGAACCCGTTTTTCCCCCTCCCTCTCAGTGCCTCCTGCATGCCACAGAACAGCTGTTCCCTGGCATGCAGTAGGCTTTGGAGGGAGGGGGAGAGGTTGATCAGCGGGGCCCGTGGACCCCCAAAATATCCTCGCGGACCCCCAGGAGCCCACAGACCCCAGTTTGAAAAACGCTGGGCTATGCTAACCTAAGGACTTCCTAGCCTGTGTTCCAGTTGACTAATACACCCTACTGCTTTAACAATGCTGTGTGAGTGTCACTAGAAATGCTTGGCAAGGTGCATTAATCCCTGATGAGTATACAAGTCTCCAGCAGGGGTCTATCTCAGCTGGACTTGCTGAACGGAGCTGCTGGTGTGAAGCAGGAGTGCTGCAGGCCCAGAGGTCCAGTCTAAGGAAGGTGAAGCCACCTGGCTTACCATGGATGGAGTGAGACACCGCTTCGGGATCTGGCACACTGAAGAGGTTTCTCCTAGAGACTGTTCCAAAGCTGGGCGTGTAGCTCCTATCATGTGAATCTGTGACACCTGCAGATTTAATTCCAAACCGTGGAACAAATATGGAAACCAACTGTGATTTTTTTTTCTTGTGTTTCATGCCAAGAAAACCCAGATGATATTGGAACAATGAATGAAAGAACCTGTAGACTTGTTTGATGTAACAGACAATTACAGTATCACATCCCAAAATGAGCCTGTTTAGCAAATCATGCACAAGGTTTCCTTATTGGCATTCAGAATGTCACACAGTTGGAATCGATCCCTTTTGATAACCAATTCCAGTTGCCAGTATAGAAATCAGAATTGTGGTCTCGTCTTCTGTTCATTTTCTTCCTGTTTCCCAATGTTATTTAGACTGGTGAAATAAATGCAATTCTAAGCACTTGGGTGCTGCTTCCGAGGTAGGGACAAAATCTCATACCTTTAAAAATTTAAATCCAGTTCTCTGTTCAAGACCAATAAAAAAATTAATTTGGCTGCCAAAGAAAACAACCTAGAATAGCATCTTCTGAAGATCTGAGTAAAAAAGACAGTTGAAATGGTTCTAGTCAAAGGCATCAATCCTGCAATTGACTCACAGGAACTGACCTACTAGGTCAAACCTGTGGTCAATCCAGCCTCATATCCTGTCTCCAACAGTGCTCAGAACCAGATGTGAGAGATGTCAGACGCCCACGTGAGGCAAAGGCAAACTGTCGAAGAGGATGAGGCCTAAGACCTAGAGAAGCACATGCCTTCCAGAATTGTTGTCTAGGAGCCATTGTGGGCACAGAGCAAGAGGACTCTGTTCTGGCACATCTGCTAATGGGGACTCACTTGCGATTTTCATGGACCCCATTTTCCCCTCTTCCTGTGATCTGCATATGACCATAGGGATGGCTGGAGTTTGCAAAACCATTGTATGAATATGACCAAGGCATTCTGGTGTCTGAGGTCACTGATGAGATTAAATTCTTTCATACCCATGGGTTAGGTTCTCTCATGTCCACCACAGGAGCAGGGGGAAAATCTCAATCCTGTAACCAACCGTGTGTCAGTTACTCCCAGAGGCTGTTCTCCCAACCAGGCTTGCAAGAACCCAAGGTTCTCTGGTCCCACCCCATCCCCTCTCTAGAACTACCCTTACGCCATTCCCCTAGCAAGAGGGAATTGCCAGCTGGATGTTAAAGCAGGCTCGCAATAGAGCAGTGCAAAGGAGACGGAGAATATGGTTCTTTTAATGATGATCAAGGCAGAAAAGAGTTAAGTTTGTAGAGATGCATTTCCCTTCTTGCTTAAGCCTGGGTTTAAGTGTAACAGTAACTGTGAAGTGGCTGCATTTCCACTGCTTGTTTTGTTTTTTGAGCTTGGGTTTTGTGACACCCCCTTTTTTTTATTATTATATATATATATATATATATTTTTTTTTTTTGAGGAGCAGTGATGTTGTCTTATTTATATAGTGATATAGAAAGTCCAGGAGCATAGGGGGTATTTTACACGATGGGTGCATCTCCACCTCCACTTTGGTTTAACAATATCTGCTCATTTGAGAGCCTAATTTGGACCAGGCGTATTAGCTCCAGAGCACCTTTTAGCACAGCCTTAGGTGTGGACATGCACCATCCCCAAGTCATACAAAGTGAAGATGAAATAGGTCTATGCAGTCGGCAAGTGCGCCCCTCGCTAATGCCCTCCACGGCCTGTTCTTTGTCCAGCGTTAAAGGACTCAGGCACTATGGAACATAAACCATTTTGGAAAATGAGACGTAGGCTCCAGCAGGATGTAAGGCCAAGATTTTCAACGGTATTGAAGCACCTAACTCTCGTTGATTTTAATGCAAGCTAGGCAACAAAATACATCCGAAATCTGGCCCTTCAGTCTTGTGATGGAGTGCAGAGCAATGCTTAAATACCTGAGCCTCACGCAATGAGGTTTCCATTACTCACCTTGGGAGACGATTCCCTAGTGTGTCACCTCCCACTGATAGGAAACTAATGTTCAGTCTACATTGCCCTTGGCTAACTTTCATGCCATCACTCTTAGTTCCACCTTTCTTGGGGCCATCCCAAACAATTCCTTTCTTTCCGTTCTTTATTCCTACAGATTGGATTCCTACCACCTTCTTCCACATAGCACTTTTGCAGAGGCTAGGAAGAATTTGATTTTTGTATAATTCCAATGGATAATACCGATGTTTATTTTGAAGCATTTTTCAATTTTATTAAAATCAAGTTAAATTTTCACAGTCACAGGTCACTATGGGGGGCAGGGAGTCAGACAATTAGATGTTGAGATTCAAAAAGTTAAAGCTTGATAACCACTAAAACAAATTGTCAACGTCATCTGTCAAAGTACACAGAGTAAACAGCCTTAATTCAAACTAATAAGTTCTCAAGCAGTTTTTTTGGTTTGTTTTTGCTTTGCCTATCTGTAAATTTTGATCATCATCAATGGAAATATTTGTTCATCAGTTAGTGTGAAATCAATGTTTATTGACATTGACCAATAAAAATCGAATCCTTCCCAGCTTACTTGCATGGCTTGACTCTGAGCCCATCCACAAGACCGTTCTCCTCCCAAAGACCCATGCACGCTCATTTACCCTGCATCTCCTTGGCTTGCCTATAAATTGCCTATTGTCTCCCTTCCCATGCTGAGCTCTCCCTGTTTCTCCATCGCTAGTGAGCTCTTTAGAATCATAGAATATCAGGGTTGGAAGGGACCTCAAGAGGTCATCTAGTCCAACCCTCTGCTCAAAGCAGGACCAATCCCCAACCAATCCCCATCCCAGCCAGGGCTTTGTCAAGCCTGACCTTAAAAACCTCTAAGGAAGGAGATTCCACCACCTCCCTAGCTAACCCATTCCAGTGCTTCACCACCCTCCTAGTGAAAAAGTTTTTCCTAATATCCAACCTAAACCTTCCCCACTGCAACTTGAGACCACTGCTTCTTGTTCTGTCCTCTGCCACCACTGAGAACAGTCTAGATCCATCCTCTTTGGAACCCCCTTTCAGGTAGTTGAAAGCAGCTATCAAATCCCCCCTCATTCTTCTCTTCTGCAGACTAAACAATCCCAGTTCCCTCAGCCTCTCCTCAAAAGTCATGTGCTCCAGCCCCCTAATAATTTTTGTTGCCCTCCGCTGGATTCTTTCCAATTTTTCCACATCCTTCTTGTAGTGTGGGGCCCAAAACTGGACACAGTACTCTAGATGAGGCCTCACCAATGCCGAACAGAGGGGAATGATCACGGCCCTCAATCTGCTGGCAATGCCCCAATTTATACAGCCTAAAATGCCATTAGCCTTCTTTGCAGCAAGAGCACACTGTTGACTCATATCCAGCTTCTCGTCCACTGTAACCCCTAGGTCCTTTTCTGCAGAACTGCTGCCTAGCCACTCGGTCCCTAGTCTGTAGCAGTGCATGGGTTTCTTCCGTCCTAACTGCAGGACTCTACACTTGTCCTTGTTGAACCTCATCGGATTTCTTTTGGCCCAATCCTCTAATTTGTCTAGGTCTCTCTGTATCCTATCCCTACCCTCCAGCGTATCTACCTCTCCTCCCACTTTAGTGTCACCTGCAAACTTGCTGAGGGTGCAATCCACGTCATCCTCCAGATCATTAATGAAGATATTGAACAAAACCGGCCCCAGGACCGACCCTTGGGGCACGCCGTTTGATACCGGCTGCCAACTAGACTCTCTACCTGTTGAACCCGATGATCTAACCAGCTTTCTATCCACCTTATAGTCCATTCATCCATCCCATACTTCTTTAACTTGGCGGCAAGAATACCGTGGGAGACCGTATCAAACGTTTTGCTAAAGTCAAGGAATAACACATCCACTCCTTTCCCCGCATCCACAGAGCCAGTTATCTCATTATAGAAGGCAATTAAGTTAGTCAGGCATGACTTGCCTTTGGTGAATCCATGCTGACTGTTCCTGATCACTTTCCTCTATGTGCATCAGAATTGATTCCTTGAGGACCTGCTCCATGATTTTTCCAGAGACTGAGGTGAGGCTGACTGGCCTTTAGTTCCCCGGATCCTCCTTCTTCCCTTTTTTAAAGATGGGCACTACATTAGCCTTTTTCCAGTCATCCAGGACCTCCCCCGATCGCCATGAGTTTTCAAAGATAATGGCCAATGGCTCCGCAATCACATCCGCCAACTCCTTTAGCACCCTCGGATGCAGCGCATCCGGCCCCATGGACTTGTGCTTGTCCAGCTTTTCTAAATAGTCCTGAAACACTTTATCCACAGAGGGCTGGTCACCTCCTCCCTGTGCTGTGCTGCCCAGTGCAGCAGTCTGGGAGCTGACCTTGTCGTGAAGACAGAGGCAAAAAAAGCATTGAGTACATTCGCTTTTTCCACATCCTCTGTCACTAGGTTGCCTCCCTCATTCAGTAAGGGGCCCACACTTTCCTTGACTTTCTTCTTGTTGCGAACATAGCTGAAGAAACCCTTCTTGTTACTCTTAACATCCCTTGCTAGCTGCAACTCCAACTGTGATTTGGCCTTCCTGATTTCACTCCTGCATGCCTGAGCAATATTTTTATACTCCTCCCTGGTCATTTGTCCAATCTTCCACTTCTTGTAAGCTTCTTTTTTGCGTTTAAGATCAGCAAGGATTTCACTGTTAAGCTAAGCTGGTCACCTGCCATATTTACTATTCTTTCTACACATCAGGATGGTTTGTTCCTGCAACCGCAATAAGGGTTCTTTAAAATACAGCCAGCTCTCCTGGACTCCTTTGTCCCTCATGTTATTCTCCCAAGGGATCCTGTCCATCAGTTCCCTGAGGGAGTCAAAGTCTGCTTTTCTGAACGACAGGGTCTGTATTTTGCTGCTCTCCTTTCTTCCTTGTGTCAGGATCCTGAACTCGACCATTTCATGGTCACTGCCTCCCAGGTTCCCATCCACTTTTGCTTCCCCTACTAATTCTTCCCTGTTTGTGAGCAGCAGGTCTAGAAGAGCTCTGCCCCTAGTTGGTTCCTCCAGCACTTGCACCAGGAAATTGTCCCCTACACTTTCCAAAAACTTCCTGGATCGTCTGTGCACCGCTCTATTGCTCTCCCAGCAGATATCGGGGTGAAGTCCCCCATGAGAACCAGGGCCTGCGATCTAGTAACTTCTGTTTGTTGCTGGAAGAAAGCCTCGTCCACTTCATCCCCCTGGTCTGGTGGTCTATAGCAGACTCCCACCATGACATCACCCTTTGAAGTAGGCTCCCTCCCTTCTTGTGTATCTGGAAAGCACCTTGCAGGTTGCGGGGGCCCTATTCTTCACAAAGCAGGGAACCTCGAGTTTCAACGAAATCTTTTCCTTTAAGAGTTACCTCAGAACCATAATGAATGACGTTTGGATCCAGCACAGAAAGGTCCTGTCTCTCTCCATGTCTCTCCCTAGCCTATTTCCTCTCTGCCTGGTTAGATTCATGCTATGCCCATCAGATGACTCTATGCCATAGTGGGCCTGGCCATAAATAATAATTTATTATTATCACTGAAATCAATGGCAAGACTTCTGCTGTTCTCAGTGGGAGCAGGAACAGGACACTTTCAAAGGCAGTCGCTAGACAGATGTGGTGCATTCCTGCAGGACAGAACTGCAGCAGTTTGTTATCGATTGCCGTGTCAGAAAGAGGGCATGTTTTAAGGGGTGGGGGGAGAGAAATTCTAAGAATGCTGCTGGAACTGCATGATGATTTTGTCCTTTAATTTCTCCAGCAGTGAACAAGCAATACGAAAAGGACACCGTCGAGGTATTTTTTTCCATAATGTAAAATGATCATTGTCGTTTACCTGCACCGTTTCTATTAATAACCCCACTCAATCTTGACACTGAAATCTGTTTTCTTCCCACGCGGGTTCCCCTCCACCATGCATACACAACTGTCTGGTTAACAGAAGGCGGCTGGCGTTGAAATGTTGTTAATGTTTTTTCCACACTAAAAAGCATCAGACCATTTGCCTCGAGAGAAAACCATAGAATAATGCTACTAGCTGCGAGGGGAGGAGGGGGGGCTCATTTTTTAAAGCGCAAGGACAGGAGGGCTGATGCCAGAGTAGCGCGGGGGAGACAGATCAGGCCACAGAATAATGGGAGACACGAGGGGATCTAAATGGTATCTGAAGAGAGGAGAAAGAAAGGTTTTGTCTCTATGGCTTAAATAGGACTTAAGTGCTGCACAGGCCTTGTGTTGATCCTCTCTTAGAATGGGCTCTCACCTCTTTTGCATGTGCAGAAGGGAGCCGCTTATTTATTCAACCGGGGCGGGAAACCAGACACTAGGCAAAAACCCAGTTCTGCAGCTGGCCCAGTTTGGGCTTTGAGGGGAGTACAGGGACACACACAACTCACACATCAACTTGAAAATACAACACTGCAGCGATGTTTCAGGAGGTCCCTAGAATTGTTATCCTAACTAGAACACGGCGGTCAAAACTCTGGTTCTGTGTCCAAACTGCAGGGATTGCTAGTCAAAGCATCACACTGCTTCGTGGCTGCTATGTTCCCTTTGCTTCAGAGTCAGGCAGCAAAAAAAAAAATTCAAAAATTGTGCAATGCATTGGAAATATATGTCTAGTAACATGTAGCATTCATAGCAAACCTTTAGCATCTTCAGGCCAAATCCGCAGCAGGTGTAATCCTCAATTGAATTTAAGGCAGCGGACCTATGCAGATTTACACCAGCTAAAGATCTGGCCCTATAGAGTTTCTTACACAGGTATCTCACATGTTCACAGCATTTAATATTTTCTTTTACTGAACTTTATGCATTGGAATTGAGGCGGGTACATTCATTGCACATGGTGGCCTTGATCACTGGCTGTGGGCGAGAACCACACAGTGTGACTCAGGGGGAGGGATGCAAAACTGGTCTGAAGCCACTTTTGCACGCTGCCCTGATCCTGGGATGGCTGTGCACTGGGATCCTTCGCATAAGTTAGAGACGGGAGGAGACAATCTGCCCACACATACACTGTGAACTGTCTACATCAGTGGTTCTCGATTTTCTACACCACAGCCTTCCCCCCCCCACACACACACACAAAGACACCCCATCCCCAGTACTCTCATCCCACTTAGCAATCAAGAATAGACTGATTAGGACCCCCGGACACTCCCTAGGTTGAGAACCTCTGTTCCAGACTGTCACACTAGGAGGGCACGATAGCATACACTAGCCAGGGAAATGGCTGTCTAGTCCTCCTGGAAACATTACCTGAAGTTATTTCACAGTGCAGCATCCACACCGAATTGGCTGCACCGTCCTTGCGAGTGTCCCATTTCAAGAGACGAGCAAATTAAAGTAAGTTTCTTGCGAATGAAACGGGATTCTTCCCCAGGCTTTCAGGAGTGGCGCCCTTCCACTAGGACCAGCGAAGCAAGAGGGTCAGTTCTTGTAATAGATCCTGGAGATCAGGATCAAAGTGAACACTTCAAGATGTGTTACAGGGACCTTCCCAACCAAGGAAGAGGCAAACACAGCTTAGGAATTGCCTCAACGTGTGTAACATTCACTCCATTGCTTAAGAGACTATCAGGATAAATATACAACACAATTTTAGGTCAGAGTATATAGTCCATTCAGGGGGAAATAAGTGGTTTAAAGTGGTTTATTGACTGCACAAGAAATCTATTTACCTAGCTCTGTAACTCCACAAATACTAAACTTCTATTTTTAGCCCCTGTAAGAAATAAGACAAGAAGTGAGACCTTCAGAGACTCATTAGGCCCATTAGAAAAATGCTTCTAGCAGCTCCTATCAAAACAGCAAAAATAAATAGCCTTTGTCCCTGGGATTTGGAATCACCCCATTTTCTGCAGCCGCGTTTCCTGTTGATATATTACAGTCATTACCGTCACCTATGTAGGACGCTCTGTACACAAAGTGTGATAGCTTCACCTCCCAGTTGAGGGTATTTCCTGTGATATGAATCATTTGTCAATGTCAGATTGGCCAAGGTGAAAGAAGAAAATTTTAAACATGAAGCACGGCTAGGCAATACAAGCAGAGAAAATGTTTTGTCATCCTGTTATTGGACAGTGGGAAAACCCACCTCTTTGTTGGCCAAAATAAATTAATTTAATAATAAAATACCATAAGCAGATATTCTGCTCTTTTCATTTATACATTGCCAGTACCAGCTTCTCCTAACAGCTAAGGTCTCCAATTTTCTATAATTTGATAACAAAGATTAATATTATACAGGGATTTTTCTTAAAAGGAGAGATTCCTTAGCAACAGATATACATCCGAGAGATGCTGGAAAGGGTTTATCTTAATCTTCTCTTTTTTTCTCCCATGTTAATCAAAACCTAGAATATAAATTTTGCCTGGTGTAGAGTAATCCAAATATGTTACCCTGCTTGATGAAATGAGGGTGATAACTCATATTTGAGCTGTTAATCATTGCTAAGGATTTTTTGTATTATTTCAAACGTATGTATTAAAATGTGTTCCTTTATGCAGATCTTCTTCATGCTCATCAAGTATGTTTCTTTAAAAAAATATACATACCTCTCCAAGTCCACTGGCCACATTTTTCAACAGCTTAAAATATAGAGAGAAGAAAGGCCTTAACCATTTCTATTATCATCAGTTATGGCTATTACGGAAGTGCTCAGAAGCCCCAAATGAGACCGAGACCCATAGAAAGAGAAAGTCTCTGCCCTGAAGAGCTTACAATCTAAACAGACAAGACCGAGAAAAGGTTGGGAGAAAGGAAGTGCTGTTATCCCTGATCTGCAGACAGGAAACGGAGGCACAGAAAGCCAAGGTGGCTTACAACAAACGTGTGTGTAATTCATTTTTCCGCCATAGGCGTGTTCAGAGTCAGTGCAAGTCTCACAAATACCCACACTGATATGCATTGGGGCAAAAGTTCTCATCTGGGGTGTTCCGATAGCCATCTTGAAATCACTTGGATGTCTCTCCTCTTTGTGAACACTCAAGCCATCCAATCAGGGAACTACAGATAGCATCATGCAGCTGACTGGCCAATCACAACCCCTCTTCCTGCTCCAAGAATCTGCCCCAGGATTCACCACTGCATTGTTCCAGTGTTACCCTAGCCTCAGGCTGAATCATGCCCGCCCTCCCGCCCTGTCTTAAGGATCATCAACTTTGCTGCTTACTCCCCACCTGACCTGCAGTCACAGGGCTCGATCCCTAGGCAGGCACAGCCAGTGGCACAAAGCAGACATAAACCCAGCTCATAAGCCAGCTGGAGATCTGCACCAGAGTATCTGTCCCACAGTCTTGTTAGGGCGACATCACAACTGATGGAGTGCTGGGACCACCGCTTTTCCCTATTGCCTCATTGTCACCTGGTGCTCCCCGGTTTGCTGTAACCACCTGTTGTCTTGGGTGTTCTATTTGGATTGTAAACTCGTCAGGGCAGCGATTGTCTCTTTGTTCTAGCACAATGGGGCCCTGATCGGGTCTCTGATACAAACACTAACGATTACATCTGTATATATTATTCTGCTGGGACACAAGGACCAGCTCAGGTGAGGAACAAGCAGCAGGAGCACAGAACCTTGGAGTGGAGGACATGGATTTGGTAGCATTTGACACTCACTCTGCACAAGTCACCGTGGGCACACAAAAAGATGCCAAGCACTGAGTCACACACCCAGATTCTGTGCCTGACTTTTCTGTTACATCCCCGAGGACAAATCATCAGTGACCTCACCAAAACCAGTTGAGGTGCACTGCTGTAAAAACAGTGTGCGTGACAGGAAAGTCACACCCTTTGTGTTCCCTGAAATGTCCCTACGAATATTTCAAGAAGAGGGAAGGAGGATTAACCAAACCAAACATAGCCCATGTAAACACAACTGGCTAGACCTTTGGGGCAGTAAATCCCAGACAGAAGTCAATGGAGCTATGCTATTATAACTGAGACAGGGTCTACTTACCCCTAGAGCGCCTCCTCCTGGCCAGGTGTGGTGAGCGGCTTATTTCCCATACAGCACCCCCTAGCAAGGGTCACTCCATCGCTGCAGTGGTCTCTGCTCCCACAATCCACAGTGCTTGCTCCTCACAACTCAGCCTTCCAGCTAAGGCACCGTTGAGTCTCCCCTTCCAGGGTATCAAAGTCTAGACAGATTAGCTGTCTAGATAGCACGTCCAGCCGCCCTGAAACACTTCCCATTGGCTGAGGTGGAAATCTCGGTTCTCCTTTATGCTGAGTTCCAAGCCAGGAGCCAAGAATTCTGCAGTCTCCCTCCTTGTTGCTCTTCCCCTGGGCTTCTTCCGACCCTGTTGTCTCAGACTCTTTCCCCACAATGCCGACCCTCTGGCTGACCCTTCTTCCAGGGCTAGGATCTAGGGCCTTATTCCTCCCACCTCTCTGCTCCCTGCTACTGCAAATGTCCTGTCTTTATAATCCTTTCCCAGGTTCTCCCCTAGCAGGGCTTCAGCAGCAATTAGTAGCTATCCATCCCAGGGCCTCCCATCAGGTGCAACTGCAATGGTTAATTGACCTCTTCTAGGCCACCTTAACCCCTTCAGGGCCTGTGTGGCATGAACACCCCATCACAATAACCTGATGAGCATTTGGCCTATAGATTCATAGATTGTAGTACCACCAGGGACCATTATGGTCATCTAGTCTGACTTCCTGCAGAACACAGCCCATAGAACCTCACCCAGTAATTCCTGCCTCAAGCCCATATCTTGTCGCTGAGCTAGAGTGTTAGTTTTAGAAAGAGGGTCAATTGCATATTGCTTATCTATTGAGGGCTTTCTATCAGGAATCAACTGCTGTTTATGAAAAATCCATGGAGTGGCAGGCGGGCAGAGCGGAACAAGCCCCGTGCCCCAACCCCACTCCCTGGCAGGCGCGTCAGATGGAGGAGAGCAAGTGATGGGGTCAGAGAAGAGCTGGGGGTGGGAGGTGGGCCTGGATACTAAGTGGATGAGCCATGGCCCATCCGTGGCTATGTCCCTGGTGTAGGGCCTCTTGCTTGTGGCCGCTGCTCCTTATGAAAGTGTCTTCAAAATCCTGCTTCAGGGAAAAGCCAACCATTGTTGCAATATATCTATAAGATGGGTGGGGTTTCCTTTGCTCCCTCCCCCCCCCCCAAGAGACATTAGATGTCTCTGTTCAAGTAAAGACTACAGAGTAAACCCAATCTAGCTTACTGGGGCTCCATGGCACAGCAGGAGGCTACTGGATTCTCCCTCCCTCTCTTTGGGATGAATAATTAAGCAAAGATTGGTGTGAATTCTTCCATTATTATCCCCTGGAACACACCTGTTGATCTTGAGGAGTTAATGACAACCAGTATGGGGGGAGGGATAGCTCAGTGGTTTGAACATTGGCCTGCTACACCCAGGGTTGTGAATTCAATTCTTGAGGGGGCCACTTAGGGATGTGGGGCAAAAATCTGTCTGGGGATTGGTTCTGCTTTGAGCAGGGGGTTGGACTAGATGACCTCCTGAGATCCCTTCCAACCCTGATATTCTATGACTTTCATGCTTATAATACAGAAGTGATGACATTGCAGATGTTTGGATGATAGCATCTAGCAACAACCATGTCATCCCTTTGATGGTGTGAGTCTATTAGGGGCTCTGTGCTACACCTTGGACCACATTTCAGTGTGTATCAACAGGAGGGGAATAGGTGAAACCATGTGAATGGTGGCTGTGATGGATCTCAGAGAAGCCAGGACCATGCGTCACCTTGTTACCCCTTGCTTCCAGTGAAAGGGAGCCTGGCCCATGCCATCCGGTTGTCAGCTACCTAACATCACCAGCCTTTCAGCCACTCTTCTCTGGGCTAGGTCAGCCCTCACTCTGCCTTACAGGTTAACAATAGGTACGCCCCAATCGCCAATCCCTTTGAAGCATTCCCCTGTGATCATAGAATCATAGAATCATAGAATATCAGAGTTGGAAGGGACCTCAAGAGGTCATCTAGTCCAACCCCCTGCTCAAAGCAGGACCAATTCCCAGCTAAATCATCCCAGCCAGGGCTTTGTCAAGCCGGGCCTTAAAAACCTCCAAGGAAGGAGACTCCACCACCTCCCTAGGTAACGCATTCCAGTGTTTCACCACCCTCCTAGTGAAATAGTTTTTCCTGATATCCAACCTGGACCTCCCCGACTGCAACTTGAGACCATTGCTCCTTGTTCTGTCGTCTGCCACCACGGAGAACAGCCGAGCTCCATCCTCTTTGGAACCCCCCTTCAGGTAGTTGAAGGCTGCTATCAAATCCCCCCTCATTCTTCTCTTCTGGAGACTAAACAATCCCAGTTCCCTCAGCCTCTCCTCATAAGTCATGTGCTCCAGACCCCTAATCATTTTTGTTGCCCTCCGCTGGACTCTTTCCAATTTTTCCACATCCTGATATCCAGTCCCAAGGCTGACTGCTCACAGAAGTCCCAGATTCTCTGTCCCCACAGGAGCAGTGTACCCCAGTTTACTAATTTTACCTTAAATCACTGCTCATGTGTAAGACACAGGCCTTTGAGTGCTTAAATAAACCTGCTTTTGTTTTAGTGTAAGAAAGAACAGCGCTTCAACTGGAAACAAGTGTGTGATGGATACAACATTGTTACAATACAAAACAAAATCAGCAAACAAACTAGGGCCTAGGCTTACTAATCATTGCCTTGCCTAAGTTACAAGCCTTGTGGAGATACCTTACATATTACCACTCATAGATAAATACCCTGCAAGTCACGTGGTTGGTGTAATGAGTTTGTCCGGTCTGAGACAAGAGTTGTTTGCAAAGAACAGGGAACCCTTTGCCAAGGGGCCTCTGTGTCACAGTGGTCAGGGGCTAAATAATACCAAGTTGTTAGAATATAAGAAATCAAGTCCTGGTGACTTTCTAGAATAAGAACAGCTTGGTTGTGGGCTCAGTTTGAGAATGGGCGGCAGGCATTCCTGTCTCACAGCTGCGCTGGCTGGCTCTCAGCAAGTTACTAACCCTTAACTCCCATAGGCCTTTTCATCTCACTCCAGTTACTGCTGATTAACTCCAGCTCTCTTCTGGCATGTTCTCTTCACCTGGTTGGAAGGCTGAATGTAGACAGAACCAAACACCACTGGCTTTGTACCACCCACGGGCTCCTCTATGCAAAGGCAGTCTCCGGCTGGTTGTTTAAACCAGATTACCAGGGCCATTGGAAAAAGATATGCCAAAAAAAAAAAAAAGATATAATTTCTACCAAATAAACAGCTCGTTGAATATTCAGACAAACGACATCATTATCAGAAGCCATCTGTAGCTGTCACTATACAGCAGAAAGAGTTACTGCTGTGATTTTCTAAAATAGGAGACTAAGGTCAGGTTCTGCAGGCCACATGTTCACACACCTTTTGCACCCACAATTGGGGAAAGATTTTCAAGAGGGACCAAGCTGCTACTGAGAACAATGGGTGCTCCTCCCTGCTGAGCTTTTTTCATTTGTTTGTTTGTTTTAAACTGGTCACGGCAGTTTCTAGGGGCTTTAAGGGGAGCTGTTGGATGCAGAGTTGAGCTGGTTGAAAAGTTTCCTATGGAACAGTTTGCCATCCTAAAATGCTGATCTGACACCATCAGAACAATTTGCAGGAATATACTGATGTAGTCAAAGTGTCCATGGGAAATTATCAGGCTCTTTAATTTTGACTTTAATGTTTCAATAAGGCCAACACAAAATAGTTTCAGAATATTCCATTTTGCAAAAACCTCAGAAATTGACAAATGTTGAAGTCTCAGGATTTCTCACAGGATGGAAAAGCTGAATTTTGACCAGCACTAGAGGTTTCTGGGACCGAAAGAGGATTTTTTGGGTGCTGAGTATTTTCAACATCTTGGCTCTAAATCCTTATTTGGGCTCCTGGGCTGAGATTTGCAAGGCACCACAGGGATTTGAATGCATACATTGAATATAAATGAATAGGAATTGATCAACTCTACCGTGTGGCTTTGAAAATTTTGACCCATAATCCTGATTTAGGCTTCTAAATAAGCAATCTCATTAGTAAAGAGGTTGAGTTCCCATTGACCTCAATGGACCCTACTGGTTGCTCAACATGTTTGAAATCAGGTTATTTATTTAGGTGACTAAATGTGGACCTAACTTTAGACTCCTGTTTCTGGAAATCTGCCTACATGACTTGGAAGTAAACAAAACTTATCACTTTCCTAGTCTAATGGCTTTTTAAGCTTCTTTGTGCTTCGACCCATCGGAAATACCAGCCCGAAGATTGCTGCTTCTCTTCTGTCTCCAGAGAAACCACCATCATTGTCAAGCAAGAGTGATTTTCAGCATGTTTCTGGCAAATAAAAAAAAATGCATGAAAATTTGAGCATCTCATGCCAAACACATCAATTCCCTTCACTTTCTCTAGCGTCCCCCATTAAGCTTGGTATTGTATTTGAGAGATGGCATTAGGGTGACCAGATGTCCCAATTTTATAGGGACAGTCCTGATATTTGGGGCTTTTTCTTAAACAGGTTCCTATTACCCCCACACACACACCCTCTGTCCCGATTTTTCACACTTGGTCTCTGGTCATCCTAGATGGCACTGTATCTAAGTTAATTACAATAAGGGTATGAGGATGATCTATAAGAAGTGGGATGAGGAAGTGTAGTGCAAATGGTATCAAATTCCCCTCACTTCCCCATTCATCTTGTGGTTTGGATAAAATAGAGATAGATAGAAGGCAACAGTGAAAGCTCATCTATTTGAGGGGGTTGCATTAAAAATTCTAAGCTGTAACAAAGGGACAATATAAAGACATAATAGTGAAATATAATCAGATTCCATTCTGCTCTTTCTGGACAATAACTCTGATCTATGTTCTGGAATCAACCTAATAGAGCACTTTACATTTCATTCCTTCCACTTTATTTTCTTTATTGAGTTCACAATCTCTCAGGCACCACATTTTAGAACAGTAACTGATCCACTTGGGAACGTAGCCCACTATAATATCATAGTAAGTTAGAAAATAGACCGTGTTGCTTTGAGGTTAGTGAGGGAGTGCATTGTCAGGTCTTAATCCTTTCTTTGGGAAACCCACATCAGCAAAGTATGATAATAAGCAGGGCTGGTGGGGTAGAGGTAACATTCCATTATACTGATAAAGAAAAAAAAACCCAGAGGGAGCGGTCTTTGACTGGCGAAATTGAGCTGCAAATCTCACCAGTTATGGATCTTGCAAGATCGCTGGTACTTCCAAGTTAAAATCAGAAAGTGCAGACAATCCTTTAAAAAAAAACAAAAAACAAAACAACCAAAAAAGGCAACCCAACCAAAAAATGAACTTTGCAAAAAGTTCAGGTTAATTTGAGTGGTTGGCGCTGAGATTCAATTTCTGGAAACGTCCCTTTCTGTGGGCTGCATTTCCGATAACAACTGGGACAGAGGCCTTGCCTCACAACAAAGGCAGAAGGTCAAACGCCCAATGACTGCCCTTGCCAAGTTATTAATTCTATTGTTATTTATTCTTAATTGCATGACAGTTCATCTAGAGTTCCCAGCTGAGAGCAGGGGCCCAGTGTTCTAGGCACGTGCAGGGTTAGAGGAAAAGACAGTCCCTGCCTTAAGGGGCTTACAATCCAAGGGTCTGATTGTCAAGACACCACAAGCCCTGAGAGAGGGGCAGTGCACAATCATTCTACCCCAGGAGTAGACTGAGCACTGAACCATTCAAAGCCTGCCTTATATTAGGCATAGATTATTTCCTCCTACGTGAAAATTCAGCTGCACTGGCTGGTGGAGTTAAGGCTTCACCTGGGCCCCACCCTTGCCCACTCTCGATCTGCCAACCTGTGAAGGAAACAAAGTAGCAGACCTATGGAAGCTGCTTCCAATCAGCACTGTAACCTGGGACACAGGCAGCATGCACAGGGGAATGAGGGGGCGCCCTGCCCTCCTTTGCACAGGCACAAAACCACAGTCTCACCTGAAGTGGGCAAAGTGAGCATTAATGTCCCCATTTTACAGATAGGGGAACTGAGACTCAGAGAAATTAAGTGGCTGACCATGTTCATACAAGGACTCTGTGACACAGCCAAAAATGTAACCCAGATCTCCAGCGCTCCAGTCCAGCACATGAAATCCACGACCAGCCCTCCACGCTGCGACCTTCTATTTGCAGATGTCCAAATCTTCATAGGGTGCTTCTGCCTGGGTCTGATCCTGAGCTCACATCCAGGCAAAGCAGGAACAATTCCATCACAGGCAACAGAGTTACCCTAGGGAAAAGTGAAATGGCCCATCATGTCTCTTTACAAGTTCATCAGGCATCCGCACATACATAAATACAGGAGGACAATGACATTTTTAAAAGGGACAAATTTTGCCAGATGTAGTAGGAAGAGACAACATGCTGTGAGGAAAATTTCATTCTATTAGTCCTGATTTGCATGACAATAGAGGACATGGTTTCTCCCCTTCCCCCCCATGAATTCTAACTTTGTGTCAATTCTGCACTCGGTTACTATAACCATTTCTTTTATGTTTGTAACACATTCGATGCATCCAATCAATCTAGTCGTCCTTTGTTGTCAAGGGTGGCAGTGCTAAGTTCTATTTTATTTTTTTATTACTAGGCCAACAGAGGATGAGCAATCGGGAAAAATGTTTAGCGACCAGGAGCATAATTCTCCAAGGGAGAAGTTTCATATGTGACTACTGCCCCTCAATCATCGTCCTCCCTTGACCATATATTAGAAAAGTTTGTGGTTATCATGTCAGCCCCTAGAAATCAATGTCACCAATTCCCCAGCCAAGTATAGAATACAGAAATCCGTCAGTGCCGCCTTCCTGTATCATGGATAATCTCAATTTCAACCTTTGTCTGTGGGAATCACCCTCTCCAGACTTTGGAGACAACTGGGGTACTATAGAAAGAAAGTTGGCCTCTGTGCAAAACACACCCAAGCTAAGAAAATATGTACGGTGTCATGTTTCTCTGTGGGGAAATCAATCTGCTAGCCATGATTTGAGACTGTGAAACCCATTTTGGGCCTGATTCTGGCAGCTTTACCCTCACAACAAGCAGTACCTTACTTCTCAAATAGTGCCATTGACTTCAGTGGAGCAAGGTGCTACTTAGCATGAGTAAAGGGCAAAAGATTCTGGTCCTTTAGCTTGGAGGGGGGGTCACAAGCACTTATGAACAGGATGTATTAGGCTACATCATCAGGTGGTTTAAATAAGCACAGCTCCATTGACTTTAATGAAGCCAGGCCTATTTAAACCAGCTGAGGCTCTGAACTCTTATTTCTAGTCTGTTTCATACCATTTTTGCCAGTCATTGGCGTGACATGCTGTGACGTTCTGTACCTCAGCGGAACACCCAGCACCCCCATGTTCACCCTTATAATATGATTGTGTGGTAACCAATGCAAAGTTTGTCATGTTGGGTGTCTTCAGAAGGCTCATGATGCACTGAGCAGGGTTGTTATAGTGATGTTATAGTAATTGTTACAGTAATGTTACAGGTTATAATTTCATGTATATAGTTATGAGGCTGAAAATGTATCCTCATGGCTTAAAGCAAGCCCAGGCAAAACTCTTCAGGATCAGAGGGGCAGTTCACACCTCATCAGGGCAGGTATGGGACAAACCCAGCCCAGCCTCACAGGAACAAAGGACACTGGCCTAGGCAGCAACAAAATAATCTGTTAGACCCTGGAGGGAGTCACCCCCTTCCTTTGGTCAGTTTGGAACTGCGATGAGGTAATGCTCACCTGACTCTGAAGGGGGTGGAGGGCAAAGCCAAGAGGGAAGAAAGGACATGATAAAAGAGAGAGACGTTTGCCATGCTCTCTCTCTCTCTCCCACCTACATCTACAGACACCACCACCAAGTGACTGAAGCGCTGATCAAAGTGGAGAGCCTGGCTGACCAGTCAGCCTGTGCTGAGAAGCATCTAAGTTTGTAATGGCACTGAAAGTGTTAAGAGCAGCTTAGAATGTGCTTTGCTTTTATTTCATTTGACTAAATCTGACTTATTATGTTCTGACTTATAATTACTTAAAATCTATCTTTATAGTTAATACATTTATTTGTTTATTCTACGTGAAGCAGTGTGTTTGGTTTAAGATGTGTCAGAGACTCCCCTTGGGATAACAAGCCTGGTACATACCAATTTCTTTGTCTCATAGAAGCTTGCAGCATCCAGTAGGTATAACTGCAAGACGGAGGTTCCTAGGGTTGTGTCTGGGATGGAGATATTGGCTAGTGTCATTCAGTTGCACAATCCAAGGAACAGCTTATGTGCCAGAGGCTGTGCATGAACAGCCCAGGAGCGGGGGTTCTCACAGCAGAGCAGGGTAAGGCTGGCTCCCAGGGTCAAGGACTGGAGTGACCTAACAGATCACCGGTCCAGACAATACTAGAGGGGAACGTCACACATGCAGTGTTGAAGATCAGCTTGATGAAGAGCTGTATGGTCTGAAGGTAAGTAGGAGATGGAAGCTGAGAAGTCAATTCTGAAGGAGAATGCTGGCCAGCCTGAACTTCACAAGGGTGCCAAAAAAGAGCATTGGAGATGACTGAAAGGGAAATGATCCAACCATTCCAGATCAAAAATTGTACCAAGGAGGAGGAATGGATTGCTAAATCATTAAGGTTAAAAATGCTATATACAAGGCTTGAAATCTCTTATCCTGTTCAGGGGCTAGCACCAAAGGCCATTCATTACTTGTTTGAAAACAATGCCCAATTCACCTAATACGTGATTCACAGTGAATAATTCAATCCGCTCCAGAAATCAGCAAAAATGTTCCCATAGAGTCACTCAGAATAAGGCAATGAAGCACTTGGCAGGAAATGGGTCTATTTCCTGTTTCTCTTGCTGTGAAAAGCCTCAGCATCAGCAACACACGCCAGCAGCATCAAGTCAAGAAGATGAGGTGTCTGGCAAGTGAAGAGCATGAGAGTGTCTCCCAGGTTATCTCCACAGTCAGGATCTGATGAGAGTGTCTCCCAAAAATTTAGGAGTTTGTGTTAAACCGTGTGTGTAGTTTCAAGATCCAAGGTCAGGTCAGGTCCTTCATTTTCCACCTACAGTTCACTCTGTGAGGCCAGAAGCTTCACAGGCCTCATTTTTAAGCCTTGTGAAGGAACAGTAGCTTTTCAATGGGGCCTAGGGCAGTTTGGGATTTCTATGGGTGTCGGGTGCCTAACTCCCCTAGGATCCACTGAAAAATCCCACCTAGGATGTTCAGGAGCTCTCATGCCCTCAAGTGTTACTGGGGCTTGGATACGACAGCATCTGGCTTATGTGTCCTCACAGTATATTTCTTCATAGCAGTCCCCAAGAAATGAATAGTTGTGATCAGGCAAATAATGATATGTTTGTAAAAAAAAAAAAAAAAACAAGTCATTAGATGTATCAAAACGTGTAGGTAAGAGTAACAGAATAAATCCATTTCATGTAAAAAGTCCATAATTACTTGTTTTCACTCGGCTGCCATTTTGATGGTCAAATAAAGGGAATGGGAGAGTGGTACTTCACAGAGAATATTAATGAAGACTATTTATAATATCCCCTGGAAGAGGCATGTTTATTTTATATTCACCGTACCTGCTGGATATCTGCAGAGCGAGATGGGACTTCAGGGAACAGCATGCCTCCCATTTGAAAAGGGAGAAGAAAAGTAATTGTGAGTCACTCTTATCTACTACTGGATATATTACCGGGTATAACACATTAGTAGCTCTAGATAAGCCTAAAATATATATTTGTGCCTGAAAACTGTAGATGATTATTTAGAAAATTGTGACGGGAAATAAACTTTTGCGAGACAAAATCCCCCCATTTTGTGAAGGCCACAGGATAAAAGATGCGGCTGCAGGGAACTTAAGAAGAGCTCAGTGGGCGGGATTCTCAGCGGGCGTAAACTGACATTGCTCCACTGAAGTCAATACAGCTCCATCGATTGATACCAGCTGAGGAGCCGGTCTAATATTATCCACTGATTTCACTGGACAGGCACCAGAGTAAAAGTGGCGTAAACGAGCAGGGAACTAGACCTAGGTCTTTTAAGGGCTTAAAGAGAGTTTTCACTGGACAACTACAGTTCAATACTCCACTGAATGAAGTTCACTATTCTTATTCAGCCTTAGAAAATAGTCTTAATCAAGACTGAAAAGTGCAAACTACCTATCACTCAAGGGACTCTGGGATCCAAAAATGAGGAGACAGATAGCTGGACAAAAGGGTTGAACGCTTCAATAAAAGGAACTTCCTGGGAGAATTTTCACTCTCTAGGAAGAGATCTTGGGAACCAGCTCTTCTTCCCCCCAGCACCGCTTGGGGGACAAGGGTACAAAGGTAGTTATAACCCCAGTGTCATAACTTAGCCCATAGGAAAGAGGAAAACACACAATAGAAAGTAGCTCTGACCCATTAGACACCTCACAGTTATCCCCACAAACACAACTTGCTTTCTGAGACGTTCCCACCTTCCCAAGATGCTCATCCAAACTACTCCAGAATCTGCATTTTCAGGATCAAACAAGCCACCCTTGGTATTACTCTGTGGACTACATTCTACCTGTTAGCAAACCGTGCAACCCCACGGACTTCAGATGAGTGTTCACCAACTTACTTCATTGCACAACATCACTGATTTCACCTTGGATACTAGTGCAGACATTTGGCTCCTGTGTTTATTTGGCCTTATTCTGGAACCCTTACCCAGGGTGAAAATACTCTGTAAGTAGCCTCAGTGAAATCAGTGAGTCTGCTTGCCCAGGAACGTATTATAGCGTACGATTATGGGAAACAAAACCTGCCTCACTGATTTCTTGGAGCCAATATTCTGCTTTGTTTTCTGCTCTCCTCTTCTGTTAGAAACAACAGGGCTGAAGATTCAGTATGGAGCAGCTTCCACTTAGGCACCTAATGAAGTGGGCAGATCTTCAGATGTGCTTAGCACACAGAGAAGCTCCTGTGTGTCTCAATGGAAGCTACTGGGTGCTGAGTACTTTTGAAAAATCTCTCCCACGGTGCATAGATCTTATCATCATCATTTTAATTAGGTACCTTGACTGGCAATTACTATACAGGCTGATTATAAATTCTGTATTATGATAATTTTATTAAGGCACGCTGGAGAGTTAAGTACCTATTCTAGCATAGATCCACTTTTTAATGAGCTTTTCTTTCTAAACATCATGTAAAATCTACAAAATCAGAAGCAACTTTTTTGTTCAGGAGAGGCAAGATGAGGCCATGGACCGGCTGCAAAATTACACATTGAGTACATGGCAATCCATCTGTTTCCATGATTACACTTATTAGCGTACATCTACAATCTGCAAATGTCTCATTGTGTTCACAGGTGTTCTCTTGCCCACGTTTTATTGGTCATGCTGTTTTGGGAACTGAAGGTGTCTGATTCGCTGTCGGTCTCCATTGTGTTCCTCCTAAGGAGGGTGCATGTTGGAAGAACCTTTAAACTGTTGTTCATTGCAGACAGGTACATTATGCATGGCCTTTCTCCTTACGTTCCATTGCTCCTTGCCTTAGATTCTGTCTTCCTGGGTTATTACCAGCTGTGTCCTGCAGCTGTTGAACTACACAACTGATTCTGCAGATCATATATTCTCCCAAGGAGATCACTCACTGGCCAGGGAAGTGGAGAATAATGTTGGCAAGTTAATATATCAGTCTGAATTTGAGAGACCATCTTAAAAATAAGTCTAGAGAAGGCGACCAAGCTTAACTACCGAGCCCAGGCAAATGAGCTGCGGTAGCTTAATGTGTGAGTGCAAATATATTTCAGGGCTGTCCTTCTGGCTATGAGAGGAGACTAATAATGGAGACATCACAATTATTGCCCCCTTCCTATGATTTTTGATATAAATATCCATTATCTCTAACAGGATTGATTTGGGATCTGATTATGTTTAAGTGCTGAACCAACATTCATGATCACATGTATTATTGGTGTCGTTGTGATTGTTGATCGGCCAATTCACCACCTGAAGGTGACTTGATTGATTTTTGACTATTACATCATGAGTAGTAACACAAGGACACAGGTCTTTCTCAACAAGGGAGGATTATCCTACATGCTGTTCCCCGAGAGAGGCCTATGTCTTATTTACAAGCTGGAGAGTTTGGGGGGTTTTGCATCATGCAAGGTAATCTTACAGATGTTCTGCAAAATGAATCCCCATCCTGTAATTAAATGTCACAGGAGACTATAGGTGAGTGGTTATCTTTTTCATAATCCTTTATAGAGGAGCAGACTGCTTAAAGATCAATCAGATTTGTATTAGTGAATCTTGGCCACATATGTTTCAGAGCAGGGAAAGTGGCATATAACTCTGAATTTGGGGCTCAAGACATCCAGGACTAGAGAAAGGAAACTTGTGTAAATGTATAAAAAGCATCCCATTAACACCCATTAATTGGGTACCTAACTCCCTTTGTCACTTTTGAAAATCCCATCCCAAGATTTTTAGCTCTTTGGGACAGGAACTGTCTCTTATTATGTGTCTATGTAGAGCCTAGCACAATGAGGGTCTGAAATTAATAATAAAATAATATATGGCGATATACCGATCTCATAGAACTAGAAGGAATCCTGAAAGGTCATCGAGTCCAGCCCCCTGCCTTCACTAGTAGGACCAATTACACAGGCTTTTCAAAAATGCTCTTTCCTTATTTGTTGAGTGAAGTCCAAGACTAGTTTTTGAAAAATGTCTGATAACTTTGGTAATGGCATTAGCAATGACAGCGTAAGACAGCATAATGTAAGATGGAGTCCTGGTGATCCTTCCAAGTCTTCTTTAATAGCTTTCAATACTGGAACTAATCTAACCCTAACTTCCCTTTCTCTAATTCCCAAATGAAGGAAAAGCCAAACTCCCATTCAGGTCAAAACAAAGCAAAAAAAACCCCCAACAATTTGAACGTCTAATTGAAATGACATTTTTCAATGAGATTTTTTAGATGTTCAGAGGCATTTTTAGAAATTTTTTTTCTAATTGAGCCATTCTGAGATTTCCAAAATTTGTTTCCACTTTTTTTTTAGTCAGCTGTAACTATTCACCAAATTCCACCTAATTTTCAAAACGTTTTGGTGCCCTCCCTCCCCCAAAATGCATGTTCTTGGTGAATTCACTATTTGCCAAAAAAAAAAAAAAAATTCACCCAGCTCTACCTAAGAGGCATTACCCAAGAGTAGAAAAATGTTGCTATTTCAGTAAAACATAATTGTCGTTACTTTAAAAATCAAAAGCTCACCTCATTTATTGGCTGAGTAAATAAGCAATGCACATTGTGAACTTTCTAAATATAGCTAAAATCATTTCTTTTCAATGGAATAATGCTAAGACTCTTGAGCACAGGTCCCTTGCTGCTCCAAGTAAGTGAAAGGCAAAAAGAGGGAGGAAGGTAGCTAATTATACTGGCTCATCACTAGAAATCAGTTGTTTTGGCTTCTCTACAGCTGAGTTGCAGCCTCATACTGCAGAACTACTGCATTAGATTTGCTTCACTAGGAGTCAATTTGGACTTCTGCTGCACATCACTGTTAAAACCCAATTCATTCATGCCACTATAAGAACATATGAATGGCCATACTGGGCCAAGCCAATAGTCCATCTAGCCTAGTGTCCCGTCTTCCATCAGTGGCTGGTGCCAAATGCTTCAGAGGGAATGAACAGATGAGAACAATTAGCAAGTGACCCATCCCCTGTCTAATCCCAGCTGCAGCAAAGAAGGGCAATCCTGCCATGACTCGGTTTTATTATTAAACCCAGGCAGCTTCTGGCACTCATAGAATCATAGAATATCAGGGTTGGAAGGGACCTCAGGAGGTCATCTAGTCCAGCCCCCTGCTCAAAGCAGGACCAATCCCCAACTAAAGCATCCCAGCCAGGGCTTTCTCAAGCCGGGCCTTAAAAACCTCTAAGGAAGGAGATTCCACCACCTCCCTAGGTAACCCATTCCAGTGCTTCACCACCCTCCTAGTGAAAAAGTTTTTCCTAATATCCAACCTAAACCTCCCCCACTACAACTTGAGACCATTGCTCCTTGTTCTATCATCTGCTACCACTGAGAACAGTCTAGATCCATCCTCTTTGGAACCCCCTTTCAGGTAGTTGAAAGCAGCTATCAAATCCCCCCTTAATCTTCTCTTCTGCAGACTAAACAATCCCAGTTCCCTCAGCCTCTCCTCATAAGTCATGTGCTCCAGCTCCCTAATCATTTTTGTTGCCCTCTGCTGGACTCTTTCCAATTTTTCCACATCCTTCTTGTAGTGTGGGGCCCAAAACTGGACACAGTACTCCAGATGAGGCCTCACCAATGTCGAATAGAGGGGAATGATCACATCCCTTGATCTGCTGGTAATGCCCCTATTTATACAGCCCAAAATACCGTTAGCCTTCTTGGCAACAAGGGCACACTATTGACTCATATCCAGGTTCTCATCCACTGTAACCCCTAGGTCCTTTTCTGCAGAACTGCTGCCTAGCCATTTGGTCCCCAGTCTGTAGCGGTGCATGGGATTCTTCCATCCTAAGTGCCAGACTCTGCACTTGTCCTTGTTGAACCTCATCGGATTTCTTTTGGCCCAATCCTTTAATTTGTCTAGGTTCCTCTGTATCCTATTCCTACCTTCCAGCGTATCTACTACTCCTCCCACTTGAGTGTCATCTGTAAACTTGCTGAGGGTGCAGTCCACACGATATTCCAGATCATTAATGAAGATATTGAACAAAACTGGCCCCAGGACCGACCCTTCGGGCACTCCGCTTGAAACTGGCTGCCAACTAGACATGGAGCCATTGATCACTACCCGTTGAGCCCGACGATCTAGCCAGCTTTCTATCCACCTTACAGTCCATTCATCCAGCCCATACTTCTTTAACTTGCCGACAAGAATACTGTGGGAGACCGTATCAAAAGTTTTGCTAAAGTCAAGGAATAACACATCCACTGCTTTCCCCTCATCCACAGAGCCAGTTATCTCCTCATAGAAGGCAATCAGGTTGGTCAGGCATGACTTCCCCTTCGTGAATCCATGCTGACTGTTCCTGATCACTTTCCTCTCCTCTAAGTGCTTCAGAATTGATTCCTTGAGGACCTGCTCCATGATTTTTCCAGGGACTGAGGTGACGCTGACTGGCCTGTAGTTCTCCGGATCCTCCTTCTTCCCTTTTTAAAAGATGGGCACTACATTAGCCTTTTTCCAGTCATCCGGGACCTCCCCCGATTACCATGAGTTTTCAGAGATAGTGGCCAATGGCTCTGCAATCACATCCGCCAACTCCTTTAGCACCCTCGGATGCAGTGCATCTGGCCCCATGGACTTGTGCTCGTCCAGCTTTTCTAAATAGTCCTGAACCACTTCCTTCTCCACAGAGGGCTGGTCACCCCCTCCCAGTGCTGTGCTGCCCAGTGCCGTAGTCTGGGAGCTGACCTTGTTTGTGAAAACAGAGGCAAAAAAAGCAATAAGTACATTAGCTTTTTCCACATTCTCGGTCACTAGGTTGCCTCCCCCATTCAGTAAGGGGCCCACACTTTCCCTGTTCACCTTCTTGTTGCTAACATACCTTAGAAACCCTTCTTGTTACTCTTAACATCGCTTGCTAGCTGCAACTCCAAGTGTGATTTGGCCTTCCTGATTTCACTGCTGCATGCCTGAGCAATATTTTTATACTCCACTCGGACGGTTAGGCCCACTCAGAGCATGGGGCTGCATCCCTGACCATCTTGGCTAATAGCAATGGAGGACAGATACATCAACTTATCCAATTATTTTTTAATCCAGTCATACTTCTGGCCTGATACAAATTCCCCAAATGTTTTGGTCAACCCAAATCTGCATTTTTTGGCCAAAAGGAAGTGAATCTGAAAAAAAAAAAAACCATCACTCAGCTTTCTAACTATTATTTTTAGTTATAACCATAAAATGCTTTTAACAATGTTCCTTTGACAGGGTGCTACTTACCACTTGTCTGGTGCCTCCTCCTGGTCACTCTGGGGATTAGCTCAAGGCCAACACCCCTTCCCGGAGTTGCACACTGCCACACCCTCTCTCTTGGATCTGCAGCTCCTTTCTCATCCCAGGAAGCAAAGCATCTTCATCTTGACTTAGCCCTCAGTGATCCCCTCTTCTGGGGTACAGTCCTTGGACTCTCTGTCTCTCTCACAGTGACCCAGGCAGTTTTCCAGTTCGCTGTCATGCCCTCGGTGGCTGATAGGGAAACCCAGGCCTGCCCACTACTCCGGGTTCCAGTCCCGGGACCCTACACCTAGCAGTTCTGGGCTTTCCTCTCCCAGCCCTCACTGCTCCTTCCCTTGGCAGCTTCCTACCACTCCAGGTTCCCCTCCTTGCCCTGGGTGTACCAGCTCCAAACCCTCCTCCCACAGCATGATTGCAGCCAACCCCTGCAACCCCTAAAACACTATTCCATCTTCCTAGGGAGTGACTGCCCCTTCTCCGCAGCCCCTGTCTGTTGCCAGCTTCTTGGCTTTATAGGCCCCACCTGTTTCTGCACAGCTGCGCCTGCTTGCAATCAATTCCCTGCTCCCTGGCTCTCCCTCCACAGCTGCAGCCTGTGGACTTGATGGGCCTACCTGGCCACCTTAACCCCTTGCAGTCTTGCGTGCGGTGGCCACCCCCTCACAGTTCCCTTTGTTACACTGTGCACAGATCTAACTTTTTCTGGGCCTACCTCTCCATTGTTGTGGCTTTCTGGATGGCAATCACCTATTTTCTGTGCCTCTGAGTGTGTGAAATTGCTGCTGCCTCTCCCTCGGGTTTCTGTCACCAATGACAACCCATCCAAGCTAGTTTAGAAATTATTTTTCTTCCCTGTGAAAAATTTTGCCCAAAACCTTGGTGGGGAGTGGGGGTCATTTTTTTTCAAACACAAACCTAAACCTTTTCAACAAAATCAGAACTTTTCCACACGTTTCCATTTTATCAAAGAAACCCCCGGTTTTTTGCCAAAAAATATTGACAGGATTTTTTTTCCCCTGACTCTAATAAATGTACTTTTTAAACATTGGGTGGCTTTTTTTGTTTGTTTGTTTTTACTGAATTCCACCTACCCTGGCTCTCAGTTTTGCTCTTGTTAGTACATCAGATCTCATGACATCCAGGATCAAAAAAAGTGTGGTTCTTCTATGCTAAATTTAATCCAGGTCCAGTGCTGGGGAGGAGCCAGTAGTTGTGGTGCATGTAGGTACCAATGGCATAGGAAAATGTAGGAGAGAGCTACTGGAGGCCAGATTTAGGCCGCTAGTTAAGAGACTGAAGTCCAGGACCTCCATGGTAACATTGTTCTTCTTCAGCAATGTGTAAGTTCAGAAGCTTGTCTCTCTCACCAACAGAAGTTGGTCCAATAAAAGATTTTACCTCTCGCACCTTGTCCCTGTAACAGTGCATTCTGCACACAATCAATTATAAACAGCATGAATGTCTCCAAATGTCTTGGAGATGGGAAGTGGAAAGGCATAACTGAGTTACTGAGAAGCAGCTTAGAGGGGACATGATTGTTAAGAGCAGATTCCAATAACTTCATGCACGCATTACTATGCAAATAGTCCCACCAAGGTCGGGAGGGTAAAGTGTTATTGAGTGTAAGGATCTCACAATCTGCCCTAAAAATCAACCAAGAAAGATGAGTTTAACTGTCCGGGCTTGATCCCACAACTGTGACTCTGTGTGGAGCCCCAGTGAAATAATGGAGCTTCTTCTCGTGAAGTAAGCTAGTGCTCGATCTGGAAGAACGTGGAGTTTTGTACTTGTCTGTTTTAAAAATGAAAACCAGGGTGGGGTTCAGCAACAATGGAGAGCTCAGAAAGCAAAACAGGGTTTTCATTGAATTATTTTGTTTCTATGTAGAACACACAGCAAGGACCAGCACTGGCAATCTTAATGCAAGAACTTGACCAATACCGTATATCATTCAGGATTGTGTGTTAAAAACAGCTACACTCTGAAATATTAAGTTACGCCATTAGCAAATGGTTTATCACTGGCTGTTTGAAAAAGAAAGCCTTTTAGCAAGTCCTGAAACATGTCACGTTTGGCCACAACAAAAATATTTCAAAACACTCACAGAATGAGATGATGTTTTGTTAAGCCAAAAGGAAAAAAAACAAAACTATCAAAGGAATCAGGCTGCCAACACTTACCACTTCATCTCTCTGATTTACGGGAAATGACGGACTCATTTATTGGACGTTTGAGCTGAATTCGGAACCTTTCTCCACCTTATTGATGTTTTGCCTTTAGAATGGGAACAAGGACTCTCTGTGTTACTGACAAATGCTAAATGCACTATTTCAGTCCAAAGAGACCTTTAACTAGAAAGCAAGATATGAGACTCAAAAAGACAATTCCAATGAACTCTCATTAAATTGTTAATGAGTCTTAATGTTAACCCCTTGACAATCTTCGAGATCTTTATCGATATCCCTCTGTGCTGCTCCCAGGTCTGGATGAATTCCAGGCGCTCTCAGACGTATTTAGCATTGCTGTCATGCTTCTGGATGTCTAGGTATCTCTTTTTCAGATATATTATTGTTGATTAAATTCATGTGTACATGCAGAGTCGTTCCATTAATATTTGGACAGTGGTAGGCATAATCTAGTTAAATGTGCAGTCCACACTAAACCTGTAATACAGCAGAGCACTGCAGAAACATGGCATGGGCAAACAATAAAATAAAATACAATACAATAAAAATCAACAGGGG
Source organism: Chrysemys picta bellii (assembly GCF_011386835.1). Taxonomy (NCBI): domain Eukaryota; kingdom Metazoa; phylum Chordata; order Testudines; family Emydidae; genus Chrysemys; species Chrysemys picta. The sequence goes on from NC_088795.1 coordinate 8,417,043, forward strand.
GATGAACCACAAATGTACTTTTGCCCCACCCACATTATGTGTTAAGAGGTCTTAAGTACATGAAGTACATGTTAATGGCTCTGAATGTCTTGCCAGTTTATATTCTGTATGGTTGCTGCAAACTCTATTAACTTTGTACTGTACATTCGGTGGCTCTGATTATCTCTCTACGATTCCAGGATTGTCAATGTGTGTGCCACCCTGATGCCTAAAACATCTGTTGTGTCGATGCGAAGCGATGAAAACAGCTACAAGCATGGTTTAGAGCTCTTTTTGTTCAAAAGATCATTGGGTTCAATCATCACTGGGACTGGCAGTCTTGTACCATCCAATTTTTAAGTTCTTAGCCATTTTCAGCTTTTTAAACCAAACCAAAACACAAATTTACAAGTTAGTCCATGCTGTCACATGAGTGTTTCATCAACTGGTGTTATCTATGATCAAGTGCAGGTAGACTTATCATCCAGTTCTGGAGAAATGTGTGATATTCAGTGACCACTTAGTGCTTTTGGTGCTTGCAAGAGCTCTGCTTTATTCAGTGTCTGGTTCCAGCAGCATCAGAGTGCCCCACCCAGACTCTCTGGCTGGGAAGCTCAGCCCTTAAAGGTGTAGCCACTACTACAACAAAATGTGCTTCCTTTGCACTAGGTCTCGTTCTGTGAGGCAACGGTGTAAAAAGCAACGCTACAAACCGAAGCGTTGAGAGACAAGAGCCCATCGTGGGACAGATCCTCAGATGCATAGCTTCACTTATTTTATTGGAACTATGTTGATTTCCAGCAGCTGAAGATCTGGCCCATTGACTATATGGAGCTATGACAGTTTGCACCAGCAAAAGATCTTCTCCCATTTCTACTGTCTGAGTATTTTAACTTGAGGTGGGGAATAAACAGTAGCAGAACAATGGGAGACGCTGGTACTGAGATCTTTGGAAAAATCTCATTTAAATACCTGAATGGGAGCAGAGTTGAAAATATGGCCCTAGATCTGGGTGCTGAGAAGAGCTGATAGCTGGAATCTTTTCTAACATTCCCCTCCCCCCCCCCCCGTCAGAATTTTTGATGTTGATGAATTGGCAAACATCCCACGGAGACTGTTAGATTTCAGTGAAGAGCCGATAGAGCCCACACAGCTCCCTGGCACCCAGGGATTCCAGCACGTGTGGCCAAGGGAAGCCCAGCAGAATTGCCCCAGAGCCAGGGCTCCATTCCCTTTCGTGAAGAATATTAACATTTTGATTTACCTTCCCAATCGGAACAAAACCAAATTTGGAACCGTCGGAATTACCTGTCTCCACCTGCGGTAGAGAGAGAGAGACTGGAGCCAGTGGGCTGGTGCAAGGCCTAAGGTCTGAACCAAAGTCAGCGAACACCAGGCTATGAGCAAAAGTCAGACCCTGCCGTAAGCAAAGGCTTGCTTACAAGTTCACAGTTTGGTACATGAACTTGGCAAAGGCACAGTGAGCGTTGCTAAAACACAGGCACTCCTAAGCAATACTAGGTACTGGATATTCATATAGACACATTCCAGAAGGCTAGTAGGGTCCACCCCAACATAGAGTTATGGCATAAACACAATCCTGGGAGATGGTACAGGAACACACCGACCCCGAGTATGACAAGGACAGGAGGACAGGACAGGGTGATGGATGAAGATGTTTTGTTCGAACCAGCAGGTACAAGGTGTGGGCTCAGTAACTATGTCAGGAGAGTAATACGTAACTTGTTTGTATCAATGTATAAAAGAGAAGTCATCGGAGGGCAGTGCTGCAAGTAGAATTCATTTCTACACTGCACCAGCTAAAGGGTGGGGGGCACCTGACTTCCCCAAAGGACCCCCACGTGACTCCTCACGTGACCCAGCCCTGACCACAGCCCAGGGCCCCGTGCTCTCTCCCTCCCCATGATCCATCCCACATTACTTGTGGGGGGTGCTCTGTCCTTCTCCCACTGTGCCGGAGACTACTGAACTGCAGGGCTCTCTGAAACCTCAGCGACGAAAGGAGCAGAATGTACCGGCACTGCTCCCAGCCCTGTTCTCCAGTGGGGCTGCTTATAGACCCCAGACAGGAGATGCCAGACGCAGCTGCGTGGAAGGGCTGGGGGCAGTACAGCCGCAGTGGAGGAGCTGCCGGCGTGGGGCTGCCGGGCGGACCCACAGTCTGCTGCTTCTGTGTCTTTCCGGTACAGCGTACCGGCCATAAATATCTTATTGGTATGGCAAACCGGACCACCCTACTTGCACCACTGTAGGAGGGGCACCTTTGTCCAGCTTATGGGGCAGCAGAAAGTCCTGCTGCTGACTGGGCTGGGTCCATTCTCAGGAGCACACGTGTGTTATTGTTCCTGTAGAGTCTATCGGGCACTAATACCATGCTTCGTTGGCCATAAACCTGGCCAAGTGCTTTCACCACTGAACCGAATCTGTGGTCTTTCTGGATAGTCCTATCGAGGTCTGCTGGGTGGGCAGCTATCTGCTCAGAACTGGGGCAGCACAAGGAGAGAATGCCCACGCACACCAACTGACATCACCGCCCCAGCTCCAGCGCGGAGCCTTTTAGAAAGCCTGTCCCAACATGGTTTTCTTTCTTCATAAGCTGCCATGCTGGTTGTTGCGTTTAGTGTGTGCCTGCTTGGTGGTGTTGGTGGCTTGTGACGGTCAGGATCCGTGGGTCTAGAACCTGGAGTTGTGAGGTTGTGGAGACAGACGTCTCCATGTTCCCCATTGGGGAGTCAAGTGGAGCAGCATCCAACAATTACTGGAGAGTTAGGCACTGTGGGAAGTGCTACCTAAAGAGGCCAGAGCAACAGAACCCTGTGGCCACCTGATTGGAGGACACCAACTACATAAACTAGGAAGTTGCCCCAAGGAGCTTCATGAGGAATAATGCAGACTGTGGCTTGCTACTGTTTCAGACCTCATCTTTTGCCCTGTCTTGCTCCTGACTCCAACTCTGGCCTGGCTTTACCTCGGTACCCATTTCCTGACTTGGCTTGGTAACTAGACTCTACCTTCCTTCGACCCCCACCCAGGGGTCAATACTGGCCCAGCTGCCTAGCTCCCAACCATTACTGCGATATACCGAAGTCAGACTAAATGATCTGGTGGTCCTTTCTAGCCTTAAACTCCTACTCCTCTTTTTCCTTGAAAAGTTTCTTGGTCTCTTGGACAGAGGACAGCCAGAAAGAACATAATTTTTGCTGAACAACAAGAGTGAACCAAGAAGTGCTTTCACTTTCCCCCTGTCCCATCTTCTTTCAGATCTGTTTTTCTAAAGACTTCTGTTGCCAATTTTGAAGTTGACATTGGGGCCAACTAAAATAATTAGGATCAGACGGCATCCAAACACCCCTGTGGCTAAGCCAAGATGAGACACAATCAATGGGGCTGAAAAGAACGAACCAGCTTCCACCAGGACTGCAGTGCATGCAACTCTAGATAGAAGCACATAATTACCAGATACTAAAGAAGATTACAAGGCACTCAACACCCTCCATAGCTTACTACACTGAGTGATGGATGCCCCTCACTGCCTTTGAACAGTGCTACTTACAAAGTGCTCCTTTATAGATCTGTGATTCAACGAGGCAGCTAGATCAGGGGGTTAATGAACTTCTTGCTGTGGGAAGATGATTTCAAAGCATGATACCTGCAATTTGGGTTATTTTCCTCTTTCTCTGTGGTTTTGTAAATGCATATATCAAAGTAACCACGGGAGAAATACTATGTACTTTTTATTATTATTATTATTAAACCCAAGGGAATTGAATTGATTTAAGCTCCCTTGAACAAATTCACTGATCACATTAACAACAAGGAGTCTGGTGGCACCTTAAAGACTAACAGATTTATTTGGGCATAAGCTTTCGTGAGTAAAAACCTCACTTCTTCGGATGCAACCGAAGAAGTGAGGTTTTTACTCACGAAAGCTTATGCCCAAATAAATCTGTTAGTCTTTAAGGTGCCACCAGACTCCTTGTTGTTTTTGTAGATACAGACTAACACGGCTACCCCCTGATACTGATCACATTGATGCACTAGTTTCCCAGACAGGAGGAGAACCAAGTTCATCTAAACCTAAGCCGTACATGCAAATTATAAATAAATACAACATAAAGAGCTTCCGCATGTCTTTGAGACATTGGAATGAGATCTAGGAGCCCGAGGTTCAAGTGTAAAAGTATAATTTTGCAGGTCAAGGAAAAAATTTGAAGAACAACTACCAAAAGACAAAAAAAAATGTGAATTATTGTAAGTACATCAGAAGCAGGAAGGCTGCCAAACAATCAGTGGGGGACGTGGATGATCAAGGTGCCATAGGAGGACTCAGGGAAGACAAGGTGGTTGCAGAGAAGCTAAATTAATTCTTTGCATTGGTCTTCACTGCAGAAGAAGTCAGCGAGATCCCCACACCTAAGCCATTCTTTTTAGGTGACAAATCTGAGGCACTGTCACAGCTTGAGGTGTCGGCAGAGGTGGTTTTGAAACAAATTGATAAATTAAACAGGTCACCAGGACAAAGGGTATTCACCCTAGAGTTCTGAAGGAACTCGGATATGAACTTGCAGCACTAACTATGGAATGTAACCTATCGCTTACATCAGCTTCTCTACCAGATGGCTAGAGACTAGCCAATGTAATGTCATTTCTTTTAAAAAGGCCCCAGAGGTGAACCTGGCCATTACAAGCCTGTAAGCCTAACTGCAGTACCAGGCAAATAGGTTGAAATGTATAGTAAATAACAGAATTTTCAGACACACAGATTAACACAATAGGTTAGAGAACAGTCAACAGCTTTTGTACAGGGAAATCATGCCTCACCAATCTACTCGAATTCTTTGAGGAGGGCAACAAACATTGATGAAGGGGATCCAGTGGATGTGGTGTTCTTGGACTTTCAGGAAGCTTTTGGCAAGGTTCCTCACCAAAAGTTCTTAAGCAAAGTCAGCAGTCACGGATAAGAGGAAAGCTCCTCTCGTAGATCAGTAACTGGTTATAGGACAGGAAACAAACGGTAGGAATAAATGGGCAGTTTTCACACTGGAGAGAGGTAATTCAACACATTTATAAATGATCCGGAAAAAGGGGTAAACAGTGAGGTAGCAAAGTTTGTAGATGATACTAAATTACTCAAGATAGTTAAGTTCAAAGCCGACTGTGAAGAGTTACAAAGGGATCTCACAAAACTGGGTGACTGGGCAACAAAATGGCAGATGAAATTCAATGTTGATAAATGCAAAGTAATGCACATTGGAAAACAATCCCACCTGTACATATAAAATGATGGGGTTTAAATTAGCTGTTACCACTCAGGAAAGATCTTAGCGTCATCTTGGACAGTTCTCTGAAGGTATTTCCTTAACGTGCAGCAGCAGTCAAAAAAGCGAACAATGTTAGGAACCACTGGCAAAGGGATAGAAAAGTCAGAAAATGTCATAATGTAAATCCATGGTGCAGCCACATCTTGAATAATGCATACAATCCTGGTCACCCCATCTCAAAAGAGATAGTAGAATTAGAAAAAGTACAGAGACGGGCAACAAAAATAATTAGGCCTATGGAATAGTTTCCATAAGAGAGGTTAAAAGGACTGGGTGTCCAGCTTAGCAAAGAGACAATGACGTAGGGGAGAATATGATGGAGGTCTGTAAAATCATGGTGTAGAGAAAGTGAATTAGGAAGTGTTATTACCACTTCACAAAACACAAGAACCGGGGGTCAGCCAATGAAATTAATAGTCATCAGGTTTAAAACAAACCAAAGAAAGTACTTCTTCACACAACGCACAGTCAGGCTGTGGAACTCGTTGCCAAGGGATGTTGTGAAGGCCGTAAGTATAAGTGGGTTCAAATAAGAACTTGGTAAGTTCATGGCGGATAGCTCCATCAATGGCTATTAGCCAAGTTGGTCATGGACACAACCCCATGCTCTGGGTGTTCCTAGGTCTCTGATTGCCAGAAGTAGGGGGTGGACAATGAGGACAGATCACACAATAATTGCCCAGTTAATTCCCTTTGAAGAATCTGGCACTGACCTCTGTTGGAAGACAGGATACTGGGCTAGATGGACCATTGGACCTAGTATGGCTGTTCTCATGTCGTTCTACTCCCAGGTCTGACTTGCTGTTCGATCCTTGGCGAGTCATTTCACTTTTCTGTGTCTCAGTTTCCCCTCCTGTCCTTTGTTTTGTCTGCTTATTCTGCAAGTCATTGGGGCAGGAAGAGTTTCATATCTTGTGTACGGCACTGAGCAGTAGGGCCCTGAATCTTGGCTACTGCCTCTAGAGGGCTAATAATAATGGCTGTTACTGGCCCATGCTGGGACCGATATATAACTGTTCTGCTCCAGAAGGAGGAATTCTGCATCCCTGGAGCAACCTGGCACCCAGAGAGCAATGCTGCTGCTATACGCCTTAAACGTCATGCCACCTGGCTAACCAACTCCAGTGAGTGGTGCAGGCTTGTGAGGGCAGCCCCCTCCAGCCATTCCATCCTGTCCCCTTTGGAGTGGCAATCAGGCACGCATTGTGTAAAGTCTCTGTGCTCAGGTGAGTACAAACACTGTTGTGACCAGCTCCTAGCTAGTCCCTGAGCAGGTCTCTCTTCCACACCTGCACAGCAGACACTCACAGTCTAGCTCACCTGGGCAGTGGACACAAAAACAATTTAGGGCCAGATCTTCCCAGCCTTTCTTATGTTTAGTATCACTTCTCTCCATGACTGGTCTCATTGACTTCAATAGGCTTACCTGTGCGGCAAAGTGCTTCACGAGTAAGGGGATCAGGATCTGGTCCCTAATAGTGAATAGTCCTAAAGCTGAAGGTCTCCCCAGCATTCACCCCTCTCTCTCACCCCAACCTCTGCTGAAAGGTAGAGGGAAATAGGAGAACTTCGTCATTTATGAATTAAGTGGTCCAAAGAGGGCCCAGTGTGGCTCTGTCTCTCTCTGGTGGCTACACTATGTATGGAGTTTTATGACTCTTCTTGCTGATGAAGGTGGTCTTTTAGCTCAAGCAGTAGAGACACCTGCTGCTAGATCCACAGCTCCAGACTACATTTCCTGCAAACAACTGGAAGGGCTGGACTGAGAGCTACAAACTTATCTTAATGGGGCAGATGTGATGTGAAATTGTTTCTCGTCTGTTAGTATTTGAAGGTGACCCAGGCCCTGAGGTCCTAGAAAGTATGGGCTCATGGCAGCCCATCTCAGGAGAACAGTAAAAAAAAGGATGAAGGGCATTTGGTTCTAGCCCGAGGCTGTCTGTCATAAGACAGATGTTAATAGGAAAATGATGAAACAAAGGACAACACAAGTTATGTTCAGGCTGCATCCGGGGTGACTGCTGGGGAGAGGGTGAATGAAGAGATGATATAATTTAACATTGCCTATTAATCAGTGGATACACACTAAGAGAACCAGGATAGTCTGTGGAAACATGAACTGTTTAGAAATTAATCAGTTCCACAAACTGCGTGCATCCTTGTAAATGATGATCTATTGTTTGCAGAAGTCTCAACAGAGATTGGTGCCCCATTGTGCTAGGTGTTGTATACACAAGTAGCAAGAGTCAATTTCTGCCAGAAAAACTTACCATCCAAATAGACAAGACAAAGTGGAGGAGGGGAAACAGAAGCGCCGAGAGGCAAAGTGACTTACCCAAGGCAAAATAATGAATTCTTTTGATTTATGAAGTAGCATCTAGTCAGAATCATATCACCTTTTCTTTGTCCAGGACCAAATCTCTGCCCCAACGAGCTCATGATCGAAGGGCTAGATTGTGCATCACACTACATACCCATGCAGGCAAGTAAAGGGAAAAGAAGAAACCCCTTCTATCCTAGCACAGACTGCTCAAGCCTGGATCTAGGTGCAGGTGGGCGGGAAGTGGATGGATGGGAGTGTATGCACCAGTGAGTAGAGGTGAGTCAGCACGGATTGTATAATAATTCACCTCTGCTATAGGCCAGTGGCCAACTCCTCCCCCAGAACACGAGAGAAACAGGAAGCAAACTATACCCTTGTTGACTTCAATGCCAATTGACAGCAGCTGAAGAGCCAGCCCTCTGTCGTGATAAGGGGGCTGAATGCCTTCACATGCACAGTTCGCTCTTTGTCACAGTGTCTTTGGAAGATAAGTTAGGAGCCACTAAGAAAACCCTCCCCCAAGTGGTTCTGACTGTCGTGGCCACACTAGCCATTCCCATGCGGGTGAAGAAATCGGCAAAGGCCTTTGAGATGCACAGATGATTGGTACTGTCGTGTGCATGATTTGCCTTTATGCAGCAACTGCAGAATTCCCTCTCTTTAAAAAGGGGGAAATGCAGCTGACAAAGGGAAGTGTCCAGTTCTTAATAGAGCACCTAAGGGAATCTAGCCTCTAATTTGATTATGTGTAAAGATCTGCTCCATGCAGGGCTGGACTGACAGGCCATCAGGGAGCCTGCTGCACCTCCCAGCTTCTTGTCCTAAACAGCTGCAGTCCCAGCATAGGTTACAGCAGCCTAGGGGCAACTTTAACTTACACCATCTGGTAATGATCCCCAGACGCCATCCATCCCCTGGCAATGAGGCTCTGGTTATGCTCCTGCCTGCCTCCCTCCCATCCCCCATTCCATTTCTGTCTGGAGGAGGGGTGTGGGAGGGGGGGTTGCATTTGCAATGCCGCCTTATACATGCCAGCATCAGTCGACCAGTTGCACAAAGGTTAAGGTAGATGAGCTGACCGCTTAGTGATGGAGTGCAGGATGGTCATCACCAGTAAGAGCATCTCTGCTCCTGAGTGCACCTTAAACAGGTTTGTAAAATGCCATTATAATTTAGGAGAAAAATGGATTAATAGTGTTTAGAATGGGGTCATCAGCTGCCTTGGGAAATGTACCTTAACCTTTGATAAGTGACATTTACTTGCCTGAGTGAAGGGCTAAAGGTGGCTGGCCTTGTTAACCTGCACCACAGTGTGGAAGCTGTGATTGATCCCTAAAGAGCCTAGGGAAATTATATTTGTTTACCCAAACAAGAAGGTTGCACAGAAATTAACAGTTGTATTTTCTAAGAGTTGTGTGGAGTTTGCTAAAGCCCATCAAAATCAACAGAAAGATTTCCATTGGGCTTTGGAACAGATCCTCAGTCAAAGTTAGTGGCCAACATCCTCAAACTCAGGTGCCTAAAGTCAGATACGCTAATATTCAGAGATTCTGAGCGCCCATAAGTCCTCTTGATTTTAGTGGGAGTTCAGGGTGCTCTGAGAATCAGGCACTTGATTTCAGTGCCTAACTTTAGGCACTGAAGTTTAAACATTCCCCTAAGGGCAGCTATACAACTACAGATGGCAGTGAAACAGTATTCCAGACACCTTGCCCCCAAGACGTAACCCAGACCACTGCAGCATAGAGCTAGATCTCAAGGAAAGCAAGAATGCTACACTGCATCTCCACCAGCTAGAAAGTCACTTTGCAGAGGGAAATCACCAGGTGCCCTGATAAGTCAGTTTCATGTTCCCTTTGTGCTATTTACGGAGCTTTAGAAGTCTGTTTGCACACACACATACACACACACACACACACACACACACACAAAACCCTCACATATTTCTGACAAGCTGAGAAAATATCACTGAAATACAGCTTGTTGAACTTTTATGTAATGAATGATGCTGAAAGTGGATCCTTCAAAGAAGTCACATAATGATATTCTACCTTGAGATCAAGTAAGAGACTAAATCTTGGGTCTTCATTTCAAATGAGCCATGGAGAATTAATCTTACCTTTCTTTTCTTCATTGTGTCAGCTACTTCTCTCCCCCTTGAAGGATTGGGAAAGCCAGTCAATAAGTGACATCAGGCATCTTTAATTTGACACCAGGTTATCAATTTTATCACGCTTACTGATTGGCCAGCTCCATTCTTGCTCTCATTATCTGGAAACGTTTTAAGGGCATGTTATGCTACACACTAAGTTGTGTTTGGTGACCAAGCACTCATTATAAATTTCCGGGGCATGTCATATGGGCATCCCAAATGTCCTCTAATGCAAGACTTTGACTAAATGTGGCTTGAGTTGACCACAAAACAGAGGACAAAGCTCATACCCTTAGGTGGTGGTTCTCATGGAATCCAGAAGACCATGGAAATCCTCATCCAAAACTAAGTTTAATTTAACTCAACTCCTCTTCAAGCGAAAAGCCCAAGACAGTCCTGGAGTGGCTTTTATCCACGTAGAATGTAGCAAGCTAGCTAAAGCCATCCCTTTAAAGGCCTACTACTGGCATCTAGTCTAGTGAGGCCATCTACGTTTGGGCTAGAAGGTGAAGTCAAAAACAAAATCCAAAAAAAGGAGGAAAAGTTTCAGATTCCAAATTAGGACAGTGTCAGTCTTTGCTTATGACTCCACAATATTGCCAAGGGGGAAAAAATTCTTTCCCATTTACAGCTACTGTGGCCAGATTCTGCCACCCACGCTGTGTAGTGTCTTTCTTTATAGCCCCATTGATTTCAATGGAACAGAACAGATTCCCCAGGGTCATTGCGTTTACAAGAGTTGAGGAACTGTTCCTATGAGCCCACCTGTAGAGTTTGGAATTACTCAGCCTAAGGACAGCAGGATCTTGCTCTAAACGTGCATTTTTGTTAATCATGGGATTTCCTGGGCAGAAAAAACTGGCAGAATAGAGACAAGGGGCAGGCCAAATAGACTTACTTTTGCAGAGTGAAAACTTCTTCATAGCAACACTTATGCTCGCCTCAGAGGGAGAGTCACTTGAGTATAGAGAAGAGCTCTCTAGAGACAGAGACAGAGAGTTGAAGAGAGCTGCAATTTGAAAGAAGGAGAGAGAGGTGTATTACTTTTAACAGAGAAAATGTCAGGTAAATAGTATTTCCATAACAAAGCAAAGTGGTTGAAAGACTTCTTTTTAAAGTCAAGAAAGTGTGACTCTTTGTAGGAGAGGTACAAGGGATATATCTAAGGAGAAACCCAGTGCTAAGCTAGCAACAAGATTACAGCAGAGCACAAGCGATCATAGAAGAGAAAGGCATAGAGAAAAACACACACACACACCCACCCCTCAAGACTAACAGTTATACAGACGGACACACATTGTGCTCAGATGCACATGGGCATTTCGGAGCTGTGTGGACTTCACAGCAAACATCCAAAGACAGATTAAGGCTTTTCATTCCTACAGGAGAAGTACAGATTTGGGATGATCATCTTGAAAATCTGAGCAACATTGTGGCCCTGACTGCCAGCAGTAAATAACTTAAGTTAAAGAAGCAGAGGCCTTTCTAGTTATTGCTGGGTTCAGATCGGCCGAGAATTAGCAGGCAGAGCAGATCTTTCATGTGCTTCAAAAGCAAGATATAAAGTATCTTGAAGGTCACCCTTTCCTTCACACTGTCAGATAAGAGTGGATGGGAGGAAAAACTGCTGAGACGTTACTGAGATGCCCAATGGACATTATAGGCAATAGAGACCATATTCTCCTCGGTACCACTCTCTCAGCTGGTGAGAATCAGCATCCCCTCCTGACTTCTTGTGGGAATGGAGATATAGTTTGGGAGTTGGCTGGGAAAGTTTTAAAGAACCACTCATTAAACTATTGTTCATTTGTGTTTATAATTGTTCCTTTCACTTCCCAATAGATATAACAGGACAGAGCCTCAGCTCGGAGAAACCAGGGTAGCCCCATTGATTTCCATGCCCATTTGTCACTTTTGACCAGCTGAGAATCCAACTCATTACATGTAAGACACATTTCAAAATCCAATCTTCACAAAGGTGAAGAAACCTCACCCATGGGTGAGAGGATGCTATTACAACTGGCATGCTCAATATTTATGCTACCCTTAACAGGCCAGAACCTCAGCTGGTGTAAATTGTAGAATCACGGGGTTAAAAGGGACTGCGAGGGTCATCAAGTCGAACCCCCTGCGAAGATGCGGGGCTTGTTGTGTCTAAACCATCCAAGACAGTTGGAAAGCTTCATTTAAATTAATGGGGCCCAACACCCTGTTTAAACTTAGTTCTGATCCTGACCGATCTCTCCATCCACTAGTAGGAGAACTGCAGCATTAGGAAGATGCCAGATACTCTGCTACTCCCTTTCTCCTTTAGGAAACAGCAACAGATCCAGGCTACGAGGTCGAGGTGTGATCACAGGTGTTCAAGGGGGCATGTGTCGGTATTGTCCCACCTGCCTACACTGAAGGGAAACAGGGGCAGTCCTCAGCATGGAGGAACGGGATGTGTATGACAGAGGGATCTCTCTCTCTCTCTCTCTCTCTCACACACACACACACACACACACAATCAAACCGTAGGTTTGCCAGCCTTGACATGACCCTTTAAAGGCTGCTTCCCCACTGTAAACATTCATCAATATTCTGAATCTATTTGGAGATAACTTTGTTTCTATCCCAAACCCAGGGCCAGATGTTCATCTGGTGGAAACAGGCATAAGTGGGAATTACTGCTGAATTACTAGCTAAGGAACTGGCCAATCAGACACATGCTCCTGGGGGCAGGGACTATCTTTTTGTTCTGTTTGTGCAGAACCTCGCAAACGTGGGTGCTGGTCCATGGCTGGAGCTCAGACACTTTGGTATGAGAGTATGGGCTGGATACTCTGCTGGGGTTGCTCAGCATAGTTTTATTGCAGTCAATTACACTAGCTGAAGATCTGTTTTAAAGATCATGTTTTCACACGATAATCCTTAGATGTAATACAGAGAACATACATGAGACATAACCAGAAGGGACTCCAAAATGCTGCCTTCACAGGTGATACAGGCTAATCTCCCACTGGGAGTTTTGGTTTCACAGGACTGCAGGATCTGCTCTTAACAATATTTTAAGATTTTCCATGAGGCATCAGCGAATCTTAAGCATATGAACTCACTGTGACAGCCTAACAAGGGAATATTAAGACTACTACATTAACTAATCTACTGCCTTTAGTTAAGGAGATCACTAAAAGCAGTGATAAAATAGATTCCTGTCTAATCGCCACAAACAATGGAGATTCACTGACAGCCTTCATTTCACTTGGAATGTTAAAAGGATTAACAATACTGTGGCATAAATAACACTTGACTAAATAAGGCTCAAGAGAGCGCCCATAGAGAAGAAACAATAGTCTTGAGGTTCAGGTGTCGTATTGGGACTCAGAAAACTAGGGGTTCAATTCTCAGTCCTCCCACAGGCTCAGTCTTTGACCTTAGTCAAGTTACTTCAACTCTGTACTTCAGTTCCCCATCTGTGAAAAGGGGATAAGACAACACTCCTGCAACGCACGAAAAGACTATTGAAAATCCACTGATGACAGGGGGAATGTAAATACATAGAGGCAGATAGTGAAGGCCAGGCGTAAATCACCATAAATCAACCGCTGGAAATCACCATAATTCTATTGACTTCAATGAAGTAATGCCACTTTACACTACCTGAGACCCTCAGAGGTTGTTTTGGTCACGTCTATGATCTCACTTGCCAATGAAATGCAGGTTTCAGAAATGATTCTGAAATACCATAGAGCATGTTGTTGAAAATGGTTATGAGTTAGATCAACCTTTTGTACTGTCTCTCTCTTCTGAGATGCATCAGAAATGTCAATTAGCATCTGGTTAGAGTCAGCAGGGACCCTCAGAGCAGCCAGAATGAAAAACATCCCTCACCCAGGAAAACAATGAGAGTCAAAGGGTGCCAGATATTATCTCGAAGCTGACCTACAAGAAACGGGCACCGCAGTGGCAGAGACATGCTGCATACAGCTCCTGAGACTGAGAACTACACACTTGATATATACAGACTGGAAATGTCATACTGCTGGCACTAGGAGAGCCTAGCAAATGAAAAAAACAAAATGACAAAAGCAACTATGTTCTTCTTTCAGAGAACCCTCAAGAGAAAGGGTTAAATTCCTTTGTATTTCAAGCCCCAGATTCCCCCACCCGCAACACCTTATAGTTAAGGCTGTTCATGTGTATTCCCTAGCAACCAATCATAGAAGATTAAAGAAGTCACCAGTTAAGGCAATGTTACCATCCAGATTAGCTAACTGTGAGGGTACCAGGCTCCTAAAAGAACCAGGGGGTCAGTTTTAGATCTCATTGCTCCACAAAGGATGTCAGAATTTGGCCCAGCTTTAAAGCTGCATTCTCATAACTTTGCATGTCCCTTGCATGGGTGCATTATGATATGATCTTCAATTCCATGATCAGAGACTAGTTCTCAAATATAAGTACAGTATATTTTTCTACAATCTCCTGCTAAAACTTGTCTGCAAACGTAGTCAAAAGGTCATACGAAATCTGTGTACACTCAACTTTTAATTTTCTAATTATGTGACCAAATATTCAAACATGGGTTACTAACTCCATATTATCAGAGGGGTAGCCGTGTTAGTCTGTATCCACAAAAACAATGAGGAGTCTGGTGGCACCTTAAAAACTAACAGATTTATTTGGGCATAAGCTTTCGTGGGTAAAAACCCATTTCTTCAGATGCATGGAATGAAAATTACAGATACAGGCATAAATATACTGGCATGTGAAGAGAAAGGAGTTACCTTACAAGTGGAGAACCAGTGTTGACAAGGCCAATTCAGTCAGGGTGGATGTGGTCCACTCCCAATATTTGATTAGGCACTTCAATAAATAGGTACTTGACTTTAACAAGAGCTGTGAGTCTCAGTACCTTTAAAAAAAACAAAACACTTTTTATTTTTTAGTTTTACATTTTAATTGTGTCCTTTTAATACTCACGTGTTTGCTACACACTGATAAATAAAACTATAAAGTGGGTCTTATACCACGCTCTAAACATGGTGAGAACTTGTTAAATAATATATCAAGTGATTTTGCAAAAACAGATTTTCAGAAGAGCTCAGGTTTCATTTAGTTACCTACATTTGTAAACATCTGTAATAAGAGTAAGAAGTCACCACACATACTAAAAGTAGAAGTTAATAGTTGTGCCTTCCCCAAAGCACATGTAAATGTAAGTGCCTGGTACTGTGGAAAGCATATACACTATGTTCTCTTTTAAAGCAGTGCTTGGGAACTGGATATTGTGAAATTTCAGAAACTGCTATTGATCTGGGACTGGGCAATAGAAACTGACATGTAGAAGTAATCATGTATACTAATCTATACAGATTCTAATTATATTGCTAGACATAATTTACTTACATTCATGCAGATCCAGAGAGCTAATGAAATGAAAATTTCCCTGGGAAAAAAAGTCAAGAAGGATCAGTTAATATTAGCTGCCAATCAGTTGCTACAGGAAATGCTAATGACATATCATGGAGGGGACGGGGAAGGTGAAAAGTTGTTCTAAAAGTTCAGCCTTGAGAAGTGTGGACAATAGTATAGCTAGTGGAACTGGAGAAAGAGGGTCATGGTTTCATGAGAGACCAGGTTTAGCGTGACACCAGGGCTTAGCAATGCATGCCGGGTCACAGGCTGCTTGCACTCAATACAATACTGGCCTTTTCATCCTGCTCCACACAGATCTCTTACCTACAAGCGTGTCTGCCTGCTGCATCATTTATAGCCAAAGGAACAGACATTACTTACCTGACACACCAAAATAAATAAATAAATAAAGCATCAGAAAATGTGTGGCTCTTTCATCCCATTTCTTCAGCTGCTATAAAAGCAAGGACTAAGCCATAGGCCAGTAGGAGCTTGGAGAGCTGCGGTCCATGATTGAAGAGCTCTCTGTCTTGTTCCCCTTCTACGGCTGTCTCCATGTAGATAAGCATTGAAGGGAGCCAAAGTGAGTCCCATACAAGCCTGCTTGGCAATAAACATTGGTGGGGCAGAGAAGAAAAGTCCTTTAGTGCGCATCAGGGAGCTACAGACATAAACCAAGGCTCCACGGATGACTTGGTTTTGGCTGGGATATTCCCAGGGATCCCAGTGAATTAGGTACCCAGCCCCTACTGGCTGAGGATCTGGCACTCAGTGAGAGGGGTGTGGCTAACTCCCTTTGCAATGGGAGCAGAGTTAGGCCAACACTGAGCCTGTCTGAAAATCCCACCCGACATTTAGAAGAACCACAAAGTTGCCTCCACTCGCCTATTGATCAGTAATAAAATAACCAACTTTGAGCTCATCAGAATTCACCAGGCAGAATGAAACTCTTGGGACCACGCTACTGAAAACCCCTAAAGAAAACACTCGGCTCTCCAGGTGTTACTTGGCCCACATGAGAAGCACATCTACACACGAAGATCTATTCTAGATTAGGAAAGGTACATGAACAGGATCTGCCAACTCATAATTCTCCTCAGCCTCCAGCAGGCCTGGGTCCAACACCCCTGAGCGGCTAGTCTCCAGGGTTTCACACAACAGTCACGCACAGGTTCTTAAAACAAAAAAGAACAGTTTGATGGAGGGCAGCGTAACTTTCAGCGGTCTGATTGTGGGAGTCAGCTCAGTCCAGCCACTTCTTCAGCAGACTTCAGGCAGCCTCATACCCTGCTCCGTTTCCCCCCTCTTTGGAGCCCTAAGAACTCACTCAGTTCAAGGGTAGTTCAAGCAAATCTCCTCTTGGAGTCCCATTTACTGGGGCTTCCTCTGCCCACTGGCCTACTAGGCCCCAAGCAGTTCGGGGTCTTTCCTGGTTAACCCACAAAACAAACTCTCACTCACAGCCTTCACCCCAGATGCCCTTTTGAGTCCCTGCCATCTGGTCCAGGTCTCTTCAAGGCCTCCCTGCCAGCAGGACTTTCTCCCACTCTTTCCTGCTCCTGCAGCTTTCTTCCCTGCTGACTCAAAGCCCTCTTGCTCCCTAAAGTAGCTACAGACATAAGGGCAGTCTCCTGGGCCTTCCCCCTTTTACTGCAACTTCCCGTTCCTTTTATATTGGAACCACCTCTCCAGGGGAGACTCATCCTGTAGTCAGGGTTGGCTTAGCCCCAGGTTCTCCGGCCCACCGGGCAAGCCACCCTGTTACAATAACTATCAATACATAGGGATTGTAGAATGCTGGTATTGTAACCGAAGATCTTCCCTCCCATGTACAAGAGTGTAGAATAAATAGTTGAAGCAAATGTGATTTGAACATGAATCCATACTTTGGAATGGGACTACTTGGAATCACTCAGACAGTGATCCCCAGAAAAAGGATGAATCTTAGATCGCTTTTTTGACTGTTCTCTCTTTATTAGAATCATAGAATCATAGAATATCAGGGTTGGAAGGGACCTCAAGAGGTCATCTAGTCCAACTCCCTGCTCAAAGCAGGACCAATCCCCAACTAAATCATCCCAGCCAGGGCTTTGTCAAGCCAGGCCTTAAAAACCTCCAAGGAAGGAGACTCCACCACCTCCCTAGGTAACCTATTCCAGTGCTTCACCACCCTCCTAGTGAAATAGTGTTTCCTAATATCCAACCTGGACCTCCCCCACTGCAACTTGAGACCGTTGCTCCTTGTTCTGTCATCTGCCACCACTGAGAACAGCCGAGCTCCATCCTCTTTGGAACCCCCCCTCAGGTAGTTGAAGGCTGCTATCAAATCCCGCCTCATTCTTCTCTTCTGGAGACTAAACAATCCCAGTTCCCTCAGCCTCTCCTCATAAGTCATATGCTCCAGACCCCTAATCATTTTTGTTGCCCTCCGCTGGACTCTTTACGGCAGTGTGTACAGGCCCCAGCTGAGATTGGGACCCAATTGTGCCAAGTGCTGAACGTACGCATAACAAGAGACAGTTCCCATCCAGAAGAAGGTACAAGTTGAATATATGAAACAGACAGGGGTTGGAAGAATGAAAGTGCAGTTGACCCCATTTTACAGATGAGGGACTGAGACACAGAGGTATTAAGTGAATTGTCCAAGGTCACACAGGCAGTCTGTGGCAGAGCCAGGAATGACACTCCTGTCTCCTGAGTTCCAGCCAGTGCCTTATCCACAAAGCCATCCTTCTTGTTTGCGTAAATGCAGTTGCCACCCAATTAGCCATATAGTCAGACAGGGCCAGATTAAAAATAATAATAATAATACATTGTCAAACCTAAGCACTCAAAAAAAAAAATCACTAGTCAGGTCCCATAAAGTCAACTTAAAAATTATGTGATTTTAAAAATAACCAATACTGGCTTCTTTTTATTTACCATCTGGTATTTGAATCTTGAGGGGTCAATTTTTCAAGCTTTTCCCCACAGCCAGGAGGGCTAGAACATTATTATTGTTAAATGAAAGCTGAGATGCTCACATAATCACCTGACTCCAGGAGCTGGGTCTTTAAAAGAAACACCAAATATCACAAGACTTGCAATAAAATCAATGGAGCTGGAAACACTGGGCAAGCTCCGTACCCAGTAACACCCATTTAAACAGCTAAGTGGACAAATTTTCAAAAAGATCTTTGGATATTTTGGCCATTTGACTTAGGTGGTTGATTAGGAGCTGAGGCCCAGAGCTAGGCACCTAAATACCTTTCTTTGAGGATCTGAGTCAGAGCTCTTTCACATATTTGGTCTGAGCTATGAGTGCTGAGCACTTCAGGAAATCAGGCCTTCAGCGTTTAAAAAGAACCAGTTGCGACCAACTTTGGTGTCACGGTAAGGAGCCGAGACCTGATCTATTTTTGTTCTTTAGCAGGGGAAAAGATACTGACCTCTTCGGTAAAGCACTGTGACGTACTGATGAAAACGGCTATCTAAAAGCTAGATATTACTCATGAGAGTAATTGCAGGACTTCAGTGTTAGTTTCACAGGTAAATAGCCTTACTAATTACAAAGTTTCAAACCACTTTTCTAGCTAACATCCCAGGACTCTGCTTTGTGTTTCTGGATGACCGCCTCCCAGATTGTCTAGTGAAATATTCCATATTATCCTATTAGCTAGTGGCTTGCTCAGAACAAAGCTGTAATATGCTGAAATTCAATACCCAGCAGCCACAGCCGTAATAAACTTTCTTTAAACAAGTAATCATGTTTTAAAAGGCCCCTGAGCAAACCTCTTATTTCATCTGGACTGGGGCCCAGGCTTCTAAGTTTTCCCTAGATTTAGGTTAGTATTTTGCCTAGCATTCATGAAAATACACACCAAAGCTGTGATTTACAAAATGTTCCATGGGACTTCGATGCTCAGACCCCCACTGAAATCCCAGTCCAAAATGTTGGCTCAGCAACATGAGTTTCCAGTGATGTCCCGGTGCTGTGAAATGTCTTGTGCAGTTCTTGTAATTACACCGGAATTTGGACTGTTCAGAATCGAACAGCATTTCAGGACAAGATTTGCCTCCATTCTCCACAGGGCAAGTGGAAGTGTCCCACTGAAACGAATGGAATGTATGCAGAAATATCAAGACGTTAATACATCCCTGCATTAGGAAATGTGCTGTCCGGCAAAAAAGAATCATTGCTATGTCTCTGAAAGCATTGTGAAAGATTCCCTGGGTGTTAAGTGAACCTATTAACTTCTGCATATGCTAAAACATCCTGGCCTGGCAAAACTCCCATTGTCATCAACGGGAGCAGAAGAGGACCGCACTGAAGTGAACAACCAGAAACAAATGCTTGAGTTTCTGCTGAACTCTTCCAAAAAAGACACTAAGAACAGTAGAATGAAGTGCCTAGATTGCTCCCTAGGTATGATGTAAGAGGAATTATTTAGTGTGATACACAGGGGTACACCTAAAGCTAAAAAAAGAAGAAAGGAAGAAAAGGACAAATGGAAGCCACAAAATAGTTGCCTTGGGAAGGTTGTGCAATAAGCATTGCCTAGAAAATGTACTTTAGGAAAGAACCCTGCATTGACTAGGAGATGTAATAGATGAGCCAACTACCAACTCTTGATTCTAACCAAGATAGATTAGACCAAAAGAGACTAGAGACACCTTGCATATCAAAGTAATCCTTCTCATTTACAACAGGTTTGATTAATGTAATTCCATTGACTTAACTGGAATTGCGAAGATCACAGTCAGATCTCACTGTCAGAATTGTTTTTCCACCTTTTGACCAGCTACATGGGAAATTTTGAAACGACTTCTATTTCTCGTGGTTCAAAGTGGACCCATTTTCTATTTTTTTGCTAGAGATTTTTTTCAACATTCTTTCGTTATTTTTAAAACAAAATGTTTATCAAAATTTTGTTGATATCCTCAAACATTTTCATTGACCAAAACACACTTTCATTAAAACAAAAAATGATTGATAATTTCTCACATGATCTCAAAACTATTGCAGAAGCTTTTGCAAACACCAGAAAACTTCAAAGATCTGGACAACGTTTCACAAAAATTCCTCTTTTCTAAAAAAAAAAAAAAAAAAAAAAGACCATGTTTATGCTGGAAAAAAATTCTTGTACAAAACATTTCTACCATATCTATCTATGCCATTTGTAGAACTATCACCGCCTTTTGGAAAATGAACGATGGGTCATTTGGCTACAGCAAATATTTTCCCCAAATCTGAAAATCCGAGACAGCCTAGACCAGGGGTCCCCAATGCGGTGCCTGCGGGTGCCATGGCACCCACCAGGGCGTCTAAGTGTGCCCGCGTACTGGCCAGCGGACGAGCATCCGCCGAAATGCCACCGACAAGCAGCGTCATCCAGAGGTGTCGCCACCGAAATGCCGCTGATTTTCGGCGGCGACACCTCTGGATGACGCTGCTTGTTGGCGGCATTTTGGCAGCGACGCCTGTTGATGTTGCCGCTTGTCGGCGGCATTTTGGTGGATACTCATCTGCCGCCACAGTCCTCCGTGGCTCGTCGTCTGGCACCCGCCAGACAAAAAAGGTTGGGGACCACTGGCCTAGACCTTCCCAAGTGTCTGTTTTAGACAGTCTGAAATACAATCTGAGCTAATTCTGTTGATCATTTATTGTGCTGGTAAATCATTTGTTTGGGGAGGGGTATTTATTTATTTGTTTTAAACAAAAATCTTTCCCCCACAAAAATCTTCATGCAATATATTTAACATGAAATAGTTTCCTTTTGACGCCCATCAGATATCTGCTCAGTCAATCACAAACCAACAGATGTACTCTGATGGCTTTATTCATTTTTAACTCTCTGGCTCTCAGGCAAAATGCGTTTGGCCTCTACATCTAGCCTGACCAAACCTGGACCGCTGGCTGCCAATCTTGAATTTCAATATTGGAACTGTCCTGCCATTTTCAGGCTGGGTGGCGGTCCTGGCTATCTCTAACAGATGCTCCGATGGACAGAGTGAGCAATGTTGCTCTGGATATTTTTAAGGCCATAATGAATTTACGGTTCTTTCCAAATTACTGAAGTTAATCTCCCCACGAAAGAAGCCATTTGATATAATTACACACTTAGTGTACTGTGCATAATTGTGTTAATGTCTACCTCTGTGTGATGTGTGTCATGCCAACATCAGCTCACCAGCTAACAGCACAGCTGAGACGTGAAGGGGCAGTTGCCATGCATAGTGCATAATAGGTACCTCCTCTGTGTCGCCTGGCTCAGCACTTCCCCCTCTGGTGCTGGTGCGGCCTGGGGTTAGTCAGCCCCACTCTGTGTTTATCAATATTTTCAAGGTATGCCTAGGGCAGGCCCAAGGAGTGGTCCTCCACCAAACAAAAGAAACAAATTCACAAACACAGAATAAAGGGGGACACCTTTGCCTGCCCCCTCTCGAGGTGGGGGTGGGTTGTAGTCCTGTTATTGGCCCCTGGGTGCCAGTCCTTCCCCTAAACAGGCTTTCAGTTTGGTTGTTTCCCCTGTAGGGAGGAGAACAGCCTCTTGCTCTGGAGAAGCCGATCTCCCTGCTGCTGTTAGTCTTGCAACAACTTGTCTCTTCTCCTCCTTCTATCCCACGAGAGGAGGGGTTCTTAAAGGTCTCATGGAGCCTTTAATTTGACTCAGGTGTCCCTAGCTGGCCTGAGGTATCCCCTTCTCAGCTTATAGGGAAAGAGGCCTTTAGCATTCTAGGTCTAATATCCCTGCCTTCCACCACTCTCATGCAGCTGCCCAGTCTGACTTTGTCCAGTAGGAAACATTTGCTTCCATATTGCCGGCTGTGCATCCCTCAGCCAACAGGGAAGTAATGCGGCTTATCAGACTGAGAGTGCCCACCCTCAAAGCCTCTGGTACTGAAAACAGAAGACAGCAATTGTACCACTTTGCCAACAGGGGGAGTAGTTGAGAAATGAGTTTCCAGAGGGACCGTCCTTTCTGGATTGGGAGAGGAGATACCGTGAAGCCAGTCATGCCACATGTTTTGTGCGTTGGTCTATGCAAACCGTGATGCTGTTAATAAGCAGAGCTTAGTCTACCTATCACTTCCATGCAGGGCGGGTCGGGAATTTTTCTTCAAAGCCAAAATTTTGTGGAAGTGTATTGGGTTTGAGAGGAAAGATTTCTGGGGTCCAGGATGGAATTTCGGGTCAAAATTAGAGGGAGAGACCCACCCCAGAATAGACAATTGGAGGGATCTTTTATGGCCTGGAAAGTTGGAGCATTATCACCAGGCTCATCTCTGAACTGCAACGTCAAATCTGCAATGCCCCACCCACAAGATTCAAGGAACAGAGTTAGATCAGAATCCAGGGGACCAACCCCACCCATGTGGAGTGGGGTTCACATTAGTTATGGCTTCCAAATTGAGTTTCCCCTCATAACACTTCACTCCTCACCCCATTCTTGCCCACTATAGATTCATGGCCTGATTTTCAAGAGGACTCAGCTCCTATTTATGCACTTAAATGAACTGGCCAGATATTCTAAAGTGCTCCACACCTTGCACTTCCCATTGAGAACCCCAGGAGTGGCTGGATGCTGGCCACTGTTGAACGGCTGGCCTTCTATGTGTATGTATAAAACATGTCAAAGAAAAATGACTTGTCATGTTAGTTCAATGTTTTGTTTTGTGGCAGGGCATTTGTCAGCTATCACGCTTGCTTGTATATTGTTTCACTTCCCCTCCCACCCCTTCTCTGCCTTGTCTATTTACACAGTAAGCTCTTGCAGGAAGGGACGATTTCATATAGGTTTGAACAGTACCTTGCACAATCCTGACTGGAGTCTCCAGGTGCTATTATATATTTTATTATTATGTGTCTTGTTGTTTAGATAAAGATGGGGCAGAATTAATAGGATCTGGGTACATTCTTATGCTTGTGACTGAAATAAGAGGTGCACTCAGGACTAAAATTAATGAAGACCAGAATGTAACTTAAGTATAGTTTAAGCAGCAGGGAAACACGCCATGGGAAACATACACGTTATAGAGAACAAGTCAGAAATCACCCTGGAAATTATTCAAGCAACAAAAGCCCTCTACATCAGCATTATTTTCCTTCTAAAACAAGTTCTGCAGCTGTAATTTGGCTTTGATTAGCCACGACTATCCATCCGTGTTAACATTACATTTAATTAACTGTTAGCAGAGGAGTTTTCGGGTGTGGGAGGGAGATGGAAGATGGTTTGAGAAAACGAGATGAAAGCTTATGGAAAATATTTCCTTGCAGCGGTGATGGGAGAAGTAAAGAAAACTTCAATAGAAAATGGACAATCCTCAGGGATACTTATTTTTAGAATTCAATTAACCCATCACCATCTCAAAATCAAATATTAATTGATTTTAGATGCCTTTTCCTGGGAATGGAAATTAGTTTTCTCTGCACCAGATTTATCAGCCAGATGTACTTTTTGATACTGCTGAGTTAATCTCCACCAGGTGAACATGCAAAACCCCAGTTCACAAAATAAGAATATTTTCCCTATCTATCACTTCTCATTAGTCTGAAGGTAACCAAAGTTCATGGATTTTTAGTCAGCTTGGTCCATTCAGATCTTAAGATCTGCAATTTTTCTATCTTGAATTTGGATTCAATGACAAATATGCATGAGGGGTGTGGAATTTTTGATAGTTACACATCAAATAATCATAAATGGTATGTACAAGGATTGACAAAGTCCAGTCTTCCTAGTCTTCAAAGTCACTTGAAATAGGGATTTTTTGTGTGTGTGTTTTAATGTGTTCTATTGTTAATAAGAGACATTTAGGCCCCAATTCAGGAGAGCGTCCCTATGCAACAAGGCACATAAAACAATGGAGTTTAAGTACATATTTAAAGTTAAGCATGTGCTTAAGTGCTTTCCTGAACTGAGGCCTAAATCAAGTTCTCTGCCCTCCATCCAGGCACATACCCAGATGGAAGTGAAAGATTTCATGGATGACTTCAAAAGCGGTGTCCTTGGCAATATGCCATCCCTCTTCTGATAAAACCCATTCTACTGGTGTTCCATTGGCCACTGTGTTATCATCAGTAGCTAAGTCACTGATTTGTGGACTTTGTGCTTCTTTATCAATGAAAGGGCTTTAGATAAAACTCAAAATACTTCTCTGTCTTGCTGAGAAGGATGAGCTGAATTTGATGGGCCAGATTCTCAGCTGATACAAATCAGTATAGCTCTGAGCCTCACGTCAGATACAACTTGGATATACGTGAATGCTGAGATACTAGGAAAATTGAGATTCCTGGGCCACTATCCTGATTCTATCAGGAGATCCTGAATTTAAGCAGGGTGGCATTTTCAGGGCCAGATCTCCAGATGACGTAAATCAGCAGTGCTCTTCCAAAGTCAACGATGCTGCAGTGATTTACATCAGCTGAGGACGTGGCTTATCTTGAAGTCTTAAAGCAATTGTTAGGCAATGTGCCCATATTGCAACAATCTTACAAGTTCAGTTGTGTCCTCCAGATCGGTATTGTGTTTATGTGACATCAACCCCCTTGTAACTCCAGCCAGGTTTTTGAAGGCAGAATTGCAGGTGCTCTACGTTCTTTCTGTTGCTCTTCAAAGCTAAGCTGACAGAGAGCCTGGAGATTAAAACAACGGCTCTTGGGGGTTTTCCCCAGATGAAAATGAAGGGATGAACCTAAAATACTCCAAGATGCACAATAACAATGTATATTTTCCTGATTTCCTTAAACCCTTTGGATTGCAGGGTTTGTTTGTTTTTTTTAAATGTGACGATTATCCAAACTAATGGCGGGATCCTCTTCTCTTAGCTCACATTCTATTTTTGCCATCTCCACCAATGACTAACAATTCCTGACAAAAAGAAAACTATGAAAATGATATTGCTGCTAAAACTCTAGCTGAAAATTGCCACAGCACCATGCATTCCCCTTTCGAATGGATCCACGTTCCCCCTGACGTTCTCCCAGCTTGGCTGCTTGCTACCGTGGGTTTATCTGCTCAAGGATAAAATCCATTCAAAAATCTGGCGTGCACATTTCGCTTTTTTATGTTTGAACATAACCTTAATGTCTTGGGTTTTGCAAGAGAGAGAAAAGGTGAAACCTCCTAATCGGAGCTCAG
This sequence comes from Chrysemys picta bellii, assembly GCF_011386835.1. NCBI lineage: Eukaryota > Metazoa > Chordata > Testudines > Emydidae > Chrysemys > Chrysemys picta. The sequence goes on from NC_088795.1 coordinate 8,442,354, forward strand.
CCGTGGAAACGAAGTTGCTAGAAAGAGCTAGAAAGAGGTGCTGTTCTTCACTAAAACAGCATATGCTTCCTCCCCAACCTTAGTAGAAATCATTGTCAGACAGGCCTCAGAGGACTATGAGTTGCATGACCTTCGCAATGTGCATTACTTTGCACAACGCACGTTGCATATTTTTTAAAAACACAGATTAAAAGCGTGGTCTTTTTAACTGACCTTCTGCGTTCATTCCACTGAGTGCTTCCAGCTCTCAAGCGGAGGAGCCTGGAGGCTCTGTCATCCACCAGGGGGCTAAGACAGGATAATGTCAGAGATTGTATATACTATTTAAAGGGGGACCCTAAGCTGCTGTGATTCATGGGAAATGTGATGAAATGAAGAAGCGTTGAAGATAACAGAGACACTATTGACAGTGGTCTCCAATGAGGAATGATCTTGTGGTTTTGACTCTGATCTGGGACTCAGAACATCTAGGTTTCAGTCCCAACTCTACCACAGACTTCCTGTGCTGCCCAGGGCAAATCACTTGATCACTGTCTGGCACTGTTATATGTACAGACGCTCCCCATCGAATTTTGCGTAAGTCGGGAATGTATACCCAACAATTACCCCCCCCCCCCCCCCCCAAAAAAGTGTACGGAACTTACGGAACTTTTTCCATATGTGCAGGTTTGCGTAAGTCAGGTTTGTGTAACCTGGGGAGTGTCTGTATTGCAATAGGCCCTAGAGGCCTGAGCTGAGACGAGGGCCCCATTATTCTGGGTGCCGTACACACACAAGAGAGTCCCTCCTGGAAGAGCTCACAAGTCTGAATACATAAGACAGAAAGGAAGTATTGTTATTCCTATTTTTCAAATGGGTGACTGTGGGGGTTCAGTAGATAGGCCACTGAATTGGGATTGTGGTGAGGTGGGTTGTATTCTCAGATCTACCACTGACCTGCTGGGTGATGTCATTTCCTGTCCCACCTATTGTCCTTTCTATTTAGATACACAATAGAAACAATAGTATGTTGCGTAAATGATCATATACAACCAGCCAGCACCATTCAGTACATGCCATGAACCATTTGCCATCATCTCCGAGAGTTTAAAAAAACAACAAGCGGAAACAACGGCTGAATCAATTTAAATAATGAACAGGAAGAAATCTCATTCTACTCTCAGAGCAGAAATAGAGGCTAAACCCAATTAACTTTGGCCTTGATTCTGTTCTCCCTCACCCCAGTATAAATCAGGTTGACACCGTTGGAATAAAAAAAGTGACTGTGTGAAAAGAGGATCAAGTCGGTTATTTGTAGTGAAATAGTTGTAGGCATCAGCATATTGCAAAATCAGGGTTTTTACTCACTCAGGTCTAGAAGCAGTGCTGGGGTAGGGAAGGCAATTCTTTTTCACAATCATTTCTTTTTAAAGTAGAAAAAAATTATGTCTCTCAAAATAACAGAAACTCGGGGGTTTTTTGGTGAAAGTTTAGGTTTTCAAAATCTTTTTTTTTTTAATGAAACTCAAAACGTTTACTGAAAAAATATTGGGTTTCCATTTCATTTTGTTTTTTCTTCAAAAAAAAAAAACGAAAATTTCAATCAAACCAAAAATCTCCCAGAAATTTCAGTGTGGGCAAATGGACTTGTCAAAAAAATGTTTTGATCAAAAATGACTGAGCTGCTCTATGCAGTAGTGGTAGGACTTACTTTTCGAGGAGAAAACCCAGCGAGGGAGGCGGGTCTCAGAGCCCAGACTCCAAAGTCCAGGAAGGGGATGAGTAGCACAAGGTTGAGACAGCTAATCCAGGCTCTGAGACTCACTGCTCTGGGGTTTGTGTGTTCACACACAGTGTAGCCATAACCTAAAGCTCACACACCTTGTGAGTGAACTGGATCTAGGTGCAATAAAGTCTGGGCCCATTAGTGGCAGGTTTGCATCATTTGAACTCCAAACCCAAAGTAAAATTCAGTTGGGGCAAGCGACTATAAACGTGTGCCAACCACAGCTGCCATGAGGAATACAATGCTGAGAAAACCTCAAAGGCGAAGAAGTAGGACTCTGATTTCTCTGTCATACAGTCTGGCAATGAGCTCCATGTTTGTTGACTATCTGCATGAAGCCCCATGAAAGTTTTTCAACAAAATGAAATGAATATTGTGTTTCACCAACTTGTTTTTCAAGGTTTCCCGCCCCACCCTCTCTTTTTTTTCTGGCTCCCTTCCCAAGGGGAAGGAGGAGAAAAAAACAAAATAAAAACATTGCCAAACTGTTTTTGGTTTTTGAAAACAGACATGAAACAAAATATTTCTACTTGAAACAAGGTGAAAGAAACATTTTTGCTTTGGTTCACTGACCCAGGAAGTATAAAAGGAAATGAAAAAGTCTCACAAACACATTTTTTGTTTTTGCTTGGGTGGGGGAGACTTTGACAAAACATTTCAGCCAGCTCTACTATCAATTAACTGTCTAGAAAACGACTAGAAAATATTGACAAAGCAAAGGCCATAAACTCCATGGGGAATCTCACTGCTGAAAAAGGTGGTCATAAGGCAGCCCCATCTGCAGCAAGCCGTAGCATAGCAGACACACTTGCCTCAGTTTCCCTATCACTCCACTTCAGACTCTCCTGCTTAAATAATACCCCTCCTCGGGGCTGGGTATTACCGAAACATAGCTCAGATAATCCCCAGACAGGCCATTTCCTCACACCCCGTGTGGATAGTCCTGAAATCACTAACTACAGCCCTGGCATCTCACACCCCAGCTCTCAGCCTTCAGCCTGGCACAGCTCCCGGGCTCAGGAAGATCACCAGGCTGCCCCCTCCCTGTTTTCCTGCTAACTCCTCCCTCTTTCCAGGGAGAGGCTGCAGACAGCTTCCTGTTCTTTGCAGCGTATGTTTCCCCCGGGACCAGCTCCTGACTTCCAGGCAGCTCGTCCCTCTCCTTTCTCCTCACTGACCCTCAACCGGCTCCAACTCACCCAGTCTCTCTCCTCTCTAGGGCCCACGTGCCTGCCCTCTTTTACGCCCCATGGGTGTGGGCTGATGAGTCACAGATGCACTCGTCCTGCTGCATCGTAGGGTGTGTCTACACTGCATTGGAAACCCGGGTCTGCAGGACTGGTGTTTCCAAGCCCACCCCTCTTGAGCATCCACCCTTTGTGGTAAACCCAGGTTTACAGCTGCTGGAGCCGAGTCTCACAGCCATGCTAGTGCATCCGTACTGCACTGTGCAGACCTTCGGACTCAGGTCGGTGGCATGAGCTGCAGCCATGTAGAAAAGGACAGGGCTTAGACCTGAATCGCAGCGGCTCTGCTGGTGACTCATCCCCACACCTGGGTCCTAGGACCCAGGTCCTGAGTGCTTGCTGCCCCGAGTCGGACTGACTTGTGTGTGGATGGAACGGGAGTCTGGGATTAGTGCGCAGTGTAGACACGCCCCTAAAGGGCCAGGGTCACCCTGTGACAAAGCCAATATCAGGCAAAGATTGAAAAGCCTATTTCAGATACTGTGTGTAACCCCCACACCTCCTGGGTGCGGTGCTCTGTCCCATCTAGTGGCACCAAGCCCACTTAGAGAGAGAGATTAATGAGTCTGCTCTGCGGCCATAGCTAACAGCCAGTTGGCTTTTAGCTCAAGTGTAGAAGCTCGTGCACTAAACTCCAGAAGCCCCAGGTTAAATCCCACCCCCCAATGCCGACCGGGTCTGTCAGTGTTACATATGTGTGAAGTTCTACCTCGCATTACCAGTGTTCATACCTGTTTGTTGCTTATCTCTCTCCCTGCATTGGCCAGAAGGTCCGTGACCCAGGGCTGGATTCCGACACCAAAAATTCCCATGGAAAGAGAACAGCACTGGCAAAGACGCGGAGTTTTGACACTTAGCGCCGGACGTGCTCAACTGGAAACATGTTTGAGTTTGATTAAATGGCAGAATATAAACTCAGTGGAAGCAGCAAAAGCCAAGGTTTGTGCCACACCCTTAGAGGGGAAACTCCACCTGCTCCTATGCACGGTCTGCAGGGCCCCGCCAAACTGTCAGTGAATTGGTCATTATGTTCCTTCCTCTCCGGGACCATTGTTCCCTGCTGAACTGGAGACATAGAGTTTGGAGGTGAGAAGCCCTATTTTCAAACCTACAATACACACACAAACAGATCTGTGCCCCTCAGCGATGATTTTACTTTGAGGCTACGTCTGTATTGCACAGTTAACTTGGGTGAGGGCCCTGTAGGTCTGAGCACCTGGGTTAGCCTAGCCCAGGTGTGAGTAGCCCAACCCCCATTGCGGCACTCCCCTGAGTGCGTCTGGGGGCATAGCCCATGGCAATTTGGGCTGACATGCTCTAGGATTCTTTCCCAGCCAGTTGTGGGAGAACTTGACTGTTCTTTGGAAGGAACTGTGGGAAGGCATTGGAGGACTATCGGCCCTCAAATAATGCAGCCTGCGTCCTCGCTGCAAAGTGGTTGGCTTCCAGCCTGAGTTAAATTGGACATCTAGTTCTAACCTTTACCCTTGCTAGCCAGAGCTTAAAGCACTTCCAAATGCAGATCACGGGGTTTTTCTGAGTGGCTGGTAGAGGGGTTCAGGTCAGAGCCCAGGTTAACCGTGCAGTAGAGACATGTCCGTAGGGCGAGATTGTCCAAGATCTGATTCAGCTGCAGGCCGAGTAATTCCCCTCTCTAGCCCTGCTCAGATTGTGACTCCAGCCCAAGAGAGGACAGCTGGGGGGTTCTCACTCAGGCTGCTCAAAACAACGAGAATGATTTTCAACAAAACTCAAAACAGAAAAGAGATTCATTTCATTCCAAATCAGTGGTGGAATTGTCCGAGCTCCCAATGAAATGATTCAAAACTAAAAAAAAAAAAAATTCCGAATGAAGCGTTTCCGTCTCCCTTCAAACGGAAATGATCGTTGATAGTTTATGGTTATTTCTCTCCCTTTCTCTTCCCCCCCTTCAAAATACACAGAGAAAGGGGGGTGGTAAGGGACAGAAAATGGGGGAGGGGGATGCCAAAATGAAAAATGTCATCAATTAAAAACATTAGAAACGGTCAAAGGTTGAATGAAAAAGTTTGTATCGCTTGAAAATCCGTTTTTGAAAATGATGTGCTTTTTAACCAGGCTGCTTCTCTGATACTCCCCCTGAGTGAGCAAGAGGCTGAGGAGGGGTGGAAAGGGGCAGGGACTGTGGGGACCCCTGGGTCCACCCTCTCTCACCGGAGCCCCTGGCCAAACACACACGCCACTGTGCAAAAGGGGATGCAGTAAAAGACCCCCGCCCCGAGCAGGGTTTAGGTGAATCCAGGGACAGAAATGGGGTTGGAGTTGGAATGTGGGTGCGGAGATAGAACTTGTGGCAGCAATGAGACAAGACATGTTGGTATTAGGGCCAGCTAGGAGAATAGGAGAGAAAAAGTGTGGGGAAGGGGCACAGGTAAGGATGGAACTAGGGATGCGGCTGACTCTGGGGAGGGTTGGGAGAGAAACTGCAGGAAGGGACTGGGAAGAGCAATACTTCATGACAGATCTTTGTGTTGGGGCTGGGTGGGCGCAGCTAAACCCCAGCCCTGTGGAATGAGCAGCAGATTACATCCAACATGAACCCACAGATCTTGGAGAAGCAGCCAGAGGCCAGGGTTCTCTACACAGAGATCCAGACTGGGATTTTCAAAGGAGCCTAAGGGAGCTGGGCACCCAAACCCCATTGACCGTAGGCACCTAATTCCCTTAGTCAGCTTTGAAAACCCAAACCCCAATCTCATCATAACAGCTCCTGGCAGCACTATCCAACCTGGCTCCCTTGGGGATTCCCTGCCAGGGACTGCCCACCAGCCACTGCCTCTGGCCCCTCTAGGAAGGGATTCCACAGCACGGATCCAATTCTTTACTCTGTTCCATTTCGGTTCTTATACTGCTCCCATCACCCTGGTATGTGAGCACCACTGAGCCTGGAGCTGTCTCCCCTTTCCCATGGACCTCCCGCTGGCTGCTGTGAGTGCGGGACAGTATCCATAACACACACAACCCTGCATCCTTATAACATGGGCCCCAGATGCTTTACAGGGTTCCAGGGTGGGCAGGGGTACAGGTGGGTGAACCCACCCCCAACAGCCAGAAAGTGTCAGCAGAGCATACCCTAGTGGTATGATCAACCTCAGAGTATTTTAGTGTTCTGTATCCTACTGATTATTGTTCCCTTACAGAACTGTGCTTTCAATAACAGTCTAATGGATTATATTAGTACGTGGGCCAGATCTCCAGCTTTCTGTACGTTGGCATAGCTTCATTAAAGTCAGTGAGCCAGACCCCGAGCTGGTCCAAATCACCATAAACATCAATTCAGCTGCACCAATTTAAACCAGCTAAACATCCGGTTGTGTGTTTTTCTTACAGCACTGGGTACGGGCTAACAAAACATTTACAACCTGAACAGCATTTTCATAACTACTAAGAGACTATTGTCCTTAAAAACAACGCGTTATTTTTCCTATTGCGAGTCATCCTCAGGCTCTCAATTGTTCTTCTTGCCAAGCGGATCCAGCTAAAAGTTAGAGAACGAAATGTTGTTCTTGGTAGCAAAATGGCACTTCCTGGAGTGCCCAGAAGAGAGCATGCACAGCTCAGAGACTGGAGGGACTGCAAGCGCTGCGGGAAGGAAGACACCCGACCACAGCGAAGAAGAAAGCTTTTCATGGAAATGATTCATTTCCTTGGGCCGCTCCTCAGCTAAGTCAGCTGTGATGGAAGGGACTAAGCTATTATTCCAGTGAGTCAGGCTTGTTCAGTTCAGGAAAGGCAAGCTCATTTGAAAAGCCTAACTCTATCAATTTATTTCCCAAACAAAGCCGTCTATACCCTGTGCTCCAATCTGCAGCATAAAAAGGAAGAAGGCAGCTAATCTAATCACAGAATACACCCCTCCCCCGCCCCGACAAAAAGAAAATGAAATTAGGGAAAGTGCTTTGCATAACACAGTGGTGATTTATAGCCCACTGCACTCTCTGGGTTAGTGGGGTGTGGGACGCCCCTCCTATCCCAGGAGAATATTTTAAGAGTTAATGGAAAAAGAAAAGAGTCCTGCACAGAGAGGAGCTGACCTCTGCAGACTCAAGAACAGGCCATGGGCTATAGGAAACATGGGTCATTCTTGCCAGTGGTGCTTACATAACAGCACTTCCTGCCATGTAAAGAAATTCCTCCTCTGTGCCTCAGGGCTAAAGTGATAAATGACAGCACACGTGGTCTGTAGCCCACGAAAGCTTATGCTCTAATAAATTTGTTAGTCTCTAAGGTGCCACAAGTACTCCTGTTCTTTTTGCGGATACAGACTAACACGGCTGCTACTCTGAAACCCGTGTTTATTCTGCCGCACTTTCTGACCTGGACGCTGGCTTTTTGTTCACTAATAACACTCTCGTGTTAAGGACAGCCCTTGATCATATGGCCTTCCCTATAGTAGGAGTTAAAGGTGTGACATTATCCAACCAGATAAACTCTAGTCAAAGCGATTGGACTTTAGCAGGCACTATACTGGGGGCGGCTATTCGCACATGCTAAAGTACAATTGCTGCGTCTTAACTAGAGATTTAGAAGGAGTTAATTAGCTCAAGAGAGATAATACCATCTAACAAACCACCTTGAAATCCTAGTCTAGACAAAATCTGGGCCTTGACTCCCCAGGAAAAAAGGCGTATTCTTAACTCAAGTTAACTAACCCGAGATAAAATCCTCTTGAAGACAAGGCCGATGTAGTTAGGGTGACCAGATGCTAGGTGGAAAATATCAGGACCGCCGCAGGGGGGGCACCTTTTTAATTGTTACACTCACCCACCCGGGTCTTTGGTGGCAATTCGGCGGAGGGTCCGTCAGTTGCTGACAGTCTTCAGTGACATTTCGGCGGTGGGTAATAAACCTTGCCTGCCAAAGACAGAAGCACTCACTGCCGAAATGCTGCTGAAGAGCGTCAGCGACTGAAGGACCCTCCGCCGAATTGCTGCCGAAGACCCGGACGGGTGAATGGAAAGACACAAACCAAAAAAACCCACACCCGTAACAAAATATCAGGACAAATGGCGTCCTGACCATACTTCGGCGGGACGCGGGACAAACTCCTCAAAATCGGGACAATCCCCATTTTATCGGGACATCTGGTCACCCTAGATGTAGTTTTCATTTAAGTTAGCAGGCTGAGGTAGGTAGCTTTAACTCTACCTGCTAGCTCATATGCAAACTACACACTACCTAGGGTTTTACCTCCAGTTAGCTAACTGGAGTTAAGGACAGACCTTGTTTGCTAGTGAAGAAACACCCTAAAGGTACATCTACACCTCAGCTGAGCGCAACCCTCCTCGCCAGGGCAGACACATTCACACTAGCACGCTAGAAATAGCAATGTGGATATTGTGGCTTGGGTGGCAGTTCAGGCTCTAGGCACAGTTGCCAACTTTCACCCGGTAAATAAGCCCCCCACTTTCACAATAAGCCAAAAATCAAGCTAATCCCATTTCAAAACAAGGCCCATCCCTAAGAACCCCAACACTCTATGTGACCAGATCCCCCCGGCGTGCAGTCTGGGGCTGTGGTGACCCGCTGTGCACCTGTGACTCTCTCCCCCTCTTGCCCCTGCTTGCTCCCCTTGCTTGCCCTGCTTGCCAGGAGCTGATCAAAAAAAAAAAAAAAAAAAAGCAACAAGCAACAAGCCAAACAAGCAACAAGCCAAAAACTAGCCAACAAGCAACTCACAAGCCAACTAAGCCAAAACCAAGCCCAATTTCTGTGTTTTTTTCCATGGGTTTGGCATGTCTCCTCCCAGGTTCCTACCATGAACACTCTCTCTCTTGTGCTATCATGAGGTGCTGTGTCAGTAGAAGAGGACCAGATGGTATTCACCCAAGAGTTCAGAAGAAACTCGGAGATGAAATTGCAGCACTGTGTATGATGTGGAAGCTATTGCTGAAACAAGCTTCTGTACCAGATGAGTGGATGGAAGCTAATGTGATGCCAATTTTTACAAAGGGCTCAGAGGCGATCCTGGCAATTACAAGCCATTCGGCCTAACTTCAGTGCCTGGCAAATTGGTAGAAACTAGAGTAAAGAACGGAATTATCAGGCACGTAGATAAACATGATTTGTTGGGGGAAGAGTCAACATGGCATTTGTAAAAGGAAGTCGTGCCTCACAAATCTATCAGAATTCTCTGAGCGTGTCAACAGACATGAACAATAGTGATCCAGTCAATAGAGTGTACTTGGATTTTCAGAAAAACGTTGACAAGGTCCCTCACCAAAGGCTCTTCAGGAAATTAAATAATCATGGGTAGGGCTCCGGGTCGGTCACGGAGGTCGCAAAAGTCACGGATTCTGTGACTGTGTGTGACCTCCGTGACTTCAGCAGTGGCCAGTGTGGCTGGCTCTGGGGCCAGCTGCTCAAGTGGCCCCCAGGACAGCCACACTGGGCGCTGCTGGAGTGGCCCCAGGAACAACCACAGCAGCCGCTGCTCCGGTGGCCTCTGGCAGCAGTCCTGGGGTGGCTGGAGCAGTCACAGTCTGCGGTCCCTGGGCAGCCGGCTGGAGCAGTCATGGTCCACAGACCCAGGCAGCCATCCCTGGGCAGCCAACTGGAGCACCCTCAGTCTGCTGGCTCCAGCAGTGGTTCCCGGGCAGCCAACCGGAGAAGCTGCGGTCTGCTGGCCCTGGTAGTGGTACCTGGCCGGCCAGCCGGCCGGAGCAGCCGCGTTCCACGGCCCCTAGCAGCTGGTGCCACCGGTGCCAGGCACACCCCCACCAGCAGCAGCCCCTGGTCTCCCTTCCCAGCACCCTCCCCCAAGATTTAATCACAGGTATTTTTTGTATAAGTCATGCACAGGTCACACGCCATGAATTTTTGTTTATTGCCCGTGACCTGCCCATGACTTTTACTAAAAATATCCATGACTAAATCTTAGCCGTAATCATGGGTAAGAAGGAGGTTCCTCTCCTGGATCAGTCACTTTTTAAAAGGTAGGAATCAAAGGGTAGGACGAAATGGTCTGTTTTCAGACTGGAGAGAGGAAATAGCAGTGTCCCCAAGGATCTGTACTGGGACGGGTGCTGTTCACCATGTTCATCATCCAGAAAAGGGAGCGAACAGTAAAGTGGCAAAGTTTGCAGACAATACAAAATTATTCCAGATAGGTAAGTGCAAAGCTGACTGTGAAGAGTTACAAAAGCATCTCACAGAACTCTGAGACTGGACAAGTAAATGGCAGATGAAATGCGACAGTGATAAATGCAAAATAATGCACACTGGAAAAAATCACGGGTTCTAAATGAGCTGTTCCCACTCAAGAAAGAGATGTTGGGGTCACTGTGGATAGTTCTCTGAAAACGTAGCTCAATGCGCAGCAACAGTCAAAAATGTTAGAAACTGTTAGGAAAGGGGTAGAAAATAAGACAGAAAATATCAAAATGCCACTATATAAATCCATGGTGCGCCCACACCTTGAATACTGTATCCAGTTTTGGTCTCCATCTCAAAAAGGATATAGGAGAACTGGAAAAGATTCAGAGAAGGGCAACAAAGATGAACCAGGGTATGGAACAGTTTCCATACAAGGAGAGACTAAAAAGATTACGATGGCTGAGTTTAGAAAAGAGATGATGGTGGTGGGGGGAGGGTCTATACTATCATGAATGGTATGGAAAAAATGAATAGAGAAGTGTTGGTTACCTTTTCCCACCATACAAAAGCCTGCAGTCACCCAATGAAATTAATACACAGAAGGTTTAATACAAACAAGAGGAATTACTTTTCCATATGTAACCCTTCTGCCCCTCTGAGTTGGCAGCAACAAGGGCCGGGTTCAGTATCTAGGGGTTCCGTTTCAATAACGCAATGCAAAACTGGCTCAAGCCCCCACCCAGTGGCCTGGGACAATTACATACCACCACCCCCCACCCCGGGCGCATCTAGGAGGCAATACTTCCCCTCTCGCAAGCACGGAGTCTAAGTGTAGCAAAAGCCTTTTAATAAAGGAGGGAAACAATGCGGCATTATGTTGGGGAAACACCACAAACAGGATTCATAACACAAACCATGAGCAAAAGACCCACCTCCAAGTAAGTTTGGCAGTGTCCTTTTCCCCTCAGGGTCTTAAGTCCAATCATCCCAAAGTCCAACAACCCCAAAGTCTCTGTCCCTGATCAGTGCCGCCCCAGAGTTAAAAAGTTTATCTGCAGAGTTTTACCCCCCACCCCCAGCCTGGGCAGAAATGGGGGAGGGGCACACGGGATGTTAAGGGGCACCTTACGTGGTCCGAGGCCGACTTCCCCACCTCTCCGTTGAGTTCTGCTGCAGCCTTTACCACGAATGGCTCCACTCCACCAGCCGCACCGCTCCGCTCCTCCAGCCGTGCCTGCAAACTGCTCCGCTCTGCTCCCCGTTCCGCTCCAACCGTCCCACAAACTGCTCAGCTCTGTAAGCCGCTCCACTCCACCAGCTGTCCCATGAACCACTCCAGCTGCCCCCCACAAATGGCTCAGCTCCGCTCCACTCACTGTTCCATGGGCCGCTCCAACCGTCCCACAAACTGCTCGGCTCAGCCAGCTGCTAGCAATATATCTTCAGGCTCCCACACTGGTTAACACAGCACTCAGTGATCTCAGCTCAGCAATTTTAGCTCTTTTAGTGATTTGAGCTTGTAGTAGGGGAGCTCCAGTACTGGTGCACCACTGGCCCAAAGTGCATTCAGTTCAGCAACTTCTAGCTAGACTCCTAATGGAAGCAAACTTAGCTCCGCTATTCAACGGTAGGGGGGGAAGGGGGGAGGTAGTACAATTGGTGTTCCAGGCCCTCAAAAGGGGGCCATACCATCAGGTACACATACCTATCCCCAAGCTCTCTCAATTCACTGGGTTTTAAAACCCATGCCCCTTGTCTAGCGAGTGCTACTTAGTTACTGGTGAGTCCCTCTGTCATACAACAGTTCCACTGGCCTTGATTCACAGAATCAGGGTAACAACACTTTATTCTTCCTGCCCCAATAACAGAGAAACTGGGGATCCCACACCAGCCAAAGTAACCACTTTCAGTTGTTGTTGTCCCAGGCTAGGCGGGTGGGTGTGCCTATGCAAACAAGATCAGCCCCTGAAGTTCTTTTCCACCCTCGCCATAATTCACCACCAGATGTCAGGGTAGAGTTTATCCTGACTCTGCTTACACATACAATGCACAATTTGCCTGTAGAACTCATTGCCATAGGATGTTTGGAAAGCCAAAAGTATAAACCTTTTTCAAAGTCTGGCCCATCGTGCCTGGTGGTGAGGTTTTATATTACTCCTGTCAGTGCTCAGTTTCTGTCCAAGTGTTCAATGCGTGATGGTAAATGGGGGGTTGAGAACATACTGTAAGCTAACCTCTCCCCCCACCATTTTCCATACTTCTAATTTCCACAAGTCAATTAAGCGATTTTTTAACCCCGTCAGGTGAAGTCACAAAAGCTTCCTTCAGAATTGTCCTATTTAGCAAAATCCAAATGCTCTGCAGTACACCCAATAGGAGAGATGTTACTTAATCAGCTCCATGTCACTTAATCATTTCTGTTGCTTCAAAGTACCAATTTTGTGTGCAGACATAATACAGGCTTGCATGATTGCTGGCTTGATGGGAAATCATGGTCTGTCTAAAAGATGTAAGCATTGCATGACATGTCTAATAAAAGGAGCAGATTTGGGCTAATTTTTTTCCTTTAAAAGCATCTCAAACAAAACACTGCTGTATCGGCCCACAGAACTCAGTGGTGAAGCATGAAACAATGATTATAGGTTTCCACAAGCAGCAGCAACATTCTTCCTTCCGTTGGACTCCACGGAGGATTCTCTAGAAATCCAGGGATTCACACAGGGAGAAAGGATGAGAGGGGAATGGGACCAAGGGAACATGCATCAGCCCCAGCCCTGGCAATAGCGAGAGGAGGATCTAGAGGAAACGTACTGGAGGCACAAGCCATAAAACAGCTCTATGGAAATACTGCCTGAAAAGTGAATAGAAATGTTTCAGTGAAACTAATAAATGAAACCATGGGCGGAAGTCATCTGTGCTTGAATAGGTCTCCTGTTTTTGCAACCCTAACACAGTGCTGCTAACTCTTGCAATTTAATGGTAAGTCTCACAAGATTTGGTGTTTTTCTTAACACCCCAGATCCTGGAGTCATGTGAATGTGAGAGACTCTTGGCTTTGTTTTGTTTTTTAAGTACATTTCTAGCTCTCATGGTTGCAGAGAAAAAACTAGAACACATGAGCCCTAAAGGCTCAAAACCCAGAGGGCAAATAAAAAGAGCCCAACCTATATCCGTTTTTAAAAACAAAAATAAAAAACATTAATTTTTCAACTAATCCCATGATATTTCATGGCCTGACTCATGGTTTTTGAATGATTGGGTTTGGCAATATTGCCTCTACCCACAAAATCTCTCTCCTCTGTGCACAGGCATTCACCCCATCCTTTGGGTTAGACTCGCCTTGAGATTCTAGTGTAGCTGACATGTGTTGGCATAATCACCCCAATGATGTACATTGTATTCCTTCCGCTGTCCCATAATGCACTTGGGCACTGTTCAAGTGGTCTGTCTGGACATTCTTTGCAAAAAGCCTTTTACAAAACTGCCACACACCCCACTGACCCTAAAGCGGTACACCTCCACTCACCCCACAACTGCAGCTGTGGCTACACATTTTGATATCTGTATGAAAGTCAAGGAAAGTGTGGGCCCCTTACTGAATGAGGGAGGCAACCTAGTGACCGAGGATGTGGAAAAAGCTAATGTACTCAATGCTTTTTTTGCCTCTGTCTTCATGAACAAGGTCAGCTCCCAGCACTGGGCAGCACAATATGGGGAGAAGGTGACCAGCCCTCTGTGGAGAAAGAAGTGGTTCGGGACTATTTAGAAAAACTGGACGTGCACAAGTCCATGGGGCCAGATGCGCTGCATCTGAGGGTGCTAAAGGAGTTGGCTGATGAGATTGCAGAGCCATTAGCCATTATTTTTGAAAACTCATGGCGATCAGGGGAGGTCCCAGATGACTGGAAAATGGCTAATGTAGTGCCCATCTTTAAAAAAGGGAAGAAGGAGGATCCGGGGAACTACAGGCCAGTCAGCCTCACCTCAGTCCCTGGAAAAATCATGGAGCAGGTCCTCAAGGAATCAATTATGAAACATTTAGAGGAGAGGAAAGTGATCAGGAACAGTCAGCATGGCTTCACCAAGGGCAAGTCGTGCCTGACTAACCTAATTACCTTCTATGATGAGATAACTGGCTCTGTGGATGAGGGGAAAGCAGTGGATGTGTTATTCCTTGACTTTAGCAAAGCTTTTGATACGGTCTCCCACAGTATTCTTGCCGCCAAGTTAAAGAAGTATGGGCTGGATGAATGGACTGTAAGGTGGATAGAAAGCTGGCTAGATCGTTGGGCTCAACGGGTAGTGATCAATGGCTCCATGTCTAGTTGGCAGCCGGTTTCAAGCGGAGTGCCCCAAAGGTCGGTCCTGGGGCCGGTTTTGTTTAATATCTTTATTAATGATCTGGAGGATGGTGTGGACTGCACTCTCAGCAAGTTTGCAGATGACACTAAACTAGGAGGCGTGGTAGATACACTAGAGGGTAGGGATCGGATACAGAGGGACCTAAACAAATTAGAGGATTGGGCCAAAAAAACCTGATGAGGTTCAACAAGGACAAGTGCAGAGTCCTGCACTTAGGACGGAAGAATCCCATGCACTGCTACAGACTAGGGACCGAATGGCTAGGTAGCAGTTCTGCAGAAAAGGACCTAGGGGTCACAGTGGATGAGAAGCTGGATATGAGTCAACAGTGTGCTCTTGTTGCCAAGAAGGCTAACGGCATTTTGGGCTGTAGAAGTAGGGGCATTGCCAGCAGATCGAGGAATGTGATCGTTCCCCTTTATTCGACATTGGTGAGGCCTCATCTGGAGTACTGTGTCCAGTTTTGGGCCCCACACTACAAGAAGGATGTGGAAAAATTGGAAAGAGTCCAGCGGAGGGCAACAAAAATGATTAGGGGGCTGGAGCACATGACTTATGAGGAGAGGCTGAGGGAACTGGGGTTATTTAGTCTGCAGAAGAGAAGAATGAGGGGGGATTTGATAGCAGCCTTCAACTACCTCAAGGGGGGTTCCAAAGAGGATGGAGCTCAGCTGTTCTCAGTGGTGGCAGATGATAGAACAAGGAGCAATGGTCTCAAGTTGCAGTGGGGGAGGTCCAGGTTGGATACTAGGAAACACTATTTCAGTAAGAGGGTGGTGAAGCACTGGAATGCGTTACCTAGGGAGGTGGTGGAATCTCCTTCCTTAGAGGTTTTTAAGGTCTGGCTTGACAAAGCCCTGGCTGGGATGATTTAGTTGGGAATTGGTCCTGCTTTGAGCTGGGGGTTGGACTAGAAGACCTCTTGAGGTCCCTTCCAACCCTGATATTCTATGAAATAAACAACTAGGAGGGGAAGGGTTTGCTTACCAAGGCACAAGAAGATACAACTGGAAGTGCTGACAGGAAAGATGGTGGTCTGGTGAATAAAGCACTGACTTTGGACTCACAAGATCTTGGTTTACTTCTTGCCTTGGCCACAGACTTCCTAGGGTGATCATAGGCAAGTCACACCCACTCTTTGTGCCTCAGTTCCCCTATCTATTATATGTGGATAATAGGCCTTTCTTGCTCTTGTCTATCATCTATTTAGAGGTAAGCTCTTTGAGGCAGGGCCTGTCTCTGACTAGGTGATGTGCCAGTCTTGCCAAACTCAAGCGTTCAAAAATCATAAGTAGGCCTCAAAAATATCATCATATTGGCTTAAAAATTCATCACTCTTTGCATTGCCTTTTTGTTTCTGAGCTTTTAGGTTACACTGGGCTCATGTTTTCAAGTCTTTTTCTCTGAAACCACAAGGGCTAGAAGCTTACTTAAAAAATAAAACAAAAAATAAATAAAAAAAACCTGAGAGTCTCCTATAATCACAGGAGCTGGGGCTTCAAGAACAGTAGCAAATATTGTGTGAGCCGGCAAAACTGATATAGAAGCTTTCTCAATGTGTCCCCAATCTCAGCTGGTGCTTTTAGGTGCTACTATAATACAAATAATGATAATCTAGGAAATAGATTGAAAAAAAGATGAAAATCAGGAAAAACTTCTTAACAGTAGACTCCATGTGGCTGTGGAATAACATCCCAAGGGAAGTCATGAAAGCCCCATTGCTTTAAGGCCTTTGAACCTAGTATGAACAAAATACTAGCAAATATACTGTGGGGACAATCCTGCACTTGTTCCCAAGGGAAAAACTAGATAATGTAGTGGTTCACACTTCCATCTCTAACTTATTTAACCCCAGTATAAGGTAAGAACCTTCAAAGATAAGCCCATGTAGGGCTAAACACATCCCTGGTGTACATGAAATCAAAAGAGCTTTACCAGCGATGAATTTGACCCATATTGAATGGCTTGCAGCATTTAACCTTTTTTTTTTTTTTTTTTAAGTATATCAGCTCGGAAAAATAAGAGCAAACTATGGTTTTTCTGCCGTGTAAAGCCAAATTTGTCCAACAACAATAAGGTCAGAATAGAGAGTAAAGCATTGATAGTCCCTAGTATGGGGCGATTGTGATGGAAATAGTGGTTTCTAACAGAAAATATGACACCCTTTTCAGATGTATCACACTTTACTGTTCCTTTGGCCATACTAAATCAATTTGCAACATATTAGGGTTATACAAGCTATTCTTTTCCTCAGGTGGTAGGGATATATTTATTGTTATTTTACTAATCTTTATTAATATCAAATCAAGTAATGTTGCCTAATGCTACATCCAAACCAAAAAACCTAAACCGTCATGCAAAAAAAAAATCCATTTGCTCTCAAAAAATGCCGTATTGCGTGACTTTTAGAGATGCATTTTCTCATAAATGTCAGCCATCAAAGATTTTTGCCAAATGTGTTTTTATTAATAAAACTATTGCAGGAGAGGCAGCCAGCAAAGAAACATTTGTGAAATATTGTTGTTGGGGTTTTTCCCAAATGCAATAACCCTGACTCCATAGGGAAACAAAAAACAGCAAAATGATGTTCTGGAGAATACAAAGTTACCAGTTGCGATAAACAATAAGTCTGAATTGCAGCTGGGGAAACACAGCTGATAAAATATCCTTTAAATATAAGCTAGTTTCAAATGTATCACTGGACCTGTCACTTAATAGGCAGTCCAAATATTTTCCGAATAATGGCCAATTTTTGAGAATGCAATGTGCACCTGCAAAATTGGCAACTGCGTTTTTGCACTTACAATTCAACTGCAGGTGCAAATCTGAGTGATTGTTTACACGTTAAGTTGGGTTAAAGATTCAAAGGGTTTTCGAAATCCCAGCCCCATTGAAGTCAATGACTAAATGCCCATTGATCTCACAGGGGTCAGGATTTCACCCATAGATTAAAGCCAGAAAGGACCATTTTGATCATTGACACGGGCGATAGGATTTCACCCATCTAGCCCCAAAACTTGTGGTTGAACCCTGCCTAACTTTTAGGAAGACGTCCGCTTTTGAGATAGAGACTCCGAGTGATGGGAATTTACCACATCCGTTGGTAATCTGTTCCAGTGGCCTTGGATCGTCCAGTCTCCTCCTGAAACAGTAACTACGGAACAGATTTTGCCACCCTAATTTATGCTGAGCAGTGCCAGGGACCTTGCTCCAGCAAGGCATTTACATGTGTGTGCACTTTTAAGCACGAGTCGTCCTATCGCCTTAAAATTACAGAGGTGCTTCAGTGCATTTCTGGACTGAGGCCTTGCTCCATGACAAGTCACACTACTCACAGAGTAAACTATTACTCAGTCTGAATAAGGACACTGGAATCTGCTTAACCCAGAAAAATCAGACCCTTCTCCATTCCTGCTGCCTCACATTGAAATATGACTATCCAGCTAGCTCCAGATTGATGAACAATGGATCCCCATATTCTTATCCATTCAGGAATTTATCATCATATGCTGTAGCAGTAGCGTTTAGTGTTATGAGGTTATTGGCTTCTTTATTAAGGATGCATAGCTTTGTCTTTATCAATTTGCGGTTCGTCTCATTTACTGCCACATGTTATTTCTGGTCCAGCACTACATCTAATTAATCACTCCATTTCATTGTAAGTTAATGTGCCCCCACCCCCCTTTCCCCCCTCTGTTTCTTACTGAGCAAAGGAAAGCAACATTCAGTGCAAACGCTCCGTGAACTATGTAAGTGCTGTGGAGGCTTAAATAAGATGATGCTCCAACCCCCACTTCAGTGCAATCGAAATCCTCAGTATGGCACCTCTCGATCTTGCCTCAAATTCCCCCGAGTGCACTCTGTGGTAAAACGGCAGCGGCGCCGGCATCCAGCCTGTGTTTTCGTTGTCTCCAGCATTATCCACTTGCAAAGGGAATCCTGACCCAATAGGCCATATCGAAATGTGAAAGAAGGGCCAGCCGTCGCACAGATGTAATTAAACATGGGCTGAGTCCTTTGCTAGGTCACGGAACATAACCAGAGATCGGCTACCGTTTCGGACAGCTGTTCCTGGCAGGAGCTATGTTGGGTTCTCTGAATCCAAGGTGCTAAGCAGTTGGGTGCTTGTGGCACTAAGCAGGGTGAGAAGCAGCCAGTTTGGTATGTTTCCTATGCAGGAGGATTATTGCTTTCAAAAGTTAGCGGTGGGTCTGGCTTTCTTTCCTGTTTACAAGGAAGCCATGGCCAAATATGTCTCCTGCCCATTGGTGGCATATGAGGCAGCTGGAGGAGGTTGGCCCCACTGCTCATGTAAGTCTGTGCAGCATTAGTTTGTCAACTCTTCCCAGTCCATCGGCTTCAGATACGGGTTCCTACGGGAGGTTTTTCCTCTCTGCCTTCCCTCTAATTTTCTCTATCCATGTGCGGAATGAATTTTGTGATGTGCACCAATATCGAGGTACCGTGCAGATGTGTGCCACCAGTAGAAACTAAAAACCTATATATATCATATATATTTTTTAAAAAGTTACCATAGGTATGGACGAAAGACTGTTAAAATAAGGGATAATTAACAAGTG
Organism: Chrysemys picta bellii; assembly: GCF_011386835.1. Lineage (NCBI taxonomy): Eukaryota > Metazoa > Chordata > Testudines > Emydidae > Chrysemys > Chrysemys picta. Next base: position 8,461,442 of record NC_088795.1, read on the forward strand.
CTGACGCTCACATCACAGCACAGTCCAGGTGGGGAAAGTGACCTAGATGCAGGGAGCCCTGGTGTTGTGCGGACTGTATAAGGGAGACTGTGTGTGTGTGTGTGTGTGTGTGTGTGTGTGTGAGTGGAAGAGTGTATGATAGTGTGTGTGTGTTGTTGTGTTGAGGGCAGTGTGTGTGTGTGAGTGGAGGAGTGTATGATAGTGTGTGTGTGTTGTTGTGTTGAGGGCAGTGTGTGTGTGCGAGTGGAGGAGTGTATGATAGTGTGTGTGTGTTGTTGTGTTGAGGGCAGTGTGTGTGTGCGAGTGGAGGCGTGTATGATAGTGTGTGTGTGTTGTTGTGTTGAGGGCAGTGTGTGTGTGCGAGTGGAGGCGTGTATGATAGTGTGTGTGTTGTTGTTGTGTTGAGGGCAGTGTGTGAGTGTGAGTGGAGGAGTGTATGATAGTGTGTGTGTTGTTGTGTTGAGGGCAGTGTGTGTGTGCGAGTGGAGGCGTGTATGATAGTGTGTGTGTGTTGTTGTGTTGAGGGCAGTGTGTGTGTGTGAGTGGAGGAGTGTATGATAGTGTGTGTGTGTTGTGTTGAGGACAGTGTGTGTGTGCGAGTGGAGGCGTGTATGATAGTGTGTGTGTGTTGTTGTGTTGAGGGCAGTGTGTGTGTGCGAGTGGAGGAGTGTATGATAGTGTGTGTGTGTTGTTGTGTTGAAGGCAGTGTGTGTGTGTGAGTGAATATATGAGTGCGCGCACTCAGGGATCAGGAGTCTGAAGGTTTGCTCAGACACCAGCAGCAGCCTGCAGCCCTGGACCTAGAGAAGCAGCAGGACATACAGATCTCCCTCTGCCCCAGCACCCCAGCTCAGTGGAGACTGGGGACACGGGCGGGGGAAGGGGGGCACCCCGACATCAGCCTTCCCCTCTCTCTTCCCCTCCCCTCCCTGCACAGCAGACAGGAGGACCTGCGAGTCCAGAGCAGCGTGGCCAGGGGCGGCTCCGGGACAGGAACAGAGAAAGGGGGAGAACGGGAGCAGCGGCAGCTGCACACAGCAGTGGAGCAGAGGGTTGGAGGGGAACCCCTGCTCCAGAGAAGTCACCTGACTCAACTGGTCATCCAACCGCCCCCCTAGAGCTCAGGTCGTTCTGCCCTCTCCACACTGACTGCCGCCTCCGTCAGCCCAACTGGCTCTCGGCAGGTCAGGTGGGACTCAAACAAACCCTGCACACGGCGCCCCCTTTGGCAGGCCACCCTTTGCCACCGGCCCAGCACAGCTGTAACAATCAAGAGTGTGGGACTTAATGGACTATTGCGCAGCCACGCACCTTAGAGGGAACACTGTACAAGACCCTGTGTCCTACACTGGGAACCACTGATTGCAATACTCGGTTGTTTTTCAACCTCAGCTGGGCAAGTAACACAGCGTTTGTATAGACAGGTTTTCTCTCCCACCCTTTTTATCTTAGGTACCTGTATTCCCCGCCCCCCATAGACCCTGAGCGGTCTCACAATAATTAATGCATTTATCGTCACAGTGCTCCTGTGTGGTAGGGCAGTGCAATTATCCCCATTTTACAGCTAGGAAGCTGAGGCACAGAGAGGCTAGGTGATTTGGCCAAGGTCACACACGCTGCTGTGGCAGAGCAGGGCATTGAACCTAGGGGTCCTGAGTCCCAGGCTAGCTTCCTCCTCTGTCTGTGGCAATGATTTAGGTTGTAACGTTTTGGAGCAGAGACTCTCTCTTACTATGTGTGTGTACAGCACCTGGCGCAATGAGGCCCCAATCTCAGCTGGGACCTGTAAGAGCTACTGTAATAAAGATAATATGAACTACAACCAATAAGGCTCTCCAGCTGTACAGGGGATTGTTTTCTTTTGTTCTGAAGGGGGCGAGGTAGGACTCTGACTGCTTCTTGCTAGGGCACACTGACATTTTCTTTTTCTGTGGCTTTCTCAAGACTCCTCTTCCCAATACAAGGCGGTCAGGGCAGAGGCTGTTCTCATTGTCACTGCTGTATGAAGAGAACTAGCAAGACTTTGTTTCAAAAGTAGCTTCCCACATATTGTCCTCAAACAGCCACCAGCAGAACTTGAATTCATGCCTGTGACATCAGCCCCGGGGAAACCAAAGGACAATGGACACGGTGAGCAGGGACACATGGCTGAGAAACGGGGCTGATCTCAGAGCTGGGATTGTTAGTGATTCATAATACAGTATTGTCTAGAGACCAATCAAGAACATGGCTCAGGGTGCTGGTCACTTTAGAGCCATAGAGTAGTACACAACGGTTCCTGCACTGGAGAGCTTCCAGCAAAAATAGACACAATAGACGGAAGGGTTTCTGCTATTTATTTACTTCCATGGCCCTCATTGCTGCAGTATCTAAGCACCTCATAGTTGTTAATGGGCTTTATCTTCACATGACATCCCAGGGAAATACTACCCCATTTTACACATGGGAAATTGAGGCACAGGGCAGAGACTTATCCAAGTTAGTCCATGGCTGGTCTCTTGAATTGCAAGCAAATGTCCTACCCACTAGCCCATCCTTCCTACCTGCAGTGGGTCTCCTCCATCACCGACTCCAGTTCCAGGGACAACAGGAAAGTGGTCAATGGACAGCATGTTATACAGTGGGTGACTCAAAGTATTTAATGGCTTGGATTCCCAGTTACACCAAGGCCCTAAAGTGGGTATAAATGTAAAGGGGCCTTAGTGTGAGTGAGGATTAAGCTCTGAGTTTTCTGGACATGACCCTTTATCTTCAGCACTGTAAGGGCACCCCCAGCGTCAGACTGGCTTGGGTTTCTATGCGCCACTGCCTTCTACTGGACGCCGGTGCCTGGTTTCCTCTAGATGAAGCCATTCCTTAGGAGAACTGGTTAGAGAGCTCCCCCGCCTCTTCTTGGCTCTGACCCCCTGGGAAAGGCTCTCATTGAGATGAACTGGGTTTGGATCAAGCCCGTTCTCACTGGCCTTGAGAGGTCCAGCTCTCCCTCCTCCCTGGCTGAGAACTCGCCAGACAAGAGAACCTGAAGGAAGAGCAATTGAAAAAGCCGGTGCCTGGCTGAAGGGTTTATGGTACCTGCTCAGCCTTTCCCTCTCAACAGCAGCACCTAACAGGGAAGAAGAGGTGGCTTCTAAACACCTCCTCTTCCCTAAAGGAAGATCAGTCCTTCCACCCCATCAACTCCCCAGTGTGAGAGAAGCCTTCTATTGCCCCTCCGGAGAGAAAGACAGAGAGAGAATGCATAGAGGTTGCGTAGGACCTCATTGGCAATGGAAATGCATTGGATAATGCATTGCATGGAGCCTCACGGGTAATGCCTTAGAATCCTCTAAATGCAGGAACATGTGGGAAAAGAACCCTTGTTTGCATTTGGATTTATGAGTATTGCTTCTCCACCATGGCCAAGTCTAACTGATGACCTCACTAGGAAATGGGATGGGAAGCAACCTTGCCCCAGAGCAGATGATTTTTGTGCAGGCATGTGTGGGTGCACACACACACACACACACACACACTTTTGCTTGGCTGGCTCTTGACCTACTGCTTGGGGACATTAACTCCTGAACGTTTCTTCTCCCAGCCCCTTCCCTCTTCTCGCTGCACCGCGTCACCTCAGAATGTTGAGATCCATAATGACACACAGCAAAAGCTGAGTGGGGAGTTCCTCCACACTCCTTTCAATCTGCTGTGGCCACCCATCCCCTTTAGTAAATTTGCACCGTGGAAACCTAATGGAACTTAGTACCCAACTTTACTGATGATGCACAAGAACAGAATCCAGCCCTCTCTTGCTTTTTATTGTGTTGGCGCTGCAGAACACATGTATTTTTGTACTCATGGCAGCAGATAAGGCTCTTAACACTCACCCGGAGTAGATGTGTTGCATAAGACGGCACAGAGACACTTTGCATATTAAAGCTGCACTTTAAGAGACTGCTGAAATATTTATCATACTATATGCTGATTGTGCTGTCTACGGGCAGCTCTGCACAGGGAGGCAGTCGTAGTTGTCAACATATATTGAGGGAAGAAGTTAGCCGTGACTTTTCATGCACTGGGGGGGAAAAAAACTGAATCTAATTATTATACAACAGCTTTTCAGTTTCTCATCACCATCGCGATGAGAAGTCCCTGGCTATTTGTGTTGCACCTTTGTTCCTCATTAGAGGAGGTTAGCATGTTTCATCCCGGCCCTGTTATTACAGATAAGCTGGCAGGATTTTTAGCGATGGGCTGGCAGCGTCTAGAGGAGTCAGGTTTCTGCCTCGCAACATTTAAGTGAACAGCAGCATTAGGGATCATGGACCTGATCCAGCTCCCCTTGAAGTCAACAGAAAAGTTCAATGAGAACTGGAGGAGGCACAATATTCACTTCAGCACAGAGGCCTACCTCGTTCAGCAGGCCCCAGAGTCACCCTCACGCTGCTACTTTCAGTTAAAAGCTAGCCCCTACCTCTTTGTAACTATGCAATGGCATGTCCCATTGCTTACAAAGGCAAAAACCACCAGCCCCCCCCCCGGAGTCTAGGATGTTCAGGAGTCAGACACAGCATTGACAAGCTGCCAATGTGTCAACAAGAGGCTCCTACCTCCAGCTGGTTGGGAATTTTCCAAAGAACGGCGGTTTATTGTCAGAAAAATGTTGATTTGAAACCGAAACTGTTTGCGGGAAAGGAAAACAACGGTGACAAGTCACTTGCCTAAAGTCACAGCGAGGAATAGAACTCTGGCCGATCCTTTGACTCCTAGTCCAGTGCCCTAGGCCATTGGGAGTTAGGCACCTAAATCACCTAAATCACTTTGAGGCTCTGGGCCTTAACCACTAGAGCACTGTGATGTTTTGGGGGATCACCCAGAGCAGCAAGGGGTTCGGTCACTGCCTGCCCTCTAGCCTTGGGGTGTCTTAATGCCTGCTATGTCTCAGCTCCCCATCACCAGTACCCTGTCCACGAGCACAAGGTCTCACCCTGGCTTCCACCAACCTAGTCACTCCTTGCAGGGTGACACCAAGAGCCCTTCCAGTCTTGAGTCTCCCCAAATCAGTCCTCCCAGAGTCCTTAATTCCCAGACACTCAGACTGTTCCCCTCTGGTTCGTCAGTCCGGAAGGCGCGAAGCCAGCCCCTCAGCTACCAGCTCCCTTTGGCGCACACACTCCACGCAATTTGCACAACCGAGACCTGCTTGGGTAAAAAAAAAAGGGGGGGGGGGGAGTATTTAATAGAAAAACCAGCGGTTCAAAGGTGAACTTGTGTGAGAGCCCAAACAGACACAGGAAATAAACAGGAAGGCACTACCTCAGCCTTTACACTCCCTTTTCTAATACCAGTTATTATAGTCTTTGCGCAGTTTCCCACCAGACCCCCTAGCTTGGGGGACGGGCGTGTCCAGCGTTTCACAGCCAGCTACCTGCTTAAAGGCTGCCCATCAGTTTCTGGGTGCCTTTCACGTCAAGTCCCTTCCATTTCAGGAGTGGTTTTCAGTTTCCTGTCATTTTCTTGAGTCACTATCGATATTCAAAGAGGAGAAACCCCAGTTGTCTCAGTGTCTTTCCATTAACTTTAATGCACCGTTGCTGGGTTATACCATGGATCGTTACTTGAGTCTTGTTTTGTGTAAACACCGGGCGTGGGAGGTGCCTCTTCCTGTCTGATCGTTCACTGTCCAGGCGTGAGGTTTTGTGAGCCCAGTTCTCTACATACACAAATATGTAAATTCATAATCACAGCCTATGTACATAGCTCATTATGATTATTAGGTTTAGAACATTACAAGTTTTTATAAAAGACCTTAATCGACACATTGTATATTAATCTTGTATATAATCAGTGGCTTTGACTGCTTATTCTTTGGGGTTCAAACCAGCTGTTCTCCCCTTGGGGTGGCTGGACCCTGATTGTCACAAGCACAGACAACTCTCAAGGGCAACCTCTAAGTCCAACTGCTAATAGTACGGCTGCCAAAGGAAAGTGAGGACCAGGAAATGGCTGTTCGCCTTTACTTT